>NC_074713.1:10171666-10852500 GCF_947242115.1 Biomphalaria glabrata
TTTCGTTCATTGGCTTAGGTAAATGGGATTTAGCTAGTGTTAAATTTTCTTCACTACGTGATTAGATCTTACCCATAGAAATGTTTCATTCCGCAATGGCGTTAGGACGGTATTTAAAGGACAGTCATTTCAGTTGTTGAAGAAGTATACTGCAACAACGAAGATGTGGTCCGCAACAAATGGTTTCGAAAAACAATTATAAAAAAGAAAAAAGTAACTACCACTAAAACTCACGCCTACGTTCAATGATGATACATTCGCTAAAGTGTCATTCGTATCCCCCCTGGCTTTATGTCCGTGTTCTAACTTCTTAGATCTAGCTTTGTTATTCCCACTTTTTATTTTATTGATACTTGACGATCGTTTCATAATTTGTTTAATAATAATACAATCTGAATAATTTTCAAAATCGTAACAAACTTAAAATATAAATGTATTTCGACTATAGAACCAATATGCTTATTACAACACACAAAACACACAAGAAATATATTTAATAAAAAATAGCCCCCCCCCCCATATCTATTTTCCGATGGTCTTAAGCGACCCCTCGCAAATGGTCATTCAACCCCCAAATGGGTCGCGATCACAGGTTGAGAACCCCTGGGTTAAGGCACAGTATTATTAAGTTGTTATTATTGATATGTATTCATTGGACTGAGGATGGAGAAAATATGGTTTGACGTGAGCCTGGATTATTGGTTATTATTAAATGATTATCTAATTGATCGTTTTTGAAATGGCAATCTCTCATTGAGGAAAACAATTCTCCCTTTGGTTAAATCGCAGTTTTTTATTTGCAAATATACCTTACTGTAAATGTGTGGTATGTTGTAATGCTGCTTATTAAATGATGTTTTAAATTAAATTCGACTTAATTATATACTTAATATATTTATTTCACTTTAAAAACAAAAGAAAGCACTATATTTAAAATATAAGTAGCTTGTATAATAGAACATAATTAATTTATTAAAAATAAAGTGAAAGAAAAAAATAACAAAATCATTAAGCATAAATATTTACAAAAATATTCAGGAAGTTTTCACTCCCTCCAATAGCATCTCCCGCTTTCTCTTTCTCTCTCTTTCTTTCTCTCTCTCTATCTCTCTTTCTCTTTCCATGAAATAGACTGTATCGAATATAAATCTTTGTCCTTGATGTTTAAAAAACTATCTACATACTTGAGACCCATAGAAGACTCAAAACCTTTATACCAGTGGTTCCCAAACTTTTTTGTCTCGTAGACCCCCTGCCATGTTTTCTGGTTTTCGGTAGACCCCCTACTCAACTTGCAAATTTTTTGCAAATTCATCAACATTATTTTAAAACAAATTTCTAACTGTAGTGAGTTGAAGAGTGAAATAGTAATTGAAAACTACACAACTACGGATATAATGTTTTATATACGAATCTGTTTTTCTATGAATTAGTCTTTCTAACATTAAATATTAATTAATTAATTAATTAATGTGCCTCCAGTATCATTGTTAAAGGTTTCGCAAAGAGCAGTTTCTCGTGTATTTCTTGATCTTTCACGTGTGGCTCAAATATTAAATCTGCGGAACTGTTTTCATTAACAGGAGAAGGGCAAAGGCGAGTAACTGGAGCCTAAACCAGGTCTCGTCGGTCAACCTTAAGGAAATATAAGGAGACGGTGACCATTAGCGCCATGTATCCCTGGGCCGTCCCCTCTTCTTCTTTCCTTGTGAGTTCTAGGCTAGGGCTTGCCTTGTTATGTTGGATGCAGGCTGGCGAAGGGTGTGACCTATCCATTTCCAGTGTCTCTGAAGGATATCTACTTCAATGGGCTGCTGCTTTGTTCTTTGCCACTGTTCCTCATTCGAGATCTTGTCTGGCCAGCGGATTATAAGAATCTTCCTCAGGCAGCTATTGATGAATACCTGGATTTTTTTCATGGTGGTGATGGTGGTTCTCCAGGTCTCTTCTCCATAAAGTAGTATCGGCTTAACAATGGTGTTACATAGCCTAATCTTGGTGGTGGTGCTTATTTCCCTAGATCCCCAGGTGTTTTTCAGCTGATGGAAGACTGCTCGAGCTTTAGCATGGCACCGCGATTTGGAAGCAGATGCCAAGCAGATGGGCAAGACGTGGAGACAGTTGGAGAGTCTCGCCTAGAACCGAGATGCCTGGAGAAAGCTGGTTGGTGGCCTATGCCCAGAAAAAACCACAGGCATAGATGAGATGAGATAAGATGGTGACCATTAGACAGTTTGTAGCACACAGCGCTACACCTTGTCTGACCAAACTGTATTTCTATCTTTTGCAAAGATTTACATAAGAAGGTTTTAATTGTATAACTCATGCCACCGAAGCGACCTTAAACTGTATTGTCGCTTAAAGAAATTCTTTTAATAGCATCAGATGTAGGTTTTTGTAAAAAGGTAATAACAATGTTTGACCTTTGCTGTTTTTCCGTATTTTGCTATAAGTAAAGAAATCTTGAAAGACGCTCACAAACCATCATCTTCTCTAAATGATTTCGAACAGAGATTTTGTGGGTCAATTCTGAACTTTGAGTGTTCGAAAGTTGTTCAAATCTTAATTTTTGTCAGGATGGCATTGTCTCAGATGATCCTCCAGCGTAACTGGTTTCATATCGTCATAAAAGTCACTTAGGCAACTGTATGTTTGACAAGGAAGGAATGAATCCCAATTTTAAATAATTAATGCTGTACAGTCTGCATTTCTTTTTTTTTTCTAAATATTAGTTACATGTAGACAAAATTAAGCTATTTAAATAAGTATTGAAATTGAATACAATAGCATCGTTTCAATAGCAGGATAAATATTGAAAGGATTAACTCGGGTACAAATCATGTATGAAATAAAATCATATATTAGTGTATGAAATAATGACATTAATGGAATGTGAAAATTAAGTAACGACCTGCTTAAATGAAATCTATTACCGTAGACCCCCGTGGACATCTCATAGACCCCCAATTTATTTTTTTACTTTCGTAGACCCCTTGGAGGTCTTCGTAGACCCCTGGGGGTCTATATAGACCACTTTGGGAATCACTGCTTTATACAAAGCTTATATCAACTATGTCTGGTAAAAGGTTTGTACACGTTATTTCTACCACACCCAAACTCGGAGCAAGCTGAATTTTTACACCATTATTTCTTTTACCTGGCAACACAAGAATCACTTTAAAAAATTTACAAATTAGCTAATTAACTATTGGTAATAAATTATTTTGTTTGGTATTTCGATCAAGGGAAAGGGAATTTGTATTGGCTGACCCCTTTACAGGTCGTCGTCTAAGTCTTAGTGAACACAACATGAAAACTAGGACGAGACTAGAAACAATAGATAACTCTACAATCTTCCAAGTTCATAGGCTCTCCACTTACAGAGTGGTTACTGTGTTGGTTTGCAAAGCCTGAGAGGGCTCGAGTCACGAGTTCGAATTCAGGTCGTCCTCCTCTTTTTTTAATTTTTATAAATGCTTTTTTTTTTGTTAGTCTAGATCTATTACACATTTGATGACATGACTGATTCAAACTAATTAATACAAGTGCAATTAATATAAGCTGTGCTTTTTTAAAAGTTTGGGTTAGGGTTAGGGATATATTAAAAAAGGGGAGGGTGCATTTGAAAAAGAGATATTACTGATACTTACAAATAAGAAAAAAAAATGGTAGTTTACCTTTGTCTCATAACTGGCACACTGGACTTTAACGGTAACAACAATTTTATGATTACTTCAAATTCTCGAAATAAATTATTCCAATTTTTCATTTGACTATGACGAACGTTTGAGAGTTGATGGACGAAATTAAAAGATGAAACAAAAATCGCATAAAAAGAAATTAAACTTTTAACCAAACTTAGCACTGGGTGAAGATAGAAAAGAAAATCGACAACGATAAACCGATACTCAGTATCAAATGACTAGTGGATAAAAGGAATATGAATTTAATTTGACTTTGATCAGCAGGTCTCAGAATGTCTAACTTGTGGTCACTGTCGGTGTTTTGTTTGACCCTCTATGTCACGTGCCAGGCATTTGGCCTCCCGGGCGGCTGGAGCCCAGCCACTCTTGCAAACGATCATCCAGTTGTAGTCTTCCTGATGACCAAGGTCAACCAGACCTACGCTGAGCAAGGGGACAGCGCAGAACGAACACTGGTCAAAACTGAGGTCAAACAACAGGTAAAAAAACAACCCACTTTGTTTATATAGATATACAAGCGCTACATAGACCAGTGAAACAAGATATGAGTGGCATGGTATACAATGTCGTCGACCCAATTCAGTAAACAATGGGTTGCCTTAGCCAGCCAGGAAAACCAATGACTTTGCAGAATTTAAGTCATTGGTTAACATGCATGACTGAATAGACTTAGGGCTCAGTCGTCCTCTTTTTTGCAGTAACGTCTGTATTTTATAAGATAAGAACATAAGATAACATTGTATTCTTATAGGTTTAAAGCGATTTAAAAATAGAAGATAGCCTCTAGTTGGGAACTACTTAAAGACTATGCTTAGATTTATATAACTGAAAGTTGTTTGTTCTCTTCAAAATCTAATCGCCATCTTAAATTAAGTTTTTATCAAAATACTCAAATAGCAGTGGACATTTAGCACATGATGTAACGTTTGTATAATAGAAGAAGAAGAAGAAGAAGAAGAAGAAGAAGATAGATAACAAATGGGATTTTCGAAACAAGTTTGTGTTTCAGATTTAAACGAAACAGTTTCTATATGTATGAAGCAACATTCTCAGGACTGTTCACGAATGCAATGCGGTCTTGGTGGAACATATCACTTTAAGTGGGCTATGCATATCTGCGGACCAAATCACATTGAATGTAGGTCCACTGACCGTACTCCATCCGATTAGGAGTCGTATTATACTGAATATGCTGAGTGCTAGTGGACCAGATCATATTGGATTAGTTAGGATATGACTTTCCACAACTATTCAAATGTTAAACATAACAATCTTTTATTTTGTCTCATAAGAAGAACAATGTGATTGTCCTCTTCCGCTTCACCTTTTTTTTTTTCTATTTGAACTTTTTCAATAGCAAGATGAACATCCGGGCGGAATTCATAAATGATAACTCTTTTTAGAATCAATTAACAGTTATTTCCCTTTTCATTTTATTTCCAAGGTGGTCGCTGGAGTGAACTACGACATTACTGCATACCTCGAGGCTGGGCTGGAGGTGAGATACAGTGTTTTGAGGGGATGGTTTCTATAAAATTATTTAAAATTCGTTTTATATTTTAGAATTTCAAGGATATATTTTTTGAAACGCAGTAGATTATCATCATCATTATAATAATTAGTCCTTAGACAGGCGTCGTAAGGTGCTGTAACGGTTCGCGTCACGTCACCAAATTTCTCCACTATTTGAAGTCAGCGTTTGTTCTTAGCAGTATATCAAGAGAGAGGACGGTCATTCTTACATATTGTCCTGCCAAATTTTTTTTTTTTTTTGGGCCATCATCCAGTACCTTGAAGAATGATTTTTTGACAGTAAGTCATGCCTTACAATATGACTGAACCAGCTCAACTTTTGTATTGAGGAGTTCCTCCATTTGGTCAGCAAGATTATTGACTTTACGTTTTGTTAACGCCTTCTTCAAATTGACTTCCATACCAAGGTCAAGACCAACGTTTCTCAAATTGTAAAGGGGTCCAACGT
The DNA here is from genome assembly GCF_947242115.1 of Biomphalaria glabrata. Lineage (NCBI taxonomy): Eukaryota > Metazoa > Mollusca > Gastropoda > Planorbidae > Biomphalaria > Biomphalaria glabrata. The sequence continues at coordinate 10,177,352 of NC_074713.1, forward strand.
CAAGACAAAGAAGGGGGGGGGGTAACCCAGTCAATTGATTTATCTAGAACATATAATTACTTTTTTTTTTTATTGTAATGATCATTTTTGATTATTAACCAAGTAAAGGAAATAAAATTAAAATATAATTTCAACTATTTAAGCAAAAGCACGTTGTTTCAACTCCTAGTAAGCACTTTTTAAACAATATATACTGATGTCGTGAGAACACGGTGGCCTGCAATAGTATCGACTCGGAACTCTGTGAAGACATTTCAAGACGTAGTCGCTAACGTGAATCTTCACAAATTTCTGGTGTCAGAAATTCTTCTGACTGTTAAACATCGTTATGTTGACGCCTTTTGTGAGACACGTGAGCGATGACACCTCGAATGCCCTGAACCTTATAGTATGGCCAGTGCTACCTCATTATTTATTAGAATTAATTAGACATGCAACTTTTTTTTTACCAGGATTAATTCCAATTTGCACTTTTTCAAGTATATAAAAATGAAAAAGTGTTTTATAATTATATATCTCTGCGTTTCGTTTTTTCCCTTGCATTTCCCAGACCCTACAACGCCCCTCCTGGTCCTCAGCTAGCTATAGTGGGCTGGGTGGGGGCGAACACGTTTTTTTTTTCATTTGGGCCGGAGGCGCCACCAGTAGTATTTGAGAAACACTGGCATAGACAATGTGTTTTAGGGGTATGCTTTTGACAAGTGTTTGCTATCCAAATATATGGTCTAAAAATGGAACTTATTTTTTGTCACGCTTTACCCTTGACCTAACATTGTACTTGGATGTCCGGGTAAGAGCTAAAAGGTCCTGGGCGTAGCCTCGGTGCCAAGTGTTTTCCAACACTCTGAATTTCAATAATTCATTCTTCTGGCATCTACAATTCACTTTTTCTTACAGTAAGAGTAGTACAATTCAAATTGTAATTAAGAAGGGCTTGATTTTGTAATGTGAAAGACATTTGAAGCTTTTACCCCTGTGACATGGCAACGAGCTATTGGATTAAACTGCCCACAAGTAGCGACGTCGAAGGTCAGTGTTGAGGCCTTCTACAACAATTAGTCTTGGTTAGACCGCAGAACCCCATTGGCCAAGGCTATAGGAATGAAAATAACTATTTTAATATATATATATATATATATATATATATATATATATATATATATATATATATATATATATATATATATATATATATATATATATATATATATATATATATCATCATTATCATATATAGGCCTACTGATATATATATAAATTAAATATCATTTGAACTTTCAATTCTACTCTATAACAGAGAGATAAATGTGTTGGTGTTGTATGGGCCAGAGAGTGGCTCAATGAGCCAGACAGGTACCAACTAACTAAAGGACCAAACTGTACTAAGGTATTCAACTTTATACATTTAAAGTCATGCAAAGTATTCTGATATACTGCTGTAAAACATTTTCTATAAGAATTATATTAAACATTTATTTGAAAAGCTTTTTGAAACAATTAATTATGTACTATACACAACCCACGAATCAGAAAGGCTTTGTACTTTAAAATTCTGAACAAGCTATAGGAAAAAGAGTACTTTTTACAAACAAAGCTTACCAAAGGGGAGACACCGCTAATTTATTTGAAAATTATCGGTTTTAGCTGCCTTTCTGCTAAATAAAACAAAATTATTTAATTAGTACCTAATGAGTGACTGATAGGTTTATTTTTTGGATTGATTCGTGTATTGTCATTGATTATGAATTATTCTGCCCAATTTCAAGTTGAACCGAGAGAAGGAAGTATAAGAAAAAAACATGTCAAAACTTAATAAGGGGATTAAATCCATATTTACACCCACATCTCTCATTAAGTAGCATTTATTCCACTTATTTCGATATCAAACAAAATAATTAATCACCAACAATTAATTAACTAATTGTTTAATTTTTTTTATTGATTCAAGTCTTGTCCGGCAATGAATAATTGTGCAAATTTTAACTTGATCCGAGAATGGGAAAATGTTACAAAGACAATTGTGTGTCCACACAAACTCAAAATCGGCCCCAGAAGTGGTCCGCTCAGGCAGATAAAAATGCATGTTTCAATATTTTCAGAAAGAATATCAGAAACCATGTAGTACAAACTATCAACAAAAGTCAGTTAAACAGTTAAAGTCAGTTAAACAGTTAAAGTCAGTTAAACAGTTAAAGTCAGTTAAACAGAATGAGTTCACTTAATGTATTTAATAAAAAAGAAAAAGCTTTAATACTATTTTTGTTTGTTTTAGGTTTAAAGACTTTAAGCTCAAGTATCACAACAAAGGTTGCACCAAGGGGATACAACAAGAGTTACAACAAGGGTTACAACACGATTGAAAGAATAAAGAAAAGAGTGAAATAAAAAGAATTGGCTTATATATAGTTTTGGTTTGTTAATTTAGCCAAATATGTTATTGTTTTCTGTAAAATATCAAAGCTGAAAAAAAATATTTATAAATGAGAAAATAAAATAATTTTAAAACATTTTGCAATATCTTTTTTTTTTTAAATAAGTAGTATATATAGCTACATCGAACTTTATATCTGACACATCATTTAAGCGCTGTCTTCTTTACTGTAGCACTTGCGGTTCACGTGTATACTATATAACACTACTAATTAATAATTGTTTTAAATTATATTCCACTTCTATGCATATTAGAAAAAAAGTTTTTTTTTAAATATACGTAGTTTGTAAGACTGAGATTAATTAAGTTTGTAATACCATTTTAGAAAAAAAAAAAGTTTTGACAAAAATCTAAGACCGTTTGTATAAATGTTTAAAAAATATGGTAATTAGTCATCGCCCTTACTAAATGGTCTCCCGCGTTTGTTACTATTAATAGTGAATATTTGCAAAAGTGCATAGCTGATTTTAGAATTTTTCGCTTTCAGAAAAGAAAAAAGTATCCATTGTATCAGAACTTTGATTAGTCTAAAAATATCATGATGTCGGATTTTCAATATCTTTTCTAGTTTACGAGATCTAAACGGGACGGACGGAAGGACAGACCACAAAAAACTAATAGCGTCTATTCCCCTTTCGGGGGCCACCAAAAATGTGTAATTTTTAACTACTATTTGTGTTCGGTCCTGAGGCGAAAGATCAGACGTTGATCTTGTCGGGATAGCTTATAATAGGCGTCGTCTTTCTTGTAATTCGGATTTAATTCTATTGACTTGTTATATAACGGAAAACTTTACAGTAAAGTTTAAAATCTCATAGAAGAAATTAATTTCACAGAAACAATCTAGATGTAGTATAGAAAGACAAGAAAAAGAAATTGCCGGAGTGCTAAGAACAATTTGACCTCAGTAACTAGTGTAAGGGTAGACCCACATGCTTGACCAACCAACCATGCCAATGTGTTATTTTCTTGCCTGCCTGACCACTCAACACACAACAAATAGCCCCTTATTGTGTACCGCGCAAGGGGGGGGGGGGAAAGAAGCATAGTTGTCATCATCGACTACACAGTACACTAGACTTTGACTAGATAATGCCAACTTTAAAAGCGTTTGGAGAAACAGTATATTTCCTTTTGGTGCATGGAAGGTGTTGATGATAGGCTATATGTAGATAGCTTACAGCTTCTCCTTTTTTTTATCCTTGGTTATTTAAAATGCACAAAAAGACAGCTGGCGAATATTGAGATTGAGCTAAACCTATTCATGTCATCAGTACACAAACCGAAGCCGATTAAAGTTTTAAAATCATGGCATCATTCGTGTTAACATAACCGCAGCCAATGTTTGAATTTACTTTGGAACACAACAGAGAAACTAATGTCATTCTTTAAAGAATTTAACATAAGACAAACTAGCACATTCTAGCACATCGTGGCGCACTCTAGCACATTCTTTAATTTTCGAGTACACTGTAACACACTCTAGCACATTGTGACACAATCTAGCACATTCTTGCAAATCTAGCACATTCTTGCACATTTAGCACATTCTGGCACATTGTAGCACATTGTAGCACACTCTAGCATGTTTTATCTATGCGCCAATAGCCAGGGCCGGTCCTACAGGTTGCGGGGCCCTATGCGAAACGGATTGCACGGGGCCTAATTTTAGTCGTGATAAGGATAATAAGTGAAAATTAAGATTTGTATTAGAAAATAAATTTGTATTTGCATTTTATTCATACTTTAGTGAGTATAAAATCACTGTCAAATTAACTTTACGACCCATCTACAGTAGATAGTAGTTTTCCAACAAAAAGCCGATAAACATTCAGATCTGCCTTTTAGATTTACTATCGACTCGCAAATATATCGCTTTTTGTTTTTGTTTTAGATTTAGATCAATATTTATTTGCTAGTGACTATTGAAGTAAATTAAGTTCTTGTTTTGGTTAAAATTCGGCTTATTATTAAATTTTTATTAACTGAAAGCTGACAATGCCTTTTTTTTTAATCGCGAGTAGGATTGGCGTTTTCCATGTATTGAAATGACAATTTTGTCTGTTTTAAGATTTGCATCAGTTTTCAGAAGATTTTATTAATCTCAGGACATTTTCATGACTTTTTCTTATATTTTATAATTTCAGGAGAATTCCAGGAACCCTTTAATAATAAGTTAAATGTTTTAATTAAAAAATTTACACCTAGAATTCGCATCGCGCGGGGCCTATGAAAGTGCGGGGCCCACTGCGGCCGCATAGGTTGCAGTGGCCTAAGACCGGCCCTGCCAATAGCCAATTGGTCTTTAAAAGGGACGTCAGTTTTGGAGGTGTAAAGCTGACAAGTGTCAGTAGTTTTAAATACTTTGGAGCTATGGTCTCAGATGAAGGAACTTAACCTAAACTACTGATCAGAATTTCACAGCAGCAATTGCAAACCTCAAAACAAGCTGGAAAGACAAAGGTGTCGCTGTTTGTTTCGGTGTTACGGCGGGCCGGACAGCAATACGTTGCGGGCCACAATACGTTGCGGGCCACAATACGTTGGGCGTTCCTGATGTATGATTACATAGCATTGTCGTGAGTAATGTAGATTAACAAAATTGACAGCTGTTGCATTGGGAAAACATATTAACGCGCGAGCACACACGCACACGCACACTTTCACACGAACACTCTCCTGCCTCTTTTGTGTATAATGTTATAAATTACTTATGAGTATATTTACGGGTTAATTAGGGGCATCGATAAAATATGTTCAATGTTGGATTAATTAGGAGTATAGATAAGATGTAATCGATGGTGGAAAGGGGAAAGAACTTCAGTATGACTGGCCTTTGTCTTGAGGTAAGGTCGGAAGTTAATGGAAGGTGACGGGCCCTGACCATAAGGCGAGCTGACTGGACAAGGTGCGTTACAGGATTGGTGACACATTTCGGTCACAAGAGAGTCCTAAAGCTATTCAGCGTACATCCTTGTTTTGGTATGATTGCTGACCACTTAGATATACGATCGACTCTGTGTCTTATGGGACAATATAAATAGGAACGTTTCCCTTTCAGACCTTGCGATCTATGGATGTTAAGGTCATCTGTTTCTATGGCCAACGGTAAACGATCAGGGTGTCATGTGGCCAGCACAACGACCAACCGCCTTTACTTTTCCCACCTAAAGTCAGGTACCCATTAGAGTTGGATGGATTCAGGGGCGCCCTAAAAATCCCGAAATCTCCGTCGAGATTTGAACCCAGGACACCAGGTCCTGAAGCCGAGCGCTTAACCACCTAGCCTCCTCGCCTCCAACGATATAAATAGGGCGCCTAAATGTTGTTGGTTACCCTTCTATTTATGGCCTCCTTCAGTCGCGAAGAGATCATCGCATAGAAATTAGACGACAGCCTAGGCATTAGCTATGGTTGGAATGATTTCGCCAACTCGGCAGTACCCCCGCCCTCTGCGCAGCTTATAAGTCCAAAGGAATCATTTTGGATCAGCGGCGTCTCAGATTCTACCACTGTGGGCTGCATGCTACCTAATGGTCAATGGCTCCTAATAATTTTCTCAGGGTTGACTATCACAGCCTTTCCTAAGGAAGCAGAGACTTGGAGCTAGACGTCTCTTTCTCCTAGGCGGGTAGCCAGCCAACACTTAAGGACGCTTACTGCTATAGGCTCCAAGAGGCTCGCCTTTGCCCCTTCTCATCCCAGTGATAACAGATCTGCCGGACCCAATATCTGAGCCACATTTGAAAGTTAAATGTTGTACTGGATGTCAGAGGTTATTTGAGATGAATAACATTGAAATCCTTTAAAAAGTAGTGGAGTGCTTATATCCATTACCCCTTCCAGCAATGACAACCTCAATGAAACCATCTAAGCTCGTAAACAATCTGATGTATGTTGAAATACAAAACAGATGAAACACGCCCTCTATAGAAATTAGTCCTTCTAGAATTGAATCCCAGTTTAATTAAATATTGAAATATATTTGCATAAAAAAAAAAAAAGAAAAATATGTCGCTTTAATTATACACTAAACGCCAACAGAAACACATGTCAACATGTTTTTTGCAGTAACAGTTTTTTTTTATGAAAGTCAGCCACTTTTTAAATGTTCATTTTTTGCCTACGTGTTACACTTGCTGTATCAGCCAAACTCCAGGAAAGACCTACAAAAAAAAGTTGGGTCTGTTTGTAAGTAAAACATTTCTGTTTCATATTTTTGATGTAGCAAGCAACAATATAAATCAATTCTTAAATCAGTTGTGTATTTCTTTTTTAAAAAAACATTTATTTCCAGTGATTTTAATGAGCATTACAAGATATAGCTTCGATTGTTGTCCATAGCCTAGACTCACCATACGTTATTCAGATATTGAACATTATACATACAAACTAATGTATCAAATTCTTTTTTTTTTATTTCAAAAGGTCACACGATGTTCAACTTCTGGATAATATTGTTTATGTCTCTGGTGCCAATGGTCGCCTGCAAAGAAGATGGCCCGGCAAGGATGAGAATTCGTCTTGGAAATGATAACCCCGTAGTAGTTTTTATGATGAACGATATCAATCAGTACTATACCACCAGAGGAGAGGGTACAGTTCAGACAATTTTAGCTCCAGAGGCATATATTATTGTGAGTAAATCTGTTCATTTCTTTCTTATATTATATCTTACAGGCCTACGGTTATCGAGCAGGTTATCATGTGGCCAGCACAACGACCAACCGCCTTTACTTTCCCCAGCTAAAGTCAGGAACCCATTAGAGTTGGGTGGAATCAGGGGCGCCCTAAAAATATCCAAATTCAAAATCCCAGTCTTCACCGGGATTCGAACCTTAACCACTCAGCCACCGCGACCCCTCCCCTATATTACTGCAATTTTATTACAAATACACCATTAAAGCAGCTCCAAGAAAAAACAGTAGAATGGGGAAATGTCGTTTTATTTTTGACAGTATCGTTACAATCTGACCTTGTAGTATTTTTTTCCTGTTAGGTATTTCTGGGTTTTTGTAGAAACATTGTTCAAAGCTACGTTTCTGGTTAAGCTACAGAAGCTCTTGTTCATGTTGACGACAATGTTTGTCAATCGTAGTCCAACTGAATGTCCAGTGTTTGGACCAATAAAAATGATCTTATCTTGCCTTATCGAAACCGCAATATTTAATCAATCAACTCATATCACTGCGCAATAAATGGTAACTGATCAAGCATTTCATTGATCAATGAAATGTACAGTGATGTGAGATAGGTTACAGAACGAATAAATAATCTGGTGTATAGAGAATCACTCAATACTCTTTAAGTGGTTCTAGGCATAATACAATAGTGCTGATAATAATTTACCGCCCGCTCCTCGGATAACATGTCATAAAGTACCATGCGCACCAACTCCTGACCTGCATCGGTCGATACAAATCTCTCCGACTCTCAGAACCGACCACAAGCTGATTCCCTAAAACAATAAAGACTAATCGCAATGGAATTCATCTTTTTAAAAGACACTTCAACGAACAACACCGAAACGAGCTACGCAGCCACGTAACTAGCTCTCACAAAGGTATACAACTTACCCGAGACTCGGGAACAAAAAAACAGTACCGCCCCAAAATGTTTGCAAAGCGCCAGAGCGATAACAAACAGCAGACTTCGGCTATAAGGTAGAAGAAAGAATGAGTTTCGTAAACAAAGCATAACAACAATGCTAAAGCTAACATGTTAAATGTGCAGATGTGCGTTACAACAATTGCTGTAAATACATTTAAAAAAATAAGAAATATTAGCGCAATTTTATCATCGCTATTTTGTCGCCGCTTTTTTTTCGTGTCTTCTTTTTTAGAGGAGGGAAGATTAAAGTGAATGCAAGAGCTAAAATAAAATACAAAAATTTTTCTAAATAAATACCTTAAAGTTTCTGTACTTTTAATCTGCCGGGCGTTACTTCAGCAGTGTTGCAGAGCCTTTTCCCACTTAAGTGTTGCGAGCCGCAGGACCACATAAAGGCTCCGAATCCAATCGTGCTAAGCCTCTTCGGCGCCGTTATTCTTCTTATGCAGACGTTTCTACGTGTCGATCCAGCGTCACAGACTCACATGCCGAGTACGGCAGTCCATATGTCGGGAAGCAACGTTATACAGATCGTTAGAAGTTTGGCCTTCTCAATTTGCCTTATAACAGAAGTTTTACAGAAGGTGTATTCGAGATCCATATACCAGGCGGGAGCAGCCAGGAAGTAACGTGTCATATTTAACAGACCAAAGTTAAATGTCACACTTAACTGAATTAAGCTAAATATTATATTTCATAGATTTAACAATTTAATGGTCATACTAAAGTTAAATGTCACACTTAACTGAATGAAGCTAAATATTATATTTAATAGATTTAACAATGTAATGGTCATACTAAAGTTAAATGTCACACTTAACTGAATGAAGCTAAATATTATATTTAATAGATTTAACAATGTAATGGTCATACTCAAGTTAAATGTCATTTGCAACTGACTTTTGTCTTTTACACTCCCACAGGAACCGACAGGAACGAAATACGAGATATCTGTTCATGTTACCACCGGAAGCACGGTTTGTTGATTTATAATTATTTAAAAAGGAATAAGTTTCTTGTACAAAAAATTAAAGGGTTTCCAATGTGATGTTCATAACAATCTAAATTCGCCAGAACTTACTTTCAAATAAACTCCAGTATTGAAACTGTTCTAAGCTACCTCTATTGACTAGTACATGTCAGAGGTTCCTCCCTAAAAGGGAGATAATTATTTTTTAGACCAAACCTCCTGCATGACGACAGGGGATGACGGAGCACATACCACACGACCTGGCAGAACTTAAGAGTACTCTGTGTTCATATGGGAAAAACCTTTAAGCTGTTACATTTACGATCTCCGTTGTTCATCTCTGGAAACCAATTTTAGGTCTATAGAGCACCATTGTAGTTGTATAATTTAGCTGGGTTCCGAGCATTCTTATTGCGAAGAATACTTGGCCGGACATTGTTGTGGTAAGGCAAATTCTGGTCAAGCGTTTACAACAATGGCGTAGACTACCACCAACTTCTCCCACAAGGTTTTCTATCTCTCAAGGGGCTTTAACACACTAACTCACGTAACAATAGGTCAAGATAGAAAGGGTGCAAAAGTAACCATTTTCTTGTCTCCCGTTCTCTATTACTGTTGTGAATTTAATATAGAAGAGCTAGCTAATGTTTACATTTTATTTTTAAGTCACGCGAATGCACTTCGACTATCATGGAACGCCCATGGCTCAATGACCAAGAGAAGTACGAAAAACTGGAAGGACCTAACTGCATTGGGGTAACGACTTGTCATATCCTGATATAATATAATTTAATATTTTTTATGTGTAAATAAGTAGTAGTTAATGATACATACATATATTGTCATGGCACGATTAAGAATGTTAAGAATTAGTTATTTGTTTCATAGAAAGTGAAAGGTGAAAGTTTTGACTTAGAGACAATGACGCGACTTGTAAAAACAAGACTTGGATTTTAGGAAGAAGAGCGAAATGTAAACAGACTACTTTTGACGGCTTTAGAGACAGGCAGGTTTTATGGACGTAGAGATTGAGCTTGACGACATTCGACAGTTCTCTTCGTTGTTATTAAACGTCTTGTTCGACATTCACTATTAATGTCGACTACCTTATATTGTTGGCCTTTGCCTGTGTTATTAGATTTCGTTATTTGAGTGTTACCTCCGTTTGACTTATCTGCATAAGGCACAGCGCGGAAGCGCCGAACAATATATATTAAAGCAATAAACTTAATTATTATTTGGATATATTTTTTAAAAGACTGATTTTCTTTTTCAGATTTACTTTTAAACTTCGGCTACAAGGACTCCATTACCAATGACATGTCATGTTAATATAATTTTTCATGAAAGTATTTGGTTTCAATCTTGTCTGTCATCGTTTGTAAACGTCAGTTTTAAATATTTTTTTTCTATGGATTTTAAAAGCATTGACAATGTTTTAGGCCTAAAGAGAAAAGTAATTTGATTAACTCTTTCTCTTCGTAATTATTTTTCAACGTTTCTAAGTAATTCTTCATTTTGCTTATTACCATCTCACTCCCCTGTTATGATAAAGCTTCAATAGCGTTGTTGTCTGTTATCAGAAAATGTTGTATTTAGTCTAGAACTAAAGGGAAATGCATGCTCTTCTTATATAACACAAAGTTATTTTTATAAAATTAAACATTAATTAAATTTGATGAGGTCAAATAAACGATCTTATCGTCGATTAGGAGAGATAGAGTTAAAGAGTTTTCAAACATATTAGCAAACGTTTTAGATGTTATTTATTCTACATTTAGTTCAAGTACAAAAACAAAATCTAATAAAATACTCTGAAACACACAAAGACAAAGGCACATTCCTTGTTCCATATGTCAGGACGAATTTGTACACTTTCCTAGTGCTATTAGAGCATGGAATGGGTTGCCTGAGTCAGCCAAGAAAACCAATGACTTAACAGAATTTAAGTCATTGATTAACATAGGAACACGTTAAACACGTAATCATCTTAACTAACGTCTGTATCTTATTTCATAAGATATTTTTTTTTATTGCTGATAAAAAGTTAAAAAAAAAATGTATGGCTTAGTGTAACTTCTAAGAGTAAACCAGATCTCAGAATATATTTCAAGTGATGGCTTGGCTCTCAGTCATCCTTCACACACAAAACTAAATCTCGATTTAAGACATTAATTCAATATCAGAAATCAAAACACATTGGAAATAAAATCTAAGTTTAGACCCAAATCTACGCACATGACGGATGGTGTTTTCTTACTCTGCGATGGTGTGATGGCACTGGTTGAGTTTAAACTAAGCTTAATGCCTTAAGACTTCATGGTGAGGATGTTCAGCCAGTTTTGTTACTGTGCTCTGTAAGATTGTTTATCATAGAAATTACAGGCTCTCCTTCAAAGCAGAAAGAATAAAGTTTGGAGCTCAAAGATACACGTGGAATCTTATCGTATCTTATAGATTACAGAAGTTACTTCAAAAGAGAAGATAATTACGCCCTATGCTTTTCAAATCTAGCTATGCATGTTATTCCGTGACTTAAACTCTGCTAAGTCGTTGGTTTTCCTGGCTGATTCAGGCAATCCATCCCATGCTCCAATGGCTCTAAGGAAGAATTAGCAATTTATACGAATTTTCCCTACCCTATGGAACAATGATTTGCTCATTGCTGTCTTCTGCGATTAGTCAAGTGAATAGGAAGAACAGGAAGTGGTGAAGGAAGGTCAAGGATAAATACATTTACTACATAGCAAAAAATTATTTTAAGGGAAATTGTTGGATTATAAGGATATCCCTTAAAAGTTTTTTCAGATGAAACGTCACTTGGGATGTGTGACCGAAAGAACTTGGTTTGGCTACCTATCAAGGTGGCTCGAGATTCGGCACCCGACTTGAGCGTAGTTGCGTTTACTGAGCGCCTAAAGGCAGTACGGAAAACCTTCTCCAATATACCCACTTGTCATACCCGTATATAGTACAGATTGGACCATAACACTTTGAGTAGGCTATAAGCATGAAAGTTGCGCTATAAAAAAGCTATAACTTCTTATAACTGATAACTTCATCAATCTCGAGCGTAATTATTGTGCTGACTTCTTTAAAATACCCAGCCACATATGCAACTAATCAATAGGGCACACAACAGATGTATAAATTGTGACAGACAGTTATTCGACAAGGGTGTTAACCTAGAGATGAAATTGAGCAGATCTTTTATGGGATTACATCCCCTTGATCTATCTTTGGAACTGTTAACATAAGCAATAGAACATTTTAATAGCGGATAAAATTATTCATTAATAAGGGTTTAGCGATATTAATCTGTTTAAAGTACTTTAAAGACATACATTAAAGTAAATAGAAACTTAAGAAAACATTAAGAAACTGGAACAGACACAAAATAGAGCAGTGAAATTCATAACAACGAATATTCTTATTCGACTAGAGTAACACCTTTAGTAAAATCACTAAATTTTTAGAAAGCCTTCAGGATAGAAGACTGAAAAGTTGAAGCAGCAATCATACATAATTAAAACATAATCTTCAATTACAAAAAGAAAATCTAATAAAATACACAGAAAGACACAAAGATAAAGGCACATTCCTCGTCCCATATGCTAGGACAAATTAGTACTAATGTTCCTTCTTCCCTAGTGCAATTAGAGCATGGAATGGGTTGCCTGAGTCAGCCAGGAGAACCAGTGACTTGGCGGAGTTTAGGTCATTGCTTAACATGCATGACTAGATGCTTGACACGTAGGAAGTAATCATCTTCTTTTTTTTTTTTTTTTTTTTTGAAGTAACGTCTGTATTTTATAAGATAAGATAAATAAATAAATGAAAATACTCAAGGTAGTGATATTTACGAACTAATTATCTATGTCCACTTACATTTAAACTGATTACTCTATAAGCGTCATTCCGCGTGTTTTTGCAGAATATATATTTTTTAAAATTCAGATACAAATTCTTCTCACTGTTTGATTCAAGACAGGTTACACTAATATGATTAAACTTTTGGAAGTAATTTTAAGGGATCCAAGACCTTATTTACGTGCACAGCTCTGGCTATGAGAAAGTCAAGACTTCGTTGCATACGTTTACCTGACCCCCCCCCCCCCCCAACCCCCACGTAGAGAAATGTAATTCATGAGGAAAAAAAAAGTGAACTTTACATGCCCCGTTATGTGACAATCTAATATGGCGTAGAAACAGACAGAGTATAAGTGGACACATTTAATATACAATATAGCAATATACGATGGACAAGCAAATGTAACAAGGAGACACAATATAACGTGGACGAACAATATAATATAGAGCCAACATATAGAAAATACACACTATATAATATAGACAAAAATATAACATAGACGACCAATATAACACAGAAACATAATAAAACATAGACACAATATAAAGACATACACAATATAGCATAGACCTAGCCTAGAAACACAATGTTATATATCACACAAAGTTACAGAAAAACTATAACATAAAAACTCAATATAACATAGACAAACAATATAATATGGAAACACAATATAACAAAGACACTAAATATATCTTGGACACACAACTTAAAATAGACACACAGTATAACATGGACACAAGATATAACATAGAAACACAATATAACATAGACACACAAAATAACATGGGCACAATATAACATGAACACAATATAACTTAGACACACATTATAAGATAGGCATGCAATATAAGATAAATACACAATATAACATAGTAACACATTATAAGATAGGCAGGCAATATAAGATACATACACAATATAACATAGACACGATAGGAAGGCAATATAAGTTTAATACACAATATAACATAGACACACACAATAACATGGGCACAATATAACATGGACACAATATAACTTAGACACACATTTTAAGATAGGGAGGCAATATAAGATAAATACACAATATAACATAGTCACACATTATAAGATAGGCAGGCAATATAAGATAAATACACAATATAGCATAGACACAATATAACATAGACTCACAATATAACATAGACACACAATATAACATGGACACAATATAACATAGACGCACAATATAACACAGACTCACAATATAACATTAGACACACAATATAACATAGACACACAATATAACATAGACTCACAATATAACATAGACACACAATATAACATGGACACAATATAACATAGACACACAATATAACATGGACACAATATAACATAGACGCACAATATAACACAGACACACAATATAACATTAGACACACAATATAACATGGACACAAATATGGCTTTAGGAAATATAGTTTCCCTTTCAGACGTAGCGATCTATATGGCAGATTATGTTAAGATCATCTGTTTCTTTGGCCAACGATTAATGAGCAGTGTGTCATGTTATTTTATTCATGGTAAACCAGTTAACCAGTTATCTAGGTGTAATAATAATTGAAAAACTATCATGAAATTTTCATATTGATGAAACTATTTAAAAAATCAAACAAAGCATTTGTGTGTATTAAAAGACATTTTTACAAATCAAACAGGAACATACAACTAAAGTGTTATTTAATCTTAAGTAGGCCCCAAGATAACAATATGCATCCTCTGTTTGGGACCTCTTAACTTAAGAAAACATACAGAAACTAGAACAAAAACAAAATAGAGCAGTGAGATTTATAACAAACGAATATTCCAGTTTGATTAGAGTAACACCATTAGTAAAATCACTTAACTTAGAGACACTCATAAGAATAACAAGGTTACAAAGACAGTTTGTGTGGAGACACAAAATCAAATCGGCCCCCGAAGTGGTCCACCCAGGCATGTTTCATATTTTCAGAAAGAACATCAGAAATAAATTCTATCAAAGACAAATGACAGGAATGTAGAAAGAAGGTTGACAGATCTTCTTATGGGGTGTCCCAGCGGTCCAGCAGACCAAAGTATAGGTGATTTTGAGTATAGCGATATTTGTACACAGTGCAAGCGATAAAACATTAAAAGCTACTTATTAATTGTTTTAAATTATTTCCAACTTATATGCATACTAAATAGATTTTTTCTCTTTAAAAAAAAGTAAACATTTTTGTGTACAAATGTAGTAGTTGATATGACAGAAATTATATAACTTAGCAATACAAATGTAAAAAAAATAATTTTGACTAAAAATCTAAAACCTTTTGAATAAATGTGTTACAAAAATGGTAAATAGTCATCTCCCCTACTAAAGAGCCTCCCGTGTTAGTTACTATTAATAGTGAATAGTAAATGTTATATTTTTTATGAAAAAACTGCTTGCATAAGGGATTTTAAAAATTAGATTTTTCGCTTTCAGAAAAGAAAAAAGTAGCCGTTGCATCAGAACTTTGAATGGTCTTAAATATTATGATGTCGTATTTTCACTATCTTCTCTATATTACGAGATCTAAACGGGACGGACAGACAGACATTCCACACAAAACTAATTGCTTCTTTTCCCCTAAAAATTAAAGTAATAATAATACATAATACATTGAGCCATAATTTACAAATAGAAAAACAAAACCTAATAAAATTTTCAGAATGACATTAAAGGTAGAGGCACATTTTAATTTCAAATCGCATAAATGCTCCTTCTGAATCAGCCAGGAAAATCAAAGACTTAGCAACGTTTAAGTAATTGATTAACACGCATGGCTAGATGGACACATGAAATGCGCAGGACGTAATTATCTTCTTTTTTGAAGTAACGTCTGTAATATATAAGATAAGAACTATATTATATGGATAGATCTTACAACGTGGACACGGTTTACCTTATAACGATTTATTTCCGGTCAATACAAACAATGTCAGACTATAATGCCCTTTGAGCATCTACACCAGTGTTTCTCGAACTGTGGTCCGCGGACCCTAGGCGTCCTTCAGACGATCGAAGGGGGTCGTAGAAAGACGACAATTATATACAATGAAAATACCTTCTTCGCTAAAAGCTTTTTCACTTAGGGGTCTTTGGGTAAGTTTTGACTACCGGTATATTAAGGGGTCCCCGGGTCAAAAAAAAAAGTTTGAGAACCTCTGATCTAGACACTATATCTCAAACATGTGACGTTAGAGATAGACTTTAGATACATACATACACATAAACAAACATGAATACATACGTAGCTTAGCTGTTGTTGTTTTTTTCTCCAGAAATAAGTTCATGTACTTTATTTTTTTTAAATGTTTACAGGGGAGAGGCAAGAGGGTAGAGTAGAGGACAGTTGAAGCATATCTGTGGTTCTATCTTGCTTCACTGGTTTCAAAGTAGCCTACACATTATAAAGTGGACTTCATGTTATAAACTGACTACAGATTATAAACTGAGATACACATTATAAACTGAACTACACATTATAAAGTGGGCTAACATTATGCAACACATTTTAAAGAAGTCTCAGCATTACAAAGTGGACTACAGACTACGACTTACCTTATACATTACAAAGCGGGCTACAGGTATAAAGTGGCAGATTATAAACTATGCAATACATTATAAAGTGACCTATACATTATAAAATGTCCTACACAGTATAGAGCGACTTACAAATTATAAAGTGTAGCTGGTTTAAGAAAAGAAGCCTAATTTTAAAAAATTAAAGAAGGGTAAGAACTGCACATTTTTAAATCCCCTTAAAAGAAATCCAACTAAAATAATTAGATACCCCTAATTAATTAAGTAATTGGTAAAGATTTTTATTGCTTCATCCTTTGTTAGAAACAATGAATAATTGTGCAAAGTTTCAACTTGATCTGAGATTGGGACGTTGGAGAAATAACGTGTTCAAGATTTATATCAAAGTGAGTTGATAGAAGCTTTGTTAAAAAAGGACAATGGTTCTATGACACAAGAAGAATGGTCTCTCGTTCCTTTTTACGATGACTTCTGCTCGCTCCTTCAACTTTGCAGACATCTTATCTTATCTTATATAATACAGACGTTACTTCAGACATAAACCAACTATCAGCTTTTAACCACCGACTACGCCCAATTATCTACATATTTTTGTCTCAAAATCTCTTAAATCCATGCCTGAAACACTTTACTGCAGGTATCACACCGGAAGTTCATATCTCTTTCTCTGACAATAAATGTTAGTTCTTGACAGCTTTAGTTGCCCCTTCAGAAATACAGAGGTCTGCTTAATTTCAAGTCACCCTGGCTAGAAGACTTTACTGATAGATTTAAAATAATTTAATTTAATAATTTTATAATAATTTCTTTTCGCTCCGCCCACGGTCTCGGCAAGCTGTTGCAAGACAGACTGGATTATTACAAGTAGGGCAAGGGGAGAGAATAAAGCGGATGAGGACAGTATCATTTAAGAGTCTTTAGCTTGATATCAAGGAAACAATTGCTTCATAAAAAAAATATCTCCCCTGGTGTGATAAGAAAAAAGATCTCTTTAATTTGGTATAGAGACGTGGATTAATCTGTGAAATAGGGTTTTAAGTAATCCTCCATGTGGCACATATGTAATGTAGACACACACGCACATTATTAAAGGTGGAGACGACATACACATTATATGTGCACCAGGGGCGGAATGGCTATATGGGCAAACGGGAAAATGCCCGGTGGGCCGGTACCAAATGGACCGGTCTGGTCGCGACCAATGAAAAAAAAATTTTCAATGCACACAACTTAAACAAAAAAAAATGACAGCATCAAGACACAAAGGCCCGAACACGTTTTGTTATTTATTTTTTTTAAAATTATTATTACAATTAATTTTGTTTGAAATTCAACAAGAATATCAAGAAAAATTCACTCTACACTGTACGTATTATCATTTGCAAAACGTTAGACTGTACTTTCTGCTATGCACGAGCGGCATAGACTGCTTTGATGTCTTCGAGGCAGTGTTTGGCCTAACATTTTGCTGGTCGGCATGGATCTTTGATGGCGCTCCCATTTTTTTTTTGCTCCTTCCCTTCCCCGTCTTCAGATGGTTCCATTGTCTGTTAACGAAAAAGAGGGATGTTAGAAAACATTGATATAACGCAGCAAAAAAAATAATTAAACAAAATAGGCACTACAATTAGCTCTTTAACAAGAATGAAATATCAGAATGTAATGAAGATTAATTTCATATACACACACACTATATATATATATACATTGCAGAGTGGGGTAAAAATCCCCCCACACCGAAAATATATGACATGCCATTTGTGGGCCGGTTTATATGGTAATGCCCGGGCCGATTTTGATACCCAGTCCGCCCCTGATGTGCACACACACACAGCATAATGTGAACAAATAAAAAAAACTAAATAGTATAAATATAAAGTAGAAAGTTGACAGAAACAAAGATCTAATTAACATGTTAATTAGAGAGCATACAGGCTATAGCTTAATGAAACACAATTTAATTTCAGACATATTTAAATAAGCGTGTCGAGATCAGATGATGATTCTGCAAGGTTGTCATTTTAGGAAGTGGTAATGGCTATCAGGGCCGGCCTTATGCCTCTGCAAACAATGCGGTCGCAGTGGGCGCCGCACTTTCACAGGCCCCATGCTAATTCTATGTGTCAATTATTAAATTAAACCAGTATAACTTATAAATAATAGCAGGGTTTCCGAGGCCTCCTTATTTTCCAAAGTCTCCTGGAAATCTCCTGTAATTGCAAAATATACGAAAAAGTCCTGGAAATCTCCCGAATTTATTAAAAATAGACAAAATTGTCCTTTTGGGGTGCCAATCCCAGCTTTCGTTTAATAAATATTTATTGCAAAGAATAATGTATTTTCTAATACAAAAACTTATTTTTGACATTTAGCTTATCCGTACCCAAATTGGGTCCCTAGCAGTTTAACATAGGGGCCCGCAATTGTTAGGGCCGGCTGTGGTAGTTATTATCCCTTCATTACCTATACAATGCTTCTCACCAGTGGCGTAGCTATGGTTGGGGATGGGATGGGAGAGTTTAAAAATCCCCCCGGGGCCCCCAAATGAGTGTTCGAACTTTTTTTTTTACATTAAATATTACGCCATTATCTCATGTCATGTAGTAGAATGTCAAAATGAAGGGACCCCTAGAGAGGCTAAGCCCCCCCCCCCCGGGCACCCAAATCCCTATGCTACGCCACTGCTTCTCACGTAGCTTCTAACACTTAATTCATCTCCTTCCCTTGATGTGTATGACTATAAGAGAATTAGAAAGAACGCGTCTGTCGCTATAGGAAATGAATAAAAGCGTTCCTATAGTTACCAACAAGCTCAGAAAGACTGATTATAAAATAAAAATAAAAACTGTATAATTTCTGATGTTTGCTCTCGTGAAATAAATAGCTGTAAATAATCATTCACTTTTTAAAAAATCATACCGGACGTTAATGTACTAGTGAACGTAAATACTAAAAAGTAAACAAAAACCACCCGCCTGCTCAGGGGCTGTCACCATTAGCTCTTGTGTGTCTTCATTGGTGATTTTTCTGGGCTAAACAAAATCCTAATTGGATGTTAAAACTCGTCCTTAAAATGACTTCTACTGTATTGGAAAGATCTTAAAAGACTTGGTATTTGATACACTTAACTCTTTGTTTGATTAATTCAATACATTACACGTGGTGGCAGCAGATAAAACTAAATGTCAACATTGCCATTGATCCAGTGATTGGTATTAAACCAGTCTCTTGGGACTTGTCGAGTCAGTGATTGGTATTAAACCACAGTCTCTTGGGACTTGTCGAATCAGTGAAATCTGGTCAGAGCTGCAGTCATTTTTGTTTTCTGTTAAGATTATTTATTGATCGGTAAGTCAAAGAGACTTAAACTCTTATGTTATGTTTGAATGGAATGTTGGTAAGCTTTTTTTTTATTAGAAACAAAACCTCAACAAACAATAAAAAAAATGTTTACATTATAAAAGTGATTCATTTTAAGGCCTCTGATAAATAGGAGTCTATCAGTTGCACTATTTCTGTTTTTACATTTCTTTTAATTCTAATGAAATAAAATCGATGTAACCTTATCACCTATCTTTCCATTCTTATAATTTTGTATTGCGTATTGTTGAGAACGGGACATAAAAAATATAGTTTTAAAAAATAACAATTAAAACTTATGTTAGGGTCACCTTCAGCTCACCTATCTCTTAACCTGAAAAACCGTTTGGGGCACCACACATGATCTGTCGACCACCTGTCTCCATTCCACTCTGTCTTTTGCCTTGGATAGGATCTCTTTCAATGGCAGACTCGTCCATTCTTTGATGTCTTCCCATCTCTTTCTATGTCTACCACTTCTTTTTTTTTTGTTAAAAGTGTTAAAAGTAGAAAAATAAAAGGTTCTTTGTGTTGTACGTAAGTGTGCAAGGAGCCCTAAGTTTGCTTAATGTTCAAAATGTGTGAAGAACTGAAACGTGGATAACCCTTATCAAAATCATGAAAACAAGTTTCTTGTAGATAACTTTTCCATCTCCCATCCCATTACTCAGAAAGACACAAAGATAACGACACATTCCTCGTTCAATATGCTAGGACAAAGTTGTACAAATGCTCCTTCTTCCCTAGTGCTATTAGAGCATGGAGTGGGTTGCCTGAGCTAGCCAGGAAAACCAGTGACTTGCCAGAATTTAAGTCATTGGTAAATATGCATAACTGAATGCATGACGCGTAGGACGTAATCATCTTCTTTTTTGAAGTAACGTCTGTATTATATAAGATAAGATTGTCTCCCCTTGCTGCTATGAGTTCATTAAGTTAATGTCGGTTTTCATCCTTATTGCATAAAAAATACCTATAGCACCAAAGGTCATCATTTGATATGCGTTCATAGTTTTAGTTAATTAACGTAATTATCGTTTACATGCCAATAAGGATTATCGCATTCTCTCCCCCCCCCCTTTCTATTTAATGTTATAAAAAGCCACATTGTCATTTTCACATTTTTATTTTGTTTTCGTTGTTGTCAGTTTAGGTGATTGCCATGAAGATAATCCTGTTTCTGGTGGCTGCAACTCTAGCAGCGACCTGTGCTCAAAGAAACTCCGCAGCCTCTGTTTCCAAAAATCACCCGGCTGTAAAATTTGCTTTGGCGACCATCAACAACTTTTACGCAGCCAAGGGAGACGACGCTCCTCGATCTTTCACTGGCCTCATAGCTTTCAGGTCAAAGGTGAGGTTAGCAGACCCACAACCAAAATATTTTTGTGGAAGATAAAATTAGTTACTGTTGTGAATATCAAAGCGTATTTCAAATCTTGACTACAACTTGAACCAGTGGTGTCACTTGGGGAGTTCGAGGGATGCGGCCCGCGCCGGGTGACACCAAGCCACTGACTTAAACGTCTAACATACAAGATGGAATGTAACAAGTAACACAGACAACAAAAGTTGCTTTTTTTGTTTTTAAAGACTATGACCCCTTTATAAAGCTGATAACTTCTTGTATTAAATAATGAATATACGATTTTTAAAAACTGAAACCCTTATTTGTAAATAAAGTTCCGCTTTCAGACATTGTTGTCTATTGCGCATCTGTTTCTGTGGCCTTCGGTTAACGAGGGTGTCATGTGGCCAGCACAACGACCTAACGCCTTTACTTTTCCCAAACTAATATCAGGTACCCATTAGAGCTGGGTGGACTCAGAGGCGCCCAAAGATCCCGAAATTAAAAATCTCAATCTTCACAGGATTCGAACCCGGGACCCCAGGTTCGGAAGCCAAGCGCTTTGCCGCTCAGCCACCGCACCTCCTTTAATTGTAAAAAAAGATTGAAAAAATGCATTGCGTTTGGACAGCAGTAAAAATTAACTACACATTTTTTCTTTTTATTGATGGTCATTAGTTATATTTTTATTATCTATTCCAGGACTTTTTCGAAAGGCAGATTGATCTGACAGTTAAAGTCGACAATGGTATAAGGGTAAACATATTTCTTTTTATCTTACATCAGGGCCGGTCTTAGGAACAGGCAAACTAGGCAGCCGGCCTAGGGCCTCCCACTGGTTAGCGCCTCGCACATGACTCAATTTATTTTTGAGAGAAGAAATAGCGAGATATGTGCCAATGTTATTGCTGGAGTTACTAGTTTTTAAATAAATTGCGTCATTTTATTGTTTTTGTTTTTCGATGATTATTTTTTATTTTCTATTTCTATTGGAGCCACCAAATTTACTTCTCTTAGGGTCTCCAATTATTTAAGGCCGGCACTGCTTACATTTAAAAGTTCTTAGGTTTGGCTGCCTGGTCGTGCGGTTTGCGCGCTGGACTGTTGTTCGAATTTATCGACGGTCGAGGGTTCAAACTCTGCCCGCTCCCATCCCCCGTCGTCCTGCGGGAGGTTTGGACTAGAAAGTAAACCATCTCCAACTCTGAAGGAACATCCGAAACATTTAAAACATTTTACAAACAAAAAAACAAACAAACATTATATTATAGCCATAACCCTGTTGATTATGCTCATTCCAATAGTAAACAGAAAATAATTTATTGCTAATCTCCAATTTTTTTCTCAGCCATTAAGTTCTGAGGTTCCTTTTTCTCTTATGCTGTATACAAAAAAAGGATTTCCCGCTTTCTTGCATTGTTCTCCCTCCACTTCCCTTTCAGACCTTGTGATTATCTTGCACATGATGTTAAGATCATTTGTTTCTTTGGCCAACGGTTATCGAGCAGGGTGTCATGTGGGCAGCATAACGACCTACCGCCTTTAGGTAGCCCTAAAAGTCCCTAGCATTGAGGACACAGCAACTTACGTAAGTCAGATTTACAAATGCAGGAAGAAGGTTTAAATCTTTCCCCTGCATGTTTTCTGGCATGATTCTGTCCGTCCCCCTGAGTTATCATTTTCTTGTGGAGGAATAGATAGATGAGCCTCCATCTCCAGCTAACTAGATCTCTGTACTTAAGTATTAGATCATGTTTATAAAGGTATAGGTGTTTCAGTTTGATGTTCTTTCATCACAGATTGAAAGATGTTCCATGCTTTTAGTGCGAAATAGGTTTGCGTCTGACAGTTACTCAGTCCAAAGTGGACCCACATGCACAGAGTAATAAGGTATAGTAGTTATGGTAATAGTTTTTTTTTTTGTACAGTTACCTTAGAATCAAAACAATGAACTATAAATCTGCGATTTTCCATTTGACATTGTTATCATTATTTCTTTTTTTGTTATTGTTACACAGACACTAGATAAAATACAAAAATATATTAGGCCTACTAGACAAACCACTTATCGATAGGCCGAATAAATACAAAAGTAGTTAATCTAGAAGAAATAAAAACCAATAAAAACGAAATACACTTTAGGGAACACATTTCTTTTAGCGGCTCCAATAAAGAAAAAAGCCTCAATTTTGTGGAGGTTATGTCCGTCAGATCTCAAAAACTAGAAAATACAATTTAAAAAAAAACACGATTTCTTGATATTTTGCATCTTGCGAAAATTAGACTCATCAGTTTGTATTTTCTGAAGGCGAACCTTTTGTTTTAAAAAAATAAATATTCATATGTGTTCTAAAAATATAAGAAATAATTACGTCCATTTCTTAAAATTATAAATATATCGGAATTTAGTGACTGATTATTTGATTTGATTCTGTTTATTTTAGGTGAGATTTTAACACTAAATCATCACTTGCCACGGCGCAGCCATGGGGTTTTGAGTTAAAAAACCCCTTCAGAGAGGTTTGAAGCTAAAAAAAAAATACCTCTTCAATATAAAAAAAGCAAATTGCACTCTCAAAAATCTATGAGCATAGACAAAGGGGTTTGAGTTTAAACCAGTGGTTCCCAAACTTTTTTGTCTCGTAGAACCCTTGCCATGTTTTCCAGTTTTCGGTAGACCCCCTGAATTGTTTTGAAAATTCATTAACTTCAAATGAGTTTTTCTTGCAGATTCTAGGCTATATATATACATTGATGCTATTCAATTTAAAATGAAGCAAAACAAAAAAAAAAAAGAAATTAATATGCATTACATGAATTGACTTAGATTCTTAGACTTAGGTCCTCCCGCGCCCTTCGGCACATTGGCGGCAAGCTGTCTCCATAAAGATCTGACATTGGCAATGTCTGAAGTCTCCTCCTACCTGATGAAGGTGTGACGCCAGGTTATACGAGGACGTTCCTGTTTGCTCTTTCCTCGTATTGGCCTCTATGTCATCGCAACTCTTGGTATGCGTAGTTCATTTTGTCGTAGAACATGCCCCGCAAACCTCATGCGACGCTCTGTCACAACCTCACTAAGTGTTCGACTCACAGTTCGGCATAAGATTTCCTTGTTTGAGACCGATCTGTGTAACTGACTCCCAAAATCCGTCTCAGCCATTTTTGTTGAGCCACATTTAGTCTCTTCTCAATTTTGACAGATGACTTCCATGTCTCACATGCATATGTAGCAGTTGGAATGACGATTGTGTTGAGAAGGTATATTTTTGTCTCCAGTCCAATGGCTTGGCTAGTCCCAATAGGCTGCAGCCTTTGGAAAATGCTCCCTGCCTTTCCTATTCGGCACGCTACATCATGGTAACCATCTCTCCATCATTTGTTATGATGCTGCCAATGTAAGTTAACTTGTCCTACTCTTCAAGCTTTGACTCGCCTAGTCTGAAGGGGGCACCCTTTGCCTTATATCCCATTTAGTCTAATCCAAGTTTATGCGGAGGCCAATTTTGGGTGTCTCTCTATCTAGGCTCTCCGTCATTTCTTGTATACATTATTTGTAGCCCCGAGTAGTGCAACGTCATCGGCGAAGTCCAAGTCTGTCATTCGGTTTTGTTCATGCCATGGGATACCAAAGGCAGTCTGATTCATTGCTCTCCTCATTATGTAGTCGATGGCTAGGAGGAAAAGGAAGGGAGATAAGATGCACCCCTGTCTCACACCTGTCTCGATGCTAAAAAACTCTGTTGTTCCCTCTTCTGTTTTAATGCAGCAACTAGACTGACTGTAAAGGTGTCGTAGGATCTGGACGAAGTTTTCTGGGATGCCGTATTCTCTAGCTATTTTCCACATAGAATCACATGAATTGACTAATAAAAAAAAACTATTGATGGAAAAGTTTGATTATAAAATTTTCATATTGAGCTTCAATAGGGTTTGTTGGACTAGTCCGTTTCGTTTCTTTGATTACAAAGTATTGGGCCAGAAGTCGCTTTTTTTATTTATTTATTTTATGAGTATTTTACCCAAGATCTGTGTTGTTTTTTTAGGACTAGTTGTCCAATGCTCGCTACATTCATTTAACCTCCCAAGAAACACTGAGATTATGACTTCGTTTTGACAAAATTTAGATTATCACCTTGAAGCAGCAAGTTAACCATATTAAATTATGAAACAAGTCTGTTAAATAGACTATGTCCGATTCCCGCTTTTATTTAAAATAGGATCTTAAGCACCCAAGAACTCAAAATATTGTCACACTGTTTAAGTCACACATAAGCCTTTCGACAAATATCAAACTTCAGTGTGATGGAGCCATATGATCAAAAAGTTGTTCTTTATGATTTCTTGATTCATAACAAAACGAAAAATATAATAGTAATAACACACTATATTATCGGGCAAGGTTAACTAGTCCAGCTTTTTTTTTTTTTTTAGAAGTAAGTCATTTGCAAGTAATTACATAAGAATTTTCCACTGTTCTAACTCATCTTACCATTACATCCTTGAACTGTATTGTTGCTTAGAGGAATTTTTATCATGATATCAGATATAGGCAGGGCTTTTTCTTTTTTGTGACGGTACGCACCGGAACGGCATATCGTCACCTTTTTGTAAATTCTTTAATATTTTCTCGTATTTTAACGTATATTATTATTTTTTAGTAGTTAAAAGTTAGGCAATCAACTACTGAGTACCGGCACCTACTTTTTTCTACAAAAAAAGCACTGGATATAGGATTGTGTAAAACAGGTCTCAAAACCTCTTTAATGGTTGGCAAAGTCTATTTTTTGCCTACAGTGTGAGTTTTCTAGAGTTTGATTAAGTTTGATAAAGTAAAGTATTGTAAAATGTTCACAAACCTCTTCTCTTTTTTTGATGTTCTATCAAACATTTCAAATCTCAATCTATTATATCATGTTGGCGTTGCCTCAAATGATGTTCCAGATTTAATGGTCTTTTAGCGAAATAACTTTAAACCTTATTGCATAAAAAACACAAATGCATTTGCTTGTTTCACAAGGATGAAATGAAGCCAAATTTGTAATAACCAAGGGACTTTCTACAATTCTTTTCAGACTCGGTCATGCACAAGATTACTTTCATATAGACAAAATTAAGCTAATTAAAATAGGATGTTAAAATTTCAAAAATAAAATCATTCGACTAACAGGTCTAAAATTCAAAAGGTTAACTAAGGTACAAATTGTTAGTAGAAAATGAAATTTAAAGTTTATACAGGCTTAAATGAAATCCATTATCGTAAACCCCCATTTACAGGACATAGACCCCCAATTAATTTTTTCACCTCCGTAGACCCCTTGAAAGTCCCCGCAGACTCCTGGCGCATGTTCCATAGTTAGGCCACCTCTGCCTTAGACATTCAACAAAAGGGAAGAACTTCTTTTAAATGGACCTGTTGGAAACCGCCTCTGTATTTGTATGAATCATATATTATTTTAAATTATTACGATGTGCCTACATTTTTCAAAGAGATTCATTTTTCTTTCATAAATTTAAAATGATGTTAACACGTACAAGCAACTTTAAAAGAATTTTGTAAAATCATACGCAGAGAATATGGCAATAAAATATAGATCTAGAACTTTTTTAAAGAAATCATACAGGCGTAAATTTTCAATTTTCGAAAATTAAAGCGCAGTTATTTTGGCTTTAAATCTGCCGTTGTCATGGCCAGGGGGTGTAAATGGGGATAAGCACCCATTGTTTATAAAATAATTCTTATGGCATGCGCCTCAGACAGCCTCTGAGAACTAAGTCCAGCACCTGGCCTGCTCATGTGGCGAAGCTGCTATTACTAACAGGTGAAGGGGTGTAGGCGGATACCTGGCACAACAAAACAGGGAGCTTTGGGCACATGGAGCTCGTCAGCTTAATAAGGCTATTCATCTAGGAGAGGGGTACTTTGACTTCAAACCTCTACTGCTTTGCGGTACTTAGGCTTCAGGACATAACCTTGAGGAAAACTCAGGAGTGATGCCCCTTAGGTGTTGGGACTCTCAGTTATGACATGCCTCCGGCAGCTTCTGCAACTGAGCTGGTGCCAAATGTAATGCGAAGCGTTCCTTTAGATCACATCAACAAGTTTGAGAGAGGTTCACCCATGATCCCTTTAATGCGTCCCGGAGAGGAAACTCAACAAAAACCAGTGACTCATCTGGGAGCCGAAGCAGGACGTTTTGGCGCGAAGGTCGTTTTGGCGTGAGCCGTTTTGGCGACGGGACGTTTTGGCGCGAAATACATTATATAGGTTTATTGTATTATTTCTTTTAAAAGAATTATTCATATATATGTTTTGCATGAGTGTTTGTGTTACGACATATTTTTCACGTAGTAAATGTAAATGTGTGTTTGTTTTTCACATCATTTTCTTTAATAGACATTTTGGCTTGTGTATGTGTGTTTATTAAGAGGCACACTTTTATTTTCAAAAAAGTTTTTTAAGATATTACTTTAAAATTAAAAACAAAATCGCGTGAGAGAGGGGAGGGGTGGAGAAAAGAGTATATACAAGGAGTGAAAAGTGAGCAGAAGAGCGGGGGCGGGATAGGTGTCACCATTCCCAAGAGATGATCGCCAGACTCAGTGCTCGGTGCTGGTCTTGTCTTCATTTGTTTAACTCTATCTGCGTCAATGCGAGATGTGTCACCCAAATCACCCCTACCCAATTTCTCAAAATATATCTTTTCACGTTGGAGTTTGTACTGACCACATTCCGTGTCGTGATCTTTACTATGTGTGGAGTTATTGTCGTCATTCAGAGTAATAGAGCTTTAGATGTTTACATGGTTTTTGTTATATTAAAGTGTGACACTTAGCTTGTTCGTATATTACACTAATGTCAAATAAAAAAAAAATCTTTTGGAAAGAAATCCAAAAATGTCATCCAGTGCGATTAGCAGAATTCACATATAGCATGTCATTACCATTCAGGAATCTGACTTATTATAGGCCTATATTCATGAAATAAGCAAAACCTTTCTAATTAAAAAAAAATAAAAATTCGCTGAACGGTGTTAGAATTCATACTATACATACAATATTATGGTAGAGTGAAATAAACATTGTTATAAAAGCTACGTGCTTATTAAATTATCGTCAAATGATATATCGCGCCAAAACGTCCCATCGCCAAAACGGCTCGCGCCAAAACGTCCCGTCGCCAAAACGGCGGGGTCAAAACGGCGTCGCCAAAACGTCACGTACCGTCTGGGAGCATCCATTGTCTTTCGATACAGAAGGAACCATATAAATCTGCGTGAATCTAAAAGCATATTGAAATCTTCAAAGCTAATTATACAATGAACATTATTTATACTAGTATTTAGATATCATCTAATTACCTATTAAAATGACAAGTTTGAATTTACTTCATTTACTTTTCTATTTCAGTTATGAACGTGTTGAAACACTTAAGACTTTTCTTAACCTTGAAAAACTTGAAACTTTGGGGATGCACTAAAAGTTCAAAATCAAGATTTTAACGTGGGAGGTTATTCTTTGCTTTTAGAAAATAATAAATTAAAAAAATAACACTGTTCGAAATATCAAAATTCTTTGTTGTTGTTGTTGTTGTTGTTTTGTTGTTTTTTTTTTTATGTTCCTTCAGACATAAATATTATTAAATCCATGCCCAATACTTCTCTCAGGAGACGACAGCCCAGAAAACAAACGCCTCGACCAGGCAGCTGTACTTATTCAAGTAATAGTTCAATTCACTTCATTAGTAGCCTACATTCATTTCAATGAAATGCAACAAAATATGAATTAATAAAGTAAAACAGAAATGCAATTTAACAAGTGATTTAAATGATTTTATCAATGTCTAATGTTGCAAGTACATCCGTTGTTTAACCCTTTTGGTTCGCCGTTGAGTATAGGCCTACAACAGTACTTCGCCATTGGACTTTACTCTTCCCTTGTAGTTTCCAGTCTAGAGCCTGTTTGGCCGCTTTCTGCTGTTCTTCATATTCTATGCCCTGTCCAACACATTTACCTCTTTAATACCAGTCTCTTTTAAATGGCGTGGAACTAATTATTTTTTCTATTAAACGAAAAGAGCCTAGGGAAGTGAAGTTCAATCCAAGTGTAGAAACTAGAAATTATTTTCTACGACTGACAACGTCCAGTTTAAATATCAAACCAACATTCCATTCAGAATTAATGAAACATTACATTCAGAATTAATGAAACATTACATTCAGATGAATAAAACATTACATTCATATTGCTATAACTTAGCCAAATAACCTCAACGAAAGGATTATAAAATAACAAAATAGAATGTTTAATAACTAAATAGGGAACTAGATCTAGAATCACAGCACAAGCGTCGTTTTCATCTCTAATCATCGGCCATCTTGACTTCTTCTCTTATTTCATGTCTCTGTCCTGTGTCTCATGGTGCGCAGTCTCACACCTAATGACAACGTGCAATGTAGAGTCATAACACTGCCCCCTCCTTAAAACTGTTCGTCTCGAACAAAGTTTGCCCCGCCATGATAACGATGAAGCCGATCCACGTGAACAACCTTGAAGCTAGACCGTGGAGTCTTCTGAATTCGGTAGACCACATCGTTGATCCTTTTAACGACACGAAAGGGACCTTCCCAGTCTCTTTGGAGTTTTGGGGATCTACCTTTTCTTCTCTGGGGGTTATATAGCCATACCAGATCGTTTTCCTGAAACCCCGAGGTATTTGCACGTCTATCGTATCTAGTCTTCATTAGATCGCAGTTATTCTTCATTGTCCCACGAGCCAGAGAATGGGTTTCCTCCAGACGCCGTCTAAGATCGTTGACATACTCAGTAGCAAGGACTGGTGTGTCTCTCGGAAGTCCAAATAGCAGATCACTTGGTAAACGAAGTTCCCGGCCGAACAACATCTTTGCAGGGGTATATGTAGTAGAGCAATGGATGGAACTCCTGTAGGACATCAGGAACACTGGAATGTATGCATCCCAGTTGTCCTGTCGATCATCGGTGACCTTCGACAAGTATTGTTCTAAGGTACGATTGAACCGCTCTACCATTCCATCTGACTGCGGGTGTAGTGGTGTAGTGCGAGTTTTATTGATGCCAAGCACCCGGCACATTTCCTGAAATACTCTAGATTCAAAGTTCCTGCCTTGATCGGAGTGTAGCTCCATAGGGACACCAAATCGACTGATCCAGTTCTCAACAAGCGTTTCTGCTACCGTTGTTGCTTCTTGGTTCGGTATTGCATACGCCTCCGGCCATTTAGTGAAGTAATCAATAGTTACCAATATGTACTTATTTCCTCGTCTAGTTTCAGGAAATGGCCCTGCCACATCAATTGCAATCCTTTCAAACGGAACTCCAACCATGTATTGTTGCATTTGTCCCCTTGTTTTGCGTGGAGGGCCCTTTGCGGCTGTACAGACGTTGCATCCCCGGCACCATTCCTCTATATCCTCTCTGTATCTGAACCAGTAGAATTTCCGGCGAACCTTATCGAGGGTCTTATTAACACCCAAATGAGACCCACTGGTACCATTGTGAATTTCCTGCAGCACCTCAGACACTCTGCTTTTTGGTAATATAAGCTGAAAACGCCTCGATGTGCCGTCAACGGATTCCCAGACCCTTCTTAGGACACCATTAATGATGGTTATTGAGTCCCATTGCGCCCAGTACGCTTTCGTGGCAGCCCCTTTTTCAGAGATGTGCTGCCACTCGGGCCGTTGTCCATTCTCCTTCCATAGCAGAATGGGAGCCAGATCATTATCTTCCAACTGGTCCTCTCTAATTTTTTCATCTGACCAGGATCCGGTAACATCTACTCCTAGACGACAACACTCAATTTCTTTTTCTTCTGCCTTCACGCAGTACCTGCACTCCATTTTGCATGGTCTTCGAGACAATGCATCAGCATTCTGGTGAATCAGTCCCTTCCTGTGTTCAGTCTCAAATTCATAACTCTGCAACCGTTCAACCCATCTCGCCACCTGTCCCTCTGGATTCTTGAAAGATAGTAGCCATTTCAAGGCTGCGTGGTCAGTTCTCAGTTTAAACCTTTGTCCATAGAGATATTTATGAAAATGTTTAATTGAATCAACTACAGCCAACAATTCACGTCTCGTAACACAATAATTCATTTCAGACTTTGACAACCTTCTACTAAAGTAAGCTACGACCTTT
This sequence comes from Biomphalaria glabrata, assembly GCF_947242115.1. Classification (NCBI taxonomy): domain Eukaryota; kingdom Metazoa; phylum Mollusca; class Gastropoda; family Planorbidae; genus Biomphalaria; species Biomphalaria glabrata. The sequence continues at coordinate 10,208,689 of NC_074713.1, forward strand.
TCGTTTCCATCAATGCACTGCGATAGCACAGCACCGATCCCCGTACCGCTTGCGTCTGTATCTAGAATGAATGGTGTACCCGCCAGTGGGTATGCTAACATCGGCGACGAAAGGAGAGCCTCTTTTAACTTTTCAAACGCCTCCTGGCATTCTATTGACCATGTAAACCGCTTTTTCTGTTCTGTCAGTTGGTGAAGAACTCCTGCAATCCTAGAGAAGCCTGGAACAAAGCGTCGGTAATAAGTACAAAGGCCCAGAAAACTTTTCAGTTCCTGTACACTTTCAGGGACAGGCCATTGCCTAATCGCTTCACTTTTGTCTGGATCCGTGCTTATACCTTCGCTTGATACGACATGGCCCAAATATTTCACTTCCTTCTTGAATAGGTCACACTTCTTGGGGTTGATCTTCATGCCCGCACTTCGAATCCTTTGAAACACTTCTCTCAAATTGTTCAAATGTTCATCAAATGTACTCCCAAGTACGATAATGTCATCAAGATATACCAGACAAGTATTCCAGTTAAGACCTCTCAAGACTTGCTCCATCAATCTCTCAAAAGTGGCTGGTGCATTGCATAGGCCAAATGGCATCACCTTAAATTGCCATAGGCCACTTCCAGCTGAAAAGGCCGTCTTTTCTTTATCCTTTGGGTGCATCGCTACCTGCCAATATCCGCTTTTGAGGTCTAGAGTCGAAAAGATTTTTGATCCGGCAAGTGTGTCCAGTGTGTCATCAATACGGGGAAGAGGATAACTGTCTTTCTGAGTGACATTATTCAATGCCCGGTAATCTACACAAAACCGCAAAGTCCCATCTTTCTTTTTAACCAACACAACTGGTGAACACCACGGGCTGTTGGATGGCTCGACGACCCCTTGTTGTTTCATACTTTCCAGCATATCGATTGCTTCTTGCTGTTTGGCCAGCGGTAGACGACGTGGTGGTTGTCGAATGGGTCTGGCATTTCCTGTATCAATACGGTGCTGCACAAGGTTTGTAATCCCGCAGTCATTCTCGTCATTGGGAATAATGTCCATAAATTCCAAAATTAATTCCTCAGCCTTGTTATATTCTTCCATCGAAAGACTTTCTTTCGTCTTGATAAGAAGTTTGGGTATCTGTGAATTTTCCTTCGGTGCCGTGTTTGTCGATACCTCTGCGTCCAGACATTGTGTGATCAGATCCACGGAGTAACAGTCCGCTATGACACTACCCGCTCGTAGCTTTCTTTCCTGCGAGTAAAGATTCATGACCCTCACGGGGACCTTTCTATCATCAACACTGACCACTAACGTCTTTCCTACAGCCAGCCTATTCTCTATTCCTCTCGCTGTTTCTACGAGTTTCGTGCGGATAGTTTCGCAACTTCCTTCAATCTTTCCCCAAATTATACATTCCGATTGTGCTGGTATGGTCGTATCTTCTACTAACAAAATTCTTCTCACTAGACCTTCTCCGGTATCTTCCTCGAGTAGTGGAAACTCCATGTTAGCATATTGTATAGTACCATTTGCCATGTTTAAAGACAGCCCGAATGCTTGCATAAAATCCAAACCAAGGATACACTCGTCGGTCACATTAGCGACCAGGAAATCATGACTGAATGGTTGGGTTTGAATTTCGAAGTTTAGTCTAACCTGTCCTAACACTGGTATTAGTTCACCGCTGGCTGTTTTCAGTGTATAACCGTTCGTTCGTATCAATTCCTGATCTCCAATATAATCGGGTCGAATTATCGACCGAGATGCTCCAGTATCCAAAAGAAAAGCACGACACCCGCTGCCGATCTTTCCTTGTACCTTTAAACTTCTATTTCTTCCCAACACTGTGACAGAAATAACCATTTTTGGAGCCTCTGTATACCGTGCTGCCTGTCTCCGCTCCTTGAAACCGGCAGACTTTAGTTTTCCCGGTTGCCGTTCTGCCTTCCTTGTGTTTGGCGTTCACGGCCCCGAAACACTCTGGTGCAATCCCTTTGCATGTGACCAGGGTTGTTGCAATTCCAGCAGCGAAAGGGTGTTCTGTTATGTCTGATATAGGGTCGCCGTTCGTCTCTAGTCTCTTCCACCACCCTTCTGACAAGCCGTGCTACATCCTCCTCCTGGGGTCGTCTTTCGTCTATAGCCTCCCCAACCAGTCTTCGTACTAGCTGTGTAGGATCCTCCTCCCGAGCATCTATCGTCCGGCTGTAATAAGTGGCCTTCGCTGAATCTCTGGCCGCCTCGTAGGACAGAGCATAGATAAGAGCTTCACTTACTTTCCGTTTTCCACTGATTCGGATGGCTTTCTTTAGTTCCGCATCTCGCACTCCATCTATGAAGGCATCTGTAACTATAACATCCACAAATTCTGGTGTTGCCAATGGATAAGCCAGACGGGCAAGACGCTCAATGTCCGCCGCTAATTCCTGTAGTGTCTCTCCACACTTCTGCTGTCGACTTTTCAATTGTATTCTAAACACTTCCTGTAAGTGTTCGTCGCCGTATCGCAGTTCCATTGTTTTGACCATGGCATCGAAGTCCGTCTGGTCCTTCATGGTCTGTAACAATTCGGCTGCCTTGCCTCTGAGTGCCAACACCAGACCAGTTGCTTTCTCTGCCTTTGTATTCCATCTGTTTACTTTGGCCGCCGCTTCAAACTGCAATCGGTACACCGACCAAGAAACAGAACCGTCAAACACCGGCGGTTTAGTCTTCCCAGCCATTTCATTCACAGTGGCCCCAGCATCTTGTTTCTTTTCCAGCTCCGCCTTCATTTCACTACGTAGTAGTTGCATTTTAGAATTGAAATCCTCTACCATTTGGGACCTTAGCTCAGTTACATCATTTCTTAATTGTTGTTTGGAGTCATCTATATCCTTCTTCAACTCAGTCACAAATGATTTTATAGAGATCAGTTCATTACCCATTTCTTTTTTAAGTTCATCCTTTAATGATTTCATGTCTTCTTTCATTGAGTTTCCTATGTCAGTATTTGTTTTGCCTTGTTCTTGTATCATGTTCCAAAGCTCCATCATAGTCGGTTCTATTTCAAACTCATAGGTCTCCGGGTCCTGTTCTTCCTCTATCATGCTTTGCCTAAGACGCTCCATAAGTGCCTCCTTGTTGCCGCTCACCTTCAGCTCTCTACCTCTGAGTTCCTGCCTAAGTTCCTGTAGTGACAGTTGACTAAGTGTTTTCTTAGACGCCATCTAGTATTAAAACGTTGATCAACTAAAAACAAAACTTATGTTGATTTACCCGAAAATGGACTCGTTCGATGTCCCATACATAGATCTAGACCATCCTCTCCCCTTTCGTTGAGGATCCCACTATCTGACACCAATTGCTATAACTTAGCCAAATAACCTCAACGAAAGGATTATAAAATAACAAAATAGAATGTTTAATAACTAAATAGGGAACTAGATCTAGAATCACAGCACAAGCGTCGTTTTCATCTCTAATCATCGGCCATCTTGACTTCTTCTCTTATTTCATGTCTCTGTCCTGTGTCTCATGGTGCGCAGTCTCACACCTAATGACAACGTGCAATGTAGAGTCATAACAATATTAATGAAATATTACACTCAAGATTATTGAAACAGTTTTAATAAATGAATCAGTAACGATTAAATGAAAACAATAGTTATAGGTAACTCTCTTAGAGATTTCGGAATATAATCATGTCAGAAGGGAAGAATCTTCTAATTTCTTATACATCCATAAAACAAACAAATAAATACTTCGTCTCTAGTTTTGGTATTGTCTGTTGCATTGACTCCTTCAAAGGTCTTCCAAGACGCAGAAGTCAACAAAGGAACATCACTGAGTCATCGAAGGAAGGGGTGAGCGTATCTATCAATCTGCGTGGCTCTGTTCCTTTATTTACCTGAGCCGGCATGGCGAGGTTCTGTTTGTGTGCGTCGAACAGGGATTCTCAAGTTTTTCAACTCGACGCCACAATTATGTGGCGCAAGAGGATAAAATAGTCGATTAATCAAAATTATTTATTGCATTGTCAAACTTTATTATTATCTAAAGCCCCACCCGAAGGTTCTAATATAGTGTATAACAAAACTAATTTTTAAGTCTGTAATTTAAATTCATTTTAATAAGTAATTATCACTCTCTGTAATTGCATTTATTTGATAATGTTTAATACGGAAAAAAATTATTTTTTTGTTATGGTCATAAAATTTAAAAAAATTGCACAAACATTTTCCCTTTCTATTAGAGAATCTTAAGAACTGAAGTACTGATTTCTTTAAGCTGCCCCCCAACCCCCGGTAACACAATAATGTAAAAAGCTTCCAAAGCAGCTAATAATTTAATGCGTATTAAACGATTCTTAAAATATGGGCACAATAGTGTATAATGCCGACTTTTGAACACTATTATTAGTTAGCTAACAGCTAGAGTGACTGTCACACGAGGCTATGAGTAGATATGTAGAGAAGGAAGATGTTATTAGTTAGCTAACAGCTAGAGTGACTGTCACACGAGGCTATGAGTAGATATGTAGAGAAGGAAGATGTTATTAGTTAGCTAACAGCTAGAGTGACTGTCACACGAGGCTATGAGTAGATATGTAGAGAAGGAAGATGTTATTAGTTAGCTAACAGCTAGAGTGACTGTCACACGAGGCTATGAGTAGATATGTAGAGAAGGAAGATGTTATTAGTTAGCTAACAGCTAGAGTGACTGTCACACGAGGCTATGAGTAGATATGTAGAGAAGGAAGATGTTATTAGTTAGCTAACAGCTAGAGTGACTGTCACACGAGGCTATGAGTAGATATGTAGAGAAGGAAGATGTTATTAGTTAGCTAACAGCTAGAGTGACTGTCACACGAGGCTATGAGTAGATATGTAGAGAAGGAAGATGTTATTAGTTAGCTAACAGCTAGATTGACTGTCACAGATGTAGAGAAGAAAGATAAAACAAATACTTTGCTTATAACAAAATCTTCAGACGTTCCTTTAACAAAGTTTATATCAACTCACTCTGTCTGTCTGGTAAAAAGTGTGTACACGTTATTTCTCCCACACCCATTCTAGAATCATTTCACAATTATTCATTGACATAGACAAGGCATGAATCAACTTAAAAAATTATTCAATTAATTAGTAGTAATTAGTTATTTTGTTTGATACCAACAAGGTCAATTAATCCTTCGGTATTCACAAATTTGGCTAAATATTCAGGGTTTCATTCCCTTAGATGCTTATAACAAAATCTTCAGAATTTTATTTTTACAAAGCTTATATCAGCTCACTCTGTCTGGTACAAAGCTTGTCCACATTATTTCTCCCACACCCATTCTCGAATCAAGTGGAAACTTTCAGCAATTATTTATTCTACCTAACAAAACATGAATCAATTAAACCATTTGTCAATAAATTTTATCGTATGAGGGGGAAAAGTTTCTACATTATTGAGATATATAGTTTTAAGTGCGGAGTTCTTCGCTTAAGATAAATTTTTTTTTTTTTTTTTTTAAGGAATTTTTAAAAATTTTTCTTATGAATTATTATTGATTGTTTATGAGTTACAAGAAAGTGTGGTCTATTTACCAGGAAAACAACAAGGGTAGTGGCAAAACCACACATGCGCACCGTGTGAAGTATGGAGACCAAGTCTTGACTTGTAACTTGCAGACGTTTACTTTGAAATTAACAATATTACATCATAGCCTAGAGCTCCTACAAGATGACAGGAGATAACTTTGGGCGGGAAACATACCACACAACTATTCCATCGAATGACATGATCTGTAAAAGAGACAACAATTCAGCAGCAACTGAAAAAAAAAGAACAACGAAAATATACAAAATACTTTTAAAAAACAAAGCTTCTCTAGGGGAAAGAGATATGTATCAATAATTTAAAATTTATTGCCCTTATTCCATATTAAACAAAATAATTAATTACCAATAATTAATTGACTATTTGGTTAATTTTGTTTAATTGATTCATGTTTTGTTAGGTACAATAAATAATTGTGAAAATTTTCAACTTGATTCTGTAATGGGACAGACAGGCAGACAGAGTGAGTTGATATAATCTTTGTAAAAACAGGGTCTTAAAAAAAAAAGCAAATTCAAACCGTATGGATTACATACTCTAATGTTCATCTGTTCATAAAGCCTTATAATTAAACGTAATTTTAGGGTGTACAGCAATTGATAAAAAAGTAATTAAGATGTGAAACAATTATAAAAAAGTATTCACTTATTACTGAAATTTTTTGCTTAGGACTCAGTGGTTCAATAAAACATTCTCTGTTCAATTTTCATTATTATGTCATTATGGTATTGATCGTAGTATTCCGCCCCCACAAAAAGATATAATTTGAAATAATTGGTTTTAATAACATGGGAACCAGTATTACACAAAGAAGCATTCTACAATCTGAATTGTCCGAATTAAAAGATGGGGGAAAAGACTACAATATGTTACAATAAGATTAAGGCTACCGTCGACTGGCTTAACCACTAAAGGAATGCCGTTCGATATATTGATGAAGTACGTAAAATGTAAGATGTAAACAGATCTGGTTTAAGTTTAAAACTTCTTTGCTTGTTCAAGTTAACGCCCTATAGTAGAATTACAGCGGGGAAACTAAATAAATTTTCAAATGATAAATGATGTTGAAGTTTTCAAAGACAAAAGACCTCGAAGTTAAAGTGACAGTTACAAGGTTTTGTAAAACTAAACGTGACAGACATATTTATTTTAATTTTTCATCTAAACGGAATAAACCACACACACACACACACACACACACACACAAACACCCCCTTCCCTTGTGTAGTTACCTCGCCCACACTTAGGAAACCATACCCTCTTTAGATGATGTCCCAATGTCATGGAATGGACCACAGAAAGAACTCACTGCCACACACCAACCCGGCGACCAACAGTCTGTCTGTATGGCAGTGCGCAACAGCTGAGAAGAACACCACGCTATTTTTCCATAGCACATTTTTAGTGGTCACCGAAAGGGGAATAGCCGCTATTATTTTTTTGTGGTCTGTCCATCCGTCCGACCGTCTGTCCGTTCAGATCTCATAAACTAGAACAGATATTGAAAATCCGATATCATGATATTTTAGAACTTTCAAAGTTCTGATGCAAAAGCTACTTTTTCTTCACTGAAAGCGAATTTTTTTTTTTATTTTTGAAATCAACTATGCCAGTAATTTTTTCATAAAAATACACCATTTTTACAACTATTCATTATTAATAGTAAAAAAAAAGCATGTGGGACTATTTTGTGAGGACGAATTTGCTTTACCCTTACTCTTGTGATCTGAGAGAATTAGTCAAGAATTTCTCAAGTCAGTCTATGTTTATTGCTAATTTTTTTTTTGGTTGACCTTTATTTTGGATGGAACTTGTTGACATAGATATACTGGTAACAGTACACAATAAAATAAGTTATTCTCCTGGTCTTGCGATGTTGACACGTCTCCCATCTTGCATGTTGACAAAAGTCCCGCACTTTAATTTAAGGGAAGTCAAGAAAAAAAATTGCTCGACCCTGAATTCGAGCCTCCGTAATGGAAGACGACGCGTTTGGTCATGAGCAGCTATTCAAGTACCTTTATTACTTTATTGTTAGCACACGCAAAAATTAGCAAACGACCTAATTCTCTATATAAATGTGATTATTATCAAGGGACATCCGTCGCCGATTTTATTTAACATTTTCCATATAAAAACAAAATTGATTAACTACGAATAATTGATTTATTATTTGATTGATTCACGTGTTGTCATTGACAATAAATCATTGTGCATACATTCAACTTGACCCGAGAATTGGAAGTGGGAGAAATAGCGTGTACACATTTTATCCAGACAGACGGAGTGACTTGATATAAGCTAGGTAAAAAAAAAAGTTTTGAGGGGAGGGGGGATACAGAACATCACAAAGATTTGGTCAGACCTTTTAAAACTTTCGTCTCATAGTTTGAAGTAGAAAGTTCAATACTTAACAGATGGTGTCAGAATTATTATTTCAAAAATCGCATTAATCCTAATAGAAGTGTATATAAGCTTATGGATCTTCGAGTTATCTCTCTATTGGACTCTTGGCGAGTCATCAAACTTCGAGTATTCTATTCTTTTTTTTCAATCACACTTGATTGATCGAGGTTTCTAATATAAGGTAAGCTATACTTGTTACGTCTTCATATTTGATGAGACTCTTTAGACATGAAAACGACAAATCACAATTTATAAATACTTTAATCTTTATTAACACCGAAAACACTTTCTTGTTCATATTCCTCCATTTTGGTTTTCTTCCCCTTTCAACGCGCATTCGCACCATTTCACATTTACACTAACATGCGCACGTAACACTACACAAAACACTTATTTGTTTTTATATATATGAGTTTGTGTTAAGTAATAGTTATAATTTACAGTGTTTTGTTTTAAAAACAAGATTCGTTTTCAAATAGCTCCATACACAAACTGCTTGCAGTCAGGAGAAAGCAAGTTTTTTTTTTGACAATGTAAATTCCACTTTGAATTACATCATCATCATCACCTTTCCTTTGAGTTCATCATGGGACATAGGGTCTCAATAAAAACACGCCACTCTCTACGGTCTCTTGCTAGTTTTTTCATGTCCTCTCGGCTTTATCTAGTAAACTGCGCAGCTATGTTCCTTTTTGATCTTCCTCTACGTCTTGTTCCCTGGGGGTTCCACTCTAAGGCCTATCTAGCTCTGTTCTTGGTATCTTTTCTAAGGATGTGACCAATCCATCTCCAATTCCTCTCTAAGATTTGCACCTCCATATTTTTCTGTCCACTCATCTCCCACAGTTTGGTGTTTTCTACTTTGTCGTACCAGTGTATTTTAAAGATTTTTCTCAGACATCTGTTTTGTGTGGTTGTTCTCCATGTTTGAGAACCATACAGTAAGACCGCCTTGACATTAGAGTTAAAGATTCTTATTTTAGTCTTGCTTGAGATGTGAGGAGATTTCCAGGTTGGTTTTAGGTGTGTAAATGTCTGACTTTGACTTAATGGTCACAAATGAAGACTCAGTCTCTGGTAAAAGGAAGCGTGTTTGAAAGCCTCTATTCTTTTGTCTCTATGTTATAGTCTCTGTGTGTGTTTCTATGGTGACGGTGAGAAGAGTTTAGTGATTAGTCGGTGGATATGCAGTGTTAATGATATAAGATAAGCGGTACTGTTGTATGCTCTCTCTGTAGGCCTATGTTGTTTACGGTGTTTGACTTGAAGCACCAAACTGCTGGTAGACAATTAAACATCTTCACTTTCAAAACTTGAATAGATTCTTTGTGAATAACACTCTATATAGCGTTCATTACAATATAGACAAATTTAACTTGAGATGAAATACAATAAATGTAGTAGACTTTATGTCAGATATTATAAGTCAGGTACCCATTAGAGCTGGGTGAACTCAGGGGAGTTCTAAAAATCCCGAAACTCAAAATCAAGTTTTCTCTTGGATTCCGACCCAAGACCCATCTGTTCAGAAAGCAAGCGCTTTACCACTCGGCCACCCCGTAGCCAAATTTGCAATAGGCTAATGAGAAATTGTATTTTTTAAGGTCAAATAGACACAATGACACAGAAATATATTGAAAACTAAAATATATTTGGTAACATATTCTTCCCCGGGACGTTTCCTTAACAAATATATGTATGACCTAATTTTTTTTTCCTTTCCAAAAGGTTTATTGTCTCTTTAGTTGATGATGAAGTTTTACAAGAATAAAAAGACAGTAATCTAGACTAGAATACTGGATCTAGAGATTCATTGGCCTCCTTCAGTCGTAGAACGACTATGGTTCATCTCAGAGCACACTTCATCATGTGGCTGTGGAGCCCTATTTTGGAGAGACACTCTCGTCCACAGATAGGGCAGGTTAAGGTGGTTTTTGCTTCGGTGGTAGAGGAGCTGGCCTTTTTTCGGATTGTGCGTTTTTCTTCCTGAGCCGAGACCCATGTACTTTCACTGTCCATAGCTTTCTTGGTCACTGTCTCTCTCCACCTGTTGCGGTCTAGAGCTATGCCTTCCCAATTGTCAGTATTGATGTTCACTGATTTGAGGTCACGTTTTATTACATCTATGTAACGGAGGTGGGGGCGACCAGTTTTTCTTGGTCCAGTCGCGAGTTCACCATAGAGCATGACTTTCGGGATGCGCTTGTTCTCCATCCGGCGAACATGTCCAAGCCAGCGCAAACGGCGTTGTCTGAGGGCTGTAAAGATGCTGGGAATACCTGATCGCGCAAGGATCTAGAGACATGTTAGTAATTACAGTTCCCCTTTTAAACATTGCGATCTATAGGGCAGATGATGTAAATATCATCTGTTTCTATAGCCTACGGTCAACGAGGTCCTCGTGTGGCCAGCACAACTACCAACTGCTCTTACTTTTCCCCATCAAACGTCAGGTAACGTCAGTTACCCATTAGAGATGGATTGATTCAGAGGTGCCCTAAGGATCATGAGATTGAAAATCCCAGTTTTCCCCGGGATTCAAACCCGGGACCCTTCCCTCGGATCGGAAGCCAAGCGCCGCCGCGTCTCCATTTAGATATATGCTATAGAACAGGGTTTTCCAAACTATGTTCGTGGAACCCTAGTGCTCTGTGAGCCACGAACTACTGGAATTATAAACTAGTAGGCCACCACGTGAATTAATCTCTCTAAAAAAGAAGCAGAGTGTACCGCTAAATACTCAGAATGTGCAAAGTGTTCAGCTAAAGAAAAAGTTTGGGAAACACTGGTATAAAGAAGATTCTAGACTTAGATCCAGACTTAGAAGAATAAAAAGACAGTAGTCTAGACAGATTTCTACATTAGACAGTGCGCAAAATGTTTATAAACGTCTATTAATTTATTTAACAATGATTGGACTTTTTAATGAATACACCTGGGAATACGTGCATGTGTGTTTAAGCTACAGAAGGTCTAGAGCTCCAGACCAAATTTAAATTTAAGATTAGGCTATTATATTTTAACAAAACCATAATGGTCAAACCATAGTTTTCGAGTTTTCCACGTGTGGCAAATAGGTAGTTTTTTTGTTCAAATATATAATACCCTCTCAAATATTTTAGGAAAATCTGTGGAGCCGTTTTCGAGATCCGTGTCCTGGTTGCCCATGAAGAATTTGAAAGCTGATAAGAGGAATTATAAGACTAAGACTGCTTTATTGATCCTTACGGAAATATGTTGTGATTACAAGGACTCGTTTCTCATATAAAGACAACACAACAGAAAAATACACATAAATACAACAGACAACATAAAGAGTTCATTCAGCGACTACACACAGGTATCTTGGTGCATTTCATGTTCCCTGATCAATGAGTGGCGGTGATAGACTCTGACCGAGTGAGATACGAACGAGTTTTTGTACCGCTCCGTTCTTGTTTTGATTGACAGCAGTCGCCCACTTCGCGACGACCTGGCGTAGTTCTGATGGAGCGGGTGGCCGTTGTCTTCCAAGATTTTTTCGATTTTTCTTAGGCACGTTCGTTCAAAAAGTTCCTTTAAATGTGGTAATGTTGTGAGTGTTATTTTTGATGCTTTTTTAATGATGTTTTCTAGACGTTGCAACAGTTTAGATGAGGCGTTGCCTTGCCAACAACTTATTCCGTATGTTAGCAGATTTTGTACAGTCGCGCAGTAAAAGGTCTCAAGGATCTTCTTGTTTAATTTAAAACTGTTGCGTTTGTATATAAAAAAGAGTCGCTGGGCTGTTTTCTTTGTCAGAGTTCCAAGGTGGTCTTCCCATGAAAGCTTGTTGTTGATGATAACGCCTAGATATTTATATGCCTTTACTTGTTCTATAGATGTAGTGTTTATTTGCAGTTCACGTATAGTTTGTTTTTTCTTTCTAAAATCTATTATAAGTTCTTTAGTTTTTGTTACATTCAGTTCTAGAAAGTTGTCGGTGCACCAGTTTGGAAACTCTTCTATCGAGCTTCGATACTGAGTTTCGTCTCCTGAAATAAGACCGACTATGGCAGTATCATCAGCGAATTTAATGAGTTTAACTGAGTCATAGATGCTTCTTATGTCATTAGTGTAAAGAGTGTATAGCACAGGAGAAAGTACACAATCTTGTGGAGCACCCGTACATAGTACTCGAGTTGACGATTTGGTGTTGTTGACTTTAACATACTGGGGCCGTTGGGTTAAAAAGTTTAGAACCCATGCTTGTAAGTAAGAGCTTACATTTAAGTTACTCAGTTTGTTTATCATTAGATGTGGCTGTATGGTATTGAAAGCCGAGGAGAAATCTACGAAGAGAACTCGTGCATATGTTTTAGGTATATCGAGATGCTTATAAAGCTGGTCCAAAAGCAATAGAATGGCATCCTCAGTTCCTCTAGCTGCTTTGTATGCAAATTGGTGAGGGTCTAGGCCAGTGTTTCTCAAACTTTTTTGTCTGGCGGCACAGTAAAAAAACTACAAAAATTTCGCGGCACACCACGAAGAGCAACAGTTGTTTTATAATAAAAAAGAAAAAAGATTTTACCCGTTTTTAAGTATCACATTTAATGTGAAGGGTGTGCCTGTTTTTGAGAGCAAATTCGATCTAATCGAGACTCCAGAGCCGACAAACAAATTCGCATTTCATAGTCTATTGTAAGAAGTCTTTCTCTTTTCTTAGACTTGATTTCAGTCAGTGCTGAAAATCCAAACTCACAAAACCATGAAGATGCAAATGGAAGAATTATTTTGATTGCTTTTAAACTGATTGCAAGATATAACTTGTTGATTGAAATCCAAAAGACATCCAGGCTTTTCTCGGCAAAACTTGACTTAAGAACTGCATCGTTTTTTAAATCTATGAGCTGTTCTGCTTCTTCAGTTGTCAGATTTGTAGCTTCATTGTTTCCAATTAAATCTATGAGCTGTTCTGCTTCTTCAGTTGTCAGATTTGTAGCTTCATTGTTTCCAAATGGATAGCTGACCCATCCATATTCATTACTTCCAATTGTTGGAAAGTAATGCTGCAATGCTGACTGCAGGTGTGTCAAAGTGTCCAAAATTTCGGGGGTGATTTCTTCATTTGAAGCACATTCATTGTAAGTAGGAAAGCAGTCGAAGACTCCTTTCGAGATCTTACTTTGCCACAAAGACAATTTTTCCCCAAATGACTTCAGTTTTGAGGATGCAGTGATGATGGTTTCCGATGGTCCTTGAAGACTTAAATTCAATGAATTTAATTTATCAAATAAATCAGAGAGAAATGTCACCTTAACCCACCAGATCTCGTCATGAATTGAAAATCCAAAGTCTTTTTTTTTCAGCCTCCAAGAATGATATCAACTCGGCCTTGAGTTGAACGACACGTTTTAACACTTTTCCCCTGGAGAGCCAACGAACGTTGGTATGATACAGCAGACATTTGTAGTCTGAGTCCATTGCTTCACAGAGCTGAGAGAAAAGTCGGGATGCAAGCGGTCGAGATTTGATAAAGTTTACAACTTCCATCACTTGATCCAGAACAGACATCAAATTTTTCGGCAAAGATTTGAAGTGAATCATGCAGAGAACAACTAATACATTTGGATTTTCTTAACGCATAAGAGTGACGAATCTCTTTCTATTTCCTTTCATGGACGCATCAGGTCCAAGAATAGTTTCAACAACTATTGCTAAAGCTGGTGCAATGACTGATTCAGCCTCTGTGTGTGCTTTCTTGCGTTTTGCTAATAACTGAGCTATATTATAACTTGCAATTAATCCCTTTTCTGGCAGCTTTAGGTAGTTCGTAAGTTTCTTAGCTTGTTTATTTTGTTGAGCCCTGATGTTTTCAAAGTATTCCTTCGGTTGCGCTTTTACAGCTGGATGTTTTGTTTCCATGTGTCTCTTCAATTTGCTTGGAACAAGTGCCTCATTCGACAGAGTTGCATTGCAGATCAGACAGAATGGCAATGGAGCATCTTCAGGTCCAGAAGATATGAAACCATATCCGATGTAATCTTCTTTGTACCTTCGTTTGGTTCCTTGCTTTTCATTTAACGCTTGCGCAGTTTCATTCTTGCTAACGTATTTCTCCATGGATAACAATGAATAATGCTTATTGATAATTTGTTATTATTAAAATTCACCTAAACAATTTACATGAAACACATCGCTTATTATTTGTAATAGTAGGCTAGTACAGACTAACAAACACTTGCTTGTCTGTTTAAAGTTTAAATGCTGGTTTATTCAAGTTAGATCGTCCATATATATAGGCTTAAAAGGAATTCAATTACCCCCCCCCCCCTATCTGTTAATGAGCACATTCTTTCAACATGCCAGCATTGTGGGTTACTGGGTTACACTAACAGGACGGGGCTGACAAAACAATAACATTTACTATCACATTATTATCGTAACCAATTCAAGAACTGACGTGAGTCTGCTAAGGCGGCCTACATTTGAGTCATTATAATAATATTTGTATAGTGGACAATGCCATAACGGCCATAACCTGAAGAGCTAACAACCTTTTCCGTCAATATGGAGCGACCCACTACTATTACTGGTCATTGCAAATGGGGATGTCATCGCAACGTAAAAAAAAATTAATAGTAGGCAGACTTGTGTAACGCTGCACTTGTGGCTTTCTGAAAACTCCCGCGGCACACCTGCAAATCTTCGGCGGCACACTAGTGTGCCGCGGCACACAGTTTGAGAAACACTGACGGCTGTTATTGACTTTTGCTACAAGTTGTTTAAGCATATATTTTTCAAAACATTTCATAACAATAGGTGTTAGTGCTACTGGGCGGAGATCATTTAAGCAATCTATTTTTGGTTTCTTAGGCACTGGTATGATTTCTGAAGTTTTCCAGATGTGTGGAATTACGCACGTTTGCAATGACTGGTTAAAGATATGACAGAAGATAGAAGAAATTTGCTCCGCACATAGCTTGATCAGCTTGCCACTAATTTTGTCTGGTCCAGAAGCTTTCGTTACGTCTACTCTTTTAAATAACAAGGTCACTTCATCCTCAGTTACAAAATTGACGTAGGGCTCTTGTTTTCCTTTGGACAGAGTGTTGAAAAGTTCTTTGTGTAGATCAACAAAATCTTCTTTGTCAAAACGAGAATAAAAATAATTTAGTTCGTTGGCGAATTTCTCATCATCAGCCACTAAAATTTGTTCTCGTTTTGAGGCGCAGCCTGTTATTTTCTTTAATCCCTCCCAGCATTGTTTTGAGTTGTTCTTGGCAAAGAAATTCTCAATTTTTTCTTTGTATGTTTTTTTCCCTTCAATTATTGCTATTCTCAGTTTATATTTAGCATTTATAAACTCTTCGTTGCTAGCCTTATACTTTGTTTTCTTTTCAGTAATAAGGTGTTTGATTTTTTTGGTCATCCAGGGCTTATTGTTTCCATAGACTTGTATTGTTTTTGTTGGAATTGTTAACTCCTCGCAGAAAGATAGATATGAGTTAAGAGTTTCTGTTATTCGTTTATGTCTGGACAGTTCTCAATAAAGATTTCCCAATTAGTTTTCTCAATGCTTCCTCGCAGTTTTTCTACAGCCTCTTCAGACCACATAATAATAATAATAATAATAATAATAATAATAATAATAATACTTATAATAATAATAATAATAATAATAATAACAGCTGGGCCGTCCCAGTGCTCCTTTACACGTTCGGTGTGATCAAATGGACTGACACCGACCTACATGACATTGACAGACTCACTAGAAAATTACTAAAGTAAAGTACCATTATCGATATCGCCGTACCACTGTCTCATAATTTAAGAAAAATTGAGATAGAAAAACAAAGAAAATATGGGAACCTAGGCTTGGAGATTTAGCGTCTATGGAAATTGTCCAAAATAACAATATACCCCATTGTTATATCAACCGAGGGGATAATAACAACTGACCTCACAGACACCTTCAAGGCCCTTAACATTCCTAGGAACATCTTCGTTGCCTGTCAGAGGGCGGTACTGCTGCAGACCTGCCACATCACCAGAAAATTCCTCAGTGGAAACTGTTAAAGGGACTACGATGAATTTTGTTTCTCTTTAGCGAAACTCGACCCTGGCAGCGCCAGAGAATGACTACTCGTTCATTTCTAACATAATAATAATAATAATACTTATAATAATAATAATAATAATAAATGCTCACTTATAATTCTCACAATACTTCTTCCAATTAGACTACAAAATGATGTACTTTTGGTTTCTCCTAACTGTTTCCTTGGTGTTGGCCTCCAACAATGAGAAACTGACAAGGAACTCCAAGGTAGTTTTGGATGCGCGTGACTTTATCAACGACTTCTACAAAAAGAAAGGCGATTTAGCCCAAAGAACTGTGGTCAGTGTGGGCGAACCAGTTAAGGCGGTATGTTGAATACACTTTAAACATGTCATACAGGAAGATTTTGATTTTAAAACCCCCTTTACAATATAAAAAAAGCAAATTACACACTCAAAATTCTATGAGTGTAGCCAAAGGGAGTTTTGAGTTTAAACCCCACTTCAGCGGCGTTTGATGATAAAAAAATACCTCTTCAATATAAAAAAAATAAATAAATTACACACTAAAATTCTTTGAGCGTAGCAAAGTCAATGGCAGTTTTGAGTTTAAACCCCTCCCCCACTCCTCTAGATGGCTTTTTAAAAAAAGTTTCAACCCCCCTCCCAGATGGTTTGGAGTTTAAAATCCCCCTACATATAGTTTTGAGGTTGAAAACCCCCTTCTTCAATATTATTCTAAAGCAAACTACAGTCATCAAATTCTATAAGCGTAGCTAAATTGGGTTTTGAATTAAAAAAAACAAACAACGACAGAGATTTTTTAGTTTAACCCCCTCCCCCCAATAACTTTGATTACATTCCTTCATTTTCGGATTTCATCTTCTCTCCCTTTCAGCACGCATTCGCACCATTCCACATTCACACTAAGATGCGCACGTAACAAGAGTTTACACATGTCTACCAGTGGCGGGGCTCCATTAATAAAGTGCAATGAATAGCCATCTGCCGAAATTGAAAAACACTAAATTTGGCTCAACAAAGATGGCTAAGACGGATTTTAGGAGTCAGTAATAGAGATCGGGTCTCAATCAAGGAAATCCTAAGCCGAACTGGGAGTCGATTCCCTTAGTAAGGTTGTGACAGAGCGTCGTATGAGGTTTTAGGGAGATGTTCTCCGAAAAATTGAATTACGCATAATAAGAGTTGCGATGACATCCTAGTATAACTTAGCGCCACACTTTCATGGAGGTACTCAGAGCAGGTGGAAAGAGGCTTAGGACATTGCCAGTGACAGATTTTTGTAGAAACAGCTTTCCACCCAATGCACCGAACGGATCTAAGTCAGTTATAACAACACATTAGGTTTTTGAAATAAAACTTTTTAATAGCAGGAAAATGAACTGTAGATACCTCAGAATATGAATTTTGTTGGCTTTCAATACCGGAAATAGTGCTTGGCGGCGGGGCTCTGTCCCGCGATGGGGAGCTTGCAGTGCTCTCTCAAGACCCGCTGCTGACAAGGGTGAGGAGTCTACAATTTGTCCACTAACTCTAGGAAGAACCTATTCAAAATAAATATTAATTATGTTCACACACACACAAACATATATATATATATATATATATATATATATATATATATATATATATATATATATATATATATATATATATATATATATAAGATAGATAGACAGACAGACAGATAGATAGATAGATAGATAGATAGATAGATAGATAGATAGATAGATAGATAGATATTAAATTCCTCCCAAACCCCCCCAACCCGAAAAAAAATCAAGGCTACGCCCATGATATATATATATATATATATATATATATATATATATATATATATATATATATATATATATATATATATATATATATATATATATATATATATATATATATATATATATATATATATATATATATATATATATATATATATATATAATTCATCATTTGCTGTTACATTGGTAATATAGTCATTTGTTATTTTATAGAAAACAGGAGAAAACTACTCTTATGAACTCGTACTCAAGTTGGATAACAAGATTAGGGTAAGTTGGTTTTACAAAGGTCATATCAATTCACTCTGTCTGACAGAAATCTTATACACTTTATTTCTCCCACTTCCCATTCTCAAATTGAAAACTTTCCTCAACTATTCATTGTCTCATTGTCGATGACAGCACATGTATCAATCAATCAAAAAAAAATTAACCAATTAATTAATTAGTCATATTTGTTTACTTTTTTTAACATGGACAATTTACTAAATCGTCGGTGGAGGACGCGTGACGATAATCGCATCGCATGCTAAAAATTCTAAACAAATAATAGACTAATAAAACCTTCTTTTTTATAAGTACTTGAATAACTCAGTGGCAAAACATGTCGGTCTTTCATCATAAATGCTCGAGTTCGAATTCAGACTTGAGCAATTTTCTTTTCTTTTTTTCATTGCTTTTGAAAAGGCCGCAAGGAAACCTTCTACCGCATACCCCCCACCCTCAAATGGGTTCACAATAAGCATTGACATTTCGTTTTACTAGTTTTATAAAAAATAAAGATGTACCAAGACTACCATTCAGATGGCAAAAATCTCAATCGCTTCAATAAGTCCTTAGTAAGAGATAGTAAAATTAACACTGAGATGATGGCACACTATGGTTTTGGTTGTTGTCAAAAGCAGGTACTGGGGAGTTTTAATAATAAACAGGATTAGCCAAATTAATTTATCATCAACCCTTTTTAGCTTTGGGCTCAAATAAATTTCGACAATCGCGTCACGGCCCACATGCCAAAAAAAAAAAAAAAAAAAAACAATTCCAGTGGAACCGAGTCTCTGTGGCTTTATTCTAAGATGTGATACTATGGGCAGATGTTTTGAGGGCAAGGTAACAGTACGTTCCCCAGGTTGGGTATTACGATAAAAAAGAAAATAATTAAGGCCTACGCATAATTGGCCCAATACAGATATTTTAAGACATTGAATGCAACATGGATATTTAAATTTATTTCAAGTGGTCCCAGTGTTAGAGAAGAAAAAAACGATTTGATCTAATTAGGATACGCCCTTTCTATGGGTCCGTCATTTCTAGTTGTTTTTCGTTTATTTCCACCTCTACTTACCCTAATGAAAATTAATTGTTGATATATTGAAATGTTTCCAAACAACCGTAGACTAAGAATCTCAAATAAGAAAATTCTTAACATAATTAAAAGGTGATTGTGCCCTTCCTTGGCCTTATTATTATTATTATTATTGTTTCAAAAAAAAAACGCAAATTAAGACTGAGGGATAATATCTTGATTCTCTGGTCACTCTAAGATATAATGTAACTATAGATCTAAATCTTCACTATGTCTATTTATAAATTAATAAGATTATTTTCTAAAAGGTATCTTTATTTAAAGTTTCTTTTGTGGTTTTGCTTTAATAACGGTTGTAAATCTCAACAGAACGAAGTGTGCAGATTAAAAGTGGTTGATCGAAACGGAAACTACAAATTTGTATCCAAACCCGAATGCGAATAACCGCAGAGAAAAACATGCCAGGTAAGGTCATACTTTTCTATTTCAATTTTTAAAAAATCACGGGTCAATATAATGAAATAAAAAGTAACGTCGTCAACTAACTTTAGATATTTTGTATAAATAAAAAGACGAATTATCTCGTTTACTTTAAGGGGGATGCACAATGAAATTTCAATTTTTGTAATTTACAGATAAATAGAAAAGCTTTATGCATGACTTGATAGAACATATAGAGACATGAGTAACCATACACATTTTATGAGTGTAGCCTTTTGGGTTGCTATGGAAATGGCGGCCATCTTGAAAATAAACAATGTTTACAAAATTCTTAAAATATTCTAAAGTACTCAAAATTTTTTTAATTTTTTGATTGCACCTGATAGATATTTGAATCCCATAGGTAACTGGCTAATTTTGTTTTGAAAATTATTACTGGTTTAATTTTTATGAATTTTTTAAATTTATTTTTTTCCGACCCCATTTTTCATGAGGTCACATCATTATTTTTATTTTTTTATGAAATTTATTATACATATTGAAAATTTTTGCAGCCTATTACCTATGATATACTATCAATAAACTACATGTGAAAAATTATTAGTCTAACTTATACAGAACTAAAGATTTTGAGATTCTTGTGGACAACATGCACCTAAAAATACATTTTGAGAAAAACGCATTTAAAGTTTTTAAAATGATATAAAATATTTATTGTAACCATAAAAATGAAAAAAAAGGGAATATTTACATAAAACAACATAATAGATAATAAAAAAAACAAAAAACTATTCATTAAAATGGCCTGATTGATAGGTTGGACCTTCTAGAACCTCTGCCCGGTGCTCATGCTCAATTCTTCGTTTTTTCAAGTTTTTTCTCCTGGACACTAATGCGATTGATTTTCTTTTTCTAACAAGCTGTAGTTTGACATTTTGCTTTTTCTCACTAGAAGAAATGTTCTTTAGTGTCCAGGGAATGCCTAATATGTCAAAAACTGATCTGATGCCAACAGGTCCATTATTGAAGGCTAAAACAGCAAGGTATGTCGCAGCCCTTACCGTTTTTAATGTTGCGAATTCTGTTTTGGGGCATCTTTGCCAAATGAGGGAATGAAAAGATTCATTGGCGTTTTGTGTTCCCATTCTAGAACATCTTTTTAACAGATCTGTGTCTGTTAGTCTTTTCATTATAGGAAATAACAGTTTACCTATTTCTGATGTGATGGTCTGGTTGTGTTTTTTATATGGCTGTTTTAGTGCCTCTGATCTCTTAAAGTGACACCAAGATGTAGCGCCATCAGGACACAACCTGTGGTTATGATCTAGGTCTGAGCTCATCATATGAAAAAATGAGCCCATAACAGCCAGCTTCATTTTTTGAATGTCGGGAGCATTTTGGCGCAGAGCTTTGGAATAGTAATTTGTAATTTTTTCAATTTTTGGCTTTGTAAGCCTATAATTTAGTTCTTTTTTGTTAGACATTTTTAAATTGTTCAAAGCATTAAACATTCTTTTTGAGATGTGGTTAATGCAGTCCTCTTTTAAGATTTCTACATCATATCCTGAGTTGGTAATGGCAGATGAATGCGATTTACTATCGCCATCACACAGCATCGTGCCATAAACAAGTTTTCTGGATGCCACAGAGCGCGAAAAGATTTTGGATGCTGCTGCGGCCTCCATTGCATTTGCTGAGCCACTGAAGTTTTTTTGACACATATGCTTAGAGGCATCAAAGTTTAGTTCTGCAGAGTTTCAATCACAAACATGGCAATAATTTGATAGGACTTCGGTGTCGATGACGAGTCCAGTATCAAAATCAATAACTGTGCCAATTCCTGAATGAGATGAGTGGCCCCTTTTATGCCAAGTCCCATCGAAAGAAACTGTAATAACAGGACAGCCTGTTGAACTTATTCTTTCATCTGTAGTTAGAGGTTGTGAAATGTTTCTTCCATGCACAACAGCAGATGCCCTAATCATACATTCTTCACCAGCTTCAATTATAGCGGTATTGACTATGTTAGCTAGATTGTTATAAGTATTTCTGTGCATGCAGGGCATACTCATAAGTCCACAAAACCTATCAAATTTAGAATGCGAGATTCCAGATTCTTTTAATGCAGCGACAGCGCGGACATTAATATCCAGATGAACATCATTACTTTTTTTTGAGGTCCAGTCGGACCACAAATATGTTTCACAATTTAGGCATTTGATTTTAATCAAATGAGCCATGCCTTTTGATTGTGTGATGCACATAGTTAATTTGTTGTCAAAGCAATGTGGACAGCACAACAAGGAGACCATTGTGGTCAATTGCATTGAATTCATCATGACGTATATGAAATCTTCAGGCAGCCTCTTATTGGTGTTATCAGCGTTAGTAACTGCAGTTAGGGATATTTTTCGCTCAGCTGCACTTGCAGGCTGTGTTGTTGCTGCTTCAGATCCAGCTGTATCCAAAACAGAGCTGCAAACAAATAAAAAATAAATTAGAGGGTCTTTAAAAAAAAATTCAATAGTATGAAAGTACACGTCACATCTATCACAACATGAAGATTATTTTAAATTTTATAATGCATTTTAGAAATCATATATTGTATTAATCATAAAAAGTAAAGAATGTATAGAGACATGTTACATGTAATATAGATCTATATATGACAATATGTACTAGATCTAAAAAAAAACAACTAAGACCAAGACTTGAGTTGAAGTTGAAGTCCTACAATACTGTTCAATACATCATCATACACGATAATCAGATAATCTAATCTCTAGAGATTATCTAGTTCTAATGTGATCTATGCTCCTAATATAGACTAGATCTATAAAAGGATAGATCTCTATGTTTGCAATCATTTTCATGATATTTATTTAATGTCTATAGAATCTAGATTCTAGATCTAGATCTAGATGTGATTCATTGGATAAACACGTTGTCGAACTCAAAGAGCCAAGGTTTCATAGTCATTATTTTATGTGTCAGCACACGCTTGTCTAGTAAATAAAAAAAAAAGCAAACTCTAGATCTAGACTTACCTTTGTAATTGTGCATTTGTCTTTGAAGCATGTCGTCCTCTGGGCTTACAGTAACGTTTTTTCTTTCCAAACATATAACCTTTTGTTGGCATTTCTGAGTTTCAATAATGAATCGATTGTTGATGTGATGGAAGTTTACAGAAGAAGGACCGGTTCACGTCATGTGCGCATGCGTGCATACTTTGTAGTTACGGAAGCTTTTTCAGTGCGCATGCGTGTAATTACAGTAACTATAGAAGCTTTGATGGTGCGCATGCGTAAATATGGCTTTGTGGGTGTGTATATGAGGATATAGGGGAAGAAAAGAGGTAGTGACGTATTTTGAAAGTTCATTGCAGTACTATTTATTTATAGAATGAGAAACCATGCACATAATCGGAACTAGAAAAGTAGACCTTTGTATCGATACCATCTGTTAGGGATGAGAGCGTACATTAGCTTATCAACTATAGCTTACAAAATGTTGATTTTTCACCAAAACATCAAAATTTTGCTTATATATCTACATTTAAAATACAAAATTGATGTATAAAACGTATTTTTTTTAGTATTCTGATAGGGAATTCGTATTCTAGACATTTTAAACTATTAAAATCAATTAATTTTAAAATATCGATATTTTTGACCTAAATCTATGTTTTCTCACTGTGCATCCCCCTTAAAGAATTTATTTCCTGAATTTCTGTCTGATCTACTAAAGCGGCATTTCTGTTATCTTGGCTCCATCACATCCAGCGATGTTCTACTGGATAAAGAGATTAACAACAGGATAGTCAAGGAGATGGGCACCATGCCACGGTTGCAGAAAAGAGTGTGGGACAACATATTGCTGACTAACAATACTAAAGCCTTAGTCTACCGGACCCGTGTGATGAGCACTTTGATATACGGATATGAAACATGGTCAACCTACTCATGGCAGGAAAAAAAAAAGCAAAAGCTAAATATCTTCCACCTCGGATGCCTAAGGCGGATCTTTAAAATAATGTGGCAAGATAAAATAACCAATGAGGAAGTGCTACGAAGAACAGGGTGCCAGGACATCCGCTGTGTTATCAGCAGCAGACGCCTTGGCTGGCTTGGTCACGTTCACAGAATGCCATAAGGTCGACTTCCACAAGACATTCTGTACGGCAGGAAAACCGCTGGTCGTCCACTTTTAAGGTATACTGATGTATGCAAACGCGACATGAAGCTCTTCAAAATTGACACTAGCAGCTGGGAAAATGTGGCACTGTATAAATCCACAGTCCACATGGAGAGCGAGCATAAAGGAATGGTCCCGGTTTGCAGATGTGATACACAAGTAACACAACAGTAGTAGAAAGAAGGATCAAAGTGCAGTGGCGGCAGGCAATTACAAATGCCCAACCTGTGACCGCAGGCAGAGCCGGCCCTAACAATTACGTGGCCCTATGCGGAACAATTGCACGGGGCCTAGTCTGGGTAGGGATGAACATAATGTCAAAATTAGATTTTGTATTAGAAAATACATTCGTCTTTGCAATAAATTTTTATTAAATGAAAGCTCACAATGCCGTTTTTTTTTTTGTTATTTAATGGCATTTCAGTTTTGTCTATTTTTCAGTAGACTTTTTTTTTTGAGTTTTCAGGAGTTTTAAATAATTTCAGATTTCCAGAAGGCCCTGGAAAATCTGGAGGCCGCGAAACCCCTGTTATTATTTATATAAGTTATAATGGTTTAATTTAATAATTTACACCTAGAAAAAGTGCGGGGCCTATGATAGTGCGGGGCCCACTGCGTCCGCATAGGTTGCAGTGGCCTAAGGCTGGCTCTGACCGCAGCTGACCGCAGCTGTGTATCAAGGATTGGCCTCTTTAGTCACACAAGAAGTTGCGTAAAATGCCACAGACAACTAAAGCTTTGCTTTTGGATTGGACTGATGGGCAGTTAAGACTTACTCGTGTGCATTACTTGTTCAAATATTTAATGTTATAGATTCCGTACTAATTGAAATGTATTTGTAAACACTTGATTTTCCCTAACCTATTGGAATGCATGATATTTTATAAAGTTTGTATCAACTCACTCTCTCTGGTAAAAAGTTTGTACACCTTATTTCTTACACACCTAATGTCGGATGAAGCTGAAAATGTGCACAATTATTTCTTTTACCTGACAACACAAGAATCAATTTTAAAAAAGGATTTAGTTAATTAACTATTGGTAATTAACAAGGGAAAGAAATAGTACTAGACTAAAGCAATGGTATAAACTGAATTAATCCCATTTATAGGTCGCCGCTTTTAAACAAACAATAGATGACTATACAATATTCTATTTTCATAAGCACTTCACTAGCAGAGTGGTTAGTATGTCGGCTTGAGGAGACTTGAGCCATATATTCGAATTCAAGTCGTCCCTCCCCCTTTTATTTATAAATGCTTTTAAAAAGCGATTACGGTAAAATCACCCAGATATCCCTTTCTTTCTTACGCCCCCCCCCCCCCTCCAAAATAAAAAAAACGAAAACAATTTTCCCAGCTGGTCCAGATAAATGATAAGATTATAGTGAGGGTAGTGAGAAAGCTAAAAGCATGAAATAGCGCTAAAAAAAACAATTGGTAAAAATATTTCTAATCGCACATGTTTATTGTTGTTGGTCTAGATCTACTACAAATTTAATGACATGACTGATCCTAAATATTGGATACAATTACACTTCGTAAAAGTTTTTTTTTTTTTTTTTTTTTTTGAAAGTATCTTTGGTGTTTTTCTTGTTTTTTAAAAATCAGTATTGTTTGAAATTCAGTAATCGGTCATATTGAACGCTAGTTATTTATATTTTAAAATGGCTTGCCTGGGCCGGATTTACACAAGTGTTTGACTGTCTACCAGCACAGGGCCTCAACTTTAAGGAGATCTTCACATCGTACAAGTGTTCCTTCTAGTGTCTTTAGATATTGGAATGGGTTGCCTGAATCAGACAGGAAAACCAAGGATGTAGTAGAAGAGTTTAGTCATTGATTAACATGCATGACTAGATTTTTGACTAGATTAAGTAGATTGACATATGAAATGCGTAGGACCTTATTGTCTTCTTTTTTTTTTTTTTTTTTTTGAAGTACAACGTCTGTACTTTATAAGATAAGAATATCATTATCGTGAGTTTCATGTAGAAGTGAAAACAGACAAGAACTGTTTATGCATACAAAATAAGTAAATGGTATTATTTTCATGGACTATCATATTTCATTATTGAACATTTTAGAAGGAACAACATTTTGGGATACGGAAAAATGTCTTTAGATAGAAGTAAGTAGGTTTTGCGTTGATTCTAAAGAAAAAAACAAGTCCCACTTTCAGACCATAGGGCAGATGATGTAAACGTCGTTTCTGTGGTCCAAGGTTAAAGAGCGTGTCATGTGATCAGTGTCGTGTGCGCGTGAAGTTTTCTTTTTGTGTTTAATATTTGTGTTTTAGTGTATAGGAAGTAGTTTGTATTAGGTGCGTTTTGC
The DNA here is from genome assembly GCF_947242115.1 of Biomphalaria glabrata. Taxonomy (NCBI): domain Eukaryota; kingdom Metazoa; phylum Mollusca; class Gastropoda; family Planorbidae; genus Biomphalaria; species Biomphalaria glabrata. Next base: position 10,234,757 of record NC_074713.1, read on the forward strand.
TGTCTAGAATATTGTGTATGTGTGTATGTTTACGTCATCCTTAGCTACCGCAGTGGATGGAGCTTCTTTTGTTAGCTGGGTTAGCTGGTTTTCACTTTCCACGTTTTAACGGGTGTTAGGCTTGGGGCTATGGGAATGAGTGTATGAAGTTGATGTTCTGTAGGGCGCCGAGATGAAGTGTATGTGTAGAAGGTGTGTTATTGTTATTTTAACAATTATTAATTCACCATCATGAAATTGATACTTAGGGAACTACCTTGTTAAGTTATAATGATGTATCATTAAATATTGTTCATTGTTAACAATTTTTGGCTAATCGATGATGTTTTAGTTTTATCTTCTCTTCGATGACATTTATTCGCTATTCAAGTTACATCGTTGTTTTATGCGAGCATTCTTTGTTTTGGTTTACACTGGTTAGGTGGTGGGGAGCCCGGGAACCTATAGCCAACCCTAGTCAACCTGAAAACCCACCCTGACAGTCAGCACAACGACCAATCATATATACTTTTTCCCATACAAAATTAGGTACCCATTACAGCTGTGTGGTTTCAGAGGCGCCCTAAAGATCCCGAGATTTAAATACCGATCTTCACATAGGATTTGAACCCTTTAACCTACCACTCATCCGCCGCGACCCCCCATTTTAATTTGATTTATTTATTTTTAAATAATTTTATCATTTTTTCAGTTTGATTCTGGATGCTGTATGACATAATGTTAACCCAAAATGACAATGTTCATAGACTTTGAAAAAAATTATTTTGAATTTTTTTGTTTCGTTTTTTGACAGACACCAAGAAATGGTAACTTAACTTTTAAAGAAGTTCGCATTTACTCAAGGCACAGTTTTATTTATCTGAAAAGAAATAATAAAAAACAAACAAACAAACTATAAATTGTTGATTTTTTGTGAATCTTTTTTCTTTATCTTCATCTATCCCTTACTCTGTAGAACCGTTGGGGCACGCACATGATCTGTCCTTTCCTCTATGTCTTTTGTCTTAAATATAATCTCTTTAATCTTTTTGTAGTTTAAAATTGTCTACTTACTGTTCGGCCCCCTTCGAAGTCTCCAAGGGACCAATGGACTAGGAAAAAGAAGAGTAGAGATCCAACTGATCACCTAAAAACTGCAGACCTCCCAGACAGTGTCGGTGGCACCTGGTGAGGTAGCTCAGGGTGTCATCCCTTCCCATCAACTTTCTTCAAATATGTTCCAATAAACACTATTGCCAGTTAGTTCTTTTTGTTGAACAAATACAGTGAGCTGATTACCTACTATTTTGATGTTTACTCAAATGATAAATGAGTGTCAATTCTAGTATAAATGAGAAATATGCTCATCTTCGACCATATTTAAGGAGGAGCTATATATATATATATATATATATATATATTGCCAATTTTACAATGATATTGTTACGACTTTGGAGTAGGCTAAAGATAGTTAACTCACCGATTGTCAGGTCGCCGATATCCTTCTGGATGCAGAAGCACAATCCACTACGAACAGTCAATAATCCAAGTAATCGAAATAGTTTCACAGTCCTCCTAATCAAATGTACATACAACTATTCACAAAAACCGATTCAAGAAAAATACAATCCTCCGTTAAAAAAAAAATCCTCGATCATCCTAAAGTCTCTTCACACATTTTTCCTTAGTCAAGGTCATTTACGCCCAACGGCATAAACAAAAATCACTCTACTTTGCACGTGGAAACAAAAAATGGTTAGTCAGGGAGGAACAGGGTTACAACAATATTTAATTAGAAACAGACTTAACATCACCTGAACAGGTTTCTTTTGTTATACTTTAAAACAGAAGTGGTATAACGTTGTGCTTTGACATGTAAACTTAAACTACCATCTAGACGTGTCTAGGCATGTTTGGGCATATATCTAGAGATTTTAATATAATTATCTATTCCGATGTGTCTGCTTTTGCCAAGATATAATTTTTTTCAACTTGGTTGTCATCCCTAAAATGGTTTCACCCGGTGCGACCGCACCCTTCGCACCCCCCCCCCCTAGTGACACTACTGCTCCCAGATACGTATCTCTCCCCAACAATGTCGATTAATATATTGCAGTAGACGGGCTAGGAAATTTTAAAAAATTAGCCCGCACAAGTAACTGGTTTCCCATGCGAACAGCATAGTGCACTATTGCCCACTAGTAGGCTTCTAATCCTGATCATAATCGCTCTACTTTATAGGTCTAGAGTACTCTAGACTATAGTTCTAGAAAATAGAATAGATCTATAGGCCTATATAGAATCTAGAGCTAGAATATATCTAGAATATAGAGCTAGACTAGATCTAGTAAATTTCTAGACTAGTTCTAGATGTAGTCTTGATATCTAGGTCTAGACCTAGTATCTAGACATTGGTCCCGTAGGGGTGTGTAAGGGGGGGGGTGCATACGCACTAGACTAGTTCTAGATGTAGTCTTGATATCTAGGTCTAGACCTAGTATCTAGACATTGGTCCCGTAGGGGTGTGTAAGGGGGGGGGGTGCATACGCACCCCCCTGATTCTGAGTCAAATTCTAGCCTTTTTTTTTCGCACCATCAAATCAATTAAAATCTAAGTTGCAACTGAACAAGTAGTGCTTCCACTGATGACTAATGTACAGATGTAAAGATAAGTTAATCTGCTAGTAGACTAGCCTAGGCACGGGGTCGGAAACCTGCGACTCGCGAGCCACATGCGGCTCTTTCGATGTGAAGTTGCGTCTCTTTAGTTCCGTGCGCAAATATTATTTATTTTATCGAAAAATTTTTTTTTTAAAGTTCTAAATCGTCGTCACTTTTGTCAGTCCGCCATCGTCGGATGTTTCTATGTAGGTTTCAATTCGCCTTCGACGCAAGACGAATTGACTGACGTCTTCACCACGTGCTTTGGCTGTGACGTAAATTTTTTTTTTCAAGTAAAAGAGTTAGAAGCGATTATCTTCTCAAACTTATAAGCAATCTACAAGTAACGCTAATCTGGCAAGCTTTGCAGTATCACTAGAAGTTGCACAAAAGGCTTACCATTTACAGATGGTGAGTATCTCAAAGACTGCTTCCTACGTGCATCTGAAAAACTATTTCGTGCTATAAAAAACAAATGAGAAATCTTGAAAAAAAAATTGCCACTATCCGCTAAAACAGTACAAGATAGATTAGTAAAATGTCTAAAAATGTAACATATTTGCAGATGGAAGCTATTCAACTTTCTTCTGTCTTATCACTTGCTATTGATGAGTCTTGCGAGATAAAGACACGGCATAAGTTGCCCATTTTGTCAGGTATATGTTTTCCCAAGGTCTAAAAGAAAAACTTCAAGGATTGCTACCGCTCTCGTGACAAACTAGAGGGGAATATAGAGCGCGTGCCTTGCAAAAGTATCTTGAAGACATTAATATCGATTTAAAGAGAATCATTTCAATAGCAACTGATGGAGCCAGAAGTAGGACAGAAATAAATAAGGAAGCACTAACGATTCTTCGGAGAAAATAAACCAGGAAATCCTGACGTTTAACTGGATAATACACCCAAGATGCGCTTTGTGCCCAAAACTATTCATACCCGAAATAGTTAAGGTAATGAATTTGATAATCAAGATTGTTAACAGCATCTTGTTAAAAACGCTCTCCCGTCGTCAGTTTAAAGAATTGTTTAACGAAATGGAGAATCAGTATTCCGGCCGCCTTTTTTACAATAAAATGTAATGGCTTTCCAAAGATTGAAACATTTTGCTTTGTGCTTGAATGAAATAAATACATTCCTAAATGGTCATGGATTAATCACCCTGAATTAGAGAACGACAAATAGTTGCAAACATTTTACTTTATGATCGATATAACAGAGAAATTAAATGAGCTGAATCCAAAACTAAAGGAAAAGGAAACCCAACCTATGTTTTGGTAGAAGAATTGGTTTGTTTTGAAGAAAAATTAATTTCTTTTTGCAGCAGATATTCAGAGCGGTCAATTACTTCATTTTAAATGTCAGTATTGCAATCAAATCAGAGCCACTTTGACACGAATTACTTCAACACAGAAAATCAAAGATTAATTTCTTGAAAGATTTAAGCACTCTAGCCATTTTAGCATTCCTAGTAAATCCTCTCAACACAAATAGTTAAGAAATTCACATTGATCCATTTGGTATTGATACTGGATCTATAGACATGCAATTGGTCGATTTGAAAAGCTTTGTGGGGTGGAAAATTTACAGCGTTGAAAAGCAAGTTGGAAGAGTTGGAGTTTCAGCAAAGTACGTACGTAACGCAACAAAAATGGACAGCTCTAAAAGAAATGGCGCGAGTTGATTCAGCGTATGGAATAATCTTCCAGATAGCTACAGTGAGGTGAAGAATTTGGCATTAGGAGTGCTATCTTTAAATCGACATATTCGTGCGAGAATTTTGTTTTTTGATGAATATAATTATTAAAAGTAAAGTAAGAAGCCAACTAGTAAAATGATGAAACTATCAAAAATCAAACAAATAAGAACATAATAAAATGTTAATTTACATTGGTTAGGCCAATAATAGAATATGCATTCTCTGTTTGGGACCCCTCAACTCAAGAAAACATTAAGAAACTGGAACATACACAAAATAGAGCAGTGAGATTCATAACAAACGAATATTCACATTTGACTAGAGAAACACCTTTAGTAAAATCACTAAATTTAGACAGCCTTCAGGACAGAAAACTTTAAGGTAAAGTAGCAATTATACATAAAACACTGAACCATAATCTTCAAATACAAAAACTAAATTAAATAAAATACTCAGAAAGACACACATGTAAAGGTACATTCCTCATCCCATATGCTAGGACAAATTTGTACAAATACTCCTTCTTCCCTAGTGCTATTAGAGCATGGAATGGGTTGCCTGAGCTAGCCAGGAAAACCAGTGACTTGGCAGAATTTAGGTCATTGATTAATATGCATGACGCGTAGGACGTAATCATTTTCTTTTTTGAAGTAACGTCTGTATTATATAAGATAAGATAAGATAACTAACAATTGAAAATCTAGAGTCGTGTTTGAAACAAAAAACAACAAGGTATGAAACAAATGTATCCAAACTTTCTAAAACCACGCAAAACCATAGCTCCCATTTAATTTGTTTGCTTAATTGTTTGTTATTGAAGTACAAGTTTGTGTTGTAAGCAAATGATTTTTAGTTGTTACCGAAATAAAAAATAATTATCTAATAATGCCATATGTATATTATTTAATTTCTTTTGAAAAACACTACTTATATATGAATAAATAGATTCGTTTTTTCTTTTTCAGTAAAAAAAAAACAAAATAATTGTGCGAGTACTATTTATTTTGAAAAAAAAAAATTGTGGCTCTTTAAAATTTTGTACATTGTAATTTTTGGCTCTTTCGACTCAAAAGGTTGCCGACCCCTGCCCGGCCTAGGCTTATCAGGAATTGATGGCCAACCATGTGGGCCTACGTGCACCCTCCCTTGAGTAGCCAAATTTTTGCCAATTTTTTTATACCTTCAAATGAATTAGCTTCTACTAAGTAGCAATCCAACAATTAGTGCTTCCACTGAAGTACAGTTGTGATGATGAGCTTTTATTGTAATAAACTTTAATAGGCTAATTAAGAGTTGTGCGCTTTATTATAGGCTTGCAATTCTTTGCACGATAAAAGGTGTTAAGTATTCTCTAGCTTATTGGTCGTAACGATTTGTTTTCATTCGCACATATTTATAGTAATTATTATATTTAGGATAGTTAGGTTATGATTCTTGTTGAGGAAGTTGTTTCCCTTGATAAATTTTAAGATTTAATGTCATGCCTCTTCATTGAACATATTACTCTTTTTATCGTGTCTTATGTTTGATGCATCTCGAATTTAGTTTTCTTAATGTGGTAGTCAATGTGCTTTTAACACTTGATATGAGAATTACCATCTAAGTCTGTAGCTTTCAAATTCCACACTCACGGTACATTTGTTAAGTCGACTATTTCAATAGAACATTGAGTGTTGGCTACACACTCACAAGCTTCTCGCTAAAGTAAAGGACAGTTAGCCAGGGATAAGAAGTGAGGAGGTAATGCTCCCATGTAAACAGACACAACATTCTATGCAATGGTATCCGAGTGGGGATCCACCAATGATGTGTAAACTAGTCCTAAAACTCATTAAAACACTAGTATACCTATACGAAAACTGGAATTCACGTGATAATATTTTGAATTTGAAGAAATGACCACAGGTGGACCGCTAAATCGAAATATGGTATGACCAAAATGTTTAATACAATCGAGAAGCATTCACAAAGGACTGGGGGAGAAGTGCCTTTGGTCCAATGCTGACCACTGAATAAAATTTTCGGAGGTCAAAGGGTAATACTGGGATGCAAATTTTAACAGAGGAGTATTTGTGGTCAGGAGTAAAAGTTACATTCTAATGCCTTTAAAAAAAAAAAATTAACAAGTAGTCACTTTAAGTAACTTTAATGTCATTTAAAAATCTTACATGTTAAAAAAATTGAAAGACATCCGAAATACATTTCCTTTTTTTTTTTTAAACAGGGCAACCCAATGTAGGGGGAAAAAAAAACATGACTCTATTTTACAAAAATTTAAATCAAGTTTACAATAATAAAATATTGAACAGAAGAGTTGAAAAGAAAAAAAAATGTGTAAAAATTAATAAAAAATTTCAAACAGATATTGAAGTGGAGAAAGAAAAATTATGTTAAAGAGACTTTCGGAGTCTTACACACTAACCTGGTGCAGAACTGTCTCTCATGTCTATTTACATTAAGCCTACGTTTAAAACTTAAACTTACAAATATTTCCATATTAATGACTTGACTGTATTTTTTTTGGTAGTAGATAGGACTACATGAGAATATAAAAAAAAAAAACGTGCAATGTCTAGGATAAAAGAGATTCATATGTTAAGAAAGATAATATCTTGAAAAAAATCATTTGAACTTATTTTGTAGCCCTAAACTATTTATTGATTATTTTAATCTCATACAAAGCATATCTTATTTCTAATTCTTCGCAGGCAATTTTCGACAACTTCATATTTTGGGAAAAGAAACCTAGATCGTGTACTTCTTTAATACAAATATGAGATTTAGATATTTCATTTCTACTTTAAGTTTACTTTATACTTTTGTATATATAAATGTTTACAGTTGGGCCTAACTAAATAACATGAATGACTACTTACTAATAGTTATTTATTACACAAGGAATAAAAATTAAAATAAGAAAAAAAAAATATCATTGTCCAGTAATTCAAATGACATGCAATGTGTTGACACATACATGATTAAATATTTACATTTAAAAGCAGAAAACTCAAAGCACTCACAAAGAAAACACAAAAAGGAATGTCTGTTACACGCTTTCATTGTTCATTCAGGATCCAAAACACAAAGTAAAAAAAAATATTTTTTTATCCATTTTTAATTATGTGAGTTATGTATTTATTTATATAGAGTTTAAACTGTTTTAATTCTTAAAATAAAAAATTGTTTCATAATATGAAGGGATAATTGAAGAGAGAGCAAAGTTTGTGTTTTTGGTTTGTGAGTTTCAAGCTAAGCCTAAGTTTCCTATCCTTTACCTATTCCACACAATAAAAATTGTAGTTATCATTGTAGACACTAATATTTTTTTTAACAATACTTGAGAATCATACCAATTAGTGTAGACAGAGATTTATTTTTTGTACAAGTTTTTAACTATTTACATTTTATATCCTTTAAAGATATCAAACAAATTAAAAAAAACAATTTGATTATTATTATATTAATATTATAAATTAAAAAACACACACACATATATTTTTTATAACAATATATTTATAGATGACCAATCAAATGTAAATATTAATGTCTCCGATTAGACTATCAGGTTTTTTTCATTGTTATCATTTTTCTAGACATGTTTTATCTTAAAAGTTGAAAAGAAATTACAGAAGGCCCATCTACAAATAAAAGGCTTTGATTGATTAATTCACAGTAGCGGAAGAACACATCTTGTTCAAGCCACAAGTGCCATCTCCTCTATACACCAAATAGTAGCCCTGGAAGAAATAAAAAATAATATAATTGAGTTTTTATTTATATTTTAAAGAAATGTTTCTTATAAAAACAAGACAATAACATCAAAGTAACTGTCATAGATCCCAATTAAATAACTTTAATGTTGATCACCTTCAAAAGACAAATTATTTATATATATATATATATTTATTACAACGTTAAAATTATTTATATATATATTTATTACAATGCTATTCTAAAAACTAAAGTGTTTAATACAGACATAATTATTTTATCATCTCAGTGTAGTGTCCAGGAACTTCTTTATTAGACAATAAAACCAAACATACAAAACAGGATCACAACGGTGACCTGATGATGGCCTTCTGACCACTCACTGTTAAAAAATGCAAATTTAAAATGTACAGCCATATAATGAGATTGTCAAGGCTCGCAAAAACTTTCCCAAAGAGAATAGTTCCAGGTAAAATAAGGAGAGGAAGACAGAAGAAGCCACAATGAGACAACATGAAAGAATGGACAGGACTATCTATGGTAAGACTCTTAGAACAACTTAAAAAGGGACAAGTGAAGTGAGGTGATCTTTTATTTTGAGAACCTTTGTTTTTCTTAATATTATTTTATAATAGAAACATATCCACACATTGTTTTAAATTTTATTAGGAAAAAAAAAATATATATATAAAATACTTTTTTTCCAAAACCTTTGCTTATATTGAGTTAAATGCTATAAAAAATTTTGAATCATTAATAACTGTACACTATTGCATAACTGGTCTTTAAGACTTTTACATGTCTTCTATCTTGCATGTTGAGAATAGTCCCATTCACACACATTGAGGTGAGAGCACCCCTTAAACAATGCTATATCTCTCAATATTGTGAGGCTCATCTCCCATTAGCTAATTAATTTTCCATATTAAAAAAAATGAATTAATTACAAGTTATTGATTAACTAATTGGTTGACTTTTTAATTTTTTTTTTATTTATTCATGTGTTTTCATTGACAAGGAATAAAACTGCAAAGTAGCTAATTGATCCAAGAATGGGAAATTGGAGAAATAACATTATAAAAAACTTTGACCAGACTAAGTTGATATAAGCTCTGTAAAAAAAAGTTTTAAAAAGAAAAAAACAACTCAAAGAACCCCAAAAAATTAAACAAAAAAACTGACATTTCATTTTAACCTGTGAATAATAATCTCCTAGTCTGATCTTTTTTTCTCAACTGTGTACAGAATGTATTTAGCTGTTTTTTGACTGACTTTGCAGTTAAAATTTTTTTAAATTATAATATCCAATTATTAAGTATTTGAAACAATAGGATATAATAACAAGGATTAAGGAAGATTATAGAACTTTGTCATGGCTACCAGATTTGCTTACTGTTACAGATTATGTTTGACATAAAATCAATACTGTAGAGTGAACCAAACTACAATGATACAACAAAGAAAAGAAGAAAAAAAAAAGATTTTTGTACATAGTTTGAAAATACAAATCAATAAGATTACAGAATTTCTGTAAGAAAAAAAAAATTATAAGTAGATAAGAAAATAGAAAAGTTTGAAATAAATATTATTCTTCCAAAAATGGGAAAACAAGAAAAACATAAAAACACTATAAAAAAACTAAAGCTTAAACAAATTGTAGACCCTATCAAATAGTTTGGATCAGTCTTGTAATTAAATTAGTAATAGATCTACACTAACAATAATAAATCTGTGCGATTAGAAATAGTTTTACCAATTGTTTTGTTTAGCCCAATTTCATGCTTTTAACTTTGTCAATGTGCTATGATCCTATCACTTGTCTGGACCAGTTGGGAAAGTGGAAGGAGAAAAAGAAGGAGGGGGGGGGGGTTATCTGGGTGAATGTTAAATGCATTGTATTAAAAAAAAAAAGTTGTACAATTTGAATTCACACTCAAGGGCTCATGCCTCCTCAATGGGACTTAATCAAATTATACCATATAATCTGTCAAGTATGATTTCTTTCCCTTGTTCAATACCAACAAAAAATAATTAATTACCAATAGTTAATTAACAAATTGGTTAATTTCTTGTCAAGTACAAGAAACAATTTGATCTGAGATAGGGTGTGGAAGAAATAAACTTTTTACCAAACAGACAGATGTACAGACTGAGTGAGTTGATATAAGCTTTGTAATTATTTTATATTTTTTTTTTTCATAAACTGCTGCCAAGATCTTACATAAAATTTTTAATTTGCTTTGCAATTGTACAACTGTATGTGAAATCACTTTGTCAAAACATAGAACTGTATATTATATCTTCAAGACTATAATATTATACACTAAGCCAAAGCCACAATGAGTGAGGTATATGTCATTCATCACATGGTGTTTGTTAGACATCACATGATGTGTGTCAAATGTCAGAGTAACCTATATCCCAGTGTCAACATCTACACATACATAAATCATGTAGGCTAATTATGTTTCTCTGCTTTCAGCAGCTAGTCAGGTCAAATGTCAACAGGAAGAGAAGGCAAGGAGCCAAGTTAAGGGGAAGATAATTACAATTCATGCACTGCACTGCCTATAGTAACTGATTTACTTCCTTCTTCCAAATAGAAAACTTGTAAGGAGAAATAGTAGTAGGAAGTACTAAGCATCAACATTCTTAATCTTAATCTGACTGTTTTAAAGTTGAGATTCAATTCTAATAGATTAGTTGACAATAATTAATTCTAAGGAATACTCATGGCCTTTTTGATATATGAGTGGCTAATCAACACAGCTTCACAAACACAAGGCTAGAAATATAGGAGAGTTAACTGTGTGCAAACTTTTAACAAAAGGGACATAGAGGCTGAGTGGTAAAGATCTTAGTTTTCTAACTGAACGGTCTTGGGTTCAAATCTTGGTGTGAAGACAGGGATTTAGTATTTTGGGATTTTAATTAGCCCCCCTGAATCCATCTAACTCAAATGGGTGCTTGACATTAGTTGGTGAACAATAAAGGCGATTTGTTGTTGTCCTGGCCAATGACAGCCTCCTTAATTGTGGACCACAGAAACAGATGACCTTAACATCATCTGCCCATAGATTGCAGGGTCTAAAATGGGCACTTTGCTTCACTTTTTATTAAACCTCAACAAAACTAAATATGCATTTCAGTTTCTTATAAGTTTGATTTCTCTGACTGGTTTTATAATTTATTACCGTTACAAAAAACACAGAAATAGTTGAAACAATTTTATCTGATGCCTGTTTATAATCTACACATACAACATTCTGACCACTGGTCTTCAAAACTGACCTTCACTCCCCAGTTTTCTCCCCAACTGTTTTTCACGATCCAGTAAGGTTCATTACCCTTCTCTGAAAAAAAAAATTAAATATGTCAATAGAACCAACAGAAAATGTTGACCATTTTAAAGTTGACTGTCTCAAAAAAATCTATATTAGGCTTATGGAAAAGAGAAGTCAGAGGAAGAAACAGTTTCATAGGTAAGGGGAAAAAGAGGCAGAGGATGAAGAAAGTTTCAACCATTAATAACAAAAACGTTTTCATGACTCAACCAATAAGGTATCAATAGAGAAGAATGCAAAGGTTAAAAGAATGTGTAAGTGGTGCTCCAGACTTTGGTCATGATCCCATTTGATTTCCTTGTTACAAAATAAATAAAAGCTTATTTACATCTTACAAGTTTGAGCTAAGATAACAAAGTGTAAGTGTAACTTGTGTTACAATCTTGATAGCAACATTCTCAAGGTTTTATACCTTCTTTAGAAAGGATGTCATGAATTAATGTGTTTATAACTTAACTGACCACTTGAGTCTGCCATATTACCATTTAAGTGTTTAGCATACAAAACACTCAATTCTTAATTATATCAATTTTATTTGTTTAGAGAATTTGTTTTTATGCAGAACATAAATATAAGAAGACAAATAATTGACAGACTGATAGTACAAGTATTTAAATACTAGTGTCGCTCCTGCTTGATGACAGAGCAACCATTTTGTGGTTAGGGTTCAATTTGCTCTATGATGTTTAAGAAATTGGTGAATCATTAGCAAGCTGTGTGACAAGATGAATAAATCCTCAGTAACAGAATCTCTCCCAAAATACTGCTTTTTAGTTGAATAAATGGGATTGGTTGTTGTGCTAGCAACAAAGGGCTCTTCCTTCATGGTCCAAGAACACAATCTCATTCCAGTGAACTCACATGGACTCCAATGAAATCTAATTAAGTCCCATTAACTCCCATGAAGACCCATGAGCTCACATGAAGTCTCAGGACATCCCATGAAGTTCAATCTTCACTTTGAAAAACTGATGACACTCAAGACACAAGTAAGTTGGGTAAATTGCAGTGCTTTTGTTGTAAATTTTATGGCTAATCTTAAAAGTCTCTAATTAACTATTGGCTGGGTCATATAGATCTTATGGTCTGAAATAAGAAAGTTGAAAAAAAAAAATGTTTGTACTTACTGCCATATCCTACAATGAGGACTCCATGATCAAGACCATCTGGACTGCAAAACAATTTCCAAGGATGAGAAATACCTCCCATATAAAACTGTTACAAAAGAAATAAGATTAAAACAACATTTATTCAAATGCAATATCTTCATTGGCATAATAAACATTCTGTTGTACAATAGATGGTTTATGAATATTTTCAGGGCATCACTGAAATTGTTCATGCCAACTACGACAACATAATCTTCCCAAAGTGATAATAATGGACCTCATTCACCAATCGTAAACAAACAACATTTAGCCATGTGGTGCTCTATCTCTTCTATATAATTTACGATCTCATGTTTAATTCATGATGGTTGTCACGTGACAGTTTTTTTTGTTGTTTTATCAATAAGATCACGTGACTAAATGTTGTTTGTTTACGACTGATGAATGAGGTCCATTGACATTAATAACAAATAATGTGTTAATCTCTACACTGGTCTTACAACAATAGTAACATATACGAAAAATCTAAAATCTAATCTTTCATTGCATGAGCTCACTTGTCCACAGTGTATTAAAGTTAATATTGTAATTAATTCAATAAATTGATCACTGACCTGCATAGCAAATGCGTTGATTCCAATAGAAATAGGTCCATTTTTGTATAACCAAGCAGCCATCTCTGAAAATGAGTCAATGATAATTAAAAGATGAGAATTTGCTAGTTCTGTGAGAGATCTTTCAATACAAGGTATTATAGGGACAAAAAAAATTAGAACAGATGTTAAGGTTTACCAAAATCGAATAACCACGGTTACAAATCCCTAATTTAGAGTCAATAGAGGAAATAAATTGAATATTTAAGTATCAAGATTCTATAAATCCCCAAACAAAATTTAATAAGACATGACAAAACAAAGAGATGAAAAAACAATTCCTCGTGTTCAAACATTTTCAAGGCAGCATATTTTTTTTAGTTCAATTGAGCATGGAGCCTAAACACCTGATGAATACCAAATACTTGTAGTTGAAATCTCAAACTAAAAAGAATAACCAGCTAAGCATAAGAATATATTTATATTTCTTAAACAAAGGATTTCATGTACGATAAATAAGTTTTAGTGTTGTGGGCTTTTTTTAGGGGGCTTATCTTTTTGCAACAAAGATATTGAAAAGAAAGAAAATTGACTAAGACTAACCGTTTTCATCTTGACTTATGTTTACAGCGCCAGTCAGTTTAACCTGAACTTCAGAACTATTAAAACGACATTTATCATCTTTGCCTTCATACTTGTAGTCAGTCTCAGTTTCAAGGCCACCTACAAAATGATTGGAAGAAATATTTCAAGGACCTCATTGGTTGAAGCATTTTAAAGCTGTTTATTGTCTACTAAAATAGAAACCTTGGTAGATTAAAAAAAATATATCCATCAGAAATTAAAATAAAAAAAAAAAAAAGGATGGTGGGGGAATAAAGTTCCAAGTTGCAGGATTATAGACAGACATCCTCTCTGTTCCACTTAATGTAGTCATCAAAAAGTTTTTCTACTTGTACAATTTGATATGTGGAGTTTATTTAAATCTATTCAGGTCAAAATTATTATTCCTCAACAAAAAATATAAAAAAAAACATCTCACCAATTTCCATGATGGCTTCATAAGCTTGGTACATGTATCCTCCCCCACAGCCTTGGTCAATTTTGTCACAGTCAACAAGCTCTATGTATAAGAAGAAGCAGTGTTACAAGTAGACAGAATAATAATTTGAAATATAAAAAAAACATTATTCTGCTATATCTTACCAGACCAGGACACTTATAATGGTCCACTGGTTTGATTACAGGAACATGCCCTGATTGCCAAACAAGAAGTCCTTTATATAAATCAAATGGTTTGATTACAGGAACATGCCCTGATTGCCAAACAAGAAGTCCTTTATATATAAATCAACTATTGGAATGTCATTATAACTTTTGTAGGCTTTCTGATGCTGCCATGTTTCACCCCAATTTATAAAAAAATCATAGAAACATAGTCTTCATTGACATAACATTGAATATCATTGTCCTATAGATAAAAATTAGAAGTTCCAATTTCCATTATCAATTTAATTTAATCAGCATGCTTACAAGCAACATTAAAATCAAAAGCCTGAAACTTTTTTTCACCAAATATTAGCTCTGCTCATTAACCGTTGGCCAAAGAAACAGATGACCTAAACATCATCTGCCCTATGGTTTGAAATGGGAACTAAAACTAAAGGGTTAGTAAACATTGTAACTATTGTTAACTTGTGGGAGAACCAAGCAGAGACCCAAAGCCCAAAACATAAAAAAAGCAAAAATGGAGCTGGAAAACCAGCTACTAATGCTGCAAGGCAGGCTATTGGTTGGAATCTGCAAGGAAAGGGAAAAAAAAGGGCAGGCCGAAGCAAACATGGAGGAGTCAGTGGTCAGCAAAGCTGATGATACAGTAAAGACATGCGGGAGATGAAGAAATCTGCTCAGAACAATGATCGAAGGAGAGGTGTGCTTGCAACCCCATGCTCCCATGGGTCCTAAGGAATAAGTAAGTATAAGTCACAAGGTAACTGTTTGTAATGCTATATAGTTCCGGAGAGACTAACATTATTTCTTTTTTTTATTGCAATAAAAATAAGAATGCGTCAAAAAAAAAAGATTATATTTCCCTTTTAAAATAGCATTTGTTTTGGTTCTGTAAGATTCTATGACTTATGGTCCGATTCACTGGATGTCAATGTAAAATTTAATAATAAAACAAACATATAAATACCATAAAACTTGTCATTTATCTAATTAGAAATGTAAATTATGTGTTGCAGACAAAAATTACCAAAGCACTAACCTTGCTCTGAAAGAGACAGCAACTGATGAGATGGACCATTTATGGCCCACTGTCCCTCAACATTTCCAGTTGTGGAAAATGCCCAACAAGATCCACAACTGCCCTAAAAAAAAAGGTAGGCATATGTTAATGATATCTGACATTATCTAACTGTTTTTTTCAGTTTAAGCTATTACTGGCCAATATAAAAAGAATAAATACCTGATTCTTGACAGGTGACACTGCTCCATGGTCTCTCCAGTCCCAAGCATCAGGAATTGGGTCAGTGGGAATCTTAGCCATAGGCCACTGCTTGAAAGTTTTAGTGGGCTTGAGACCAAGATACTGTTTTCTAAACTCTTCCTCTACATTTAGTAAAAAGAAACAATTGACATCGCAATTTAAGTAGAAAGATTTACAATTGTACTATATAACATATTTTAGAGGAGTTTCTTTTTTTTTTCAACTTTCAAATTCAAACATTAAATCTAATACAAAAATAACAACAAAGAAGAGATAGCCAATTACCTGATAAGTCAGCAAATACAGTGGCACCATACTGTCCAGAACCCTGCTCTGTCTTCTGAAGAACTTTTACTCGCTCCATATTTTTACAAAACACCTTGAACTTTTGAGATTCTTCTACATAAATTTTTAAAAAAAATTTAATTGAAAAAAAAGTCTCTTTGAAAATAGCTATTATTTGAGTTATCCATTAATTATAATATTTTACCTTCTATTGTGCTGTAGAGTCGATTATATTTAGATTTAAAGTTTTCAAATTCAGTTTTATATTGGGAGCACAGATCATCAACACTTGCAGGAATATCTGGCTTAGTTTCATCCACAATGGTCATTTGATGGACATTGTCATTGTCTGACTTGAGGAATCTAGATCCAAAATTCATTATGGCTTCCTTAAGGTTCTTCACAGCCTGATCTTCATCAGGTTTGTGGGAGACATAATCATGTGTATCTTGGCCCAGAATCGAATTTTCATGGGGTCTGTAATCATGGTCCCCTCCAATGAGCATTCCTCTGCGCAAGTGACCATGGTGTCCAGTGCCAATCATATAATTTTTGTGATCCTGACCACCTTCCCCATTTGTTCCATGTGGCTTATAATCATGATCACCTCCACCAATCATTCCATGTGGCTTATAATCATGATCACCTCCACCAATTATTCCATGTGGCTTATAATCATGATCACCTCCACCAATCACAGGAGAAGGAGCAGCCTGGAGAAAATAGTATTGGTCCATTTTAATCCTAAAATTAAATGTTTAAAAAAAGGATGAATCATGTATAATTTGTTTTCCTGAAATATTGAATTATATAGTTTTAACCTATTTTTTAAATATTTAGCTACACTTAGATAAAGCTTAACCTAAAAGGTTTTAACTTTGTTTATCGTGTTTAATAGCCCTAAACAATGTGAAATTCAGCATTTTGATTTAAAAATTGAAAGGTGCAGCCAGAATGCTAATTTATAATTCACAAATAACATCAAATAAAGATTCAAATAAAAGCTTTAAAATGACATTTGATTTTTTTTTTCTTTAATTCTCATTTATACAAGTATATTTTTTTAAAACTAATTAGTAACTGATCAAAATTTATTCAAATTGAACACTTATAGGAAAAGAAGGTTCCCGGTCATTTCATCCCCTGGTCACTTCATCCCCGGTCATTTCATCCCCTGATATTTTCATCATCTGATCATTTTGATCTAACAAAATGTAATTTAAAAGATCATGAAATGAGCAATATTTAATGTATTCATTTTTTATTTAAATGACAAAATTGTAACACATTAATGTTTAAAAGGAATTAAAGCAAAACTTATATAGGCAACATGAGGATGGGTGAACTCTGCCTCTATTAGAAAAAAATAAAACCTTATTTCAAGGCTAAAAATGACGCGCCCATTTTCAAGAAAGAGCGATTGAAAAATAAAATAAAGTGAAACATGGTCGTACTTTCACAACACCTTGGCCTTTAATGATAAGTTATCAGCGGCACGGTCATAATTATTGTAATCGCACTTCTATCTCTCAAAAGATTTCCACTACTTTCACCACACCTTGGCCTTTGATGATAAGTTATCAGCGGCACGGTCATAATTATTGTAATCGCACTTCTATCTCTCAAAAGATTTCTACTACTTTCACTACACCTTGGCCATTGATGATAAGTTATCAGCGGCATGATCATAATTATTGTAATTGCACTTCTATCTCTCAAATTATTTTTTACTTCTTCCACCAAACCTTGGCCTTCGATCCGGATAATATTATGATATTACAACCCCCACATCCAAAAGAAGCACTATAGCTAAGTACACACCCAGATTTACAATAAAATATACGATTTCTCATTAAGAAAACAAAGTGGAAGAGGAAACACTATAAATGCATTAGTAACAAGTCATAAAATGTCAAAAAGTATTCTACATAATCATATTTATACATAAAATATTTAATTGGGGATGAAGTGACCGGGGGATGAAGTGACCAGGGGATGAAGTGACCAGGGGATGAAGTGACCAGGGGATGAAATAACCGGGGATGAAATGACCGGGGATGAAGTGACTGGGGATGAAATAACCGGGGATGAAGTGACCGGTCACCGAAAAGAATATAATAATTATTTTATTTTTTCATTTCAAGAACTGAAATCAAGTCGCAGTAAAACGCAGAAAAAAAAAATTATAAAGCTTGAATCAAGTAAATATTTAAAGAACAAATGTAAATATAAATGTTAAATATAAAATTTTAAAGTTATTTAATACTTGATTTCAATGAAAGTCAAGTCTAGTTCTGTGGTTTCCTTTGCTTATGCACCAAATGTAAATCATACAAAAAGACTTATTTTCATTGATGTGGACATTTTTGTGAGTTTATTGTATGTATATCTCTTTAAAGCAAGCTAAAATTTGAACGTAGTATTAATACTATTGTATATTTCAATATTTCTTAAAGGATGAAAGAGAGACTAATGAAAATGCAGTGACGCTGTGAAAACACTCATATGATGAAAAAGAATAATTTTAAAATCTCATGCATTTTCTTTCATATGTAAGTTTATTTCTTTAAATGCCACAAAAGAACATACTTGTAAATTCTAAATCATTTTTGCACAAAGTCTTGTTTTCAATAAAGAATTTTGATTTGTTAAAGTAAACTAAAAGAAAAAAAGGAATAAAAAATGAATATCTACTTAATAAAAGTGTGATATAGATCTAGTTCAAAAGGCGATATAAAAAAT
This sequence comes from Biomphalaria glabrata, assembly GCF_947242115.1. NCBI lineage: Eukaryota > Metazoa > Mollusca > Gastropoda > Planorbidae > Biomphalaria > Biomphalaria glabrata. The sequence continues at coordinate 10,253,368 of NC_074713.1, forward strand.
AGTTCTTTTTTCCAGATTCTAATTGTAAAATAAAATTATCTACACATCCTTACTGGTCTGCATTCTAAAGTGTCCATCTTGTATTGACCATTAGTGTGGAAGACCAAAACATCACATTCTTGAGGCTGAAAAAAAAATTAATTATCTAAAATGAACATTCAGCAACCAAAAATTAACAACAAAACATTGGTTTAATTCTATTGTATTACTTGGTGAAAAACAGAATGCATTAGGAATGTATCATTGCAGTTTGTGGATTTAATTTTTATCTATTGGAAATTTTCGGTTATAGCTTTTCAGGTAATTCTGCCAATGCAATTAAACTTACAGTTGGTTAAACAGACTTAGGTCATCCCATGAAATAGATGTCTTAGTATCTAATCTAAGCCTAACTATGGGAGGACAGACCTTAGGAGTCGACCCTAAGGAAAAATCAGGAGCCAGTGATCATCAGACAGCTAGTAGCACACTGTGTTACATTTTAGAACCTACTGACCCCAAACTATATCAGTTCTAGGCTGTTTCTTTGGACCCAACAGCTGCTTAGAGAGGAACTGCTATGCTCATGACAAGGATCCATCCATTCAATATTCTAAGGCTCTCAACTCATCTTACGATTGAGGAGACCAATCCTCAGAGTTAGGTCATTTGAATTCTGGCAATGTTTGAGAAAGACTATTAGTTGATGATTTCAAAACCTCTTGTATGTAACATGGGGCAAATAGTTGAGATGTCAGAAAAAAACAACAACATTGTTTCCTAAATTAAATTAGTAGTATGTAAATCTTTACGAGATGATGCCTTGCTTTCAATATTTCAAAAATTATTTTAGATAAAGCAAAGATGTTGCAAGATATCAAACAGTGAATAATTATTTATATTTCAATAACTCTAGCTTCTTTATATGCTACTCCAACATACTAAATGTGTCTATCCAATCTTCTAGATATATGGAAATAGATACATTTGAGAGTGTTTCACATGCTTTCTCGAGTTGACAGAATTCAATAATTGCTAGGTTTATAATATTAGAAATAACTTTCTTAACGAAATATCTATGTCTATAAAATCAACGCTTGAGTTAAAACCAATGAAACAGTAAACTTTTATATCCATCAGACGGAAATATGAAAGAACACCAAGCAGTAACAAATACCTTTGCATCATCCGCAGCTGGGCATTCCTTTAAAGTCTTTTTAGCATTCTCCACATTATTGTGGCAAGTGGTGGGTGTAACAGTTACCAAGAACTCATAGCGATAACCATTGACAACCTAAACAAAATAAAATGTGAAAATGTTGAACAAAAAATTCATAGCTTGTTTTTAAAAATCAGAAACTAAACACAACAATGTCTGTATGGTTTTTGCATGTTTAATCTTCATTTCAAAATTAAAAGTAAAACTAATTCCTCTCTAAGACAATTTTTTTTGAAAGGCAAATACCAGAGAACAAAATTTTATGGTGACTTGCTATATTAAGCACTAAGTTATATTACCGCTTTTGTACCAATAATTTAATGTGTTGATGATAGCTCAGTAGAGTTAATAAAACTAGGATATTAAGCATAAACGCCTACTGGAATCAAACATTTTTAAATGAATTTACAGTCTGGTTAGCAAAATAATACATTTTTGTATTTTTGTTTAAATCTTGGAATCAAACATTTTTAAATGAATTTACAGTCTGGTTAGCAAAATAATACATTTTTGTATTTTTGTTTAAATCTTGTTCTACAGTAGACTACACTTAAACAAAAATTATAGTGATTTTAGAAACTAATAATACCTGCTTCGTAGCTTTACCAACTTTCACCATGACCTTCTTGTAAATAGAGTTGGACATTCTGTTAAGGTATTCCACAGCCCACTGAGCCACCTCCAACAAAGCTTTATCATCATCAGCCAAAGGCTCTTTTCCGCCCAACAGAGGTAGACCAGCTGATCTGCGAGGCCTTGTTTTCTTCGTATTTGAAACATACTTTTTGCACTCATCACTGGCAGATGAAGATTTGATGCTCCATTTCCCGCCATTTCTCCATGGGTACAGGTGAGACACTATGATTTTACAAGTCCTAGTCTAATTGAAGCAATGATAACAAAAGATTGAGGTGACCATATATTGAGCTTTTTTATATTAATAAAGCATATAACCATAAAAAAAAAAAAAAAAAAAAAAAAAAAAAGATGAGATAAGATAGAAGTATTTCTATTGCATTGTTCTCTGCAATTACTTTCAAATTATATGATAGTTAACAAAAAAGATATAATATGTATGAATACTGAATTCCTAGGAAAAGGTTTAGTAAGAGTCATGGAATATTTGTGTGTACAGAAAATGATGTTTGTAGTCTTATCTCTAGGAACGTGCATTTAGATGTGGGGAAACAAAGATTGGAAAAAGAAATAAATATAAATAGCTTTTTTTTTTAATTTCCATTTAATTTAGAAAAAAAAACTTTTTTAATGACTTTATATTACCAAGATGATGTTTTTATTAATATACTTACTTTTCCCTCATCATCAACTATAAATTCCAAGTCATAGTTGACTCCAGCCACAACCTACAGAATAAACATTCAAAATTATTTGAAATTAAAGAAAGTGTCATCAAAATTGTACTTGAAAATCTATGTGCAGCAAAGGAGCAATGAACTCGGCTCTAAAACAAAAGTGAGACAAAAGAAAATGACTGGATCCTCAAACAGGCATTACTTTTATCTAAAATATAATTGAGTGGGAATGTTTCTCCAGAAAAAGGTTCTATAGTCACATGAGGAAATGCTTTATAAGAACCATAGACTAAAGGCATCCAAAATTTTTAACCAGTAATTTATTTGTTGTATCTAACCAGTTCTTAAAATTTAATAAGATATTTGTATTAGTTTTAAAATAAATTGTATATATAGAAAGAGTAATGGTCTTATAAATGTACTTGTATGTCTATATTCCATTGGAAATTTTCATACATGGAGGTAAATCTATCCTGTGTTTAAAATATGAAAGTAAACAAAATTTTAATTAATCATTACAATATAATTCTGTGCACTTTGTGGAACTGTGAAATCAGAATTTCTATGCACAGTGTAATTTTTATTATTTATTTGGTTACAGAGACCTTTATATGGTGTCATTGACAATTTTATCTTTTTACTAAAATCTCTTCATTTCCTCTTCATTTTCCCTTCATATTGCCGACACATCTTTCTTTCTCTCCTACTGAAATTAATTTATTAATCTCTAGAGGGCAGATGATCTAACAGTCATCTGTTTCATCTGTGGCCTACAGCTAAAAGGGTGTCACATGGCCAGCACAAGACCAACAGCCTTTAAATTTTTACCAAAGTAATATCAGGTATGCATTAGAGCTGGGTGGATTCAGAAGCAATCTATAAAGATCCCAAATTTCATAATATCAGTCTTTACCAAGATTCAAACCCAGGACTCTTGGTTGAAAAAGCCAAGCGCTTAACAACTCAGCCACTGTCCCTCCACCCTTGGGAATGATGATTAGTTATTCATAGCCAGATCAAAAAATATATCTAATCATGAACTATATATATATATATCTAGATCTAGTCAATCTAGTGATATCTATAGATCTAGATCATAGCTCTACCTGGATCTAAAAAACAAAACTGAACAGTCTTTGGTCTACATTACACTTATTTTATATATGATGTGTATGTATAATTACTATAATATTAATAAATATAGTATCATCTAGAGATCTAAGCTAGACTCTATATAATATTAATTAATAAGATTATATCAAATTATGATGATAATTTTAATTATACTGTAGAACTAAAGTCAAAAGTAAAATTGTAGGTTTCCAGAGTCTTTTCATCTTGACTGACTTAATTTTAATTTTAGGCTTTTAGGCTTACCTGTGTTTTTACTTGGGTTAAAGCTTTTAGTTGCAACCCCTGTTTATTGTTGCGTCCAAAGTTTGTTTTTACTTCATTCATACGAGTTACTGCTACATTGGCTACTTGAAAGAATTTCTTAATTTCCCCAAAGGTTGCTTTGTCTAAATTCTGTGTAACATAACCACCAGTTAGTGGTATTCTTCCAAGTCCAAGGATTTGACCAACGCAGATTAAAATAAAAATGGTGAGGATGGAGACTCTAATAAGTTGAGGCATCTTCTTTATATTGTATAGTGACAGTATGAGTATATTCTAAATTTAGATATATCTACTAATCTGGAATTAGATCTAGAATCTAGATCTATAATTTTACACTCAGTTGTCGTTGACTCAGCACACTGTGACTGACAACAGTGAGTTACAGTGACAACACCGCAGTGACGGTATTCGGTAGGCACGGTACTGATCACACTAGTGACTATTATTCACTATAACTTAGGTCTAGCTACTACTGTAACTACTACTAGCTAGGTAAAAAGCGAAATCAATGTCAATATTGAAGATCTGTTAATTGATCTTCGGTAAGTTTAATATTAAAAATAGTAAGGATAACATTAACAGTTACACAATGAATGAATGATAGACTCTCTTTACTCGAGATCTTGATGTTTCTAACTGCGAAAAAAAAATTCCACTTCCTGAAAAGTAAAATCTATTTGTTAGTAAACAATCACGAGTCCGATGGGAGGGGGGGAGACTATAAAAAGAGCATTAAACATTTGCCAAATATGATTTATTAAAATCCTGCTGACTTAAATATGTGTTTAAAACTAAACCTAGTATATTACTTATACTAAATTTTAAATCGTAAAAAGTATTTTAATGTTTTTTAAGTAAATGAACAATAATGTACAATTATATAGACTAAGTCAAATTAAAGAAAATTAGCATACAGTGATTTATGTTAATAATTAAATGTTACATTATTAAAATATCTAAAATTTGCATTCAATTAGCATGATTATTAAATATAGAAGGCAATTTTGGCAAAAAAGCTCATATATACACAAAGCTTTTTTTGTAAAAAAATAAATAGGTGCCGGTACTCAGTGATGGATTGCCTATTAAACTTTTAACTTATAATAAAATTAATAAATAATTAATAAATGTTAAAATATAAGAAAAGTAATAATTTTTTCCTACATTGAAAAAGGTGCCGATACGTAGTACCGGTGCGTATTGTCACAAAAAAGCACACACAAACACACACACACACACATACATACATACATATATACATACATACAAACATACATAGGCCTACATACATACATACATACATACACATATATATATAAGTCATTGATTAACATGCATAATTATATTGACTTAGGGACACACGTAGCATGTAATATTCTTTTTTGAAGTAACGTCTGTATTTTATAAATTATAAGATGTTACTATCAAAATATAAATTATTTCTTAATTAGGGCTATGTTAAAAACTATTTAATTTAGATTCATAATGTAGATAAATGACAATTACATACACAATAAGTGAAGATATTGAAAATATTTAAAAGATTATGAAAATTATGACCTAAGATTTCAAACATTATATTTATATTATAAGTGAAGTATAGTTATATAGCTTATTCGTTAGTAATAGCATTATACTTTTTTTTTTATTTTGTAGTCTAGAACTAGAAACGCTCTCGTATTATAAATACTGTAAGTACAAATGCCCCTTCTTCCCCATTATTATTACTATTATAGCATGGAATGGGTTGCCTGAGCTAGCCAGGAAAAGCAGTGACTTCGCAGAATTTAGGTAATTGGTTAAGCATGACTAAATGCATGACGCGTAGGACGTAATCATCTTCTTTTTTTAAAGTAACGTTTGTATCATATAAGATAAGATAGGATAAGAATGTTTAAAAAAAAAAAATAGCTATATTGGTAGTAAATATTTGTTAGCCAGGTAGTTTCATGCGAAGATTAGCCAAATGTAGAGTATTTTTTATGTATAAAGATGATGGGAAAAAAAGGGTTGTAACACAAAACAAAAACACCTAGTTTAAATGATATTAAAATGTGAATTTGGCTTATTCTCGTAATTTAACATGTTGATTCAACTAGCGTTCATATATTTGTGGCTTTTTAGAAATAACATTTTACCTTTTTTAATTTAGATCGTATTTTATAAGATAAGATCTATGTAAGAAGTGAATAAGTGAAGAGGAAAATCAAAATTTATCTATTCTAGAGATTCTATTTTTATACAACTACGTGACCGAAATTAATTCTAGAATAGTTATCTAGATTATAGATCTAGATATTTATTATTTAATTTGACCCAATGGACCCCAAAGTAGAATCTAGATTTAATTTCTTATTATAGAGTCTTAAAATTATTGCACAGCGCGTACGCAAAATATTAAAAAGTAATTGTGACCTTTCACCCTCACCGGTGTCCACTTGGATTTAGATTTATATAAACTGATCTATAATAATGCATAGCAAGGGCATGAACTGTTGATAAATATATGAACTGGAGTTCTAATTTAACTTTATTCTAATTCTAGTCTATATTGATCTAGATTATAGACCTATAATAAAACATAAAATATAGATAGATCTATTATAGTCAATAGTATAGCTCTAGACTATAAGCACTTATAGAGTCTAGTTATACATTAGTTATCATTAGTAAGTCGTAAGTTATATCAGATGATATATTATATGTATAATTAAAGTATAATTTAGATCTACATCTAAATCTAGGAATCTAGATCTAGCTAGGCACTCCTAGGGCCCTAGGAGGGCCTACTATTACTAGATCTAGATCTATATATAATTAATATAAAATATATATTTAATTTTATAAATTTTCAATATGGTATTAGATCTATATCTAACTAGTATATGATTCACCTAAATTCTAGATTCTATATTAAAATGCCATATAATAGTAGAATTATAAGGCTTATACTACTTATAGACTATATATATATAGGATGATTATATAAAATATATATTAGATCTATATCTAGATCTAGACTAATCTAGAGAATAGACTTTACTATATTTACTATAGTATAGAGTGTATCATATTGTGTGCCAAAGTTAAGATTGTATACTCAGGTATGAGTATGAGTATATCAAACAAAATATCAATAAAAAAAAAGCATTAGGATTTATTAAAAGAAATTTCTATAAATCAAATAAGAACATAAAACTAAAATGTTATTTAACCTTGGTTAGGCCAATAATAGAATATGCATCCTCCGTTTGGGACCCCTCAACTCAAGAAAACATTAAGAAACTAGAACAGACACAAAATAGAGCAGTGCGATTCATAACAAACGAATATTCACATTTGACTAGAGTAACACCTTTAGTAAAATCACTAAATTTAGAAAGCCTTCAGGACAGAAGGCTCAAAAGTAAAGTAGCAATCATACATAAAACACTGAACCATAATCTTCAAATACAAAAACAAAATTTAATAAAATACTCTGAAAGACACAAAGATAAAGGCACATTCCTCGTCCCATATGCTAGGACAAATTTGTACAAATACTCCTTCTTCCCTAGTGCTATTAGAGCATGGAATGGGTTGCCTGAGCTAGCCAGGAAAACCAGTGACTTGGCAGAATTTAAGTCATTGGTTAATATGCATGACTAAATGCATGACGCGTAGGACGTAATCATCTTCTTTTTTGAAATAACGTAGTCTGTATTATATAAGATAAGATAAGATATTGACTTAATTGACATTATATGATGATGTGCCTGTGGTAGATCTGGAATCTAGATTTAGATAGAAATATAAAAAGACATATAATATATATATAAATTATAATAATAATATAGAATATAGAGTCTAGATCTATATTTCTATATTTATTCTCTTCTTCACTTCTAGACTTAGTAGAGTCTAGTAGACTTTACAGTCTACTAGATCTAGATCTACTAACTAGTCTAGTCTCTAGTAGGAGTAGTAGTAAATACTAAATAGAATAATTTCACTAGATAGATCTAGTTCTAGATTTCTAGATATTATTAATGATATTATGATACAGATATGCTGAGAACATTATTATGTACACAAATACACAATACTTAATTGTCTTTATCTACTAATAGTCATAGACTCATATAGACTATAGACTATACTGACTATATTAACTATAATAAGGCTAGTCTTTGAGTCCAAAGATTAGTGAGGAATGCTTTATTTCCAGTGTCTGCGCAGTTTCAGCTGTGACCTACATATTTTGCCACATCCAGGGCAAGCATAACCATTGTCCGCAGGTGGTCGATTTAGATTTTCTTTTCGTCGTCTGCGTTTGTCCTCGGCAGCAGATTTTCTTTTGGTCTCAAACATGTATCCCGCGGCCTTCATGAGTGACCTCCGGCTGTCTCGTTCTGAGGTCGCATGCAACCAGGTGCTTTCTTCTATGTCAGCCAAGAAAAGTTGATGCCTAAGCTGGTCTTTGAAGTGTTTCCTTGGGGCGCCTCTGTTACGTCGACCACCTTTTAGCTCACCAAAAAAGACTGCCTTTGGCATACGTTCGTCTCCCATACGGGATATGTGCCCTACCCAGCGTAACTGTCGGACCAAAAGAAGTCCCTCTATACTGTCCATACTGGCGTTCGCAAGGACATCACTGTTTGTAGTGCGGTCTTGCCACCGTATGTCCATGATGTAAAAACTGGCGCACAAATTGCTGAGGAAAAGAGAACAGGGCTGGCAGAAGAGAAGCTCCAGAGAAGAAAAGCAAGGCCAATGGCACTAGCTCCAGCTTTAATAACCTGCCCAGTGTGCAGCCGAACATTCAGGGCTCACATAGGTCTCACCAGCCACATGAGGTGGCACAAAACCCCAGTGCAAAGTCCTCAGCCCCTTGGATGTCCTTGCCTTTGATCCCACTTCTGACACCAATTGTAATAACTTAAGTGAGGCAACTCAACGAGGCACATATATCTTTATTTACACGACATCACAAGTTCATAAAACATCATCTTTCTTAGGAACAGTCTTTTCACTTCGGCTCTCAACTTGGGTGGAAATCGTTCTCCTCTCTAATGTTGACATCCTTTTAGGTCCAGTCTATCACAGTGCGCACCTTCTAGCACTAGTCTGGATGGCGGTGCGCATGGCGAGTTATAACAGTACTTTATAATTGTAAAGCTCTAAAAAAAAAAAATTTGATCCCATGGACATTCAAAAAATTTGAAGTCACTTAATTCCAAGCAATCTGAATACTTTGATGTACTTTATTATGAAAGTAAGAAGACTTAAGTTTCGAATGAATCTATGAGCGAGTTTAGGTACTGAAAAAGTTATTTTGCATTTTTTTTTGTTTTATCCACACATAAAAAATGTTAAGATTTAAAGAAAAACAATCAGGCACCTTAAAAGTTTTAAACACATTTTTCTGTTAGTCAATCAACTAGTACAAAATAACTAGTGTCTCATTTTACAAGGTAAAATTCACTGACTCTTGTGAAAGAAAATATGCTTAGGGATGATGAAGAGGACACTTCATGGCGAATTCAAAAGATGTCTAGTCAAAAAGGTTTATTTCACAATACCTGTGAAGTGGTGAATCCTGAACAGCAGCTGAACTCCATATTAATTAAATCTATTATTTCTAAATGTTGCATATTTAGAGTTCTTTAAGGGCTTGTCAAGAGCCATTTTTCAAAATTTATTATTTCATGCTCAGATACTTTTTACTATGTTTGCATCTTTATACACATTTGTGAGCAGCTTTTTCAGTTCTTAGTTAGGAATAAATTGATAATTTGAGCCAAATTATGACCAACTATCATCTAAAAACTTGTAGCTTCATGCATCTATCATATTAGTTTAATTTTCATATTAAAATGTCTTACATAATAAAAAAAAATTTTTTTTAGAAAGGCAAATTATTATGGATCACCCAAAATTATCCTATTAGTTTTTGCCCATCAAAGACTATAGATCTATTATTTTTCTAAAAATGTAATTTGGACTTCTTCACTTGCAACTTAGATTTACTTAGTGACACAATATTAGTCTTGGAAAAATGTAAAATTATGTCACACCATTTTTATGTAAATTATTATTATTATAGCTTTTATATAGCGCTACTTTCATGCTTATAGCGCTTTGGTCCAATCTCGTTTGTGGACCAGTGGGGGGGGAGGGGGTATCTAGGAGTTGGTTTTCCGTGCTGCCTTTAGGCGCTCAGTAAACGCAACTCTGTCCGAGTCAGGTGTCAAACCTCGAGCCCCCTTCTAGGTAGCCAAGACAAGCCAAGTTCAAGCGCACTTAGCCTCTCGACCATGCTTCCCAGATCATATAAATCTTTAATATGGGCCAACGTGTTGTATTTTTTTTTTTTTTTTCAAATTTAAAATTAGGTCACACTGTTTTTATGTAAATACTGCTAGATCATATAACTTTAATAGTAAGGTCCAACATGTTGTATTATATTTTTTAGGGTTTCTGATGTCCAAAAATTAAATGCCTTTCCCTAAACAAGACGAGAGACAAAAATGTTGGGACTCCAAAGATCGTTACTGGGATTGCTTGACAGAGAACAATGAGGATGCCACAAAATGTCTTAAGCAGCGTGAAGATTATGAAAAGAGCTGCATCAAACAATGGGTTAGTTAATCTCATTTTTTTTTTCAATGAGAAAGTTAAATTATTATGTAACTCTTATACAAGGCATTTATAGTGTTTCAGAAATTAAAGCATGCCTGCTCTTTTTGTTATATACAGGATTTTGTTTTTTTAATAGTAGCCTTTTTCTCTACAGAATGCAAATATTTTTTGTTACACTCATTTGTATAAATTTGTAGTTTAAACTTATAATTTAAACTTATTTTAAAATTATGAAAAGGATGCAAAAATAGAATTTTAAAAAGTTAATATTGAGTTACTTTGTTGACAATTTTTAAGGAATATTTAATTTAAATAGACTTACAATATCTCTTTATTACTAATTGTAAGTGAAGAAACAATGACTAAACTATGGCTATCAGGTATGCTGAGTTGAGCACCTTAGAAAATTTTTTCCCTTTAACTTTTGAGATATCTAATAATTAGTGTGAATGAAGGCTTTTTATTTTTATAGAACTAATTTCTTTATGCTGACTTCTTGTCAAACTGATCAAGTTTTATGTTGTGGTTCTTTTCAGTAACTAATATTACTTTTTGTTATGGGTTTAAAAAAAAAAAGCACCTTTTGTCATTATTTACAGGTAAAATATTTTGATAAAAGGCGAGATTTCTTGAAATACAAAGAAAAAGTGGAAAAATCAGGATTTGAACCTCAACCAGAAAGCAAGCAATCTTAGCAGAGTTGTGTACTATTTACTCCTAATTCTTGAGTGTTAATGTTTCTTTTATATATACAAATTTAAGTAAATCTGACATTATTTGTAAATTTTTAATCAATTTTAAAAAATTGACTAATGCCTTGACTTGTATGCTGTAAAAGAGATGACTAGGTTCAATGTGGTGTAGATTGAATGTAGATATGTGAGCTTTTGATCTGTGGGATAAAAACATGAATATGTGTCTTGCGCAAGAATTAATGAAAGAAAACATTTAACAGTGTGAGGAACTAAAAGAAACCAGCACCACAAATGGCTTTAGTAATATTCTATTCTTGTAATACTCTTCTCTATTTTAACCACCACAAGCTGTAATGTTTGGTATATTGGATGGTATGCTGAAACTGTTGTTCATTGTTTAGATATCTATAAGATGTTCACATTAGCCTTTTTAATTGGTGGAAAGCCTAAACTGTAAATCTCTTAAACATCTTGAGAATAGCTGGTTATCACAAAAAGGCCAAATGTTGTGTTAACAATAAATCTATTTAATACTAAACATCATGTTGTTGTTTTTTTTCTCTAAATTCGTATCATGAAACTTTTCAATAAAAAAGTTTACTAAAAACAAAAAGTAGACCCTATCATAAGTCAAAAAAAGAACATTTGTGATGAAGGTTCATGTTGCTTCAGGCTTTATAGCAAACTCATTTGAACAAGACTGATTAAAAAGAGAGAAAGAAAGATATGAAGGAAGTATCTCAAAAGATATGATGAGAGAGAGTATCCCAGTAGCAACAAGGATTTATCATGTGAGAACTACAGATGCATCCAGTAGGCAATATGATCCCAATGTTAGCAGTTACACTTGTTGGAGAAATGTTAACTACTCATTGTTTTCTGTTTCTTAAATAGATTTATATCTCATTTTTCGTATTTCAACAATTACCTTAAATACCTGTATGCATTTTTAAGTTTAACTAATCAAAGATGTTTGTCTCAAGACAAGAGTCATCCTCCAAGCTGTCAACATGCTGTTTTTTTTTGGCAGCTAATGTTTGTGTACCCTACTGTACAGTTTGTTAGGTTTACTCTTGTGAGCTATACCTTTAACTAGACCAAAGCATCAACATTTAATACCGGAATGTTCTATGTCTCGTTATGGGAGACTATTCAATCGTTTCGTGCACATTAAGGTCTGTGATTAATGACATTTAAGTTTGCCTCGGGTCAATTAATACATTCACCCCATCCATTCAAAAAAAAAAAAACAAACATTTACAGAATGTTAAATTACGTCTTCAGTTTTAGTCTAGTCTTTAGCCTAATGGTAGACAATGGCTAGGATCTACCACTATAACTTTAACTGGAATCTCTTTGTTACTAAAATGTATTTTCTTTTCAAAAGCTGTATCCATAATAAACCCTATTTCCAACATATGGCTCACACCTAACTTTACGATTTGGTAGGTCCAATAAATAATTATTTACAAGTAATGTCCCCTAGTTTTCCCATAATACACCCACTTGTCTTCAGAGAATGTTTCTCTTGTACCAAATGTTAACATTCATTTTTATTGATAAATAAAGAAAAACAAAACGCAAGATGACATGTTGATACTGGTATCTTGCTTATATTAGTAAACCAAAAAAAGGAGTCATAGCCACTGTTTTTTTTTTTTTTTCTGTTTCTTTCTATAGCTAGCTTTGTAAGACAACATTTTAATAACTAATACTATAGTTTTAAAATAAGTTTTAAGATATCATAGGAGATCAAAACTAGCGTTGTCTCAATGTGGGTGACACTTTTAGGCAACAGAACCAAAAAAAAATTCATTTGTTCCTATGTGTCCAGGTTTTTGAGATTTTTTGATTTGTTAACTCTAGGGCAAGTTCATTTTTATGTTTCTCCGCGCTCACAAGGAGAACAAATCAACAAGTTATTCAGTAGATAGGAATTCTTGAATTAAACAATAGATTGGATAGTTGGTTAGGGACATGTTGACGTTCAAAGTGTATAGTTTGAATGATGTACTTCCATCATCGATTGATTCATCAGGATCGGCTAGGCATTTCTATTTTTACTTTCTTATCGCTGGGCTCGTAGGTGCTGGATGGTGTCTCTGGGCTGGTCGTCTCTAGCTCGTAATGGGTTGCTCACACAAGTTACCGTCTGATGTGAAGGTTGGGAGGATATGCTCTGGACAGTGGGCGGTGAGCACTGGGCAATAGTCTGGACAGTGAGCAATGGGTAGTGGGCACTGGGCACATGATAAAGCCGTTGTTAGTGGGCACTAAGGAGATGCCTTATCGCTAACCGAAGGAGGATCTTCGTGGGCTCTATGATGTCTGACGTTGTCCGCTTAGACCATAGTGATGCTGGAGATGTAGCAGTAATCGATGCTGGAATTAAATCTAGTAGAGGCAGACAGTGCAGATCTAGTAATGGTACAAAGCTTATTTTATCAACTCACTCTGTCTGTCTGCATGGCAAAAAGTTTATACACGTTATTTCTCCCATAACCAATATCCCAGTAGGTCGACTTCCACAGGACATCCTGTATGGCGATCTAATAGAAGGCAGGAGAGCCGCTGGTCGTCCACTTTTACGTTATACGGATGTATGCAAACGCGACATGAAGCTCTTCAAAATCGACACTGGCAGCTGGGAAGAGGTGGCACTGGATAGATCCACATGGAGAGAGAGCACGAAGGAAGTGTCACGGATTGCAGATGTCATACACAACAGAAGCAAAAAGAAGGGTGAAAATGCAACGGCGCCTGGTGATTATAGGCTATATATACCCAACCTGCGATCGCAGCTGTGTATCAAGGATTGGCCTCTTTAGTCACACAAGAAGTTGCAAAAAATTAAGGGATAAGAACGTCTCTCGAGACGTAAAATGCCACAGAACCAATATCGGATTAAGCTGAAATTTTGCACACTTATTTCTTTTACTTGACAACACAAGAATCAAATTTAAAAAAAACAACAATTATTTAATTAACTATTGGTAATTAATTATTTCGTTTGGTATATCGAACAAGGGAAAGAAATCGTACTTGACAGGTGTGGTGGTATAAGCTGAATTAGTTATTTTCCTTGAGGATTTTTGAACCCTGAGTGAACTTTTTTTATGCATTTAAAAAACGATAATGTAAGCTAGATACCCCCTTCTTCCCTCCTCCTTTCACAGCTGGTTCAGACAAAAGATACGGTCATAGCGCACTGAGAAAGCTAAAAGCTAAATTTTAAAAAATCTAATCGCACAGAATTATCATGTTAAGGTTAATCATGCATATAATGACTGATCCAAACTAATTGATAAATTATACTTACTATAGGTCTAATCATTGTTGTTGTTTTTGTAAGTACTTTGTATGTTTTTCTTGTTTTTTTTTAAAGAGATGTTCTTGTTTAAAATGAAAGATAAAAGTATAAGCAATCAGGGAACATTTGGAATGAAAATCATACTTTTCAGTCTTTGGCCAGTGATTTATGACTAGCGGGCCTTGGTTTGATCAGTGTCGCTCGATGTAGCTCTACCAAATTAGACCTACCATAAAAATAGCTAATCAGACATAATAACTTGTGGCACACCCACTTTCTCAAACATGTATATCACTTTAGTGTCAACTATATATCATATAGGCCTACAATGAAAATACAAATTATAACACATTCATCTGAAAAATATATTTTAAACTACAGTATTAATTAAAACATGGCATAGCACGGTTACCTAAGTAACTCTCCGTGTATAAAAGTTGTTTGTTTTCAACGTTTGACTAAAAATAATTGAGAACTTGCAATCACTGTAACCAAAGTGAATATGTTTATAGAGCTTCCGTTTTTGTTTTTTTTTAAATAGATATTTAACACAATAGAAAAAAAAAGTAGGCCTATGTCTCATGCATGAAAATAAAAGTAAGAAAGTTTTATACTACAGGTTTTTTTTTTTTTTCTCATTTAATAGTTAAAACAGCTTACAATCACATATTTCTTGTAGTGACTATATTATCAATGTTGTTTTGATAGGTACGTCATATCATTCCACAGGCCATTTTTTGTTTGGCAGTAGGTTGCTATAGTTTGTCAGTACCACACAACTGTGGGAGCGTCAGCGTTCGGTGTGGGGACAGATGTAGTTTGTCTCTGAAATCAACATCAAAGACTATTTAAGAAATAAAGTGAAGCTTACACAAGACATCACAAGAAAAACATTTAAAAAAACGCTTATTTAGGTGTAATTTCACCAATTAGTTTGGATCAGTCATGTAATTAAATTTGTAATAGATCTAGACCAGTAATGCCCAACCTAATTCGACCAGCGGGCCATTTTAATTTCCGACACTCGTGTCATGGGCCACATGACCAAAAAGGTAAAAAAAAAAATGAACTAAACAAAATGAAATTGACTTTAAACTTATTTTATGAGAAACCCATGGATGTAGTACTTAGATTAATGAATGGGATATTGGAATGTTGTTTTTTTCAGGCGTCGGAAAATGAGTTCATTTCTCTACTTCAAATGTGAGCAACATTTTAGCAAGTTTTACCATCGACTCATTTTATTGTCTCTTTTTGTTAAATATTCCCACCAATGCCGTCATATTCGTTTTATTATGCTGTTCATATGTGTTTGTGTTTTTGTGTTTAAACAGCCACACGTTCTTTATAAAACAAATATGTTGGCTTATTATCATGTTCCACAAAATAGTAAAGATCCGTTCAATTTTCCTGGTACATTTTCCATTAAAGTGTTCAATGTTGTGGTACCAATGCATTAGAAAAAAATGAGGGCCCTAACGTAGGTAAAGCTTAATTTTTCAACCTTTTTTTAAGGGATTTTTCTAAACTTTGAATTGACGTTTCGGCGGGCCGGATAGAGCCACTTCGTGGGTTGAATCTGGCCCGCGGGCCGTACTTTGGGCATCACTGATCTAGACTAACAATAATAAATCTGTGTGATTAGAAATATTTTTACCAATCGTTTTTGTTTAGCGCAATGTTATGCTAGTAGCTTTCTCAATTCGCTATGATCCTATCACTTGTCTGGACCAGATGGGAATAGGACGAAGGGGGGTAACTGTGTAAATGTTACCGCGATCACTGCATAAAAAAAACGAGAAAAAAACTAAATAATAGCTCATACTAATTTTAATTGTCTCAATTAGGTTGGAGAAAGAAGGTAGTACCTAGTTAAAGGTTACCGTGATTGAGTTTTAAATATATCTTTTTGTTTTTCAAGGTTTTGTTAATCGAATTCAACCTCGAGGGCACAAGTCTCCTAAAACCAATACACTAACCACTGCTATCTATTGTTAGTTTCAAACTTTTAAGCGTCAGAGTATAGTATTATAACTCGTGCCGCCATATCTGCAAAGTACGATTTTTCCCTTGTTTGATACCAAGCAAAATAATCACTTACTAGTAGATAATTAACTAATTAGTTTTTTTAAATTGATCATTGTTTTTTTTTACAAGAAATAATTGTGCAAAATTTCAACTTGATTTGAAATTGGGTGTAGGAGAATCAATGTGTACAAACATTTGACCAGACAGTTGATATAAGCTTTGTACAACAGTAGCATAACTATGATGATCTCCAAGTCAAGAATGTGTTCGACAAACGTGGTCAGTAATTACCAAACAGTAAAACTATTAACAAGCATAGATCTATTTCCCTCAGCGACATTTGCAGTAGTTCACTATTCGCCCAAACACTACGTGTGGAAAACCATGCACAATTTCTTTAGAAGGTATGCTTTCCAATTGGTGACAAAGAAGGGTGGAACTAGCTTTTCACGAAGACGGGATGAGATCCAATTGGTGACAAAGAATGGGGGACCTAGCTTTTCATGAAGGAGATTATTGAACAAAACTGTCTTCTTTCTTCTATTTATGAGAGAGAGAGAGAGAGAGGATTACGAAGGAATGGACTCTTAATTTCATCGCAGTAAACAAAATGGTCAAATCCGGACTGTTTCACTTATTAATCCAATACCCATCGAATGGAAACGAAATGTACTGTCTAATTCAATGGAAGGTGTGTTTCTCCAAACAAGATCATCTGGAAAATCATTTAATGTATCAAGGCTGCGGGCAAAAACCAAGGTTAGGAAGATACTTATCAGGGAACTCCTGCATGCTGATGATGCAGCAATTGTGGCTGATTCTGATATCCAGCTTCAGTCCCTGGTGGATCTTTAAAATAAGGTGGCAAAATAAAATAACCAATGAGGAAGTGCTACAAAGAGCAGGGTGCCAGGACATCCGATCTGTTATCAGCAGCCGACGACTTGGCTGGCTTGGCCACGTTCGTAGAATGCCAGTAGGTCGACTTCCACAAGACATTTTGTATGGCAATCTAATAGAAGGCAGGAAAGCCGCTGGTCGCCCACTTTTACGGTATACAGATGTAAGCAAACGCGACATGAAGCTCTTCAAAATCGACACTAGCAGCTGAGAAAAAGTTGCACTGGATAGATCCACATGGAGAGAGAGCATAAAGGAAGGGTCTCGGATTGCAGATGCCATACACAACAGAAGCAGAAAGAAGGCTGAAAATACAACGGCGCCTGGTCACACAAGAAGTTGCAAAGGGAAAAGATTGTCTCTCGAGACGTAAAATGCCACAGATCGAATGGTGGACACCAGAGGCGGATTTAATATTGCGTGGGCCCTGGGCAAGTATCATATCAGGGTCATTAATATTTATACGATGGGCAGACGGTGACGAAAGATTCTCTCTATGGCGGGGCCCCATTAAGGCGCGGGGCCTGGTGGTTGCCCCACTCACCACCCACTAATGCACCTCTGGTGGAGTGCCCCGATCAGGGGAACGTTTCTTCCTTTTACCGGACTTCTGATAACTACACTATCAGGCTGATATCGGAGACCAAACTACTCATCCTTTCGATTTTATTTGAAATTGTTGAAAACACTATTAATTAGAATTCTCAAATTAAACAGGTTTGTTGTTTTTTTTTAACAAAAAACTCACAGGTCGGCTACACCACATGAAACTATATTTACACTCAGTCAAACATATGATAAGAAAATCTCACTCGTAGAGATCGTTGGAACATAGTCTGATTCTGTAGGTCATCCTCCGTTGGACGAAGAGCCAAGCCACTTTGGCTCCGATGTGATGTGGAAGGCGCTATCGACATGTGCCTCGATAAACGAGACAGTCGTCTGGTAAGGCCCGAGAGTTTTATAAAACTTCGAGATCGACTTTCCGCGTGCAAATCTTCAGCAATTTCATTAGCAGATGATACTTCAATCTGTTCAATGCGAGAGAAAAACAAAACAAGGATTCATTGTCCAAACTATTAGGCAGACGTCTGGTGTCGATTTACTTTTGAGTAAATATTGGCTTAGCTTACTTTTGCAACTTTATTTTCGGCAGGCAGATCCCGACTCAATAATGATTTACCTTTCCTCAAAATCTTATTCATTATATGATGTTAAGTATCAACTTATCAACGTCTATGATGTTAAGTATCAACTTATCAACGTCTATGATGTTAAGTATAAACTTATCAACGTCTATGATGTTAAGTATCAACTTATCAACGTCTATGATGTTAAGTATCAACTTATCAACGTCTTTGTTTTGTTGATTGCAAATATTTACGAATGTGTTGAGAAACTCGCTATAAAAACTTTCACCTCAACTAAAATGTATTAGTAACCAAGTAGGCTTAAATACTATCGAGAATTGCGGGAAAGGTTTTGTAAATGGGGAATCTATTTAAATCTGAAAATATTTAAAACTAGACTTTAAGTTTCTAGGTTTTAATTTAAAAGCATCTTAGTTGAAATGTTGAGCTACTTTTATTTTTAAACGTAAAAACATTGAAAACCCGATACTGATCCATAGATTAGATCTACAATATTGACTATCACAAGTCCATGTTACTAGTTGGAAAGGGGTGGGTGGGGAGAGAAAGAAGGGAGTATCTAGGTAATCGCTTTTTAAATGTATTTATAGCCTAAAAAAATGTAAGCGACAGAGTCTAGAGGGCTAAGGCCAACCCTAACCCTAACCCTTAAGCCAATACGAAACCACTGTGCCAGGGAGCTGGTCAAGTTTTTTTTTTTTTTTGGGGGGGTCTTATAGTTATTTACACAATTTTCTTTCTATAAACAATAAAGGTAACTAATTCAATGTATACCAACTTATATCTGTCAACTAAAATTAATTTCCGTTGTTCAAGATAGCAAAGATAATAATTAAAATTACCAATAGCTAATTAACTAATTGGTTATTTTTTTTTTTAAATTGACTCTTGTGTTGGTATGTACAAGAAATAATTATGAAACATTTCAGCTTGGTCCGAGATTGGGTGTGGGAGAAATAACGCGTACAATTTTTTTACCAGTCAGACAGACAGAGAGAGTGGATAGAAGCTTAGTAAAAATATAAATACTTTTAAAAATAGGTTGACAACGACGATGGTGGCGATGTATATGTAAACATGGGTCTCAGCCAGAATGGCGTTCACAGCTGAGGAAACCATAGACTCGGTGGACAGCCTGCATAAAATACACAGATCTACATACTGCATAAAATACACAGATCTACATATTGATTAGTAAAACTAATAAAACCAATGTATAGATATTGCCACATTGTGAAAGATTGGGGCACAAAGTCAATTTGTACACAGTGCCATTATGAAGGGTTAGTTACCGTGTCATGCCTGGGAGACATACAAACTAAGGAAATTAAATTGGAGCCCGATGATTTAAAGAGCGTAAAGTATTTCCCCTGGTTACGCAGACCCAGCTGTGACCTATATATCTTGTCACATTCAACGTAGACTTAGCCTTTGGCTGTCATAGTAGTCGTCTTAACGTCGCTAGCTTTTTCTTTTTAAACTTATAAGCCTATTCTTTCTACGTCTGATGTAAGCCAATCTGGCACTGTCTCAGAGTTTTCTAACTTTTTATTTATACAGGAGCCAATTGTTGCCAGATGGCATCCTTTTTAACTTTCCGAAAAACAAAATTAAATCAAAGAATGAACAAATATACTTATTTTTGAATATTTAACAAATGCGTTGCGTATAGGGCTATGTATTATCTAAATTCTAAATCATCCCATGCAGTTGAAAAATTAAATAAGAGTAAAGTATTTACATGTATAGACTAATAAAGAACTATTTGCAGTATGGAACTACCATTTAGTCCAGCATCTTTAAAAAACAAACAAACTCTGAAGCTAACAAAAGATTCATAAACACTTATCAGCCTCAGATATGAGCAATCAACACAACGTTGCAAAAGCGGAAATCAATTTCTTTTGAAAAGAGGTACAAAAATGTTTGTTTGTAAAATGTTTTACATGTCTTCAGAGCTGAAGATAATTTTCCTTCCTAGTTCAAACCTCCCGCAGGACGACGGGGGATGGAAGCAGGCAGGGTTTGAACCCGGGAGCATCGATAAATCCGAAAAGACGGTCTATCGCGCAAACCGCACGACCATGTTTAAGAAATCAGACAGAAAGATTATGACATCGTAGCAGACCTAGCCAAAGCCTCCTGTACCAACGGCGGACATGTTTCCAACTTGATACCATCTTGAAAACAGTTGAAGCGCATGCCACACGATTTAGAATGATGTCATCGGGTCAAAAGCTCGTGACTTGCCCGTCCATTAACCAGAATTAAGTGCCTAAAAATACCCAGAACACTGGACAAGAGAAAGACAATAAAGAGTTCATTTAAAGATGCATTACGACGCTACAAAAAGAATTAGATGAATTACAGAAATGGGAATCAAGTTGGAGCATGTCTTTCCACCCAGAAAAATGTCAGTTATTAGGAGTAAAAAAAAACAAACTAAAACAAATTTATTCCCTTATCTTATTCATGGTACACCAGTAACAAGGACTAAAAAATGCAAAAAAGCTAGGTGTTAAAATAAATGAAAAACATGCCATATTGATGAAACTATAAAAAAAATCAAACAAAGCATTAGGGTTTATTAAAAGAAATTTCTATAAATCAAATAAGAACATAAAACTAAAATGTTATTTAACCTTGGTTAGGCAAATAATAGAATATGCATTTTCTGTTTGGGATCCTTCAACTCAAGAAAACATTAAGAAACTGGAAAAGACACAAAATAGAGCATTGGGATTCATAACAAACGAATATTCACATTTGACTAGAGTAACATCTTTAATAAAATCACTAAATTTAGTAAGCCTTCAGGAAAAAAGACTCAAAAGTAAAGTTGCAACACTGAACCATAATCTTCAAATACCATATGTTAGGAAAAATTAGTACAAATGCTCCATCTTCCCTAGTGCTATCACAGCATGGAATGGGTTGCCTGAGCCAGCCAGGAAAACCAATGACTTGGTAAAATGTATAACTATAAGTATAACTAACTGACCTAGGAAAACGCGTAGGACGTAGTCATCTTCATTTTTGAAGTAACGTCTGTATCTTATCTTATATGATACAGACGTTACTTCAAAAAGAAAATGATTACGTCCTAAGCGTCATGCATTTAGACCATCAATGACAAAATATTTTAATTTTTTAAGCAAACTTTGGCGGTGAACTTTGTCAAAAGCCTTGGAAAAATCTAGTAAGATAGCATCTATTTGCTCAGTAACATCTAAACCTTTTGAAAAATCATCAATTAGTCCTATTAGTTGTGTTTCACATGATCTATATACCTGTATTATAAGATGCATTATCTGTCCTTTGTTAGGCACCTAGTTTATATTATTAGTTAGTTAAAGACGCACCATAGAAGACGTATATTGAACGGGACAAGTGACGCTTGGGATATTTTGGGTTAGAGACTGGAAAATCAGTTAGCGATAGGATTCTCTTGGGTAAAGACGTGTTTATTTGACAGAGACTTTGACTGTGGCCTTTTATTGGATTAAACTTATTATCCATTGTTCATCAGTGTTGATCACATCTTTTCACTTGTTAAAATAGATGTGTGTTATCTTTGTGCTGTTGTTTAACTACATGGAATACACCCGAACAAGAAACCCAAACGCTTGCTGAGTAATTGATTGAAATCTAACAAACATTTACAGTTGACTTCAGTGCAGAACTAAACATACATCACACCTTTCTATCAGACTTAATTCAATGTTAATTTCTGTGCACGTTGAAACTTGTAAGCATAAAGAAAGCACCAAAAGAAAGAATGTCAAGAGAGTTCAGATTTAATTTAATATCCATAGTAATAATATGATTTGTTCTCTCAATTTACAAAATAATAACTGACAATTGAAATTGACGTAACATACCTAATGACGTAGAATGTCACTCCACCAAGAAAACTAATCAGCAGGGCAATAAGCGTCCATATGGTATCTTTGGTGGGATACACTTTATGGACAGGTACCATAAGATAAAGTGCAGCCAGAATGGCCACTTTCTCGACTGTAGACAGATTCAGAAAATACAATTAGTAATATAAAATATATGCATTAGGTCAAACCACATATATGTGTGTATAAATATATGTTTGTTTGTAAAATGTTTTACTTATTTCGGATGTTACTTAAGAGTTGAAGATAATTACTTCCTAGTCCAAACCTCCAGCAGGACGACGGGGGATGGGAGATGGCAGGGTTTGAACCCGGGATTATCGATAAGTCCGAACGACAGTCCAGCGCGCAAACCGCACGACCAGGCAGCCATCCATATAATATTTACTTACATCGTTGAAATGTGTAAAACATGGCTAACAAATAAGAACCTAGTTTTAAACCTTTCTCAAGATTTAGATTAAATATAACAACTATTTATTTCTAGAATTCGTTGCTATGCTCTGCATTCGGTCTTTTTCCCTTTGAAGCGTTCGTGACGTCAGACCACTGACGAAGCGACACGCTATTGGTCTTAACTGTTCACAGGTTGCGACGTCGCAGGTCAGTGTTCAGGTCTTTTATGACAAATGGTCTCGGTTCGACTCGCGACTTATAACCACGAATGTAATGCACAGCTCAGTAGGCCTACATCAAACAAAGATACTTAGTAATAATTTAATTTTGATTTAAAAGCATATAAGCTGCTTACGCATTATAATCTACATGCAATAAATCTTGTACAAGAAAAACATAATTTTAAAAAAAAAAGACCTCCTTTAAACAACATATAGAGCGATTTTTTTATTCTCTTAATAACTAACGAATGTTAGATTATAAAAAATGGAACATTATTTACCCCGCCCAATTTGCACCCCCCCCCCCCCCCCCCCCCAGAAAGAATCCTGGTTAAGTGAATGTATAGATCTACTAGACTTCCCATTCCAATGCTAGGCCTTTAGATCTAGAAGTAGAAGACGAGGCGCAAAATATTCTTGATCATTCATTTATTAAAATCTTGAAAGAATGCGGAAATACCAGAAGATAATGTCTCGTTCTCTGGCCAAATTCAAATGTATTTCTTTTTTTTTTTTTTTCTTTGACAAATTAGAACGGTCAAACTAGAATGGCCGACGAGCTAGTACTTCCGTCCTCTGCGATATACAACAGCTGTTAAATTTCTAGGAAAATCGTTAGAAAGGTTTTTGAGAAACTTGTTCACCAACCCAGATTTTAGGTTCTGGGTTTTTTAAGTTTTCTCTAGGTTACGAATTGAATGGAGGAATTGTAATATATCTAATTATATCTCTATCTATCTATCTATCTATCTATCTATCTATCTATCTATCTATCTATCTATCTATCTATCTATCTATCTGTCTGTCTGTCTGTCTGTCTCTCTGTCTGTCTGCCTGCCTGTCTGTCTGTCAGTCAGTCAGTCAGTCAGTCAGTCTGTCTGCCTGTCTGTCTGTCTGTCTGTCTGTCTATCTATCTATCTATCTATCTATCTATCTATCTATCTATCTATATATATATATATATATATATATATATATATATATATATATATATATCTGTCTGTCTGTCTGTCTGTCTGTCTCTCTGTCTATCTATCTATCTATCTATCTATCTATCTATCTATCTATCTATCTATCTATCTATCTATCTATCTATATAATTACTGAACAGAAAAGGTTGTGAAAAGCACAGTTTAAAATATACAGAATGTTGATAAAAAAAAATCATTGAGCTGCAATCGATTTAGAGCCGGCTTTTATGTGAGACTTACGTATAATAATGTAGTCGTGGTGCCTGGAGACCAAACAGTGCCTCGGGTCGTGCGAATAAAAAAAGTACCACACAACAAAGTAGCTGACCATGAGGAGGGAAGGGAGACCAATGACTGCTAGAAACTGACACATGAGATGACTCTTTTGTTGGACTTTAAATACCCTCTCGGTCAATCTATAAGTGAAAAAAGAAAATTCTACTCTGAAATGTCAGTCACCAGTTAAGATCAATTAACAAGCTAAATAAATATAAATAACAAGGTTGTAAAGAAAGTTTGTGTGGAAACACAAACTCAAAATCGGCCCCCGAAGTGGTCCACCCAGGAAGGTAAAAAGGCTGGTATTTATATTTCCAGAAAGAACATCAGAATTAAATTATATCAAAGACAAATGAAAGAGAAGAATAGAGTTCATAAGTGATTTCAAAAATTTAATTTTTCATTTTTAGAAAAGAAAAAAGTAGCCGTTGCATCAGAACTTTGAGTGGACTAAAATATTATGATGTCGGATTTTCACTATTTTTTCTAGTTTACCAGATCTAAACGGGATGGACGGACAGACGGACAGACATTTCACACAAAACTAATAGCGTCTTTTCCCTTTTCGGTGGCCTCTATAAACGTATATTAAGTGAAGGGGAATATTGTTCAATCGCTGCCATATCTCTCAGTATCAGTATTGCAAGATTTATTTATATCCCCTATAGCTCAGTACATTGCTAGTGTAAAACTAAATAAATTAGTTAGAACTAATTGATTAACTAATTGGTTATTTTTTAAAATTGATTCACGTGTTGTCATTGACAATGAATAATCGTTCAAAATTTCAAGGGAGTTTATTCCAAGAGTCTTAAGAAATTTAGCCCTGATTTTAGTAGTTCACGAGTCTTAAGATATATTTCCCCATTTTTAGTTGTTGTACAGCTAAATTCACCTTTCAAACCCCTGTACAACTTACCTGTGAAGCTCTAACAGCAGTGACATATAAAATAGACAGAAGCCAAGGTGAAACAGTCCAAGCTGAAGAAAGCAGACATTTGTTAAAGTCCTAATAGACACTGTCCTCGTTTGAAATTGTTGCCACACATAAATCTATCCAATACAATACGAAAAGGGAAAAAAAATGAACTAATTGGAACATTAAGTAACGGGGTGTTACGTTCAAGTAAAAAAAAACAACATTTATAGCCTTCCCATGATTCAATAGAAAGACAAGTAAGGCCTATTAGAAAGGAACATTTACAAGCGGCGACCGTACAGCTTTATTGCTGAGTATTTACTTCTCATGTATCTGCCTACACTGCCATTCACATTCTTCTTCTTCCTCATTCTCAAAGTTTATGTTGGAGCTTTCAGATGTCTAGACCAATACATGAGATGAACTGTTGGAGCTTTCAGATGACTAGACCAATACATGAGATGAACTGTTGGAGCTTTCAGATGACTAGACCAATACATGAGATGAACTGCGCAGTGGTTTCCAAATCAGGGAGCTCTCCATATAGTTTTCTTTACATTGAGGTGTTTTGGAGTCTGTGTCTTTTTCGGTCCTCTTGGTAAAGAACCATTCAAATTATATTACCCTAATTAAGGGAAAAGTTATAAAGTTAACCGGACTACAAAACTAATTTAAACTCACTGGAAGTACGTGACACGACATTAGAATACCTCCACAACACAAACTGTATATAACAGGTCTGTCAGATAACGTTCTCGGTGACTTTGTTATCTGTTAGAAATATTTAAAAATATGTTTATTTACCAAAACCAAAACTTTAACAATATTTTAGGAAATATATTTCAATGTAAAACACAGCACAACAGTGTTATAACACTAGATAGAACATGGCCATTCACAATATATAACCAGAATCTTAAAAATGACCATCTCTGCAGCGGTTAACAGACGATGAATTTATCGTCATAAGATATCATATAGTAGATAGTGAACAAATGGAGTTCTGAATATATTGAGTGCAAAAGTATATTTTTTATTTAATGCAGTATTTCTTATTCTACTTAAATACATAAATGAATAAATAATTAATTGGCTAATGTTAAACGTTAAGCATAAATCGAAACAAAACATAAATAGCTAAACATTCTAGATTTTTATAATATGTATCTTCTAGAGCATTAATTTTTTTAATCCATAAAAAAATAATTGGGTGGGGGGAGGGATAGAGAAAAGGCATATTACGCTTAGTGGTCGGATCAAAGTCTTAATCAGCAGAATCAAACAGAGCACCACGCCAAGGAAGACTTCGAGAAGTGTCACAACGTGTAAGAATATTGACAAGGAAGACACAGGTCTACTTGTTATCGCCTCTGTGGCGTCTCTAGCTGTATAAGCAGCTAGTGGTACGTTAGATGCAGTGGAGTCTCCCAGAGCGTCGGACATCTGGAATCTAGGAGTTGTGATAGAGTCAATAGTGTCGTAACTGGGAAATAAGAAATAAGATAAAAAAGTTATAAATATCAACTCAGTCACTGTACAGAGAGAGAGAGAGAGAGAGATTGAGAGAGAGAGAGAGAGAGAGAGAGTTAATGCCTTCAATAAATATCAATATTTTTTCAAATGATAAACTCAACTCAAACGTGTGTTTTTAATTGTCTAACTCTAAACCAAAAAGACGTTCTAATTTCAAGTTCTATGAAATTTTAAAATAAAAGGGACTTAACTTTATTTACGTGTTAATAATATTTAAGCATGAGTAAAAAGCGGACTTACTCCCCTTTTCGCAATTGTAAAATAAACCTTATAAAGTTTGCATTTATTAAGAGAAAGAAATAAAATTAAGTGGACCGTTTCATCATTCTCCTGAAACCGTTACTGGTGCTTTTTTTTTGTTAACAGATAGTAAGGATTGTCGACATTCAATGAGATTACTTGTTAGAAAAGTTACATCAACAGGCCTGGAGGAGAGGGGCATAAATAATTACAACAATAAAAATTAAAGTTCCCCTTTCAGACCTCACGATCTATAGGGAAGATGACGGGAAGTTCACCTGTTTCTGTGGCCCACAGTTAACAGTCGTGTGACAATGTGTTGATAGTAAGGATATCTAGCAGAGTTTCTTGTGGGAAAGAGAGAAGATGTTGAGAGTAGGTAAGCATCGAACCCTTCGCTTCTTACATAGCGCTTTTAAAAACTGTACAAGACGACACTTTAAAAGTTGTCATATTTTTTTAAATACGTCCATAATTTAAAATTAGACGGAATTCCGTGTTTTTTTTTTAATTTCAAAAGAAAATGTAACAATGAACAAACAAGGCTAGGAGATTTGAATGCATTCTTTTACTTACTTTCTTAGATATTTCTTTAAATCTAAAATATTTTTTCTTTGCAAATGAGTTTATAAAATACTTTTTAAAGAAAATCAATTCTTATTTTGCAATTACAATGATGCATGTCAAATATTGAGTTCAAGAATCATAATATTAAGTGTTTTTTTTTCCGGAATTAATCTGTGCGTTGGTGCGTGTGTGCCCCCCCCCCCTCACCCCAACACCCCTTTATTTGTCAATGAACACGTCACTTTCAATCTGTACTTTTGAAAACAATTGTGTTCAAGTGTGTTAAACTAATAACAAACTCCTATACCACAGATAAACACAGTCTTCTATCAGACCTTGTAAACAGTGGAATCACTTGATTTGGTACGCCTATTTATTTTGGTACGACTACTTACTTTGCAATGGCTACTTACTTTGGAATGGCTACTTACTTTGCAATGGCTACTTACTTTGGAATGGCTACTTACTTTGCAATGGCTACTTACTTTGGAATGGCTACTTACTTTGCAATGGCTACTTACTTTGGAATGGCTACTTACTTTGCAATGGCTACTTACTTTGGAATGGCTACTTACTTTGCAATGGCTACTTACTTTGGAATGGCTACTTACTTTGGAATGGCTACTTACTTTGGAATGGCTACTTACTTTGGAATGACTACTTTCTCTATTTATTTTGGTACGACTACATACTTTGGTACACCTACTTACTTTGGAATGGCTACTTACTTTGGTACGCCAACTTACTTTGGAATGGCTACTTATTTTGGTACACCTACTTACTTTGGAATGGCTACTTACTTTGGAATGGCTACTTATTTTGGTACGTCTACATACGTTTTGGTAGACCTACTTACTTAGGAATGGCTACTTATTTTGGTACACCTACTTACTTTGGAATGGCTACTTATTTTGGTACACCTACTTACTTTGGAATGGCTACTTATTTTGGTACACCTACTTACTTTGGAATGGCTACCTTCTTTGGTACGCAAACTTACTTTGGAATGGCTACTTACTTTGGTACACCTACTTACTTTGGAATGGCTACTTACTTTGGTACGACTACATACTTTGGTACACCTACTTACTTTGGAATGGCTACTTACTTTGGAATGGCTACTTATTTTGGTACGTCTACTTACGTTTTGGTACACCTACTTACTTTGGAATGGCTACTTATTTTGGTACAACTACTTACTTTGGAATGGCTACTTATTTTGGTACACCTACTTACTTTGGAATGGCTACTTACTTTGGTACGCAAACTTACTTTGGAATGGCTACTTACTTTGGTACACCTACTTACTTTGGAATGGCTACTTACTTTGGTATGCCTACTTACTTTGGAATGGCTACTTACTTTGGAATGGCTACTTACTTAGGAATGGCTACTTTCTCTATTTATTTTGGTACGACTACATACTTTGGTACACCTACTTACTTGGGAATGGCTACTTACTTTGTTACGCCAACTTACTTTGGAATGGCTACTTATTTTGGTACACCTACTTACTTTGGAATGGCTACTTACTTTGGAATGGCTACTTACTTTGGTACGCCAACTTACTTTGGAATGGCTACTTACTTTGGTATGCCTACTTAATTTACTAGTTTCTTTGATATGACTACTTTATTTAGGTACGTCTGCTTACCTTGCATGTCATGTCAGGTCACTTTGACCTCTAAATCTAATGTTTTTGCAATTCTTGAATAAAGGTTAGAGAAAAAAATATATATCTTTATTGATGTAGCTGCTGCTTTTAGCGTATAGTTTTGTTTTCAAAAACTAAGAAAATAAATTGCATGCACAAACGTATTAACTTTTTTCTAAACATAATTTAATAAGTTTGTTACAAGATACAAATCTTATACAACAGGACAAAGAATCATATCAGTTATAGTGTGTGTGTGTGTGTTTCTCTGGTGATGGTGGGAAGTGGTTATCGATTGGTTGTGAATGATGTAAGATAAGTGGTATGGTTGTCATTGGTCTTAGGACAGTTGACTCCAGAACTTGAGACTGACAAGACTTTATATCGCAGTGAGAAAGATTTTGTACGAAATATCATTTTATATTATAACTAAAGTCTACTACATTGAATTCATTTCATCTCAAGTTGAATTTTTTAATATTGAAATAAAAGTTCTATTTAATTTTGTTCACAAATTTAAGCTATACAATTTATTAGTTTCATAAGTAAAGGTAAAATACTCAAACAGCGGTTAAGTTATCTGCCAGCTAGGTGCTACAAGTCAACGACGGTCCACAACACATATACCACACAATATATTTTTACTAATACTCCACAATGAGCCACCAACAAGAGTGTGTGTGTGTGTGTGTGCTTGTGTGTGTGTGTGATAGACCAATACTCTATTATCTTGTTCGTTGTTACTTCTGCTTATATTTACATAAAATGTGAAGGCTGCTGACCTTAAGTCCTATTCTCAACAGCGGATGTTTTCCTTACTACGGCGATATCTGTACCAGCACGTACGCCGGACTGCTGCTGGCACAGCTCGCCAGGACCTGAGGCGTAGGCCTAATGGTTATATGGGCATCCGGGCAAACGCCTGGTGGGCCGGTATCAAAACGGGCCGTAGGGGTCGCCGAATGGGCCACTTTGAACGACAATAAGTACTGTAAATGTGATTGGCATAAAAGAACTTTACAGACTTTACTATATATATGGCTCCTTTTGTCTCGAAAGGCAATGGATGCGCCCAAATGAGTCACTGGTTTTGGCTTAATCTTGAGACGGGGCAGAATCTGGTGTGGCTAATCAAGCCAATTCTAGAACGGCAGACTTTGCCACAATTCGTACATGTGTATGCCTCTGATTTAGGGCTAGCAGACAGGGCAGCTTTCTTTTTATCCCTCTTGATTAAAGCCGCTTCAATTCTTTTGTTCTCAGCAAGGGTTGTCCCAGCACGTACAGTCTGTCTCCATGCACTCCGGACTTTGGCTATGTTTTCCCACATACTTTCGCTGATGCCTGAGGCTCTCATGTCTCGCTTGCAGACATCTCTATATGTTAGTCTTGGGCGGCCCTTGGGTCTGACTCCTTCCACAAGCTCAGCATATAAGATATCTTTCGGGATTCTGCCATCTGGCATGCGGGTGACATGTCCGAGCCAACGTAATCTTCTTTGTGTCAGGAGAGCATACATGCTGTTCATATTGGCCAATCTTAAAACTTCCTGATTGGAGACATGGTCCCTCCAAGAGATGCCCATTATGCGTCTCAGGCAGCGCAAGTGGAAACTATTCAATCTGTGCTCTTGGTACATGTATGTTGACCAGCTCTCACTGCCATAAAGGAGAGTGCTCACAACACAGGCGTTGTAGACTAGGATTTTGGTCGCTGTGGTCAATT
Organism: Biomphalaria glabrata; assembly: GCF_947242115.1. Lineage (NCBI taxonomy): Eukaryota > Metazoa > Mollusca > Gastropoda > Planorbidae > Biomphalaria > Biomphalaria glabrata. The sequence goes on from NC_074713.1 coordinate 10,284,392, forward strand.
TACCATTTTCCCAGACGCGCTTGGAGAGTTTTGCCAATGCTGTGGTAGCTTTTCCTATCCTTTTTGTCAGCTCGATGTCTAAGTCTAGGTTACTGACAATTGTTGAACCCAAGTAGGTAAATTCCTGCACCACTGAAAGGGTGTGGTTCCCAATTTGTATTATAGGTATTTCTGCGACGTCTTGTGCCAGGATTTCGGTCTTGGAGAGACTTATAGTAAGACTAAACTCTTGACAAGCAGCTGCTAAGGCGTTCACTAGCTTCTGTAGACCTCCTTGTGAGTGAGATACGAGTGCCGCGTCATCGGCAAACAGCAGCTCCCTTATCAATATACGACGCCTTTTCGTTTTGGCTTTAAGACGTGCCAGGTTAAAGAGCCTTCCATCGGATCTGCTATGGATGTATATTCCGTCTTCCAGGGATTTAAAAGCACTGGATAGTACGACTGAGAAAAAGATGCCAAATAGTGTAGGGGCCAGTACACATCCTTGTTTGACACCGCTCTTAATGGAGAATGGCCTGGAGGAAGAACTTTCAAACTGAACGGTGCTCTGCATATTTTCGTGAAAAGCTGACACTAGTTTTCTTAACTTATTTGGGCAGCCGATTCTCTCTAGTACAGCAAACAGACCGCTTCTGCTAACAAGGTCAAAGGCCTTGGTCAAATCAATAAATGCTATGAAGAGGGGCTGCTTTTGTTCTCTGCTCTTCTCCTGTAGCTGCCGAAGAGAGAAAATCATATCTGTTGTAGATCTACCTGCCCTAAAGCCACACTGCGACTCTGGATAAACACGATCTTATACTATGTAATACTAAACACATACTCTCGTAATAATGGTATCACCTATATTCATATGGCATGCTTACTGGTGATTTACATTCCACTATATACACGAAGCGATATAATAATAATAATTAAAGCTTTTATATAGCACTACTTTCATGCTTTCAGAGCACTATGGTCCAATCTCATTTGTGGACCAGTGATGGTGGGGGGGGGGGGGGATGCTCATTAAACACATTTCTGCTCGAGTCGGGTGTCGAACCACGAGCACCCTTCATAGGTAGCCAAGACAAACTAAGTTCAAGCGTACGTAGCCTTTCAACCACATATATAAGGTTTATATTTTGTACAGTCTTGTAGAAGTTGAATAGCAAGAAATATCCTAGTGAATCTATAACAAGACGCCAAGCTTATAAATTAGTCACGAATTTCCAGTTAAAATGGGATAGTAATGTTTACATTAATCTATAAATGCTCTGTTACCAAAACTAACTCGAAATAGCGTGTCCAGTCAAATGTGCATTATAATTATTGGTCTGTTTATATGCAAGATCCCAGGATTTCAACGCTACAAAAACCTTTCACAAATCATTATTGTACGCTGGGAAAGAGCAAGATTGAATGAGAAGAAGAATCAAAGTTTTATCCAAACATTTAATCATTATGAGGGCAGGTAACTAAATATGTAAATCTTAATGCAATCAATTTGTGAGCCAGGTGGTATTGCAATTTCAGTGCCAATGTCGACTTTAATTCTGCCCCAAGCCAGGCTTTACGCAGCCTGTTATACTTTCACATTTATACATTTGCAAGTGTCCTTAGTATGAATGAAGTGGTACTGGTAGCTGATGTAAAGAATGAAGTCTTACTTTGTTACGAGATTTAGATCTATAACTTCAATTAAAAGTGTTTACCTTAGGAGTATACCAGATGTGAAATAAGCACATCTATAGAAAGAGAGAGAATGATAGAGAAAAATTCTTAAAGTTTGAACCTTCCTACTTGACAAGAAAGCAGAATTTTGTCATAGATTAAATAGTTGGTCTAAGTCTAGACCTAGATCTAACTTACATTGTTTTATATTGATATCATTAGCAGAGAGCACTTCTTTGAACTAAATCAATACATAAATAAAGTTTTATTAAACACTCTTAAAAAAAAGCGCATGAAAAACAAACCAGTGTGCATTTTGTAAATTCAGCGTACAATGTGTAGGCTGTACCTTTAGGGTACTCAAGACCATCTCCCCTTATGTGTTCAGGTGTGTAACAGATGGGGGAAATATTGGAACAAAGTCTCTTACAATAGAATGTCAAGGTCCTCGGTTCGGAAGATGAAGTAAGGGTGAGAGCAGTTGTTTCTCATGGTTAAGCAAACACAGTTGCGACCTGCCATATATTGTCACATCTAATATGATCTCATGCAGACAAAAAGCGGTTATTTGCACCGGACTGCTGCTGTTTAAGTTTTCGCCTTCTAGGCCCGTCTCGGCAAAGCTTTTTTTAGGTCTAAATTGTGTGCGTTCTCCGTCTCTTTCAGGCGTCATCTTTCATTTCTCCTATCCCTGCGTTGGCTGTTAGGGCACCACACAAGATCTGCTAAACGTCTTTCTCCATACCTGTCTTTTGCCTAGCAGAGAATCTCTGTCAATGAAAGGCCCTTCCATTCTTTTATGTTGACTTCCCATCGCTTTCTTTGCCTCTCTCCTCTTTCCTGGTACTGACCGCGTAGCCCTTGTGTCCAAGAGGAACATATAAGAAGCAACGCCAATCTTTCCCTGCACTCTCAAGGTTCTGTTTTGTTTTAACACTCTGAAAGGAGTCGTTATTCTCGAGTTCGACATTCTGAGCTGTCAGTCCTTGTTTCTTGAACCCGGTGGACTGTAGCGGTTGACGTTCTGAAGCACAACCTTGGCCTTAGGAAATCCTGTTACAATTCCTCCGTAAATGACCTGGAGTGCTACAATTCCAGCAATGAAGGGTCTTTCTATTATGTCTTGATGTCCGATAATGTTCCACCTTTCTTCGGATCAGCCTCGGCAGATCCTCCTCTTCCGACACATGTAACGTCCGACAATACTGTATGTACCCAATCATGGAGTCAACCCTGGTGAAAAATCAGGAGCTGGCGACCCTAAGGCAGTTCGCAGCACCCAGTGCTGAACTCTGGCAGAACCTGCGACGCCGCTGACCCCAAACTGTATCGGCACTGCCGTTCTTTTGGATACATCAGCTGCGTGGAGAGGGGGTAATTGATGTGTAGGCGACATCGTTCCGACCACAGCTTATGCCCAGGCAATCATCTCATTTCCAAGAGATGATCCAGAGTCATTTCGCGACTGAAGGAGACCCTATTTTTTTATTTTTTTTATGCTAAAAGTCCTAAAGAAAGTGTAATTGTTGTGCTGCACCGTGTTTCTAAATTCTTTTATTTTCGTGTCTTTATTTTATTTCTTTTTTTTATTATTATTTTTTTTTTTTGTTTTGTCTGGTTGGGGTCTGCTTGGGGTTCCCGTTAGCCCGGGTAGATTACAAGGACTGCATGCAAGTTTCTCATGTTTTCTAATGTTGACAATTAAGATATTGTGCAATGCGTGCATCACGGTCATGTTCTGCGTGGAGGGTTTTATTGTCTGATGAGTTTTTCAAAAAGGAAAATAATTTATTTCTTTTTATTTATTAGCAAATATTTTTCTCTTTTTATTACATTTTTTTCTTATTAAATATTTTTTTTTTGCTTTTTATTTTAAAATAATTATAACTTTTTTTTTATCTTGTTACTCATTTTACTTGTATTTGTTTTTAACAAAGCTTCTATTAACTCCCTTTGACCTTCTGTCTGCTAAGAAAGTTGGCACATCATTTTATCGGATCAGGCTGAATTTTTGCACAGTTATTCATCGACAGAGAATCAATAAACAAAAATAATCAATTAGTCATTTAATTATTAATTATTGGTAGATAATTTTTTTTTATTAATTATTTATATTTTACTAGTTTTCATTTTTTTTAAGGAAACCTCAGAATTAGCGCTATTTCAATTTAGCTTTGTCATCATCAAAATCCTTGGGCCTCTTTTTTTTTTATTGGGGGGGGGGGGGAGCTTTTTATTTATTTATTTATTAGTATATTTTTTTTCAATTTTATTTGTAAAGTTTCGCATTTCACTAATATTAAATCATACAGAATTAAAGAGAAAATTTTAAACATAATTATTATATACATAATTACTTTACAAAAAAGAAAATAATAGTAACGAAAAATTATTTTCCTTTTCTCATGCGTGTATATGTTTGTGTCCGACTGCTTCGTCTCAGTTCATTTTTGAATCTCCCAACCCGCCCACTAGCCCTAGTGTAACACAGAGTGATGAATCTTGAGTGCGAACGTACAAGAAAACGTTTTGAGCAGACGTCATGCTAGTTCAGTTCTAGATGTACAGGAAATGCAGTTTTACCTTGAAAAATCCGGGCAATGCTTCTTAATTTCACCGTGGCGCTCGGCAGGGCCCGGTCTATCCGTTGCGGGCCCTATGCGAAAGGGATTGCGTGGGGCCCAGTTTGGGTAAGGATACGGATTATAGGCGAAAATGGCGATTTTGTATTAAAAAATAAATTAGTATTTGCATTTTAATCATTTTTATTAAGTACAAAATCACGATCCAATTAACTTGACGAGATTTGCTTGTAACGAAGTCATACAGTATATCATCAGAATTCTGTTTCCTACATTAATCACGCTCAATAGCAAGAATTAGCTAATTGTTCAATATATCTTGGTGTATTGTTGACCTCAAGTATTTCTGCATTAGTTTGAGACGCGAGAAGTTTCTTTCACTAAATGTCACAATTACGGGTACTGTATAATGCCGATTTTTTTTTTAAATGAGCGTAAGATTATCGTTTCCCAGATTGAATGACAACCCAAAATGACAGTTTTTGTCTATATTTCAGGAGATTTTTATGACTTAAAAGATTAAATAATTTCATGAGATTTCCAGGAATTTTTCGTAAATTTTCAATTTCGGGAGATTTTAAGGAGCTCCTCTTAAATCAGGAGGCCGCTGGAAATCTGTTTAAAGTTAGAAAAAAAGCTAAATTTAATTATTTTAAAGCTAGAACTAGCGCGGGGCCTATGAAAGTGTGGGGCCCAATGCGGTCGCATAGGTTGCAGTGGCCTAAGGCCGTCCCTGGCGCTCGGGTGGAAACGGTCAATAGAGGAGACGATTTGGTAAAAAGGGGGAAGCAAAAAAGAACCCCATTTGTGTTGCCTAAGGACCGAGTCCACTGTCTGGATTGGAAGAAAGCCCCAATAAATATGTCACTTTCCACACACTGTTCCTCAAAGGACCGTTTTTATGGCGGACACCATCACGGCTGATGTGTTACAAAGATGGACTATGGGGAAGTTTCCATGATTTTCTCCGCCTTTGGCCTCGCTTCTTATTCGAACGCCATTGGTAATAAAGATGTAATACTTTACATCTGCTTTTAGTCAGCACTCCGCGCCTTCTCTTAAGTAAGGGGGTGGGGGAGAGTTGTCCCAAAGTTTGAAAATGTTGGGAGCAAGAGAAGTAGAGTACAAACAAAGCGCTCAACAAGCATGGATTACACGACCAATACATATATAGCATTACTGAGGCTCTGCGAACGCTTCCTTTAGAGTCATAAAAAACTAGAAAGAAAAATCAACTCTGTTGCCATTTCGCCCTACTGGCATAGAGGAAAGTAGTTGGTAGCAGACGGCCTTTGAAAGAGACATGCTTGAGAGCTCTCACAAAGGCTGCGGGACACACATTTCAGATCCAAAGAAAAGCTTTTATTGAAGGCAGGCGCAGAAGACGAAAGGAGAACTGACATAGATCGCCGGAAAACAAAGACTTTGTCTGTACGAAATGAGTAAAAAATATGCAGGATGCAACTGAGTTAGCGTTGCGATGTAAAACACAGCACCCTTTCTTAATCTTCCGACTCGAAGACATTGCTATTGAATATTGCTCAGAGACACTTGAGTTTCCGTAAATATCAGGAATGGAATGTAGTCGTCCTTCTTCATTTCGTAGAACTTCGAATCTTGGTTAACGCTTGAATATTAAGTTTCGGGAGTCCCTGAGTCTACCAAACTTTAGTGGGTATTTTGCATTAGTAGTGAGAGAGTAAAGCGGTTGGTCTTCGTACTGGCCACATGACTATTTCGTTTACTGTAGACCGTAGAAACTTTAAGACCTATACATTTACACCATCAGCCCGAAATGGGCATGGCTTAAAAGGTGTTCTTTAATTTACTTTGCTTTAAGACTAAGACTAATACTAAGACTGCTTTAGTGATCCTTACGGAAATTTGTTGTGATTACAAGGACTTGTTTCTCATATAAAGACAACACAACAGAAACATACACATAAATACAACAGACAACATGAAGAGTTTATTCAGCGACTACACATAGGTATTGTCAGGGTTATGTTAAGGCCTTAGCTCGTTTGCCCGGGCCCCTGACATTCAACCAGGCACCTTGGTGCTTATAATAAATAAATGACTCACTGGTAACAATGTAAATATTTAATGATATAAATATAAGTATGATGACAAACTAATGGAGTAATGACATTGAATATGGAACATTTTAAAATACTGTGAATTTATTACTTAAATAATAATTATACCCCTTGCTGTCCCACAACGTACACATTAATGTTCGAAACCACAACACAACACACTGCTGTATTTAGTCACCAGCGTAGACTTCCAATCCCAAACTACCTCCCTGTAAAGACAAAGTAAAGACAAACTAAAAAGGTCTAGTAGACTATCACTATGGCATCGAAACAACTACGAAACGCAGTTATGCCTTAGATACTCACCCTAAACAGGGGAACACAGAAGAATCTCAACAAACGTTACACCAGCAGAACAAAAACACTCCATTAACTTACAAGCAAGGCAACAAAAAGAAAGTGCGTTCAAAAATAGTGCACTTAATACACATTGGTGCTAGAATGCCATAATCTACGCACCGACATTCCCCCTCTCCCCACAAACTGGTTCTTACAAAGTATGGACCATTTTCCGTACCTCAAACTGAAAGAAAAGTAAGAAGATATCATTGCAACTACAAGGTAAGCACATCCAGCTAGGGAACATTCATCCGCATTAACATCACTCTTCCAAACATAACAACTTAGAAGAAAAATTACCAATTATACTTTTTACCAAAGTATCCACATTACACTATGAACCATTCACAAAATCACATCTACCAACCGATCAAATTTAAAATGCATAATCAACAAATTAATGTCAATAATACTAATACAACATAATTTCATCTAACATAAAGTGCAAACATTTTCAAACAATAATGTATACATTGGAACATTAAAATGCATAAGACATGTATATACCAAAAATACATAAATATGTAACTTATGTAGCTGCACATTGGAAAGTCTATCTTGAGCATGGATCAGCAAGCAGATTGTCCTTTCCTCAGACGTGAACAACATCAAAGGAATAATCCTGCAACATCAGCGCCCATCTTGTAATACGTGCATTGGTAAAGTTAGTGCTCCTAAGGTAAGATAAAGCCTTGTGGTCAGTCTGGAGATGAAATTTTTTTCCGGCCAGATACCTGTCCAATTTTTTTATTGCATATACAATGGCCAATCCTTCCCGTTCAATGATAGAATACTTCTGCTCCCGAGGCAACAACTTACGGCTCACAAATTTTATAGGATGCAACATACCATTCACACACTGGGTAAGAATGCCAGAGATCCCTTTGTCTGAGGCATTAGTCTGCAGATAGAACGGTAGAGAAAAATCAGGCAAACGAAGAATAGGATACTTACATAGACAGGCCTGTACTCTCTTCAATGCCTCCGCACACTCACAGCTCCAGTCTACTCTCATGGATTTTAAACGACGTAAGAATGCCTTAAAAGGAAAAACTAAATCCACGTATCTACCAATAAACTTTTACTCCCATAACTAACAGATATGGTTCCGATACTTTAAATAACAAAGTATAAACTCAACTTACTTTAAGTATAATTAAAGATATAAGTGAAATGGAAAAAAAAATTCGTCTAGAATATTGATTACATCAACATCTAAATATACCAACACCATTCATCCATAGGTCTCGATATTTAAACAACCCAATATGGATTTACCAGAGTACCCTAGTTATCATCACGTTATCCCCGCGTGCTTATACGATGAGGGACAACCACAATATTCCTACCTCCAAATTTGGACTTGTCCAAATATTTAACTGCTCTCGCAACGTCTGCTAGGTTCTTGAGCCTAACATGACCTACACCCATTGACTTCCCATTCGCCATCAAAACCTCCACAAATCCCACCAAACCAACATCTCTAAACCTATCCTTTAACTTCTGCCAGTTAACATTATATGGTAAATTTCTAACTGTCACTGTGTAACGATCCGGAATCAGCTTATAGTCACGACGACTCTTGGACTCGCGATGGCCCTCTAGTCATCTATCACTTGGCCTCTGCTCACGTGCTCTGACCACAGTATTACAATCGTCTTCCCTATCAGTTGAATTAATCGGGTAAGTGTTTGGAACCCTATCCCCACAACTGAAGCAAGCGATCTCCATCCTTTTGCCCCCAGGACTCCGATTCATCACAGGCTCACTACACGCTGCCGCAACATACACTTTGTCTTCCTTAGCAAGCGACACACCCGCGCTAGCAACCTTAAAACCTTCAATAACATCAATCATATCATCAACGGTGCCTTTCTTACTTATTATCAGTTGCTTGTACACATCACCGGACACATTCTCAAGTATTCTATCTTTCACCAGCAACTCTTTCACTTCTTCCACAGTCTTGCCTACTTCAGCCATTTTCAACCAATTGTCCAACGCATTTCGCAGCTCTGTGACAAAACCCCTAAAATTGTTCTGTCGTGGTTTTACCCGGTGGAACCTCTTGCGGCAGGTTTCCGCGTTTATATCCGCATGTCGGAGTAATACGGTCCTCACTTCCTCATAATTTTCATTCAAAAACAGACTGTCACGCAGCATACAGTTTCTTAGAAAGGTAGTTAGTTTATAGGACAGGAGCAATGACCATTCCTTTCTATCAATCTTGCATCTTGTTGCGACGGCCTCAAAGTGTGTTAAATATGCCATCAGGTCATCGTCTTCCTTCATTCCCTGGAAGCTCTTGTCAAGTTTATCTAAAACATTTCTAGGCCGCACCTCTGCCTGTGTTGCCGTCCCAGCCGCTGTTGCTGACTTTTCCTTCATTTTTTCTAGTTCCATCTCCTCTTTCCTCTTGAGTTCCTCCCTGGCATCTCTTTCTTTCCACCTTTCGTGTTCCTCACGCTTGGCCTTATCCTCACGTTCAAATCTGGCTTTCTCCTCTGCCTTCGCCTCTGCTCTCAATCTTTCCTCTCTCTCAAATCTGGCCTTCTCCTCTGCCTTCGCCTCTGCTTTCAATCTTTCCTCTCTCTCAAATCTAGCCTTTTCTCGTTCAAACTCCTCTTTCTTAGATTTTTCATAGTCTTCTTTCTGCTCAGCCACATACCTCTCTAACCTTTCACCTTCGTACCCCAGAGAACGACCATCACTTATAAACTGGGCAGTAATTGTCAACCTAGTTTCCATGGTAAATACAATGTACACTACTTGGCTGTATTATATTTAAATTATATACAATATGGGAACCTAAAAAATTCTACTAATTGTACAAGAGATCAACTAAAGCCTAGAGCCTGCGGTTAAATGGCAAAGAAAGAAACCTATCTGTGCAGTATCCCACGTCGGAGGAAAGTGCCTCACTCAGGCCACAGCGTCGAAATATAGTTGCCACAGGACAATCCACCACAATACTAGTAGCCTCAGACTTCAGTAGTTACCAACAGCCACTTTACACTCACGTTCGCTTGTTGCCGGGAGCGAGAAGACACTCGTTCGAAGGTGAAGCACAATATAGAAAACAAGAAAATACAAATGCGTTTCAATCTTGCAATACAATAGTTATATAGTATATAGTACAGTATAGTTATAGTGTTATATCACTTATATCACAAAGGATGTATTTATTTGCTACTTTCGATATACATCGTTGCCAATGGTACACAATTCAATATTAGTACAGTAGATTGTGATGCAATACTATGTAAACAATTATTAGATTGTAGACACTGCTGCTACATAATCAAGTAACTAAAACTTATATAATGATTGAAATTATAGTTCTGTGACTGGTAGTCACAGCCGGACTCGAGCCCCCAACTGTCAGGGTTATGTTAAGGCCTTAGCTCGTTTGCCCGGGCCCCTGACATTCAACCAGGCACCTTCGTGCTTATAATAAATAAATGACTCACTGGTAACAATGTAAATATTTAATGATATAAATATAAGTATGATGACAAACTAATGGAGTAATGACATTGAATATGGAACATTTTAAAATACTGTGAATTTACTAATTAAATAATAATTATACCCCTTGCTGTCCCACAACGTACACATTAATGTTCGAAACCACAACACAACACACTGCTGTATTTAGTCACCAGCGTAGACTTCCAATCCCAAACTACCTCCCTGTAAAGACAAAGTAAAGACAAACTAAAAAGGTCTAGTAGACTATCACTATGGCATCGAAAACAACTGCGAAACGCAGTTATGCCTTAGATACTCACCCTAAACAGGGGAACACAGAAGAATCTCAACAAACGTTACACCAGCAGAACAAAAACACTCCATTAACTTACAAGCAAGGCAACAAAAAGAAAGTGCGTTCAAAAATAGTGCACTTAATACACATTGGTGCTAGAATGCCATAATCTACGCACCGACAGGAATCTTGGTGCATTTCATGTTCCCTGATCAATGAGTGGCGGTGATAGAGTCTGACCGAGTGAGGTACGAACGAGTTTTTGTACCGCTCCGTTCTTGTTTTGATTGTTTAATTTAAAACTGTTGAGTTTGTATAGAAAAAAGAGTCGCTGGGCTGTTTTCTTTGTCAGAGTTCCAAGGTGGTCTTCCCATGAAAGCTTGTTTTTGATGATAACGCCTAGATATTTATATGCCTTTACTTGTTCTATAGATGTAGTGTTTATTTGCAGTTCACGTATAGTTTGTTTTTTCTTTCTAAAATCTATTATAAGTTCTTTAGTTTTTGTTACATTCAGTTCTAGAAAGTTGTCGGTGCACCAGTTTGTAAACTCTTCTATCGAGCTTCGATACTGAGTTTCGTCTCCTGAAATAAGACCGACTATGGCAGTATCATCAGCGAATTTAATGAGTTTAACTGAGTCATAGATGCTTCTTATGTCATTAGTGTAAAGAGTGTATAGCACAGGAGAAAGTACACAACCTTGTGGAGCACCCGTACATAGTACTCGAGTTGACGATTTGGTGTTGTTGACTTTAACATACTGGGGCCATTGGGTTAAAAAGTTTAGAACCCATGCTTGTAAGTAAGAGCTTACATTTAAGTTACTCAGTTTGTTTATCATTAGATGTGGCTGTATGGTATTGAAAGCCGAGGAGAAATCTACGAAGAGGACTCTTGCGTAGGTTTTGGGTATATCGAGATGCTTATAAAGATGGTCCAAAAGCAATAGAATGGCATCCTCAGTTCCTCTAGCTGCTTTGTATGCAAATTGGTGAGGGTCTAGGCTGTTATTGACTTTTGCTACAAGTTGTTTAAGCATATATGTTTCAAAACATTTCATAACAATAGGTGTTAGTGCTACTGGGCGTAAATCATTTAAGCAATCTATTTTTGGTTTCTTAGGCACTGGTATGATTTCTGAAGTTTTCCAGATGTTTGGAATTACGCACGTTTGCAATGACTGGTTAAAGATATGACAGAAGATAGAAGAAATTTGCTCCGCACATAGCTTGATCAGCTTGCCACTAATTTTGTCTGGTCCAGAAGCTTTTGTTACGTCTACTCTTTTAAATAACAAGGTCACTTCATCCTCAGTTACAAAATTGACGTATGGCTCTTGTTTTCCTTTGGACAGAGTGTTGAAAAGTTCTTTGTGTAAATCAACAAAATCTTCTTTGTCAAAATGAGAATAAAAATAATTTAGTTCGTTGGCGAATTTCTCATCATCAGCCACTAAAATTTGTTCTCGTTTGAGGCGCAGCCTGTTATTTTTTTTAATCCCTCCCAGCATTGTTTTGAGTTGTTCTTGGCAAAGAAATTCTCAATTTTTTCTTTGTATGTTTTTTTCCCTTCAATTAGTTTACTTCACTTACTAGCATCCAAAAATTATGCCATCCCCCCTCCTCCCCCTTCTTTTTAATCCACCATTTACACCCCCCCCCACACACACACAGACAAACAAACAGACAAACAAATTCAAAAATCACGCATTGTTTGAAAGAAATTCTCCTGAAGGAATTTCATTTTGTTTTCTTGTCTCTTTGTTTATATCTCTTTTTGTATGACTCGCTAACATAGTCCCCGACTCCACATAAGCCTGACACACCAGGGAGGAAAAAAAAAGGAGGGGTGCTAAAAGGAGAGCAGTTCCTCCAAGTTTCATAGTTCAGTTCTTGAAATCAATTTTTTTTAACCTACCCCCCCCCCTCACTATTATTCTTGTACCTCCTGCACATGGATGTATCTCTCACGCTGTTAAAGATCTTTTTTTTTTGCGTGTGTTAGCGCCCACGCGTCGCCCCAGGGCGCACGTTTACCAATGTTACCATAAGAGTGCAGTATGGCTTCATACAAAGTGTCAACGCAACTGTGCAGCGAGGCGACAGACGAACAGGAAAAGGGGGGGGAGGAGGGGACTCAAGCACCGAATTCAGAACTTCGTGTCCCTCATGCAGCGCAGGTTTTTACTACAGGTTGTTACTACAGGTTGTTACTACAGGTTGTTGTGTCTGCCCCCCGCTGCCCCCAACCCCTCTCTCTCCTTAAAATTTTTTTATTATGGAAAAAAAAAACGCTAACTATCGCATCGCTAGCAGTTAACACGGGTTGTTACTTCCGAGCCAACGACCCCCGCCCAATCTCTTCCATTACGTAGCTTATTCGCATCTTCGTGAATGACATTTCAAATGTTTGAAATAGAGGCTGTACTAGATCTAGTCTGCGGGTTATCATAGTATCGTGCAGGAGTGTATGTTTCAGTCAATCTGTGTTTACTCTGTGTTCACTCTGTGTTCACTCTGTGTTCAGTTTACCGCTTCTTTGAAGTAGGATATTATGGATTGTGTATAAGGATACATCTTCATAATTCAATATTCTTCTTGGAACTATATGCTTGATATTTAAACAACTGGCCTAGGAGATATACAGCGATAATCGAAGGTAAGCCATTTTTTTTTACATATTAACTCACTCTGTCTGTCTGGTACAAACTTTGAACACGTTATTTCTCCCACACCCATTCTCGGATCAAGTTGAAACATTACACAATTATTTATTATACATAACGAAACACAAATGAAGAAAAATAATTAAAAAGTTAATAAATCAAATATGATAATTAATTATTTTTGTTTGGTACCAAAAAGGGAAATCAATCCTTCAGTATTGAGAGATATGCCTAAATGTGTGGAGTTAGGTTCTCTTGGATAATTGTATTAGTTTTTCTCCCACACCAGTGCTCGGATCAAGTTGAAACTTTACGCAATTATTTATTATTACTAACAAAGCATGAATCAATAAACAAATCAATTAATTATTCAATTAACTATTGGTAAATAATCATTTTGTTACATATGGAAAAAGGGGAATAAATGTTGCATTATTGAAATATATAACAAACAAATGAAAATCCCTCTCTACCCAGAAGAAATGATGAAAATGAAAGAGTGTAGAATAAACGAGAATCAGACCAGCTCACATCCTAATTACAAGAAAAAGGATGCCTGTGATAAGGTGTCTAACATGATGATCAACGCACAATTTTTTGATTCAGAACCGGACACAACAGAAGAGGAAACATATGTTCCGGAAGCTCAAGTTCGGAATATGCCCTTGTGGAGCATCACCAGAGAATGCAAACCATGTCCTTCAAAGCTGCATACTATATCAAGAGGTCCCAAAACCCTCCTATAGAAAAAAAAACTATATGGAGAACTGCCTGATCTGGAAACCACTGCGCGGTTCAACTCATATATTATATTACTGATCTGAATCCTCCAACATGAAAGATGAAAAAAAAAAGAAGACTTTTCACATTAATTTTAATTTTTTCTTTATAGTTTTACGCTTATTTGTGGGACAGTAGGGGGAAGGGGTAGCTAGGAGTTGGTTTTCCGTGCTGCCTTTAGGAGCTCAGTAAACACAACTCTGCCCGTGTCGGGTGTCGAACCTCGAGCCCCCTTCTAGGTAGCCAAGTCAAGCCAAGTTCAAGCGCACTTAGCCTCTCGACCACGCTTAAACTGCAAGGTTTACTTTTGGAACTCCGAGAACATTCGTTCTGATTGTAGGCCGCTACTTAAACTACTTCTTTATCCACCCCCCCCCCAACCATAAAATTGTCTTTTATTATCTACGTTAGCGATATTCCTTGGGCGTGCCAAATAAAACACAAAATCCCAGATCTTCTGGAAGTCTGGACAATACGTTTCTATGGAACACCATTGAATTCAATAACACTTCTTAATGAAGAAAGGAGGCTGGCAGAACACGTTTAACTGACTTCTGTAAATGAGGTTTTGTGTTTAATTTTTATATCAGAAGATATGAAGAATCGCAAACTTAAACAGATTAAAAGCAGGACATTTTCACAATTTAGGTTAAATGCCGTCCCAATGGAGGACAAGGCCCCCAAAACGTCAAAATGGCTTGAGCGTACAAAATTCTCTGGTGAGCTCTTTCGAATTAAGACTGCCTGGAGTCCAATGAAACAGCAAGTCAAGTTCTTACTGCAGTCCAGGCCATAGACTTGAATCTGCTGCTTTCTAGCAGGCAACTTTCGTGGCAAGGCATACCAGTAGTCCTCAAGATCGGGGAAAATCAAAACCGGATATCAACATATACACACAAACACACACACACACTCTTTCTTTCCCCTCTCTCCCTTTCTTTCCTCTCTCTTTCTTTCCTCTCTCCCTTTGTTTCCTCTCTCTCTCGTATCTTGATAGCCATGCTTCAAAGATTCTACAGGTAGCGCCTATATTACGCAGTAAAGTTAAACTTTGCACGCTATAATATTGACTTGTGAATTTATTTCAATTGTATGGATTAAAAAAGCAAATACAAATTAAGTGGTCTTTTCATCAGGAAAACTCATTACGAAGTTGCCCAACCAAAACAAAAAGGGGCAATGAGAAGTATGACATAAGTCCTTTTGTATTTTCTTGGACCGGTGTTCCTAATAGTTCTAATATATAGATGGTTGAGTGTCATAAACATCTTAGATACCTAGCCAGAGGGATTGAGTTTGAATTCTGATTTAGACCTGAGATGAACTCCTATTGAAAAAACAGAGCAGGAAGGTCTAATCCTCCCGTAGTGCTCTGGCAAGAAACTTAGCCGTTAGGCATAATAGTAGGGCCGGACTTAACCATTGTGGGGCCCAATGCGAAACGGATTTCGCGGGCCCAGTTTGGGTAAGGATACGGATAATAAGTGAAAATTAAGAGTTTGTCTTAGAAAATATATTTTGTTTGCATTTTATTCATTCTTTACTACGTACAGAATTACTACACGAGCCTTGCGTGTAGCGAAGTTATACAGTATATCATAATAATTCTGTTTCCTACATAGATCACGCTCAATATCAAGAATTACCAAATGTCTCAATCTAACTACGAGAATTGTTGACCTCAAGTAATTCTTTATTAGTTTGAGGCGCGAGAAGCTTCTTTCACTAGGATTGGCGTTTTCCATATTGAATGACACCCCAAAATGACATTTTTTGTGTATATATTTCAAGAGATTTGTATGAGTTTTCAAAAGGTTTTAATAATTTCCGATTATTTCCAGGACTTTTTCGTATATTTTGCAATTTCAGATTTCCAGGAGCTCCTGCTAAATTGACAGGAGGCCACGGGAAATCTGTGATAAGTTATAAAATGGTTTAATTTAATAATTTATACACCTAGAATTAGCGCGGGTCTAATGAAAGTGCGGGGCCCACTGTGGTCGCATAGGTTGCCGTGGCCTAAAGCAGGCCCTGCAAAATGGCTACTTACTTTAGTACGCCTACTTACTTTAGAATGGCTACTTATTTTGGTACACCTACTTATTTTGGAATGGGTACTTACTTTTGTACTCCTACTTACTTTGGCATGGCTACTTATTTTGGTAAGCCTACTTACTTTGGAATGGCTACTTATTTTGGTAAGCCTACTTACTTTGGAATGGCTACTTATTTTGGTACACCTACTTACTTTGGAATGGCTACTTTTTTTGGTAAGCCAACTTACTTTGGAATGGCTACTTATTTTGGTACACCTACTTACTTTGGAATGGCTACTTATTTTGATACACCTACTTACTTTGGAATGACTACTTATTTTTGTAAGCCTACTTACTTTGGAATGGCTACTTATTTTGGTAAGCCTACTTACTTTGGAATGAATACTTATTTTGGTAAGCCAACTTACTTTGGAATGGCTACTTATTTTGTTAAGCCAACTTACTTTGGAATGGCTACTTACTTTGGTACGTCTACTTCCTTTGGAATGGCTACTTACTTTGGAATGGCTACTTATTTTGGTACACCTACTTACTTTGGAATGGCTACTTACTTTGGTACACTTACTTACTTTGGTACACCTACTTACTTTGGTACACCTATTTACTTTGGAATAGCTACTTACTTTGGTATGCCTACTTAATTTACTAGTTTCTTTGATATGAATACTTTATTTAGGTACGTCTGCTTACCTTGCATGTCATGTCAGGTCATTTTGACCTCTAAATCTAATGTTTTTGCAATTGTCGAATAAAGGTTAGAGAAAAAAAGGTAAATATATCTTCATTGATGTAGCTGCTTATAGCATATAGTTTTGTTTTCAAAAACTAAGAAAATAAATTGCATGCACAAACGTATTAAATTGTTTCTAAACATAATTTAATGAGTTTGTTACAATATAAAAATCTTATACAACAGGAAAATATATTACGTCAGTTATAGTGTGTGTGTGTGTGTGTTTCTCTGGTGACGGTGGGAAGTGGTTAGCGATTGGTTGTGAATGATAAGTTGCATGATCATCATTGGTTTTTATACAGTTGACTCCAGAACGTGAGATTGAAATGTTTTTATATGAGTTAGATTTTGTTTAAAATATTTTATATTGTTATGACTTTTCCATGCGCACCACCATCCAGGCTAGTGCAGAGATGCGCACTTCTAGTAACCAAACTAGAACAGGATGTTGACATGAAGAGACTAACGATTTCCGCCCAAGTAGAGAGCCAATGTGGAGAGATCGTGCCTAATAAAAATGATGTTTTATGAACTTATGATGTCTTGTAAATAAAGATATATGTGCCTCGTTGAGTTGCCTCACTTAAGTTTTTACAATATACTAAAGTTTTTACTAATTACTAATACTCCACAATGAGCCATCCACAAGAGAGTGTGTGTATGTGTACTTGTGTATGTGTGAAAGACCAATACTCTATAATCTTGTTCCTTGTTGCTTCTGTTTAAATTTACATAACTTGAAAGTTGCTGATCTTAAGTCCTATTCTCAACAGCAGATGTTCTCCTTACTACGGAGATGTCTCTACCAGCACGTACGCCGGACTGCTGCTGGCACAGCTCGCCAGGACCA
The DNA here is from genome assembly GCF_947242115.1 of Biomphalaria glabrata. NCBI lineage: Eukaryota > Metazoa > Mollusca > Gastropoda > Planorbidae > Biomphalaria > Biomphalaria glabrata. The sequence continues at coordinate 10,301,922 of NC_074713.1, forward strand.
GAGGCGTAGGCCTACTGGTTATATGGGCATCCGGGCAAAAGCCTTGTGGACCGGTACCAAAACGGGCCGTAGGGGTCGCCGAATGGGCCACTTTGAACGACAATAAGTACTGTAAATGTGATTGGTATAAAAGAACTTTACAGACTTTACTATGTAATACTAAACACATACTCTCGTAATAATGGTATCACCTATATTCATATGACATGCTTACTGGTGATTTACATTCCACTATATACACCAAGCGATATAATAATAATAATTATAGCTTTTATATAGCGCTACTTTCATGCTTATAGCATGCTCAGAACACTTAGGTCTAATCTCATTTGTGGGCCAGTGGTGGTGGGGGGGGGGTGCTCAGTAAACACAATTCTGCTCTAGTCGGGTGTCGAACCTCGTGCCCCCTTTATAGGTAGTTCAAGCGTACGTAGCCTTTCGACCACATATATAAGGTTTATATTTTGTATAGTCTTGTAGAAGTTGAATAGCAATAAATATCCTAGTGAATCTATAACAAGACGCCAAGCTTATAAATTAGTTACGAATTTCAAGTTAAAATGGGATAGTAATGTTTACATTAATCTATAAATGCTCTGTTACCAAAATTAACTCGAAATAGCGTGTCCAGTCAAATGTGCATTATAAATATTGGTCTGTTTATATGCAAAATCCCAGGATTTCAACGCTACAAAAACCTTTCACAAATCATTATTGTCCGCAGGGAAAGAGTAAGATTGAATGAGAAGAAGAATCGAAGCTTTATCAAAACTTTAATCATTATAAGGGCAGGTAACTAAAGATGTAAATCTTAATGCAATCAATTTGTGAGCCAGATGGTATTGCAATTTCAGTGCCAATGTCGACATTAATTCTGCCCCAAGCCAAGCTTTACGCAAACTGTTATACTTTCACATTTATACATTTGCAAGTGTCCTTAGAATGAATGAAGTGATACTGGTAGCTGATGTAAAGAATGAAGTCTAACTTTTTTACAAGATTTAGATCTATAACTTCAATTAAAAGTGTTTAGCTTAGGAGTAAGCTGTATATAAGATAAGCACATCTATAGAAAGAGAGAGAATGAGAGAGAAAAATTCTTAAAGTTTGAAGCTTCCTACTTGACAAGAAAGCAGAATTTTGTCATAGATTAAATAGTTGGTCTAAGTCTAGACCTAGATCTAACTTACATTGTTTTATATTGATATCATTAGCAGAGAGCACTTCTTTGAACTAAATCAATACATAAATAAAGTTTTATTAAACACTCTTAAAAAAAAAGCGCATGAAAAAACAAACCAGTGTGCATTTTGTAAATTCAGCGTACAATGTGTAGGCTGTACCTTTAGGGTACTCAGGAACATCTCTCCTTATGTGTTCAGGTGTGTAACAGATGGGGGAAACATTGGAACAAAGTCTCTTACAATAGAATGTCAAGGTCTTCGGTTCGGAAGATGAAGTAAGGGTGAGAGCAGTTGTTTCTCATGGCTAAGCAAACACAGTTGCGACCTGCCATATATTGTCACATCTAATATGATCTCATGCAGACAAAAAGCGGTTATTTGCACCGGACTGCTTCTGTTTAAGTTTTCGCCTTCTGGGCCCGTCTCGGCAAGAGCTTTTTTTAGGTCTAAAGTGTGTGCATTCTCCGTCTCTTTCAGGCGTCATCTTTCCTTTCACCTATCCCTGCGTTGGCTGTTAGGGCACCACACAAGATCTGCTAAACGTCTTTCTCCATACCTGTCTTTTGCCTAGCAGAGAATCTCTGTCAATGAAAGGCCCTTCCATTCTTTTATGTTGTCTTCCCATCGCTTTCTTTGCCTCTCTCCTTTTTCCTGGTACTGACCGCGTAGCCCTTGTGTCCAAGAGGAACATATAAGAAGCAACGCCAATCTTTCCCTGCACTCTCAAGGTTCTGTTTTGTTTTAACACTCTGAAAGGAGTCGTTATTCTCGAGTTCGACATTCTGAGCTGTCAGTCCTTGTTTCCTAAACCCGGTGGACTGTAGCGGCTGACGTTCTGAAGCACAACCTTGGCCTTGAAAAATCCTGTTACAATTCCTCCGTAAATGACCTGGAGTGCTACAATTCCAGCAATGAAGGGTCTTTCTATTATGTCTTGATGTCCGATGATGTTCCACCTTTCTTCGGATCAGCCTCGGCAGATCCTCCTCTTCCGACACATGTAACGTCCGACAATACTGTATGTTCCTCGATGAAATTTCGGCCGCCTCGTAGGACATGGCATAGATGAGGGCTTCGTTGATTTTTCGTTTTCCGCTTATTCGGATGGCTTTCTAAGCTCCGTAAATGACCTGGAGTGCTACAATTCCAGCATTGAAGGGTCTTTATTTTATGTCTTGATGTCCGATAATGTTCCACCTTTCTTCGGATCAGCCTCGGCAGATCCTCCTCTTCCGACACATGTAACGTCCGACAATACTGTATGTTCCTCGATGAAACTTCGGCCGCCTCGTAGGACATGACATAGATGAGGGCTTCGTTGATTTTTCGTTTTCCGCTTATTAGGATGGCTTTTTTAGTTCCGAATCTTGCACTCCATCTATGAAAGCATCTGTGACCAGAACATCCAGAAATTCCCTTGTTGCCGATGAATAAGCAAGACGGGTTAGACGCACTATGTCTGCTGCTAATTCCTGTAATGTCTCTCCGTTTTTCTGTTGTTGATTCTTTAATTGCATCCTGAAAACTTCCTGCAGGTGTTCATTGCCGTATAGTAGTTCCATTGTTTTGACCATGCCATCGTAGTCTGTCCGATCCGTCAAAGTATGTAACAATTCGGATGCCTTGCCTCTGCGTGCCAACATGAGACCATTTGCTTTCTCTGCCTTAGTATTCCATCTGTTGATTTGCGCCGCCGCTTCGAATTGTAATCGATACACCGACCATGTGGTTCAGATATTGAGTCCGGCGGAATTTTTCTCACTAACAGGAGAGGCGGCAAAGGCGAGTAACTGGCGCCTTAACCAGTAAGCTTCGGGCAGGAGGGGCTCGTTAGCCATGGCTGGCTACCCACCTAGGAGAAGGAAAACTGAATTCAAACCTCTAATGCCTTGCAGCTATACCCAATCATGGAGTCAACCCTGATGAAAAATCAGGAGCTGGCGACCCTAAGGCAGTTCGCAGCACCCGGTGCTACACTCTGGCAGAACCTGCGACGCCGCTGACCCCAAACTGTATCGGCACTGCCGTTCTTTTGGATACATCAGCTGCGTGGAGAGGGGGTAATTGATGTGTGGGCGACATTGTTCCGACCACAGCTTATACCCAGACAATCATCTCATTTCCAAGAGATGATCCAGAGTCATTTCGCGACTGAAGGAGACCCTATTTTTTATTTTTTTAATGCTAAAAGTCCTAAAGAAAGTGTAATTGTTGTGCTGCACCGTGTTTCTAAATTATTTTATTTTCGTGTCTTTATTTTTTTTTTTTATTATTAATTTTTTTTTTGTTTTGTCTGGTTGGGGTCTGCTTGGGGTTCCCGTTAGCCCGGGTAGATTACAAGGACTGCATGCAAGTTTCTCATGTTTTCTAATGTTGACAATTAAGATATTGTGCAATGCGTGCATCACGGTCATGTTCTGCGTGGAGGGTTTTATTGTCTGATGAGTTTTTCAAAAAGGAAAATAATTTATTTCTTTTTATTTATTAGCAAATATTTTTCTCTTTTTATTACATTTTTTTCTTATTAAATATTTTTTTTTGCTTTTTATTTTAAAATCATTATAACTTTTTTTTTATCTTGTTACTCATTTTACTTGTATTTTTTTTTAACAAAGCTTCTATTAACTCACTTTGACCTTCTGTCTGCTAAGAAAGTTGGCACATCATTTTATCGGATCAGGCTGAATTTTTGCACAGTTATTTATCGACAGAGAATCAATAAACAAAAATAATCAATTAGTCATTTAATTATTAATTATTGGTAGATAATTTTTTTTTATTAATTATTTATAATTTACTAGTTTTTTTTTTTTTTTAAGGAAACCTCAGAATTTGCGCTATTTCAATTTAGCTTTGTCATCATCGTAATCCTTGGGCCTCTTTTTTTTTTTATTGGGGGGGGGGGGGGGCTTTTTATTTATTTATTTATTAGTATATTTTTTTCAATTTTATTTGTAAAGTTTCGAATTTCACTAATATTAAATCATACAGAATTAAATAGAAAATTTTAAACATAATTATTATATACATAATTACTTTACAAAAAAGAAAATAATAGATATGAAAAATTATTTTCCTTTTCCTATGCGTGTATATGTTTGTGTCCGACTGCTTCGTCTCAGTTCATTTTTGAATCTCCCAACCCGCCCACATGACCTAGTGTAACACAGAGTGATGAATCTTGAGTGCGAACGTACAAGAAAACGTTTTGAGCATACGTCATGCTAGTTCAGTTCTAGATGTACAGGAAATGCATTTTTACCTTGAAAAATCCGGGCAATGCTTCTTAATTTCACCGTGGCGCTCGGCAGGGCCCTGTCTATCCGTTGCGGGCCCTATGCGAAAGGGATTGCGTGGGTACAAAAAGTACAAAATCACAATCCAATTAACTTGACGAGATTTGCTTGTAACGAAGTCATACAGTATATCATCAGAATTCTGTTTCCTACATTAATCACGCTCAATAGCAAGAATTAGCTAATTGTTCAATCTATCTTGGTGTATTGTTGACCTCAAGTATTTCTGCATTAGTTTGAGACGCGAGAAGTTTCTTTCACTAAATGTCACAATTACGGGTACTGTATAATGCCGATTTTTTTTTAAAATGAGCGTAAGATTATCGTTTCCCAGATTGAATGACAACCCAAAATGACAGTTTTTGTCTATATTTCAGGAGATTTTTATGACTTAAAAGATTAAATAATTTCATGAGATTTCCAGGAATTTTTCGTAAATTTTGCAATTTCGGGAGATTTTAAGGAGCTCCTCTTAAATCAGGAGGCCGCGGGAAATCTGTTATAAGTTAGAAAAAAAGCTAAATTTAATTATTTTTAAGCTAGAACTAGCGCGGGGCCTATGAAAGTGTGGGGCCCAATGCGGTCGCATAGGTTGCAGTGGCCTAAGGCCGTCCCTGGCGCTCGGGTGGAAACGGTCAATAGAGGAGACGATTTGGTAAAAAGGGGGAAGCAAAAAAGAACCCCATTTGTGTTGCCTAAGGACCGAGTCCACTGTCTGGATTGGAAGAAAGCCCCAATAAATATGTCACTTTCCACACACTGTTCCTCAAAGGACCGTTTTTATGGCGGACACCATCACGGCTGATGTGTTACAAAGATGGACTATGGGGAAGTTTCCATGATTTTCTCCGCCTTTGGCCTCGCTTCTTATTCAAACGCCATTGGTAATAAAGATGTAATACTTTACATCTGCTTTTAGTCAGCACTCCGTGCCTTCTCTTAAGTAAGAGGGTGGGGGAGAGTTGTCCCAAAGTTTGAAAATGTTGGGAGCAAGAGAAGTAGAGTACAAACAAAGCGCTCAACAAGCATGGATTACACGACCATTACATATATAGCATTACTGAGGCTCTGCGAACGCTTCCTTTAGAGTCATAAAGAGCTAGAAAGAAAAATTAACTCTGTTGCCATTTCGCCATACTGGCATAGAGGAAAGTAGTTGGTAGCAGACGGCCTTTGAAAGAGATTGCTGGAGAACTCTCACAAAGGCTGAGGGACACAAATTTCAGATCCAAAGAAAAGCTTTTATTGAAGGCAAGCGCAGAAGACGAAAGGAGAACTTACATAGATCGCCGGAAAACAAAGTCTTTGTCTGTACGAAATGAGTAAAAAATATGCAAGATGCAACTTGGTTAACGTTGCAATGTAAAACACAGCACCCTTTCTTAATCTTTCGACTCGAAGACATTGCTATTGAATATTGCTCAGAGACACTTGAGTTTCCGTAAATATCAGGAATGGAATGTAGTCGTCCTTCTTCATTTCGTAGAACTTCGAATCTTGGTTAACGCTTGAATATTAAGTTTCGGGAGTCCCTGAGTCTACCAAACTTTAGTGGGTATTTTGTATTAGTAGTGAGAGAGTAAAGCGGTTGGTCTTCGTACTGGCCACATGACTATTTCGTTAACTGTAGACCGTAGAAACTTTAAGACCTATACATTTTACACCATCAGCCCGAAATTGGCATGGCTTAAAAGGTGTTCTTGAATTTACTTTGCATTATTTTACTTCATTTACTTTAGCATAAAAAAATTATGCCCCCCCCTCCCCCTTCTTTTTAATCCACCATTTACACCCCCCGACACACACACACACACACACAGACAAATAAGACTAAGACTAAGAGTTGTCCCAAAGTTTGAAAATGTTGGGAGCAAGAGTAGTAGAGTACAAACAAAGCGCTCAACAAGCATGGATTACACGACCATTACATATATAGCATTACTGAGGCTCTGCGAACGCTTCCTTTAGAGTCATAAAGAGCTAGAAAGAAAAATTAACTCTGTTGCCATTTCGCCATACTGGCATAGAGGAAAGTAGTTGGTAGCAGACGGCCTTTGAAAGAGACTGCTGGAGAACTCTCACAAAGGCTGAGGGACATACATTTCAGATCCAAAAAAAAACTTTTATTGAAGACATGCACAGAAGACGAAAGGAGAACTTACATAGATCGCCGGAAAACAAAGTCTTTGTCTGTACGAAATGAGTAAAAAAATATGCAAGATGCAACTGGGTTAGCGTTGCGATGTAAAACACAGCACCCTTTCTTAATCTTCCGACTCGAAGACATTGCTATTGAATATTGCTCAGAGACACTTGAGTTTCGGGAAGTATCAGGAAACTTTAAGACCTATGCATTTACACCATTAGCCCGAAATTGGCCTGGCTTAAAAGGTGTTCTTTAATTTACTTTGCTTTAGTTTACTTCATTTACTAGCATCCAAAAATTATGCCATCCCCCCTCCTCCCCCTTCTTTTTAATCCACCATTTACATCCCCCACACACACACAGACAAACAAACAGACAAACAAATTCAAAAATCACGCATTGTTTGAAAGAAATTCTACTGAAGGAATTTCATTTTGTTTTCTTGTCTCTTTGTTTATATCTCTTTTTGTATGACTCGCTAACATAGTCCCTGACTCCACATAAGCCTGACACACCAGGGAGGAAAAAAAAAGAGGGGAGCTAAAAGGAGAGCAGTTCCTCTTAGTTTCATAGTTAAAATCGTGAAAGCAATTTTTTTTAACCTACCCCCCCTTCACCCCTCACTATTATTGTTGTACCTCCTGCACATGGATGTATCTCCCACGCCGCTAAAGATCTTTTTTTTTTGCGTGTGTTAGCGCCCACGCGTCGCCCCAGGGCGCACGTTTACCAATGTTACCATAAGAGTGCAGTATGGCTTCATACAAAGTGTCAACGCAACTGTGCAGCGAGGCGACAGACGAACAGGAAAAGGGGGGAGGAGGAGAAGACTCAAGCACCGAATTCAGGACTTCGTGTCCCTCATGCAGCGCAGGTTTTTACTACAGGTTGTTACTACAGGTTGTTACTACAGGTTGTTGTGTCTCCCCCCCCCCCTCCGCTGCCCCCAACCCCTATCTCTTCTTAAAATTTTTTTATTCTGGAAAAAAAAACGCTAACTATCGCATCGCTAGCAGTTTACACGGATTGTTACTTCCGAGCCAACGACCCCCTCCCAATCTCTTCCATTACGTAGCTTATTCGCATCTTCGTGAATGACATTTCCAATGTTTGAAATAGAGGCTGTACTAGATCTAGTCTGCGGGTTATCATAGTATCGTGCAGGAGTGTATGTTTCGGTCAATCTGTGTTCACTCTGTGTTCAGTTTACCGCTTCTTTGAAGTAGGATATTATGGATTGTGTATAAGGATACATCTTCATAATTCAATATTCTTCCTGGAACTATATGCTTGATATTTAAACTACTGGCCTAGGAGATATACAGCGATAATCGAAGGTAAGCCATTTTTTTTTACATATCAACTCACTCTGTCTGTCTGTCTGTCTGGAACAAACTTTGAACACGTTATTTCTCCCACACCCATTCTCGGATCAAGTTGAAACTTTACACAATTATTTATTATACATAACGAAACACAAATGAAGAAAAATAATTAAAAAGTTAATAAATCAAATATGATAATTAATTATTTTTGTTTGGTACCAAAAAAGGGAAATCAATCCTTCAGTATTGAGAGATATGCCTAAATGTGTGGAGTTAGGTTCTCTTGGATAATTGTATTAGTTTTTTCTCCCACACCCATGCTCGGATCAAGTTGTAACTTTACGCAATTATTTATTATTACAAACAAAGCATGAATCAATAAACAAATTAATTAATTATTCAATTAACTATTGGTAAATAATCATTTTGTTACATATGGAAAAAGGGGAATAAATTCTGCATTATTGAAATATATAACAAACAAATGAAAATCCCTCTCTACCCAGAAGAAATGATGAAAATGATAGAGTGTAGAATAAACGAGAATCGGACCAGCTCACATCCTAATTACAAGAAAAAGGATGCCTGTTATAAGGTGTCTAACATGATGATCAACGCACAATTTTTTGATTCAGAACCGGACACAACAGAAGAGGAAACATATGTTCCGGAAGCTCAAGTTCGGAATATGCCCTTGTGGAGCATCACCAGAGAATGCAAACCATGTCCTTCAAAGCTGCATACTATATCAAGAGGTCCCAAAACCCTCCTAGAGAAAAAATAACTATATGGAGAACTGCCTGATCTGGAAACCACTGCGCGGTTCAACTCATATATAATATTACTAATCTGAATCCTCCAACATGAATGATGAAAAAAAAAGAAGACTTTTCATATTAATTTTAATTTTTTTTATAGTTTTATGCTTATTTGTGGGACAGTAGGGGGAAGGGGTATCTAGGAGTTGGTTTTCCGTGCTGCCTTTAGGAGCTCAGTAAACACAACTCTGCCCGAGTCGGGTGTCGAACCTCGAGCCCTCTCCTAGGTAGCCAAGTCAAGCCAAGTTCAAGCGCACTTAGCCTCTCGACCACGCTTAAACTGCAAGGTTTACTTTTGGAACTTCGAGAACATTCGTTCTGATTGTAGGCCGCTACTTAAACTACTTCTTTATCCACCCCCCCCCACCAAAAAAAAAATTGTCTTTTATTATCTACGTTAGCGATATCCCTTGGGCGTGCCAAATAAAACACAAAATTACAGATCTTCTGGAACTCTGGGCAATACGTTTCTATGGAACACCATTAAATTCAATAACACTTCTTAATGAAGGAAGGAGGCTGGCAGGACACGTTTAACTGACTTCTGTAAATAAGGTTTTGTGATTAATTTTTATATCAGAAGATATTGTAATAACTTAAGTGAGGCAACTCAACGAGGACATAGATGTTTATTTACACTGAGACATGACAAACACAAAGGGCATCTGCCTTGAGTACAACATCTCCATATTGGCTCTCTCCTTGGGCGGAAATCGTTAGTCTCTCATGTCAACATCCAACTTGTCTGGTCACTGATAGTGCGCACCTTCTTTCTGCACTATCTTGGATGGCGGTGCGCATGGCAAAGTCATAACATTATGAAGAATCGCAAACTAAAAAAAATTAAAAGCAGGACATTTTCACAATTTAGGTTAAATGCCGTCCCAATGGAGGACAAGGCCGCCAAAACGTCAAAATGGCTTGAGCGTACAAAATTCTCTGGTGAGCTCCTTCGAATTAAGACTGCCTGGAGTCCAATGAAACAGCAAGTCAAGTTCTTACTGCAGTCCAGGCCATAGACTTGAATCTGCTGCTTTCTAGCTGACAACTTTTGTGGCAAGGCAGACCAGTAGTCAAGATCGGGGAAAATCAAAACCGGGTATAAACATATACACACAAATACACACACACACACTCTCTTTCTCTCGTCGCTCTCCCTTTCCTCTCTCTCTCTCTCTTTCTTTCCTCTCTCCCTTTCTTTACTTTCTCCCTTTCTTTCCTCTCTCCCTTTTTTTCCTCTCTCCATTTCCTCTCTCTCTCTTTCTTTCCTCTCTCCCTTTCTTTCCTCTCTCCCTTTCTTTCCTCTCTCTCTTTCTTTCCTCTCTCTCTTTCTTTCTTTCCCCTCTCTCTCTTTCTTTCCTCTCTCTCTTTCTTTCCTCTCTCTCTTTCTTTCTTCTCTCCCTTTCTTTCCTCTCTCCCTTTCTTTCCTCTCTCTCTTTCTTTCCTCTCTCTCTTTCTTTCTTTCCTCTCTCTCTCTTTCTTTCCTCTCTCCCTTTCTTTCCTCTCTCACTTTCTTTCCTCTCTCCGTTTCCTCTCTCACTCTCTTTCTTTCCTCTCTCTCTCTTTCTTTCCTCTCTCTCTCTTTCTTTCCTCTCTCTCTTTCTTTCCTCTCTATCTCTTTCTTTCCTCTCTCTCTTTCTTTCCTCTCTCTCTCTTTCTTTCCTCTCTCTCTTTCTTTCCTCTCTCCCTTTCTTTTCTCTCTCCCTTTTCTCTCTCTCTCCCTTTCTTTCCTCTCTCCCTTTCTTTCCTCTCTCCCTTTCTTTCCTCTCTCTCTTTCTTTCCTCTCTCCCTTTCTTTCCTCTCTCCCTTTCTTTCCTCTCTCCCTTTCTTACCTCTCTCTTTCCTCTCTCTCTTTCTTTCCTCTCTCTCTTTCCCTTCTCTCTTTCTTTCCTCTCTCTCTCTTTCTTTCCTCTCTCTCTCTTTCTTTCCTCTCTCTCTCTTTATTTCCTCTCTCCCTTTCTTTCCTCTCTCTCTTTCTTTCCTCTCTCTCTCTTTATTTCCTCTCTCCCTTTCTTTCCTCTCTCTCTTTCTTTCCTCTCTCTCTCTTTCTTTCCTCTCTCTCTCTTTATTTCCTCTCTCCCTTTCTTTCCTCTTTCCCTTTCTTTCTTCTCTCTCTTTCTTTCCTCTCTCCCTTTCTTTCCTCTCTCTCTCTTTCTTTCCTCTCTCTCTTTCTTTCCTCTCTCTCTTTCTTTCCTCTCTCTCTTTCTTTCCTCTCTCCCTTTCTTTCCTCTCTCTCTTTCTTTCCTCTCTCTCTTTCTTTCCTCTCTCCCTTTCTTTCCTCTCCCCCTTTCTTTCCTCTCTCTCTTTCTTTCCTCTCTCTTTCTTTCCTCTCTCTCTTTGTTTCCTCTCTCTCTTGTATCTTCATAGCCATGCTTCAAAGATTCTACAGGTAGCGCCTATATTACGCAGTTAAGTTGAACTTTGCACGCTATAATATTGACTTGTAAATTTATTTCAATTGTATTGATCAAAAAGCAAATACAAATTAAGTGATCTATTCATCAGGAAAATTCATTACGAAGTTGCCCATCCAAAACAAAAAGGGGCAATGAGCAGTATGACTTAAGTCCTTTTGTATTTTCTTGGACCGGTGTCCCTAATAGTCCTAATATATAGATTGTTTTGTGTCATAAACATCTTAGATACCTAACCAGAGGGATTGAGTTTGAATTCTGATTTAGACCTGAGATGAACTCCTATTGAAAAAACCGAGCAGGAAGGACTAATCCTCCCCTAGGCTCTGACAAGAAACGTTAGGCATAATAGCAGGGCCGGATTTAACCATTGTGGGGCCCAAGGCAAAACGGATTTCGCGGGGCCCAGTTTGGGTAAGGATACGGATAATAAGTGAAAATTAAGAGTTTGTCTTAGAAAATATATTTTGTTTGCATTTTATTCATTTTTTACTACACACAGAATTACTACACGAGCCTTGCGTATAGCGAAGTCATACAGTATATCATAATAATTCTGTTTCCTACATAGATCACGCTCAATAGCAAGAATTACCAAATGTTTCAATCTAACTACGAAAATTGTTGACCTCAAGTAATTCTTTATTAGTTTGAGGCGCGAGAAGCATCTTTCACTAGATTACACAATTACGGGTATTGCATTATGCCGTTTTTTTATCGAGCGTAGGATTGGCGTTTTCCATATTGAATGACACCCCAAAATGACATTTTTTGTGTATATATTTCAAGAGATATGTATGAGTTTTCAAAAGATTTTAATAATTTCCGATTATTTCCAGGACTTTTTCGTATATTTTGCAATTTCAGATTTCCAGGAGCTCCTGCTAAATTGACAGGAGGCCACGGGAAATCTGTTATAAGTTATAAAATAGTTTAATTTAATAATTTATACACCTAGAATTAGCGCGGGTCTAATGAAAGTGCGGGGCCCACTGTGGTCGCATAGGTTGCCGTGGCCTAAGGCCGGCCCTGCAAAATGGCTACTTATCTTGGTACGCCTACTTACTTTAGAATGGCTACTTATTTTGGTAAGCCAACTTACTTTGGAATGGCTACTTTGGTACGCCTACTTACTTTAGAATGGCTACTTATTTTGGTACACCTACTTACTTTAGAATGGCTACTTATTTTGGTACACCTACTTACTTTGGAATGGCTACTTATTTTGGTAAGCCAACTTACTTTGGAGTGGCTTACTATTTTGGTAAGCCAATTTACTTTGGAATGGCTACTTATTTTGGTACGCCTACTTACTTTGGAATGGCTACTTCTTTTGGTACACCTACTTATTTCGGAATGGCTACTTATTTTGGTACGCCTACTTACTTTGGAATGGCTACTTATTTTGGTACACCTACTTACTTTGGAATGGCTACTTATTTTGGTACGCCTACTTAATTTGGAATGGCTACTTATTTTGGTACACCTACTTACTTTTAAATGGCTACTTATTTTGGTACGCCTACTTACTTTGGAATGGCTACTTATTTTGGTACACCTACTTACTTTGGAATGGCTCCTTATTTTGGTACGCCAACTTACTTTGGAATGGCTACTTATTTTGGTACACCTACTTACTTTGGAATGGCTACTTATTTTGGTACGCCTACTTACTTCGGAATGGCTACTTATTTTGGTACACCTACTTACTTTGGAATGGCTACTTATTTAGGTAAGCCAACTTACTTGGAATTGCTACTTATTTTGGTAAGCCAACTTACTTGGGAATAGCTACTTATTTTGGTACGCCTACTTACTTTGGAATGGCTACTTATTTTGGTACGCCTACTTACTTTGGAATAGCTACTTATTTTGGTACGCCTACTTACTTTGGCATGGCTACTTATTTTGGTACGCCTACTTACTTTGGAATGGCTACTTATTTTGGTACACCTACTTACTTTGGAATGGCTACTTATTTTGGTAAGCCAACTTACTTTGGAGTGGCTTACTATTTTGGTACACCTACTTACTTTGGAATAGCTACTTATTTTGGTAAGCCTACTTACTTTGGAATGGCTACTTATTTTGGTACACCTACTTACTTTGGAATGGCTACTTATTAAGGTAAGCCAACTTACTTGGGAATTGCTACTTATTTTGGTAAGCCAACTTACTTGGGAATAGCTACTTATTTTGGTACGCCTACTTACTTTGGAATGGCTACTTATTTTGGAATAGCTACTCAATTTGGAATGGCTATTTAGTTTGGTAAACCTACAAACTTTGGAATGGCTACTTATTTTGGTAAGCCTACTTACTTTGGAATGGCTACTTTTTTTGGAATAGCTACTATTTTGGTACGCCTATTTATTTTGGTACACCTACTTACTTTAAAATGGCTACTTATTTTGAAATAGAATCTTACTTTTGAATGGCTACTTGTTTTGGTACGCCTACTTACTTTGGCATGGCTACTTATTTTGGTACGCCTACTTACTTTGGCATGGCTACTTATTTTGGTACGCCTACTTACTTTGGCATGGCTACTTATTTCGGTACACCTACTTACTTTGGAATGGCTATATATTTTGGTTTCGCCTACTTAATTTGGAATGGCTACTTATTTTGGTAAGCCTGCTGACTTTGGAATAGCTACTTATTTTGGTAAGCCTGCTTACTTTGGAGTGTCTACTTTCTCCATACCTTTCTTTTGCCTAGCAGAAAATCTCTGTCAATGAAAGGCCCTTCCATTCTTTTATGTTATCTTCCCATCGCTTTCTTTGCCTCTCTCCTTTTTCCTGGTACTGACCGCGTAGCCCTTGAGTCCAAGAGGAACATATAAGAAGCAACGCCAATCTTTCCCTGCACTCTCAAGGTTCTGTTTTGTTTTAACACTCTGAAAGGAGTCGTTATTCTCGAGTTCCGACATTCTGAGCTGTCAGTCCTTGTTTCCTGAACCCGGTGGACCGTAGCGGTTAACGTTCTGAAGCACAACCTTGGCCTTGGGAAATCCTGTTACAATTCCTCCGTAAATGACCTGGAGTGCTACAATTCCAGCAATGAAGGGTCTTTCTATTATTTCTTGATGTCCGATAATGTTCCACCTTTCTTCGGATCAGCCTCGGCAGATCCTCCTCTTCCGACACATGTAACGTCCGACAATACTGTATGTTCCTCTATGAAACTTCGGCCGCCTCGTAGGACATGGCATAGATGAGGGCTTCGTTGATTTTTCGTTTTCCGCTTATTCGGATGGCTTTCTTAGTTCCGAATCTCGCACTCCATCTATGAAAGCATCTGTGACCAAAACATCCAGAAATTCCCTTGTTGCCGATGAGTAAGCAAGGCGGGCGAGACGCTCTATGTCTGCTGTAATGTCTCTCCGTTTTTCTGTTGTTGATTCTTTAATTGCATCCTGAAAAGTTCCTGCAGGTGTTTATTGCCGTATCGTAGTTCCATTTTTTTTACCATCGTTCCGACCACAGCTTATGCCCAGGCAATGATCTCATTTCCAAGAGATGATCCAGATTCACTTCGCGACTGAAGGAGACCCTATTTTTTTATTTTTTTAATGCTAAAAGTCCTAAAGAAAGTGTAATTGTTGTGCTGCACCGTGTTTCTAAATTATTTTATTTTCGTGTCTTTATTTTATTTCTTTTTTTTATCATTATTATTATTTTTTTTTGTTTTGTCTGGTTGGGGTCTGCTTGGGGTTCCCGTTAGCCCGGGTAGATTACAAGGACTGCATGTAAGTTTCTCATGTTTTCTAATGTTGACAATTAAGATATTGTGCAATGCGTGCATCACGGTCATGTTCTGCGTGGAGGGTTTTATTGTCTGATGAGTTTTTCAAAAAGGAAAATAATTTATTTCTTTTTATTTATTAGCAAATATTTTTCTCTTTTTATTAAATTTTTTTTCTTATTAAATATTTTTTCTTGTTTTTTATTTTAAAATCATTATAACTTTTTTTTTTATCCTGTTACTCATTTTACTTGTATTTTTTTTGAACAAAGCTTCTATTAACTCCCTTTTACTATCTGTCTGCTAAGAAAGTTGGCACATCAGTTTATCGGATCAGGCTGAATTTTTGCACAGTTATTCATCGACAGAAAAGATTATGAATATCATCAAGTTGATACTTTATGCAATTATTTTTTTTAGCTAACAAATCATGAATCAATAAAAAAAAATAATTAATTAGTCATTTAATTATTAATTATTGGTAGATAATTTTTTTTATTAATTATTTATATTTTACTAATATTTCTTTTTTTTTTAAGGAAACCTCAGAATTTGCGCTATTTCAATTTAGCTTTGTCATCATCGGAATCCTTGGGCCTCTTTTTTTTTTTTTGGGGGGGGGGGGAGCTTTTTATTTATTTATTTATTGGTATATTTTTTTAATTTTATATGTAAAGTTTCGCATTTCACTAATATTAATTCATACAGAATTAAAGAGAAAATTTTAAACATAATTAACAAATACATAATTACTTTACAAAAAAGAAAATAATAGTCATGAAAAATTTATTTTCCTTTTCTCATGCGTGTATATGTTTGTGTCCGACTGCTTCGTCTCAGTTCATTTTTGAATCTCCCAACCCGCCCACTAGCCCTAGTGGAACACAGAGTGATGAATCTTGAGTGCGAACGTACAAGAAAACGTCTTGAGCAGACGTTATGTTAGTTCAGTTCTAGATGGACAGGAAATGTAATTTTACCTTGAAAAATCCGGGCCATGCTTTTTAATTTCACCGTGGCGCTCGGCAGGGTCGGGTCTATCCGTTGCGGGCCCTATGTGAAAGGGTTTGTGTGGGGCCCAGTTTGGGTAAGGATACGGATTATAGGCTAAAATGGCGATTTTGTATTAAAAAATAAATTAGTATTTGCATTTTAATCATTCTTTATTAAGTACAAAATCACGATCCAATTAACTTGACGAGATTTGCTTGTAACGAAGTCATACAGTATATCATCAGAATTCTGTTTCCTACATTGATCACGCTCAATAGCAAGAATTAGCTAATTGTTCAATCTATCTTGGTGTATTGTTGACCTCAAGTATTTCTGCATTAGTTTAAGACGCGAGAAGTTTCTTTCACTAAATGTCACAATTACGGGTACTGTATAATGCCGAATTTTTTTTAATCGAGCGTAAGATTTTCGTTTCCCAGATTGAATGACAACCCAAAATTACAGTTTTTGTCTATATTTCAGGAGATTTTTATGACTTAAAAGATTAAATAATTTCATGAGATTTCCAGGAATTTTTCGTAAATTTTGCAATTTCGGGAGATTTTAAGGAGCTCCTCTTAAATCAGGAGGCCGCGGGAAATCTGTTTAAAGTTAGAAAAAAGCTAAATTTAATTATTTTAAAGCTAGCGTGGGGCCTATGAAAGTGTGGGGCCCAATGCGGTCGCATAGGTTGCAGTGGCCAAAGGCCGTCCCTGGCGCTCGGGTGGAAACGGTCAATAGAGGAGACGATTTGGTAAAAAGGGGGAAGCAAAAAAGAACCCCATTTGTGTTGCCTAAGGACCGAGTCCACTGTCTGGATTGGAAGAAAGCCCCAATAAATATGTCACTTTCCACACACTGTTCCTCAAAGGACCGTTTTTATGGCGGACACCATCACGGCTGATGTGTTACAAAGATGGACTATGGGGAAATTTCCATGATTTTCTCCGCCTTTGGCCTCGCTTCTTATTCGAACGCCATTAGTAATAAAGATGTAATACTTTACATCTGCTTTTAGTCAGCACTCCGCGCCTTCTCTTAAGTAAAGGGGTGGGGGAGAGTTGTCCCAAAGTTTGAAAATGTTGGGAGCAAGAGAAGTAGAGTACAAACAAAGCGCTCAACAAGCACGGATTACACGACCAATACATATATAGCATCTGAGGCTCTGCGAACGCTTCCTTTAGAGTCATAAAGAGCTAGAAAGAAAAATTAACTCTGTTGCCATTTCGCCCTACTGGCATAGAGGAAAGTAGTTGGTAGCAGACGGCCTTTGAAAGAGACTGCTGGAGAACTCTCACAAAGGCTGAGGGACACACATTTCAGATCCAAAGAAAAGCTTTTATTGAAGACATACACAGAAGACGAAAGGAAAACTTAAATAGATCGCCGGAAAACAAATACTTTGTCTGTAGGAAATGAGTAAAAAATATGTAGGATGCAACTGTGTTAGCGTTGCGATGTAAAACACAGCACCCTTTCTTAATCTTCCGACTCGAAGACATTGCTATTGAATATTGCTCAGAGACACTTGAGTTTCCGTAAATATAAGGAATGGAATGTAGTTGGCCTTCTTCAATCGTAGAACGATTGTGGTTCATTTTGTAGAGCTTTGAATCTTGTTTAACGCTTGAATATTAAGTTTCGGGAATCTCTGAGTCTACCAAACTTTAGTGGGTATTTTGCATTAGTAGTGAGAGAGTAAAGCGGTTGGTCTTCGTACTGGCCACATGACTTTTTCGTTTACTGTAGACCAGTGATTCCCAAAGTGGTCTATATAGACCCTCCAGGGGTCTACGAAGACCTCCAAGGGGGTCTACGAAAGTAAAAAAATAAATTGGGGGTCTATGAGATGTCCACAGGGGTCTACGATAATAGATTTCATTTAAGCAGGTCGAGTTACTAAATTTTTACATTCCATTAATGTAATTATTTCATACACTAATATATGATTTGTACCTTCATTAATCCTTTAAATATTTATCCTGCTATTCAAACAGAAAATTGTAATCAATTTCAATGCTTATTTAAATAGCTTAATTTTGTTTACATGTAACTAATATTTAGAAAAAAAGAAAAGAAATGTAGACAGTACAGCATTAATTATTTAAATTGGGATTCCTTCCTTCCTTGTCAAACAAGCGGTTGCCTTTATCTAAGTGACTTTTTTATGACGATATGAACCAGTTAAGCTGGAGGATCATTTGAGACAATGCCAAACTAACAAAAATTAAGATTTGAAAAACTTTTGAACACTCAAAGTTCAGAATAGACCCACAAAATCTCTGTTCGACATCATAAAGAGAAGATGATGGTTTGTGAGCGTCTTACAAGATTTCTTTACTTATAGCAAAATACGGAAAAGAGCAAAAGTCCAACATTGATTTTACCAGCCGTTTTACATAAACCTACATCTGTTATATTAAAAGAATTTCTTTAAGCGACAATACAGTTCAAGGTCGCTTCGGTGGGATGAGTTATAAAATTAAAATATCTTATGTAAATCATTGCAAAAGACATAAATACAGTTTGATCTGACAAGGTGTAGCGCTGTGTGCAACAAACTGTCTAATGGTCACCATCTTATCTCATCTATGCCTTTGGTCCCTTCTGGGCATAGGCCACCAACCAGCTTCCTCCAGGCATCTCGGTTCTGGGCGAATCTCTCCAATTGTCCGCACGTCTTGCCCATCTGCTTGGTATCTTCTTCCGAATCGCAGAGACCTGGAGAACCATCATCACCACCATGAAAAAAAAATCCAAGTATTCATCAATACCTGCCCGAGGAAGATTCTTAGAATCTGCTGGCCAGACAAGATCTCGAATGAGGAACTGTGGCAAAGATTAAATTATGCCATCCCCCCCCTCCCCCTTCTTTTTAATCCACCATTTACACCCCTCCCCCCCACACACAGACAAACAGACAGACAAACAACTTCAAAAATCACGCATTGTTTTAAAAAAATTCTCCTGGAGGAATTTCATTTTTTTTTCTTGTCTCTTTGTTTATATCTCTTTTTGTATGACTCGCTAACATAGTCCATGACTCCCCATAAGCCTGACACACCAGGGAGGAAAAAAAAAAGGAGGGGAGCTAAAAGGAGAGCAGTTTCTCTTAGTTTCATAGTTCAGTTCTTGAAAGCAATTTTTTGTTAACCTACCCCCCCTCCTCACTATTATTCTTGTACCTCCTGCACATGGATGTATCTCCCACGCCGCTAAAGATCTTTTTTTGTGTGTGTGTTAGCGCCCAAGCGTCGCCCCAGGGCGCACGTTTACCAATGTTACCATAAGAGTGCAGTATGGCTTCATACAAAGTGTCAACGCAACTGTGCAGCGAGGCGACAGACGAACAGGAAAAGGGGGGAGGAGGAGGAGCAAACTCAAGCACCGAATTCAGGACTTCGTGTCCCTCATGCAGCGTAGGTTGTTACTACAGGTTGTTGTGTCTGCCCCCCGCTGCCCCCAACCCCTCTCTCTCCTTAAAATTTTGTTATCCTGAATAAAAAACTGCTAACTATCAAATCGCTAGCAAATTACACGGGTTGTTACTTCCGAGCCGACGACCCCCACCCAATCTCTTTCATTACGTAGCTTATTCGCATCTTCGTGAATCACATTTCCAATGTTTGAAATAGAGGCTGTACTAGATCTAGTCTGCGGGTTATCATAGTATCGTGTAGGATTGTATGTTTCAGTCACCCTGTGTTCAGTTTACCTCTTCTCTTAAGTAGGATATTAGGGATTGTGTTTAAGGATACATCTTCATAATTCAATATTCTTCCTGGAACTATATGCTTGATATTTAAACAACTGGCCTAGGAGATATACAGCGATAATCGAAGGTAAGCCATTTTTTTTTTACATATCAACTCACTCTGTCTGTCTGGTACAAACTTTGAACACGTTATTTCTCCCACACCCATTCTCGGATCAAGTTGAAACTTTACACAATTATTTATTCTACATAACGAAACATAAATGAAGAAAAATAATTAAAAAGTTAATAAA
This sequence comes from Biomphalaria glabrata, assembly GCF_947242115.1. NCBI lineage: Eukaryota > Metazoa > Mollusca > Gastropoda > Planorbidae > Biomphalaria > Biomphalaria glabrata. The sequence goes on from NC_074713.1 coordinate 10,321,853, forward strand.
TTAATTATGAATTAATTATTTTTGTTTGATATCAAAAAGGGAAATTAATCCTTCAGTATTGAGAGATATGCCTAAAAGGTTCTCTTGGATAATTGTATTAGTTTTTTCTCCCATACCCATGCTTGGGTCAAGTTGAAACTTTACGCAATTATTTATTAATATCAGGTGACCGAGCCTCGCTCGGATGAATAATTTGTTAAGGAAGGATATTTACCCGAAGTTATTTTGGGAATATTGTTGTAATTACGAAAATGAACTATCGGGTAAAGACTATCAATCCGAAGAGTTGCTTTTTAGTTCTTTCAGTTCTCAATGTAAGTGTACATGGCGATTAGAATAGAAAGTAGGCCTATAGAAAACCACAGCTCACGTCTTAACGTTTTACATTGCTTCTTTCATGTAGAACTATTGAGCTATTATAGGCTTGTAAGAAAGTCTTTGCAGTGTAACTTCTAAAATTGTTACTTTCTGACATTTAATATTGCAATTAATATATTCATTATGGCTCTGAGACATGGACACTTTTCAGAAAAAACTAAGACTTCTTGAGTGCTTTCACCAAAGATGCTTGCGCTCCATCATGGACATACGGTGGCAGGACCGCACTACAAACAGCGATGTCCTTGCCAACGCCGGTATGGACAGTATAGAGGGACTTCTTATGGTCCAACAGTTGCACTGGGTAGGGCACGTATCCCGTATGGGAGACGAACGAATGCCAAGGCAGTCTTTTTTTGTGAGCTAAAAGGTGGTCGACGTGACAGAAGCGCTCCACGGAAATTCTTCAAAGACCAGCTTAGTCGTCAACTTTCCTTGGCTAACATAGAAGAGAGCACCTGGTTGCATGCGGCCTCCGAACGAGACAGCTGGATGTCTCTCACGAAGGCCGCGGGATACACATTTGAGACAAAAAGAAAATCTGCAGCCGAGAACAAACGCAGACGGCGAAAAGAAAATCTAAATCGGCCACCTGCGGACAATGGTTATGCTTGCTCTGGATGTGGCAAAATATGTAGGTCACAGTTGGGGCTGCACAGCAAAGGGAAATACTGCATTCCTCACTTATCTTCGGACTCGAATTTCATACCATTTTGCAAGAATATCGCTGTTTGTATTGTGGTCTTTGGTGAAGTCGTTCAAGAAGTCTTAGTTGCTTTCTATAAAGTACTCATGTCTCAGATCCACATAGATGGGTTGAGAGAATACTGGTTGAAACTGATTTTTGTAGACAGGCGAGCGATTTATTTCGCCACACTCTCGCTTGAAGGCGTCCAAAAGCACGACTATCCATAATCACATATCAAACTCTCTTTAAAACAATGCGTCAATTGATACAATGCTTCCCAGATAATGTGAAGTTATCTACCACTTTAAGGGATGTCTATGGCAGTGATCTTTGGGCTGAGTAGGTTTTATTGGGTGACTTTTGGAACATGACTTCTGTTTTACCGAGGTTTATAGGTTAACAAATAAAAAAAAAAGGCAGCAGCGTGATGAAAATTCGTTGACCGCGAGCTGGATATCATCAGGGCCAGCCCTAGGCCTATGTTGTCACAGTGGTGGACCCCGAAGGTTCAAAAGCTCCGCGCTAATTCTAGGTGTAAATTATTAAATTAAACCATTATAATTTATAATAGGGTTCCCGTGGTCTCCTTGTTTTCAAGGAGCTCCTGGAAATCTCCTCCTGAAACACATAAAAATGTCCTTAAAAAGACAAAATTGTCATTTTGGGGTGTCAATCAATATGGTAAACGCCAGTCCTACGCGTGATATAAAAAAACGGCATCGTCAGCTTTCATTTAATAAAAATGTAATGCAAATACGAATTTATTTTCTAATACAAAATCTTTATTTTCACTTATTATCCTTATCAATACCCTTACTGGTCCACGCGCAATCCTCATTTTTTTCACATAGGGCCCCGCAAATGTTAGGGCCGGCCCTGATTGTGCAAGTAAGGCATAAGCTGTGTTATGACCATTTCCTACGTTTTGGTATTGGACGGCAGACTTCGAAGCTTAAACACATTGCAATAATTCACCAGCAAAATAATAACAAAGTAAAAGCTACCTATGGGTGTAAGCAATTCAAGTGTAAACAATTTATAAAGCCTTTAAAACACAATAACTAATCATACATAAAGATATTTCATTATTTTTCTTCCATAGTTTCATAATGGATCAATGTAAATTAAGATGGTGCGCAAATGTTTAATTACGCCAATTGAATCATTAAAACTTGTTCTTGTTTGCGTAGAAATGTTTTAGTGTACTGCTGTGAGCCTAGTGACGTAAGCGGTGTCAAGTTTTTTTTCCCATTGACGTCATATAGAAAATTTCATTCATAAAACATTCTAGCCAAAATAAATTTTTCGATAATGAGCCATTTTCAAACCGATATAACGGTCGACCTTGAGTTTTCCCGATGTGGCCAATGAGTTGAGAATTTTTTTCTCACTATTATGCACATACCGTGAACTTTTAAAGAAAATCGTTAGAGCCGTTTTCGAAATAAAATTTATATATATATATAAATATAAATATATATACATACATACATACAAGAATTGCTCGCTTAAGAGTATAGGATTACTAACAAAGCATGAATCAATAAACAAATTAATTAATTATTCAATTAACTATTGGTAAATAATCATTTTGTTACATATGGAAAAGGGGAATAAATTCTGCATTATTGAAATATATAACAAACAAATGAAACTCCCTCTCTACCCAGAAGAAATGATGAAAATGATAGAGTGTAGAATAAACGAAAATCGGACCAGCTCACATCCTAATTACAAGCATAAGGATGCCTGTTATAAGCTGTCTAACATGATCAACGCACAAATTTTTAATTTAGAACCGGACACAACAGAAGAGGAAACATATGTTCCGGAAGCTCAAGTTCGGAATATGCCCTTGTGGAGCATCACCAGAGAATGCAAACCATGTCCTTCAAAGCTGCATAGTATATCAAGAGGTCCCAAAACCCTCCTATAGAAAAAATAACTATATGGAGAACTGCCTGATCTGGAAACTACTGCGCGGTTCAACTCATATATAATATTACTGATCTGAATCCTCCAACATGAATGATGAAAAAAAAAGAAGACTTTTCATATTAATTTTAATTTTTTTTATAGTTTTATGCTTATTTGTGGGACAGTAGGGGAAAGGGGTATCTAGGAGTTGGTTTTCCGTGCTGCCTTTAGGATCTCAGTAGACACAACTCTGCCCGAGTGGAGTGTCGAACCTCGAGCCCCCTCCTAGGTAGCCAAGTCAAGCCAAGTTCAAGCGCACTTAGCCTCTCGACCACGCTTAAACTGCAAGGTTTACTTTTGGAACTCCGAGAACATTCGTTCTGATTGTAGGCCGCTACTTAAACTACTTCTTTATCCACCCCCCCCCCACCAAAAAAAATTGTCTTTTATTATCTACGTTAGCGATATCCCTTGGGCGTGCCAAATAAAAACAAAATCCCAGATCTTCTGGAACTCTGGGCAATACATTTCTATGGAACACCATTAAATTCAATAACACTTCTTAATGAAGAAAGGAGGCTGGCAGGACACGTTTAACTGACTTCTGTAAATAAGGTTTTGTGTTTAATTTTTATATCAGAAGATATGAAGAATCGCAAACTAAAACAGATTAAAAGCAGGTCATTTTCACAATTTAGGTTAAATGCCGTCCCACCGGAGGACAAGGCCGCCAAAACGTCAAAATGGCTTGAGCGTACAAAATTCTCTGGTGAGCTCCTTCGAATTAAGACTGCCTGGAGTCCAATGAAACAGCAAGTCAAGTTCTTACTGCAGTCAAGGCCATAGACTTGAATCTGATGCTTTCTAGCAGGCAACTTTTGTGGCAAGGCAGACCAGTAGTCCTCAAGATCGGGGAAAATCAAAACCGGATATAAACATATACACACAAACACATACACACACTCTTTCTCTCGTCTCTCTCCCTTTCCTCTCTCTCTCTCTCTTTCTTTCCTCTCTCCCTTTCTTTCCTCTCCCCCTTTCTTTCCTCTCTCCCTTTCTTTCCTCTCCCCCTTTCTTTCCTCTCTCTCTTTCTTTCTCCCTTTCTTTCCTCTCCCCCTTTCTTTCCTCTCTCCCTTTCTTTCCTCTCTCTCTTTCTTTCTCCCTTTCTTTCCTCTCTCCCTTTCTTTCCTCTATCTCTTTCTTTCCTCTCTCCCTTTCTTTTCTCTCTCCCCTTCTTTCCTCTCTCTCTTTCTTTCCCCTCTCTCTTTCTTTCCTCTCTCTCTTTCTTTCTCCCTTTCTTTCCTCTCTCCCTTTCTTTCCTCTATCTCTTTCTTTCCTCTCTCCCTTTCTTTTCTCTCTCCCCTTCTTTCCTCTCTCCCTTTCTTTCCTCTCTCTCTTTCTTTCTTTTCTCTCTTTCTTTCCTCTCTCCCTTTCTTTCCTCTCTCCCTTTTTTTCCTCTCTCTTTCTTTCCTCTCTTTCTTTCTTTCCTCTCTCTCTCTTTCTTTCCTCTCTCTCTTTCTTTCACCTCTCTCTTTCTTTCCTCTCTCTCTTTATTTCTCCCTTTCTTTCCTCTATCTCTTTCTTTCTCCCTCTCTTTCCTCTCTCTCTTTCTTGCCTCTCTATCTCTTTCTTTCCTCTCTCCCTTTCTTTCCTCTCTCTCTTTCTTTCCTCTCTCTTTCTTTCCTCTCTCTTTCTTTCCTCTCTCTCTTTCTTTCCTCTCTCTCTTTCTTTTCTCTCTCTCTTTCTTTCCTCTCTCTTTCTTTCTTCTCTCCCTTTCTTTCGTCTCTCTCTCTTTCTTTCCTCTCTCTCTTTCTTTCCCATCTCCCTTTCTTTCCTCTCTCCCTTTCTTTCCTCTCTCTCTTTCTTTCTTCTCTCTTTCTTTCCCCTCTCTCTTTCTTTCCTCTCTCCCTTTCTTTCCTCTCTCTCTCTTTCCTTTCTCTCTTTCTTTTCTCTCTCTCTTTCTTTCCTCTCTCTTTCTTTCTTCTCTCCCTTTCTTTCGTCTCTCTGTCTTTCTTTCCTCTCTCTCTTTCTTTCCTCTCTCCCTTTCTTTCCTCTCTCTTTCTTTCCTCTCTCTCTTTGTTTTCTTTCTCTCTCGTATCTTGATAGCCATGTTTCAAGGATTCTACAGGTTGCGCCTATATTACGCAGTTAAGTTAAACTTTGCAAGCTATAATATTGACTTGTGAATTTATTTCAATTGTATTGATTAAAAAGCTGATACAAATTAAGTGGTCTTCTCATCAGGAAAAGTCATTACGAAGTTGTCTATCCAAAACAAAAAGGGGCAATGAGCAGTATGACATAAGTCCTGTTGTATTTTCTTGGACTGGTGTTCCTAATAGTCCTAATATATAGATGGTTGAGTGTCATAAACATCTTAGATACCTAACCAGAGGGATTGAGTTTGAATTCTGATTTAGACCTGAGATGAACTCCTATTGAAAAACAGAGCAGGAAGGTCTAATCCTCCCGTAGTGCTCTGGCAAGAAACTTAGCCGTTAGGCATAATAGTAGGGCCGGACTTAACCATTGTGGGGCCCAATGCGAAACGGATTTCGCGGGGCCCAGTTTGGGTAAGGATACGGATAATAAGTGAAAATTAAGAGTTTGTCTTAGAAAATATATTTTGTTTGCATTTTATTCATTTTTTACTACACACAGAATTACTACACGAGCCTTGCGTATAGCGAAGTCATACAGTTATTCATAATAATTCTGTTTCCTACATAGATCACGCTCAATATCAAGAATTACCAAATGTTTCAATCTAACTACGAGAATTGTTGACCTCAAGTAATTCTTTATTAGTTTGAGGCGCGAGAAGCTTCTTTCACTAGATTACACAATTACGGGTATTGCATTATGCCGTTTTTTTTTAATCGCGCGTAGGATTGGCGTTTTCCATATTGAATGACACCCCAAAATGACATTTTTTATGTATATATTTCAAGAGATTTGTATGAGTTTTCAAAAGGTTTTAATAATTTCCGATTATTTCCAGGACTTTTTCGTATATTTTGCAATTTCAGATTTCCAGGAGCTCCTTCTAAATTGACAGGAGGCCACGGGAAATCTGTGATAAGTTATAAAATGGTTTAATTTAATAATTTATACACCTAGAATTAGCGCGGGTCTAATGAAAGTGCGGGGCCCACTGTGGTCGCATAGGCTGCCGTGGCCTAAAGCAGGCCCTGCAAAATGGCTACTTACTTTGGTACGCCTACTTACTTTAGCATGGCTACTTATTTTGGTACACCTACTTAATTTGGAATGGCTACTTACTTTGGTACTCCTACTTACTTTGGCATGGATACTTATTTTGGTACACCTACTTACTTTGGAATGGCTACTTATTTTGGTACACCTACTTAATTTGGAATGGCTACTTACTTTGGTACTCCTACTTACTTTGGAATGGCTACTTATTTTGGTACGCCTACTTACTTTGGAATGGCTACTTATTTTGGTAAGCCTACTTACTTTGGAATGGCTATTTATTTTGGTAAGCCTACTTACTTTGGAATGGCTACTTATTTTGGTACACCTACTTACTTTGGAATGGCTACTTATTTTGGTAAGCCAACTTACTTTGGAATGGCTACTTATTTTGGTACGCCTACTTACTTTGGAATGGCTACTTATTTTGGTACACCTACTTACTTTGGAATGGCTACTTATTTTGGTACACCTACTTACTTTGGAATGGCTACTTATTTTGGTACACCTACTTACTTTGGAATGGCTACTTATTTTTGTAAGCCTACTTACTTTGGAATGGCTACTTATTTTGGTAAGCCTACTTACTTTGGAATGAATACTTATTTTGGTAAGCCAACTTACTTTGGAATGGCTACTTATTTTGGTAAGCCAACTTCTTTGGAATGGCTACTTACTTTGGTACGTCTACTTCCTTTGGAATGGCTACTTACTTTGGAATGGCTACTTATTTTGGTACACCTACTTACTTTGGAATGGCTACTTACTTTGGTACACCTACTTACTTTGGTACACCTATTTACTTTGGTACACCTATTTACTTTGGAATGGCTACTTACTTTGGTATGCCTACTTAATTTACTAGTTTCTTTGATATGAATACTTTATTTAGGTACGTCTGCTTACCTTGCATGTCATGTCAGGTCATTTTGACCTCTAAATCTAATGTTTTAGCAATTGTCGAATAAAGGTTAGAGAAAAAAAAATATTTTTATTGATGTAGCTGCTTATAGCATATAGTTTTGTTTTCAAAAACTAAGAAAATATATTGCATGCACAAACGTATTAAATTGTTTCTAAACATAATTTAATGAGTTTGTTACAATATACAAATCTTATACAACAGGACAATATATTACGTCAGTTATAGTGTGTGTGTGTGTGTGTGTTTTTCTGGTGACGGTGGGAAGTGGTTAGCGATTGGTTGTGAATGATAAGTTGCATGATCATCATTGGTTTTAGGACAGTTGACTCCAGAACGTGAGATTGAAATGTTTTTATATGAGTTAGATTTTGTTTAAATTTTTTATATTGTTATGACTTTTCCATGCGCACCACCATCCAGGCTAGTGCAGAGATGCGCACTTCTAGTAACCAAACTAGAACAGGATGTTGACATGAAGAGACTAACGATTTCCGCCCAAGTAGAGAGCCAATGTGGAGAGATTGTGCCTAAGATAGATGTTGTTTGTGTACCTATGATGTCTTGTCAATAAATATCGATGTGCCTTGTTCAGTTGCCTCATTTAAGTTATTACAATTGGTTGTCAGAAGTGGGATTATAGGCAACTAAACGAGAACTGACATATTTGAAGCTATTACATCAGCTCTCAATTAAAGAGCTACGACAAGAGCTTTGGGACCTAGGTTTAAAATCCCTCGGTATTGTTTGTTTTACATAATTCGGATGTTCCTTCAGAGTTGAAGATAGTTTACTTCCTAGTCCAAACCTCCCGCAGGACGACGGGGGATGGGAGCGGGCAGGGTTTGAACCCTCGACAGTCGATAAATCCGAACGACAGTCCAGCGAGCAAACCGCACGACCAGGCAGCCATCCGGTAGCAGGGAAATGCTCACGGCTCGTCTGCGGCAAGCCTTGATCGATGAAGAAGAAGATCCTGAGACCTACAAATTGGAAATTGAACTTGGGATTGTTGAGTTCTTTGGCAGGATACAGGAAGAAATTGATGCAATGCGTGAACAAATTAATAGGATGGGGAGTAAAGTAGATGAAAGTGTATTGCAAGTTGAAGGCCAAATAGACCAAAGTGATAAAATCGTGTCGCTAGCAAAAGGAGGAATAAACTCGTTAGGGAAGGAGCAGTGGCCTGGTCAGGACTTTGGCTGCACAAACAGTGGTGATGGAGGCGCTGGGGATAGGAGCGCTGTCTGTGACTGTGTTGTGGGTAAGTCTGGCGGGGATGACTTTCAGGGCGAGAAACGTGACAACGATTGCTGCGACGATCTAAATGGGATATACAGAATTGAAAGAAAAGAAACAAATGAAGAAACTAGAGAAGTCGGTTATATGCCTGAAACTTTCGTTCCTGGTATACCTGCAACGAACCGGACAGATCAAGACAACGTTGGGTCTGCGTCAAGCTGGCTGCTATGGATCTTAAAGACCTCTGTTTATCTGTCAGTACCTTTCATAAGAACTCCAGCCATGAAAGCCTCAAGACCGTTTCTGATTCCTTGCCTTTGATGTCGTCGAGGGAAATTGCGAATACGGGCCCCAAGAATGGCCGAGACAGAAACAACGAATTTGACTTTGGCAGCGGCATAAGAGAGAACTCGATGCTTGGCAACTGCATTCAGGCGATTGACATGAACTGTGTATGCGGCGTCCTGCGCATGCCAAGAAACACAGCTACAAGACCTGAACTTGACAGAAATGTGTACTTCTGCCAACATCAGTGAAAGTGACTTGAACGGTGGTGAATTAATCCCAGCGAAACCTGATGTAGTTGTGGATGAACATTACAAGAATGCTTCATGGGCATACCTTACAGATGAAGCTGAGAAAGACTATGTGCTTGAAACCATGGCTAGCTGTGGGCCTACAACTGTGTCACAACACGTCCATGGAAAAGGTCCGCTGACAGCGTCTTAGAACAACAAACCTGGAATCTACGGTGATCACCACAACATCCATTTGTGTTACGTGGCTGGCAACCCTAACCTCCAGTAACTCTCCATGTGTCAGCTGGCTGGCATCAGCGACTATCGTCATGAGGTCGAAGCAGCGACCACGATATCGCCTAAAGCGTAGACTTGCCAACTGGAAGAAGAGGAAGCGACGACAATGGGAAACTGTGCAGATGGCTTTGTGGGCAACAGACACCCTAACGTCTGTGGTTCTCACCGATCGAACTCCACCTAAACTGTCAAAGCTCCACTGCAGTGTTTCTTTTTGGGACGAATAGTGCTAAGACGGGGGCAATGTTATGACTTTTCCATGCGCACCACCATCCAGGCTAGTGCAGAGATGCGCACTTCTAGTAACCAAACTAGAACAGGATGTTGACATGAAGAGACTAACGATTTCCACCCAAGTAGAGAGCCAATATGGAGAGATCGTGCCTAATAAAAATGATGTTTTATGAACTTATGATGTCTTGTAAATAAAGATATATGTGCCTCGTTGAGTTGCCTCACTTAAGTTATTACAATATAATCAATAAAGTCTACTACATTGATTTCATTTCATCTCAAGTTAATTTTTTATTTATTGACATAAAGTTCTATTTAATTTTGTTCACAAAATAAGCTATACAATTTTTTAGTTTTATAATTTAAGGTAAAATACGCAAACAGCGGTTTAGTTATCTGCCAGCTAGGTGCTACAAGTTAACTACCGTCCACAACACATATCCCACACAATATCTTTTTACTAATACTCCACAATGAGCCATCCACAAGAGAGTGTGTGTATGTGTACTTGTGTATGTGTGAAAGACCAATACTCTATAATCTTATTCGTTGTTGCTTCTGTTTAAATTTACATAACTTGAAAGTTGCTGACCTTAAGTCCTATTCTCAACAGCAGATGTTCTCCTTACTACGGAGATATCTGTACCAGCACGTACGCCGGACTGCTGCTGGCACAGCTCGCCAGGACCAGAGGCGTAGGCCTACTGGTTATATGGTCATCCGGGCAAAAGCCTTGTGGACCGGTACCAAAACGGGCCGTAGGGGTCGCCGAATGGGCCACTTTGAACGACAATAAGTACTGTAAATGTGATTGGCATAAAAGAACTTTACAGACTTTACTATGTAATACTAAACACATACTCTCGTAATAATGGTATCACCTATATTCATATGACATGCTTACTGGTGATTTACATTCCACTATATACACCAAGCGATATAATAATAATAATTATAGCTTTTATATAGCGCTACTTTCATGCTTATAGCATGCTCAGAACACTTAGGTCTTATCTCATTTGTGGGCCAGTGGTGGTGGGTGGGGGGGGGGTGCTCAGTAAACACAATTCTGCTCGAGTCGGGTGTCGAACCTCGTGCCCCCTTTATAGGTAGTTCAAGCGTACGTAGCCTTTCGACCACAGATATAAGGTTTATATTTTGTATAGTCCTGTAGAAGTTGAATAGCAATAAATATCCTAGTGAATCTATAACAAGACGCCAAGCTTATAAATTAGTTACGAATTTCAAGATAAAATGGGATAGTAATGTTTACATTAATCTATAAATGCTCTGTTACCAAAATTAACTCGAAATAGCGTGTCCAGTCAAATGTGCATTATAAATATTGGTCTGTTTATATGCAAAATCCCAGGATTTCAACGCTACAAAAACCTTTCACAAATCATTATTGTACGCAGGGAAAGAGTAAGATTGAATGAGAAGAAGAATCGAAGCTTTATCAAAACTTTAATCATTATAAGGGCAGGTAACTAAAGATGTAAATCTTAATGCAATCAATTTGTGAGCCAGATGGTATTGCAATTTCAGTGCCAATGTCGACATTAATTCTGCCCCAAGCCAGGCTTTACGCAAACTGTTATACTTTCACATTTATACATTTGCAAGTGTCCTTACAATGAATGAAGTGGTACTGGTAGCTGATGTAAAGAATGAAGTCTAACTTTGTTAGGTAGCTGATGTAAAGAATGAAGTCTAACTTTGTTACGAGATTTAGATCTATAACTTCAATTAAAAGTGTTTAGCTTAGGAGTATACTGTATATAAAATAAGCACATCTATAGAAAGAGAGAGAATGAGAGAGAAAAATTCTTAAAGTTTGAAGCTTCCTACTTGACAAGAAAGCAGAATTTTGTCATAGATGAAATAGTTGGTTTAAGTCTAGACCTAGATCTAACTTACATTGTTTTATATTGTTATCATTAGCAGAGAGCACTTCTTTGAACTAAATCAATACATAAATAAAGTTTTATTAAACACTCTTAAAAAAAGCGCATGAAAAAACAAACCAGTGTGCATTTTGTAAATTCAGCGTACAATGTGTAGGCTGTACCTTTAAAGTACTCAGGACCATCTCTAATTATGTGTTCAGGTGTGTACGCCTACTTCCTTTGGCATGGCTACTTACTTTGGTACACCTACTTACTTTGGAATGGCTAGTTACTTTGGAATGGCTACTTACTTTGGAATGGCTACTTACTTTGGTACGCCTACTTACTTTGGTACGCCTACTTCCTTTGGCATGGCTACTTACTTTGGTACACCTACTTTTTTTGGAATGGCTACTTACTTTGGTACACCTACTTTTTTTGGAATGGCTACTTACTTTGGTACGCCTACTTACTTTGGAATGGCTACTTACTTTGGTACACCTACTTACTTTGGAATGGCTACTTACTTTGGTACGCCTACTTACTTTGGAATGGCTACTTACTTTGGTACACCTACTTACTTTGGAATGGCTACTTACTTTTGTACACCTACTTCCTTTGGAATGGCTACTTACTTTGGTACACCTACTTTTTTTGGAATGGCTACTTACTTTGGTACACCTACTTACTTTGGAATGGCTACTTACTTTGGTACGCCTACTTACTTTGGAATGGCTACTTACTTTGGTACACCTACTTACTTTGGAATGGCTACTTACTTTGGTACACCTACTTACTTTGGAATGGCTACTTACTTTGGTACACCTACTTCCTTTGGAATGGCTACTTACTTTGGTACACCTACTTCCTTTGGAATGGCTACTTACTTTGGTACACCTACTTACTTTGGAATGGCTACTTACTTTGGTACACCTACTTCCTTTGGAATGGCTACTTACTTTGGTACACCTACTTACTTTGGAATGGCTACTTACTTTGGTACACCTACCTACTTTGGTATGCCTACTTATTTTACTAGTTTCTTTTATTTGACTACTTTATTTAGGTACGTGTGCTTACCTTGCATGTCATGTCAGCTCATTTTGACCTCTAAATCTAATGTTTTTGCAATTGTCGAATAAAGGTTAGAGAATAAAGGTAAATATATATCTTTATTGATGTAGCTGCTTATAGCATATAGTTTTGTTTTCAAAAACTAAGAAAATATATTGCATGCATGTTATAACTCGCCATGCGCACCGACATCTAAGCTAGAAGGTGCGCACTGTGATAAACTAGACTGAGAAGGATGTCAACATTAGGAAGAGAGGAGAACGATTTCCGCCCAAGTTGAGAACCGAAGTGAAAAGACTGTGCCTAAGAAAGATGATGTCTTGTGAACTTGTGATGTCGTGTAAATAAAGATATATGTGCCTCGTTGAGTTGCCTCACTTATGTTATTACAATTTTTCCCTGCTTTCTCGTTTGGCTGTACAACCCAAAGAGAAAGCAGGGAAAAATTGTAATAAAGTTCATTGGCAAGATCCAGGACTTTTTGGATGCATTTGATGAACATGAGCAAGAACATAATGTTGAACAAAGTTGATAAAAGTGTATTGCAAATAGAAGGCCAAATAGACCAAAGTGATAAAATTGCGTCGCAAGCAAAAGGAGGAATAAACTCGTTAGGGAAGGAGCAGTTGCCTGGTAAGGACTGTGGCTGCACAAACAGTGGTGATGGAAGCGCTGGGGATTGGAGCGCTGTCTGTGACTGTGTTGTGGGCTAGTCTGACGGGGATGACTTTCAGGGCGAAAAACGTGACTACGATTGCTGCGACGATCTCAGTGGGATTTACAGAATTGAAAGAAAAGAAACAAACATTGAAAGCTCTTTAAAAAAAAGCGCATGAAAAAACAAACCAGTGCGCATTTAGTAAATTCAGCGTACAATGTGTAGGCTGTACCTTTAGGGTACTAAGGACCATCTCTCCTTATGTGTTCAGGTGTGTAACAGATGGGGGAAACATTGGAACAAAGTCTCTTACAATAGAATGTCAAGGTCTTCGTTTCGGAAGATTAAGTAAGGGTGAGAGCAGTTGTTTCAAATGGCTAAGCAAACACAGTTGCGACCTGCCATATATTGTCACATCTAATATGATCTCATGCAGACAAAAACCGGTTATTTGCACCGGACTGCTTCTGTTTAAGTTTTCGCCTTCTTTGCCCGTCTCGGCAAGGGCTTTGTTTAGGTCTAAATTGTGTGCGTTCTCCGTCTGTTTTAACACTCTGAAAGGAGTCGTTATTCTCGAGTTCCGACATTCTGATCTGTCAGTCCTTGTTTCCTGAACCCGGTGGACCGTAGCGTTTGACGTTCTGAAGCACAACCTTGGCCTTGGGAAATCCTGTTACAATTCCTCCGTAAATGACCTGGAGTGCTACAATTCCAGCAATGAAGGGTCTTTCTATTATGTCTTGATGTCCGATAATGTTCCCGTTCATTTAAAGCCTTCTCCACCTTTCTTCGGATCAGCCTCGGCAGATCTTCCTCTTCCGACACATGTAACGTCCGACAATACTGTGTGTTCCTCGATGAAACTTCGGCCACCTCGTAGGACATGGCATAGATGAGGGCTTCGTTGATTTTTTGTTTTCCGCTTATTCGGATTGCTTTCTTAGTTCCGAATCTCGCACTCCATCTATGAAAGCATCTGTAACCAGAACATCCAGAAATTCCCTTGTTGCCGATGGGTAAGCAAGACGGGCGAGACGCTCTATGTCTGCTGCTAATTCCTGTAATGTCTCTCCGTTTTTCTGTTGTTGATTCTTTAATTGCATCCTGAAAACTTCCTGCAGGTGTTCATTGCCGTATCGTAGTTCCATTGTTTTGACCATGGCATCGTAGTCTGTCCGATCCGTCATAGTATGTAACAATTCGGATGCCTTTCCCTATGAGTGCCAACATGAGACCAGTTGCTTTCTCTGCCTTAGTATTCCATCTGTTGATTTGCGCCGCCGCTTCGAATTGTAATCGATACACCGACCATGACACAGAGCCGTCAAACACCGGTGGTTTAATCTTCCCCTTCATTTCAGTCACAGTGACCCCTGCATCTTGTTTTTTTTTCCAGCTCCGCCTTCATTTCATTTCGTAATTGTTGAAATTCCTAATGGCATGCGTCTCAAATAGCCTGTGACAACCAGTCCAACTCCTGGCCTTCACGTGTGGTTCAGATATTGAGTTCCTTCGGATACATCAGCTGCGTGGAGAGGGGGTATTTGATGTCTGGTCGACATCGTTCCGACCACAGCTTATACCCAGGCAATCATCTCATTTCCAACAGATGATCCAGAGTCACTTCGCGACTGAAGGAGATCCTATTTTTTTATTTTTTTAATGCTAAAAGTCCTAAAGAAAGTGTAATTGTTGTGCTGCACCGTGTTTCTAAATTATTTTATTTTCGTGTCTTTATTTTATTTCTTTTTTTTATTATTATTTTTTTTTTGTTTTGTCTGGTTGGGGTCTGCTTGGGGTTCCCGTTAGCCCGGGTAGATTACAAGGACAGCATGCAAGTTTCTCATGTTTTCTAATGTTGACAATTAAGATATTGTGCAATGCGTGCATCACGGTCATGTTCTGCGTGGAGGGTTTTATTGTCTGATGAGTTTTTCAAAAAGGAAAATAATTTATTTCTTTTTATTTATTAGCAAATATTTTTCTCTTTTTATTACATTTTTTTCTTATTAAATATTTTTTCTTGTTTTTTATTTTAAAATCATTATAACTTTTTTTTATCTTGTTACTCATTTTACTTGTTTGGTTTTTTTTTTAACAAAGCTTCTATTAACTCACTTTGACCTTCTGTCTGCTAAGAAAGTTGGCACATCATTTTATCGGATCAGGCTGAATTTTTGCACAGTTATTCATCGACAGAGAAGATTATGATTAAGTTTATACTTTATGCAATCATTTATTTTACCTAAAAAATCATGAATTAATAAACAAAAATACTCAATTAGTCATTTAATTATTAATTATTGGTAGATAATTTTTTTTATTAATTATTTATATTTTACTAGTAGGCCTATTTCTTTTTTTTTTAAGGAAACCTCAGAATTTGCGCTATTTCAATTTAGCTTTGTCATCATCGGAATCCTTGGGACTCTTTTTTTTTTTTTTTTTTTTTTTGGGGGGGGGGGGAGCTTTTTATTTATTTATTTATTAGTATATTTTTTTCAATTTTATTTGTAAAGTTTCGCATTTCACTAATATTAAATCATACAGCATTAAAGAGAAAATTTTAAACATAATTTACATATACATAATTACTTTTCAAAAAAGAAAATAATAGTCATGAAAAATTATTTTCCTTTTCTTATGCGTGTATATGTTTGTGTCCGACTGCTTCGTCTCAGTTCATTTTGGAATCTCCCAACCCGCCCACAGGACCTAGTGGAACACAGAGTGATGAATCCTGAGTGCGAACGTACAAGAAAACGTCTTGAGCAGACGTCATGCTAGTTCAGTTCTAGATGGACAGGAAATGCAGTTTTACTTTGAAAAATCCGTGATTGCGTGGGGCCCAGTTTGGGTAAGGATACGGATTATGAGCGAAAATGGCGATTCTGTATTAAAAAATAAATTAGTATTTGCATTTTAATCATTCGTTACTAAGTACAAAATCACGATCTAATTAACTTGACGAGATTTGCGTGTAGCAAAGTCATACAGTATATCATCAGAATTCTGTTTCCTACATTGATCACGCTCAATAGCAAGAATTAGCTAATTGTTCAATCTATCTTGGTGTATTGTTGACCTCAAGTAATTCTGCATTAGTTTGAGACGCGAGAAGTTTCTTTCACTAGATGTCACAGTTACGGGTACTGTATAATGCCGATTTTTTTAAAAATGAGCGTAAGATTATCGTTTCCCATATTGAATTACAACCCAAAATGACAGGAGATTTTTTATGACTTAAAAGATTAAATAATTTCATGAGATTTCCAGGAATTTTTCGTATATTTAATTATTTTAAACCTAGAATTAGCGCGGGACCTATGAAAGTGTGGGGTCCAATGCGGTCGCATGGGTTGCAGTGGCCTAAGGCCGTCCCTGGCGCTCGGGTGGAAACGGTCGATAGAGGAGACGATTTGGTAAAAAAGGGAAAGCAAAAAAGAACCCCATTTGTGTTGCCTAAGGACCGAGTCCACTGGCTGGAATGGAAGAAAGCCCCAACAAATATGTCACTTTCCACACACTGTTCCTCAAAGGACCGTTTCTATGTCAGACACCATCACGGCTGATGTGGTACAAAGATGGACTATGGAGAAGTTTCAATGATTTTCTCCGCCTTTGGCCTCGCTTCTTATTCGAACGCCATTGGTAATAAAGATGTAATACTTTACATCTGCTTTTAGTTAGCACTCCGCGCCTTCTCTTAAGTAAGGGGGTGGGGGAGAGTTGTCCCAAAGTTTGAAAATGTTGGGAGCAAGAGAAGTAGAGTACAAACAAAGCGTTTAACAAGCATGGATTACACGACCAATACATATATAGCATTACTGAGGCTCTGCGAACGCTTCCTTTAGAGTCATAAAGAGTTAGTAAGAAAAATTAACTCTGTTGCCATTTCGCCCTACTGGCATAGAGGAAAGTAGTTGGTAGCAGACGGCCTTTGAAAGAGACTGCTGGAGAACTCTCACAAAGGCTGAGAGACACACATTTCAGATCCAAAGAAAAGCTTTTATTGAAGACATACACAGAAGACGAAAGGAAAACTTACATAGATCGCCGGAAAACAAAGTCTTTGTCTGTACGAAATGAGTAAAAAATATGCAGGATGCAACTGGGTTAGCGTTGCGATATAAAACACAGCACCCTTTCTTAATCTTCCGACTCGAAGACATTGCTATTGAATATTGCTCAGAGACACTTGAGTTTCCTTAAATATCAGGAATGGAATGTAGTTGGCCTTCTTCAATCGTAGAACGACTGTGGTTCATTTCGTAGAGCTTCGAATCTTGGTTAACGCTTGAATATTAAGTTTCGGGAGTCCCTGAGTCTACCAAACTTTAGTGGGTATTTAGCATTAGTAGTGAGAGAGTAAAGCGGTTGGTCTTCGTACTGGCCACATGACTATTTCGTTTACTGTAGACCGTAGAAACTTTAAGACCTATACGTTTACACCATCAGCCCGAAATTGGCATGGCTTAAAAGGTGTTCTTTAATTTACTTTGCTTTAGTTTACTTCACTAACTTTAGCATAAAGAAATTAGGCCATCCCCCCTCCCCCTTCTTTTTAATCCACCATTTACACCCCCCCCCACACACACACACACAGACAAACAGACAGACAAACAAATTCAAAAATCACGCATTGTTTGAAAGAAATTCTACTGAAGGAATTTCATTTTGTTTTCTTGTCTCTTTGTTTATATCTCTTTTTGTATGACTCGCTAACATAGTCCCCGACTCCACATAAGCCTGACACACCAGGGAGGAAAAAAAAAGGAGTGGGGCTAAAAGGAGAGCAGTTCCTCTTAGTTTCATAGTTCAGTTCTTGAAAGCAATTTTTTCAACCTACCCCCCCCTTCCCTCCTCACTATTATTGTTGTACCTCCTGCACATGAATGTATCTCCCACGCCGCTAAAGATCTTTTTGTGTGTGTGTGTGTGTGTTAGCGCCCACGCGTCGCCCCAGGGCGCACGTTTACCAATGTTACCATAAGAGTGCAGTATGGCTTCATACAAAGTGTCAACGCAACTGTGCAGCGAGGCGACAGACGAACAGGAAAAGGGGGGAGGAGGAGGAGACTCAAGCACCGAATTCAGGACTTCGTGTCCCTCATGCAGCGCAGGTTGTTACTACAGGTTGTTGTGTCTACCCCCCGCTGCCCCCTACCCCTCTCTCTCCTTAAAATTTTACTATCCTAAGAGAAAAAAAAACGCTAACTATCGCATCGCTAGCAGTTTACACGGGTTGTTACTTCCAAGCCAACGACCCCCGCCCAATCTCTTTCATTACGTAGCTTATTCGCATCTTCGTGAATGACATTTCCAATGTTTGAAATAGAGGCTGTACTAGATCTAGTCTGCGGGTTATCATAGTATCGTGCAGGATTGTATGTTTCAGTCAATCTGTGTTCAGTTTACCGCTTCTTTGAAGTAGGATATTAGGGATTGTGTTTAAGGATACATCTTCATAATTCAATATTCTTCCTGGAATAATATGCTTGATATTTAAACAACTGGCCTAGGAGATATACAGCGATAATCGAAGGTAAGCCATTTTTTTTTTTACATATCAACTCACTCTGTCTGTCTGGTACAAACTTTGAACACGTTATTTCTCCCACACCCATTCTCGGATCAAGTTGAAACTTTACACAATTATTTATTATACATAACGAAACACAAATGAAGAAAAATAATTTAAAAGTTATAAATTAAAAATGATAATCGATTATTTTTAATTGGTACCAAAAGGGAAATCAATCCTTCAGTATTGAGATATATGCCTAAATGTGTGGAGTTTCTCTTGGATAATTGTATTAGTTTTTTCTCCCACACCCATTCTCGGATCAAGTTGAAACTTTACACAATTATTTATTATACATAACGAAACACAAATGAAGAAAAATAATTTAAAAGTTATAAATTAAATATGATAATCGATTATTTTTAATTGGTACCAAAAGGGAAATCAATCCTTCAGTATTGAGATATATGCCTAAATGTGTGGAGTTTCTCTTGGATAATTGTATTAGTTTTTTCTCCTACACCCATGCTCGGGTCAAGTTGAAACTTTACGCAATTATTTATTATTACTAACAAAGCATGAATCAGTAAACAAATTAATTAATTATTCAATTAACTATCGGTAAATAATCATTTTGTTACATATGGAAAAGGGGAATAAATTCTGCATTATTGAAATATTTAACAAACAAATAAAAATCCCTCTCTACCCAGAAGAAATGATGAAAATGATAGAGTGTAGAATAAACGAGAATCGGACCAGCTCACATCCTAATTACAAGAAAAAGGATGCCTGTTATAAGCTGTCTAACATGATCAACGCACAATTTTTTTGAATCAGAACCGGACACAACAGAACGAGGAAACATATGTTCCGGAAGCTAAAATTCTGAATATGCCCTTGTGGAGCATCACCAGAGAATGCAAACCATGTCCTTCAAAGCCGCATACTATATCAAGAGGTCCCAAAACCCTCCTAGAGAAAAAAAACTATATTGAGAACTGCCTGATCTGGAAACCACTGCGCGGTTCAACTCATATATAATATTACTGATCTGAATCCTCCAACATGAAAAATGAAAAAAAAAAAAGACTTTTTCACATTATTTTTTTTTTTTTTTTTTATAGTTTATAGCATGCTTAATTGTGGAACAGTAGAAGGAAGGGGTATCTAGGAGTTGGTTTTCCGTGCTGCCTTTAGGCGCTCAGTAAACACAACTCTGCCCAAGTCGGGTGACGAACCTCGAGCCCCCTTCTAGGTAGCCAAGCCAAGCCAAGTTCAAGCGCACTTACCCTCTCGACCACGCTTAAACTGCAAGGTTTACTTGTGGAAGTCCGAGAACATTCGTTCTGATTGTAGGCCGCTACTTAAACTACTTCTTTATCTCCCCCCCCCCCCCAAAAAAAAATTGTCTTTTATTATCAACGTTAGCGATATCCCTCGGGCGTGCCAAATAAAACACAAAATCCCAGATCTTCTGGAACTCTGGGCAATACGTTTCTATGGAACACCATTGAATTCACTAACACTTCTTAATGAAGGAAGGAGGCTGGCAGATTACGTTCAACTGACTTCTGTAAATGAAGTTTTGTGTTTAATTTTTATATCAGAAGATGTGAAGAATCGCAAACTAAAACAGATTAAAAACATGACATTTTCACAATTTTTTTTAAATGCCGTCCCACCGGAGGACAAGGCCGCCAAAACGTCAAAATGGCTTGAGCGTACAAAGTTCTCTGGTGAGCTCCTCCGAATTAAGACTGCCTGGAGTCCAATGAAACAGCAAGTCAAGTTCTTACTGCAGTCCAGGCCATAGACTTGAATCTGCTGCTTTCTAGCAGGCAACTTTCGTGGCAAGGCAGACCAGTAGTCCTCAAGATCGGGGAAAATCAAAACCGGATATCAACATATACACACAAACACACACACACACACACTCTTTCTTTCCCCTCTCTCTCTTTCTTTCCTCTCTCTTTCTTTCCTCTCTCTTTCTTTCCTCTCTCTTTCTTTCCTCTCTCCCTTTGTTTCCTCTCTCTCTCGTATCTTGATAGCCATGCTTCAAAGATTCTACAGGTAGCGCCTATATTACGCAGTAAAGTTAAACTTTGCACGCTATAATATTGACTTGTGAATTTATTTCAATTGTATTGATTAAAAAGCAAATACAAATTAAGTGGTCTTTTCATCAGGAAAACTCATTACGAAGTTGCCCATCCAAAACAAAAAGGGGCAATGAGCATTATGACATAAGTCCTGTTGTATTTTCTTGATCGGTGTTGATAATAGTTCTAATATATAGATGGTTGAGTGTCATAAACATCTTAGATACCTAGCAGAGGGATTGAGTTTGAATTCTGATTTAGACCTGAGATGAACTCCTATTGAAAAAACAGAGCAGGAATGTCTAATCCTCCCGTAGTGCTCTGGCAAGAAACTTAGCCGTTAGGCATAATAATAGGGCCGGACTTAACCATTGTGGGGCCCAATGCGAAACGGATTTCGCGGGGCCCAGTTTGGGTAAGGATACGGATAATAAGTGAAAATTAAGAGTTTGTCTTAGAAAATATATTTTGTTTGCATTTTATTCATTTTTTACTACACACAGAATTACTACACGAGCCTTGCGTATAGCGAAGTCATACAGTAATTCATAATAATTCTGTTTCCTACATAGATCACGCTCAATAGCAAGAATTACCAAATGTTTCAATCTAACTACGAGAATTGTTGACCTTAAGTAATTCTTTATTAGTTTGAGGCGCGAGAAGCTTCTTTCACTAGATTACACAATTACGGGTATTGCATTATGCTGTTTTTTTTATCGCGCGTAGGATTGGCGTTTTCCATATTGAATGACACCCCAAAATGACATTTTTTGTGTATATATTTCAAGAGATTTGTATGAGTTTTCAAAAGATTTTAATAATTTCCGATTATTTCCAGGACTTGTTCGTATATTTTGCAATTTCAGATTTCCAGGAGCTCCTGCTAAATTGACAGGAGACCACGGGAAATCTGTGATAAGTTATAAAATGGTTTAATTTAATAATTTATACACCTAGAATTAGCGCGGGTCTAATGAAATTGCGGGGCCCACTGTGGTAGCATAGGTTGCCGTGGCCTAAGGCCGGCCCTGCTAAATGGCTACTTACTTTGGTACGCCTACTTACTTTAGAATGGCTACTTATTTTGGTACACCTACTTACTTTGAAATGGCTACTTACTTTGGTACTCCTACTTACTTTGGCATGGCTACTTATTTTGGCACATCTACTTACTTTGGAATGGCTACTTATTTTGGTACTCCTACTTACTTTGGAACGTCTACTTATTTTGGTAAGCCAACTTACTTTGGAATGGCTACTTATTTTGGAAGGCAACTTACTTTGGAATGGCTACTTATTTTGGTACACCTACTTTCTTTGGAATGGCTACTTATTTTGGTAAGCCAACGTACTTTGGAATGGCTACTTATCTTGGATTGGCTACTTATTTTGTTACGCCTACTTACTTTGGTATGGCTTCTTATTTTAGTAAGCCTAATTACTTTGCAATGGCTACTTATTTTGGAATGGCTACTTACTTTGGCATGGCTACTTTCTTTGGTACGCCTACTTACTTTAGAATGGCTACTTATTTTGGTAAGCCAACTTACTTTGGAATGGCTACTTATTTTGGTAAGCTATTTTACTTTGAAATGGCTACTTTTTTTGGTAAGCCAACTTACTTTGGAATGGCTACTTACTTTGGTACGTCTTTTTACTTTGGAATGTCTACTTATTTTGGTAAGCCAACTTACTTTGGAATGGCTACTTATTTTGGTACACCTACCTACTTTGGAATGGCTACTTATTTTGGTAAGCCAACTTACTTTTAAATGGCTACTTATTTTGGTAAGCCTACTTACTTTGGAATGTCTACTTATTTTGGTAAGCCAACTTACTTTGAAATGGCTACTTATTTCGGTAAGCCTACTTACTTTGGAATTGCTACTTACTTTGATACGTCTATTTACTTTGGATTGGTTACTTATTTTGGTACGCCTACTTACTTTGGAATGGCTACTTATTTTGGTACACCTACTTACTTTGGATTGGTTACTTATTTTGGTACGCCTACTTACTTTGGAATGGCTACTTATTTTGGTACACCTACTTACTTTGGATTGGTTACTTATTTTGGTACGCCTACTTACTTTGGCATGGCTACTTACTTTGGAATGGCTACTTACTTTGGTACACCTACTTACTTTGGAATGGCTACTTATTTTGGTACGCCTACTTACTTTTGAATGGCTACTTATTTTGGTACACCTACTTACTTGGGAATGGCTACTTACTTTGGTATGTCTACTTATTTTACTACTTTCTTTTATTTGACTACTTTTTTTAGGTACGTCTACTTACCTTGCATGTCATGTCAGCTCATTTTGACCTCTAAATCTAATGTTTTTGCAATTGTCGAATAAAGGTTAGAGAAAAAAAGATAAATATATATCTTCATTGATGTAGCTGCTTATGGCATATAGTTTTGTTTTCAAAAGCTAAGAAAATATATTGCATGCACAAACGTATTAACTTGTTTCTAAACATAATTTAATGAGTTTGTTACAAGATACAAATCTTATACAACAGGACATTTTAGTACTTCAGTTATAGTGTGTGTGTGTGAGTTTGTGTTTCTCTGCCAGCTAGGTGCTACAAGTCAACGACCGTCCACAACACATATCCCACACAATATCTTTTTACTAATACTCCACAATGAGCCATCCACAAGAGAGTGTGTGTATGTGTACTTGTGTATGTGTGAAAGACCAATACTCTGTAATCTTGTTCGTTGTTGCTTCTGTTTAAATTTACATAACTTGAAAGTTGCTGACCTTAAGTCCTATTCTCAACAGCGGATGTTCTCCTTACTACGGAGATATCTGTACCAGCACGTACGCCGGACTGCTGCTGGCACAGCTCGCCAGGACCAGAGGCGTAGGCCTACTGGTTATATGGGCATCCGGGCAAATGCCTGGTGGGCCAGTACCAAAACGGGCCGTAGGGGTCGCCGAATGGGCCACTTTGAACGAGAATAAGTACTGTAAATGTGATTGGCATAAAAGAACTTTACAGACTTTACTATGTAATACTTAATACATACTCTCGTAATAATGGTATCACCTTTATTCATATGGCATGCTTACTGGTGATTTACATTCCACTATATACACGAAGCGATATAATAAAAATAATTATAATTTTTATATAGCGCTACTTTCATGCTTATAGCATGCTCAGAGCACTATGGTCCAATCTCATTTGTGGACCAGTGATGGTGGGGGGGGGGGGCGGGGTGCTCAGTAAACACAATTTTGCTCGAGTCGGGTGTCAAACCTCGAGCCCCCTTCATAGGTAGCCAAGACAAGCTAAGTTCAAGCGTACATAGCCTCTCGACCACATATATAAGGTTTATATTTTGTATAGTCCTGTAGAAGTTGAATAGTAATAAATATCCTAGTGAATCTATAACAATACGCCAAGCTTATAAATTAGTTACGAATTTCCAGTTAAAATGGGATAGTAATGTTTACATTAATCTATAGATGCGCTTTTACCAAAACTAACTCGAAATAGCGTGTCCAGTCAAATGTGCATTATAAATATTGATCTGTTTATATGCAAGATCCCAGGATTTCATCGCTTCAAAAACCTTTCACAAATCATTATTGTACGCAGGGAAAGAGTAAGATTGAATGAGAAGAAGAATCGAAGCTTTATCAAAACTTTAATCATTATGAGGGCAGGTAACTAAAGATGTAAATCTTAATGCAATCAATTTGTGAGCCAGATGGTATTGCAATTTCAGTGCCAATGTCGACATTAATTCTGCCCCAAGACAGGCTTTACGCAACCTGTTATACTTTCACATTTATACATTTGCAAGTGTCCTTAGTATGAGTGAAGTGGTACTGGTAGCTGATGTAAAGAATGAAGTCTTACTTTGTTACGAGATTTAGATCTATAACTTCAATTAAAAGTGTTTAAATTAGGAGTGTACTATACATAAAATAAGCACATCTTTAGAAAGAGAGAGAATGAGAGAGAGAAATTCTTAAAGTTTGAACCTTCCTACTTGATAAGAAAGCAGAATTTTGTCATAGATTAAATAGTTGGTCTAAGTCTAGACCTAGATCTAACTTACATTGTTATATATTGATATTATTATAACTCCGCCATGCGCACCGACATCTAAGCTAGAAGGTGCGCACTGTGATAAACTAGACTGAGAAGGATGTCAACAGTAGGAAGAGAGGAGAACGATTTCCGCCCAAGTTGAGAACCGCAGTGAAAAGACTGTGCCTAAGAAAGATGATGTCTTGTGAACTTGTGATGTCGTGTAAATAAAGATATATGTGCCTCGTTGAGTTGCCTCACTTAAGTTATTACAATTTTTCCCTGCTTTCTCGTTTGGCTGTACAACCCAAAGAGAAAGCAGGGAAAAATTGTAATAAAGTTCATTGGCAAGATCCAGGACTTTTTGGATGCATTTGATGAACATGAGCAAGAACATAATGTTGAACAAAGTTGATGAAAGTGTATTGCAAGTAGAAGGCCAAATAGACCAAAGTGATAAAATTGTGTCGCAAGCAAAAGGAGGAATAAACTCGTTAGGGAAGGAGCAGTTGCCTGGTAAGGACTGTGGCTGCACAAACAGTGGTGATGGAAGCGCTGGGGATTGGAGCGCTGTCTGTGACTGTGTTGTGGGCTAGTCTGACGGGGATGACTTTCAGGGCGAGAAACGTGACAACGATTGCTGCGACGATCTCAGTGGGATTTACAGAATTGAAAGAAAAGAAACAAACATTGAACACTCTTTAAAAAAAGCGCATGAAAAAACAAACCAGTGCGCATTTAGTAAATTCAGCGTACAATGTGTAGGCTGTACCTTTAGGGTACTCAGGACCATCTCTCCTTATGTGTTCAGGTGTGTAACAGATGGGGGAAACATTGGAACAAAGTCTCTTACAATAGAATGTCAAGGTCCTCGGTTCGGAAGATGAAGTAAGGGTGAGAGCAGTTGTTTCTCATGGCTAAGCAAACACAGTTGCGACCTGCCATATATTGTCACATCTAATATGATCTCATGCAGACAAAAAGCGGTTATTTGCACCGGACTGCTTCTGTTTAAGTTTTCGCCTTCTAGGCCCGTCACGGCAAAGGCTTTTTTTAGGTCTAAATTGTGTGCGTTCTCCGTCTGTTTTAACACTCTGAAAGGAGTCGTTATTCTCGAGTTCGACATTCTGAGCTGTCAGTCCTTGTTTCTTGAACCCGGTGGACCGTAGCGTTTGACGTTCTGAAGCACAACCTTGGCCTTGGGAAATCCTGTTACAATTCCTCCGTAAATGACCTGGAGTGCTACAATTCCAGCAATGAAGGGTCTTTCTATTATGTCTTGATGTCCGATAATGTTCCCGTTCATTTAAAGCCTTCTCCACCTTTCTTCGGATCAGCCTCGGCAGATCTTCCTCTTCCGACACATGTAACGTCCGACAATACTGTATGTTCCTCGATGAAACTTCGGCCGCCTCGTAGGACATGGCATAGATGAGGGCTTCGTTGATTTTTCGTTTTCCGCTTATTCGGATTGCTTTCTTAGTTCCGAATCTCGCACTCCATCTATGAAAGCATCTGTAACCAGAACATCCAGAAATTCCCTTGTTGCCGATGGGTAAGCAAGACGGGCGAGACGCTCTATGTCTGCTGCTAATTCCTGTAATGTCTCTCCGTTTTTCTGTTGTTGATTCTTTAATTGCATCCTGAAAACTTCCTGCAGGTGTTCATTGCTGTATCGTAGTTCCATTGTTTTGACCATGGCATCGTAGTCTGTCCGATCCGTCATAGTATGTAACAATTCGGATGCCTTGCCTCTGAGTGCCAACATGAGACCAGTTGCTTTCTCTGCCTTAGTATTCCATCTGTTGATTTTCGCCGCCGCTTTGAATTGTAATCGATACACCGACCATGACACAGAGCCGTCAAACACCGGTGGTTTAATCTTCCCCTTCATTTCAGTCACAGTGACCCCTGCAACTTGTTTTTTTTTCCAGCTCCGCCTTCATTTCATTTCGTAATTGTTGAAATTCCTAATGGCATGCGTCTCAATTAGCCTGTGACAACCAGTCCAACTCCTGGCCTTCACGTGTGGTTCAGATATTGAGTTCCTTCGGATACATCAGCTGCGTGGAGAGGGGGTATTTGATGTCTGGTCGACATCGTTCCGACCACAGCTTATACCCAGGCAATCATCTCATTTCCAACAGATGATCCAGAGTCACTTCGCGACTGAAGGAGATCCTATTTTTTTATTTTTTTAATGCTAAAAGTCCTAAAGAAAGTGTAATTGTTGTGCTGCACCGTGTTTCTAAATTATTTTATTTTCGTGTCTTTATTTTATTTCTTTTTTTTATTATTATTATTTTTTTTTTGTTTTGTCTGGTTGGGGTCTGCTTGGGGTTCCCGTTAGCCCGGGTAGATTACAAGGACAGCATGTAAGTTTCTCATGTTTTCTAATGTTGACAATTAAGATATTGTGCAATGCGTGCATCACGGTCATGTTCTGCGTGGAGGGTGTTTTTGTCTGATGAGTTTTTCAAAAAGGAAAATAATTTATTTCTTTTTATTTATTAGCAAATATTTTTCTCTTTTTATTACTTTTTTTTCTTATTAAATATTTTTTCTTGTTTTTTATTTTAAAATCATTATAACTTTTTTTTTATCTTGTTACTCATTTTACTTGTTTGGTTTTTTTTTTAACAAAGCTTCTATTAACTCCCTTTGACCTTCTGTCTGCTAAGAAAGTTGGCACATCATTTTATCGGATCAGGCTGAATTTTTGCACAGTTATTCATCGACAGAGAAGATTATGATTAAGTTTATACTTTATGCAATCATTTATTTTACCTAAAAAATCATGAATTAATAAACAAAAATACTCAATTAGTCATTTAATTATTAATTATTGGTAGATAATTTTTTTTTATTAATTATTTATATTTTACTAGTAGGCCTATTTCTTTTTTTTTTTAAGGAAACCTCAGAATTTGCGCTATTTCAATTTAGCTTTGTCATCATCGGAATCCTTGGGACTCTTTTTTTTTTTTTTTTTTTTGGGGGGGGGGGAGCTTTTTATTTATTTTTTTATTAGTATATTTTTTTCAATTTTATTTGTAAAGTTTCGCATTTCACTAATATTAAATCATACAGCATTAAAGAGAAAATTTTAAACATAATTTACATATACATAATTACTTTTCAAAAAAGAAAATAATAGTCATGAAAAATTATTTTCCTTTTCTTATGCGTGTATATGTTTGTGTCCGACTGCTTCGTCTCAGTTCATTTTGGAATCTCCCAACCCGCCCACAGGACCTAGTGGAACACAGAGTGATGAATCTTGAGTGCGAACGTACAAGAAAACGTCTTGAGCAGACGTCATGCTAGTTCAGTTCTAGATGGACAGGAAATGCAGTTTTACTTTGAAAAATCCGTGATTGCGTGGGGCCCAGTTTGGGTAAGGATACGGATTATGAGCGAAAATGGCGATTCTGTATTAAAAAATAAATTAGTATTTGCATTTTAATCATTCGTTACTAAGTACAAAATCACGATCTAATTAACTTGACGAGATTTGCGTGTAGCAAAGTCATACAGTATATCATCAGAATTCTGTTTCCTACATTGATCACGCTCAATAGCAAGAATTAGCTAATTGTTCAATCTATCTTGGTGTATTGTTGACCTCAAGTAATTCTGCATTAGTTTGAGACGCGAGAAGTTTCTTTCACTAGATGTCACAGTTACGGGTACTGTATAATGCCGATTTTTTTTAAAAATGAGCGTAAGATTATCGTTTCCCATATTGAATTACAACCCAAAATGACAGTTTTTGTCTATATTTCAGGAGATTTTTTATGACTTAAAAGATTAAATAATTTCATGAGATTTCCAGGAATTTTTCGTATATTTAATTATTTTAAACCTAGAATTAGCGCGGGACCTATGAAAGTGTGGGGTCCAATGCGGTCGCATGGGTTGCAGTGGCCTAAGGCCGTCCCTGGCGCTCGGGTGGAAACGGTCGATAGAGGAGACGATTTGGTAAAAAAGGGAAAGCAAAAAAGAACCCCATTTGTGTTGCCTAAGGACCGAGTCCACTGGCTGGAATGGAAGAAAGCCCCAACAAATATGTCACTTTCCACACACTGTTCCTCAAAGGACCGTTTCTATGTCAGACACCATCACGGCTGATGTGGTACAAAGATAGACTATGGAGAAGTTTCAATGATTTTCTCCGCCTTTGGCCTCGCTTCTTTTTCGAACGCCATTGGTAATAAAGATGTAATACTTTACATCTGCTTTTAGTTAGCACTCCGCGCCTTCTCTTAAGTAAGGAGGTGGGGGAGAGTTGTCCCAAAGTTTGAAAATGTTGGGAGCAAGAGAAGTAGAGTACAAACAAAGCGTTTAACAAGCATGGATTACACGACCAATACATATATAGCATTACTGAGGCTCTGCGAACGCTTCCTTTAGAGTCATAAAGAGTTAGTAAGAAAAATTAACTCTGTTGCCATTTCGCCCTACTGGCATAGAGGAAAGTAGTTGGTAGCAGACGGCCTTTGAAAGAGACTGCTGGAGAACTCTCACAAAGGCTGAGAGACACACATTTCAGATCCAAAGAAAAGCTTTTATTGAAGACATACACAGAAGACGAAAGGAAAACTTACATAGATCGCCGGAAAACAAAGTCTTTGTCTGTACGAAATGAGTAAAAAAATATGCAGGATGCAACTGGGTTAGCGTTGCGATATAAAACACAGCACCCTTTCTTAATCTTCCGACTCGAAGACATTGCTATTGAATATTGCTCACAGACACTTGAGTCACCGTAAATATCAGGAATGGAATGTAGTTGGCCTTCTTCAATCGTAGAACGACTGTGGTTCATTTCGTAGAGCTTCGAATCTTGGTTAACGCTTGAATATTAAGTTTCGGGAGTCCCTGAGTCTACCAAACTTTAGTGGGTATTTTGCATTAGTAGTGAGAGAGTAAAGCGGTTGGTCTTCGTACTGGCCACATGACTATTTCGTTTACTGTAGACCGTAGAAACTTTAATACCTATACATTTACACCATCAGCCCAAAATTGGCATTGCTTAAAAGGTGTTCTTTTATTTACTTTGCTTTAGTTTACTTCACTAACTTTAGCATAAAGAAATTAGGCCATCCCCCCTCCCCCTTCTTTTTAATCCACCATTTACACCCCACACACACACACACACACACAGACAAACAGACAGACAAACAAATTCAAAAATCACGCATTGTTTGAAAGAAATTCTACTGAAGGAATTTCATTTTGTTTTCTTGTCTCTTTGTTTATATCTCTTTTTGTATGACTCGCTAACATAGTCCCCGACTCCACATAAGCCTGATACAACAGGGAGGAAAAAAAAAGGAGTGGGGCTAAAAGGAGAGCAGTTTCTCTTAGTTTCATAGTTCAGTTCTTGAAAGCAATTTTTCAACCTACCCCCCCCCCTTCCCCCCTCACTATTATTGTTGTACCTCCTGCACATGGATGTATCTCCCACGCCGCTAAAGATCTTTTTGTGTGTGTGTGTGTTAGCGCCCACGCGTCGCCCCAGGGCGCACGTTTACCAATGTTACCATAAGAGTGCAGTATGGCTTCATACAAAGTGTCAACGCAACTGTGCAGCGAGGCGACAGACGAACAGGAAAAGGGGGGAGGAGGAGGAGACTCAAGCACCGAATTCAGGACTTCGTGTCCCTCATGCAGCGCAGGTTGTTACTACAGGTTGTTGTGTCTGCCCCCCGCTGCCCCCAACCCCTCTCTCTCCTTAAAATTTTACTATCCTGGGAGAAAAAAAAACGCTTACTATCGCATCGCTAGCAGTTTACACGGGTTGTTACTTCCAAGCCAACGACCCCCGCCCAATCTCTTTCATTACGTAGCTTATTCGCATCTTCGTGAATGACATTTCCAATGTTTGAAATAGAGGCTGTACTAGATCTAGTCTGCGGGTTATCATAGTATCGTGCAGGATTGTATGTTTCAGTCAATCTGTGTTCAGTTTACCGCTTCTTTGAAGTAGGATATTAGGGATTGTGTTTAAGGATACATCTTCATAATTCAATATTCTTCCTGGAACTATATGCTTGATATTTAAACAACTGGCCTAGGAGATATACAGCGATAATCGAAGGTAAGCCATTTTTTTTTACATATCAACTCACTCTGTCTGTCTGGTACAAACTTTGAACACGTTATTTCTCCCACACCCATTCTCGGATCAAGTTGAAACTTTACACAATTATTTATTATACATAACGAAACACAAATGAAGAAAAATAATTAAAAAGTTAATAAATCAAATATGATAATTAATTATTTTTGTTTGGTACCAAAAAGGGAAATCAATCCTTCAGTATTGAGAGATATGCCTAAATGTGTGGAGTTAGGTTCTCTTGGATAATTGTATTAGTTTTTTCTCCTACACCCATGCTCGGGTCAAGTTGAAACTTTACGCAATTATTTATTATTACTAACAAAGCATGAATCAATAAACAAATTAATTAATTATTCAATTAACTATTGGTAAATAATCATTTTGTTACATATGGAAAAAGGGGGAATAAATTCTACATTATTGAAATATATAACAAACAAATGAAAATCCCTCTCTACCCAGAAGAAATGATGAAAATGATAGAGTGTAGAATAAATGAGAATTGGGCCAGCTCACATCCTAATTACAAGAAAAAGGATGCCAGTTATAAGGTGTCTAACATGATGATCAACGCACAATTTTTTTGAATCAAAACCGGACACAGCAGAACGAGGAAACATATGTTCCGGAAGCTAAAATTCGGAATATGCCCTTGTGGAGCATCACCAGAGAATGCAAACCATGTCCTTCAAAGCTGCATACTATTCAATAGGTCCCAAAACCGTCCTATAGAAAAAAAAAACTATATAGAGAACTGCCTGATCTGGAAACCACTGCGCGGTTCAACTCATATATAAGATTACTGATCTGAATCCTCCAACATGAAAAATGAGAACAAAAAAAAAAAAGAAGACTTTTCATATTAATTCAACAATTAAACTGCAAGGTTTACTTGTGGAACTCTGAGAACATTCGTTCGGATTGAAGCCGCTACTTAAACTACTACTTTATCAACCACAAAAAGAATCTTTTATTTTCTACGTTAGCGATATCCCTTGGGCGTGCCAAATAAAACACAAAATCACAGATCTTCCGGAACTCTGAGCAATACGTTTTTATGAAACACCATTGAATTCACTAACACTTCTTAATGAAGGAAGGAGGCTGGCAGAACACGTTCAACTGACTTCTGTAAATGAAGTTTTGTGTTTAATTTTTATATCAGAAGATAAGAAGAGGACAAGGCCGCAAAAATGTCAAAATTCTTGAGCATACAAAGTTCTCTGGTGAGCTCCTTCGAATTAAGACTGGCTGGAGACCAATGAAACAGCAAGTCAAGTTCTTACTGCTGTCCAGGCCATAGACTTGAATCTCTGCTGCTTTCTAGCAGGCAACTTTTGTGGCAAGGCAGACCATTAGTAGTCAAGATCGGGGAAAATCAGAACCGGAGATAAACATATACACACAAACACACACACACCTTCTCTTTCTTTCCTCTCTCTCTCTTTCTTTCCTCTCTCTCTTTCTTTCCTCTCTTTCTCGATCTAAAGGTGGGGATGAGCGAAAGGACGGGAGAGCGATCTTCTTTCCTCTCTCCCTTTCTTTCTCTCTCTCTTCTTCCTCTCTCTTCTTCCTCTCTCCTTTTTCCTCTCCTCTTTCTTTCCCTCTCTCTTTCTTCCTCTCTTCTCTCTCTCTCTCTTTCTTTCCCTCTCTCTTTCTTTCCTCTCTCGCCTTTCTTTCATCTCTCCCTTTCCTCTCTCTCTCTCTTTCTTTCCCCTCTCTCTTTTTTTCCTCTCGCTCTTTCTTTCATCTCTCCCTTTCTTTCCTCTCTCCCTTTCTTTCATCTCTCCCTTTCTTTCATCTCTCCCTTTCCTCTCTCTCTCTCTTTCTTTCCCCTCTCTCTTTTTTTCCTCTCTCTCTTTCTTTCATCTCTCCCTTTCTTTCCTCTCTCCGTTTCTTTCATCTCTCCCTTTCTTTCCTCTCTCTCTCTCTTTCTTTCCTTTCTCTCTCTCTTTCTTTCCTCTCTCTTTCTTTCCTCTCTCTCTCTTTCTTTGCTCTCTCTCTCCCTTTCTTTCCTCTCTCTCTCTTTCTTTCCTCTCTCTTTCTTTCCTCTCTCTCTTTCTTTCCTCTCTCTCTTTCTTTCCTCTCTCTTTTTTTCCTCTCTCTTTCTTTCCTCTCTCTCTTTCTTTCCTCTCTCTCTCTTTCCTCTCTCTTTCTTTCCTCTCTCTCTTTCTTTCCCCTCTCTCTCTTTCTTTCCTCTCTCTTTCTTTCCTCTCTCTCTTTCTTTCCTCTCTCTCTCTTTCTTTCCTCTCTCTTTCTTTCCTCTCTCTCTTTCTTTCCTCTCTCTCTCTTTCTTTCCTCTCTCTTTCTTTCCTCTCTCTCTTTCTTTCCTCTCTCTCTTTCTTTCATCTCTCCCTTTCTTTCCTCTCTCCCTTTCTTTCCTCTCTCTCTTTCTTTCCTCTCTCTCTCTTTCTTTTCTCTCTCTCTTTCTTTTTTTCCTCTCTCTTTCTTTCCTCTCTCTCTCTCTTTCTTTCCTCTCTCTTTCTTTCCTCTCTCTCTTTCTTTCCTCTCTCTCTTTCTTTCCTCTCTCTCTCTTTCTTTCCTCTCTCTCTCTTTCTTTCCTCTCTCTCTCTCTTTCTTTCCTCTCTCTCTTTCTTTCCTCTCTCTCTCTTTCTTTCCCCTCTCTCTCTTTCTTTCCTCTCTCTCTTTCTGTCCTCTCTCTCTTTCTTTCCTCTCTCTCTTTCTTTCCTCTCTCTCTCTTTCTTTCCTCTCTCTCTCTCTTTCTTTCCTCTCCCTTTCTTTCCTCTCTCCCTTTCTTTCCTCTCTCTCTTTCTTTCCTCTCTCTCTTTCTTTTCTCTCTCTCTTTCTTTCCTCTCTCTCTTTATTTCCTCTCTCTCTCTTTCTTTACTCTCTCCCTTTCTTTCCTCTCTCTTTTTCTTTCCTCTCTCTTTTTCTTTCTTTCCCCTCTCTCTCTTATTCTTTCCTCTCTCTCTTTCTTTTCTCTCTCCCTTTTTTTCCTCTCTCTCTTTTTCTTTCCTCTCTCTCTCTTTCTTTCCTCTCTCTCTCTTTCTTTCCTCTCTCTCTCTTTTTTTCCTCTCTCTCTCTTTCTTTCCTCTCTCTATTTCTTTCCTCTCTCTCTCTCTTTCTTTCCTCTCTCTCTTTCTTTCCTCTCTCTCTTTCTTTCCTCTCTCTCTTTATTTCCTCTCTCTTTCTTTCCTCTGTCCCTTTCTTTCCTCTCTCACTCTCTCTCTCTCTTTCTTTCCTCTCTCTCTTTCTTTCCTCTCTCTCTTTCTTTCCTCTGTCCCTTTCTTTCCTCTCTCTCTCTCTCTTTCTTTCCTCTCTCTCTTTCTTTCCTCTCTCCCTTTCTTTCCTCTCTCTCTTTCTTTCCTCTGTCCCTTTCTTTCCTCTCTCTCTCTCTCTCTTTCTTTCCTCTCTCTCTTTCTTTCCTCTCTCTCATTTTGTATTTTCTTGGACCGGTGTCTCTAATAGTCCTAAACATCTTAGATACCTAACCAGAGGGATCGAGTTTGAATTCTGATGTAGACCAGAACAATTAAATCTTGGTGTGTCTCTAGCTGAATCGTATCTGCAGCTCTGCAGCTCTTCACCTGCTGCCAGATTCCCCTACCCCCCACAAGTCCACAAAAGATATTGAATCAGTGTGCACTGAGTATGTTAGAATATATAAGGCATGCTATCTAAAAACAAAACAAAAGTACACGTTGAACTTAAGAAAAACTTTATGCCAAAATTAAATTTAAAAAAAACACTCCATTTCACTGTCCAATAATTGCTGACATTTCACCCGTCGCCGTCTCTTACATATTTATTTCTTAACATTCTCTCTCTCTCTCTCTCTCTCTCTCTCTCTATATATATATATATATATATATATATATATATATATATATATATATATATATATATATATATATATATATATATATATATGTCTATATATATAATTCTCTTCATGGCTCAAGAGTTTGGTAACCAAGTAATGGAAAGATCACTTTTATATTTCTGCAAGTCGGACGGACTACAGTTACCCCACGTAATTTTAGAGGCGAAAAAAAGGAGGGGTGGAGGAGAACATGTAGTATTCACCCGTCACTAAATAGCAGGGCCGGACTTAACCATTTAGACCAAGAAGTCATGGAAAGAGAACAAGTAATTTACCATGTATTCACCCGTCAGTCTAGTTGCTGCATTAAAACAGAAGAGGGAACAACAGAGTTTTTTACAATCGAGACAGGTGTGAGACAGGGGTGCATCTTATCTCCCTTCCTTTTCCTCCTAGCCATCGACTACATAATGAGGAGAGCAATGAACCAGACTGCCTTTGGTATTCCATGGCATGAACAACTCCGATTGACGGACTTGGACTTTGCTGATGATGTTGCACTACTCGGGGCTACAAATAAATGCATTCAAGAAATGACGGAGAACCTAGACAGAGAGGCACCCAAAATTGGCCTCCGCATAAACTTGGATAAGACTAAAATTATGCGAGTGGGATATAAGGCAAAGGGTGTCCCCGTCAGACTTGGCGAGTCAAAGCTTGAAGAGCTGGACAAGTTCACGTACCTTGGCAGCATCATAACAAATGATGGAGATGCTTACCATGATGTAGCGTGCCGAATAGGAAAGGCAGGGAGCATTTTCCAAAGGCTGCAGCCTATTTGGACTAGCCAAGCCATTGGACTCGAGACAAAAATACACCTTCTCAACACAATCGTCATTCCAACTGCTACATATGCATGTGAGACGTGGAAGTCATCTGTCAAAATTGAGAAAAGACTAAATGTGGCTCAACAGAGATGGCTGAGACGGATTTTGGGAGTCAGTTACACAGACCGGATCTCAAACAAGGAAATCCTATGCCGAACTGGGAGTCGAACACTTAGTGAGGTTGTGACTGAGCGTCGCATGAGGTTTGCGGGACAAGTTCTACGTCAAAATGAATTACGCACACCAAGAGTTGCGATAACATGGAAGCCAAAACGAGGAAAGCGCAAACAGGGACGTCCTCGTATTACCTGGCGACACACCTTCATGGAGGACCTCAGAACAGTGGACACCAGATGGGAAGAGGCTTCAGACATTGCCAGTGACAGATCATTATGGAGACAGCTTGCCGCCCAATGCGCCGAACGGCGCGGGAGGACCTAAGTCTAAGTAAGTCACCCGTCACTAAATAGCAGGGTCGGATTTAACCATTGTGGGACCCAATGCGAAACGGAATTCGCGGCGTCCAGTTTGGGTAAGGATACGGATAATAAGTGAAAATTATATTCATTCCTTACTACGTACAGAATTACTACACTTGCCTTTTGTGTAGCGAAGTCATACAATATATCATAAGAATTCTGTTTCCTACATAGATCACGCTCAATAGCAAGAATTACCAAATGTTTCAATCTATTTACGAGAATTGTTGACCTTCATTAATTCTTCATTAGTTTGAGGAGCGATAAGCTTCTTTCACTAGATTCCACAATTACGGGTATTGCATAATGCCGTTTTTTTGTATCGCGCGTAAGATTGGCGTTTTCCATATTGAATGACACCCCAAAATGACAATTTTGTCTATATATTTCAGGAGATTTGTATGAGTTTTCAAAAAATTTTAATAATTTCTGGATATTTCCAGGACTTTTTCGTATATTTTGCAATTTCTGATTTCCTGGAGCTCCTGGTAAATCGACAGGAGGCCGCGGGAAATCTGTTATAAGTTATAAAATGGTTTAATTTGATAATTTATACACCTAGAATTAGCGCGGGTCCTATTAAAGTGCAGGGCTTACTGTGGTCGCATAGGTTGCTGTGGCCTAAGGCCGCCGGCCCTGCAAAATAGCGGCGTATGCTACGCCGCCGGTCGACTAGTATAGGTAATTTCTGTACCATATAGTGGGACAGCCACATCAGTTTGTTCTACAGACATTTTTTTTTTTTTTTTTTGAAAGTGAATGCCGAGCTATTTGTTTAAAACCTATTCTTCGCCAAAACTGTCTTATAATGTTTCAACCTGTCTCAATCTCTAGACTAGTAGTAGCCATTGTTAAAACAATGCATATCAAATTTATCAGTTCTCTGACTTTTAAAATGTGTCTCTCTGAAGACACTCGTTGCGTTCATCCAAGGAAGCCCTGGAGAAAACTTGAAGTGTCTGCTGAGGACAAAAGATAATCATCCAACTCTTTCATGTTAGGTTCTCAATTACACGCAAGAGCTGCTACTTGAAGATTAGGTTATCTCTATGAAAAGTCCAATTTCTTTATTTCACCTTTTTTGTCCACATTTGTATGACCCAATGATCTAATTGTAAGTCCACTTCGTTATTGATAGACCCACAACAGATACACAGAAACGCAAGCATTCTAGAACAAAAGCGATTTATGACAGTAGAATGTTAATGAATAGTAACTTGATCTAAGGAAAAGATTTTTTTTCCTTAAACTTTAAAGAGATTTCACTTTAAATAAACCACTGTCAAGGACGCTTAATCGATTTTCAAAATTGTCAACCCAATAAAAGTTACAAACAGAAGAGACTTAAAAAAAATTTCATACTACAATACTACCACAATCACTATATACATACACACCTCTTTTATAAACGGCTTATCATCAATTCATTTGTTTAATACACCGGATACACCGAAAAGTGTACCATTTATAGGCCTTTCGCCATGTATGAAAATCTCCAATAACATCTTAATTTTATTTAATTTCATGTTTGCAAGTGTACATTCATCTCATTCTTGACCAAATATAAAACTTGAAATCTCTCATTCCACTATTTCACTCACAAGACGTCAACGGGGCATACGCAGTATTATCATTCTCTGTCATTAATCTCGATCTGGCAGTACCAGATATTTACTATTTTTTTAATTGTATCAATACGTTTTTTTTAAAATTGAAATCAACAAGTATTACATTGCAAGAAAAATAACAATATATGATACAAGAGCTAATCAGTATTACAAAACTTAAAAAACAAAAACAAAGCAATTTTGGTTATTACGAAAGGCTATCTACAGTAATAAACAAGTAATACAGTTGTAATAATAAAATTGAAAGCATAGCACTATGTTTAGCTTTCAACAGAGAAAAAAAAAAGACTATTATAAGACTTTTCTTAATATTGCTGTAACCCTGCCTATCACCAGTGCTTGTGGTGCGTACGAGCGCACTATTGAACCAGAAGACGCTGGGAGAGTGGAAAGACTGTGTATCAAGTCGGAATTGTTCTGAACTAAAAAGCCGTCAAAAATGTATGCTGCCTGAAGACTGTGGTAAGGACCTGGGGCGAAGCTGGGAAGGCTGTCCTTGCTCCGTTTTTAGGTTTGCTGGGGAAAGGACTGGTAGAATTAGGAACAAGACTCTTTTACTGTAGAGGGCTGTTATGTGTTAGCCCTAGTGAATGAACACACTTATTTATTTACTGTAGAAGTTGCCTGACTTAGATTGACTGCAAAAGATATTTCCTACAATGAAGTGTTACAGCTACTTGAAGGCTAAGCTTATTAGAACACAGAGAAAGCTTATGTAGCTAGATGCTTCACTGGACAGCAAACAGCACATCTCAACCTTACACCATAACAAGAAATGAGTTCAATTCCTACCTTTACTATTTTAACTGTGAATAGACCTTGTTTTTAATAACTTAACTAAAAATTTAGCTCTTGTGGTATGAAGGGAGAGTAATCCTTGAGGTATTACGGGCACGACATGGCCTAAAATGTACCATGAGCCAAAAAAACTAAAAACTCAAACTCAAACCCTACAGCATTTGAAAAGTGTTTAAAGTTCTAATCTTAGATTGCTGAACATTGGATTAAATACTTAAACAAATGCGTTCTCTCAAGATTTATTGAATCTGTTTAATCCTTTCTTGGGTCCCCTGAACCGATTGGATGTCACAGATTACGGTTAGCGATCGTCGTAAAAAATGTCACACTGATTCTTTCATAGTTTAGAGACACTGAATAACTTGTGTTATCGTATATCAAGAAATAGGTTTGTAAATATTGAAACAATATTTACTTTACCTGAAAAGATTTAAGAAGTGGGGAGATGAAAGATTATATAAAAAAAAACTGAACCAATTTACGCGCTTTGATAATAATGTGAATTATATTTTAATTTCACAAGCGACCATTCCTGTAAAATGGGAATTTTTTTTAATTCTCTACGGTCGTCGGTCGTCTGGAGACGCTGTGCCTGAGCGTTAAAGTGCTAGGCTTCTGTTGTAATAGAATAGATTTATTATGTAACGCTCAGTGGTAAGGCGCCTTGCAATATTAAAGCATTACAAGAAACAGAATGAGAAGTCATAGACCACCATCAGCTTTTACAAAAAAGGAATCCATACTTGCTATTAGCAGCATTCGTCAACTCCTATTTCAATTGATATATGAAAATATAAAAAAATAGCATTAATCTTTACTGACGTATTGAGAAACAGAGAAACCAATACAGAATATTGTGATAACTAATGATTGAAACCCAGGTTGAGTTATCTCCGTCTGTGGGTTATAACAAACACAATGTTT
Organism: Biomphalaria glabrata; assembly: GCF_947242115.1. Taxonomy (NCBI): domain Eukaryota; kingdom Metazoa; phylum Mollusca; class Gastropoda; family Planorbidae; genus Biomphalaria; species Biomphalaria glabrata. The sequence continues at coordinate 10,361,198 of NC_074713.1, forward strand.
CTGAACAGTGAATACAAGCTCGCCTCCTGTTGACGTATAGTGATACGTCTATAGCTATCAAGAGCTTACTGATAATGCCAATTACATTTAGAAAGTATTGTAGAAGTAACTGCAGTTGTTTCCTAGATTACATAGTTGACTATATAATCTAAGGTTGTGTAGTCTTTAAGTATTCTCTTGTTTGTTCCCCCCTGGCGACATACGTCAAACAGGGGGAGGGGAGTGGAGCTATAAGGTAGTGTCACAACATTTTTAAAATTTTTCCCCCTTCAAGTTAAAGTGGGAAGGGACGCGATAGAAGGTCGTTGGTATTTCTTAAATCTGTGTCGTCAGCATCTTACACAACGTAGACTTCAAACAGGGGCAGTGAACGTGTGCCTTGGACAACGTTATTTTCAGAGGCGTAGTCCCTTTTTTTTAAATGGGAGGAAGTGTGGAGGTTAAAGAAGAGTTACAGAAGTTTTCTCGCTGGCTTTAATTTCTTACACGTTACTATCTGGCCATGATGTATGCGCTTCGGATTGCTGTCACGGTGGTCCAGAGTTCAAACCCTCCCGCTGTCTGAGATGAACGATTGGCAAAGGAAAGGAAGGCTTGGGCCTCTAGTAGAAACCTAGCGAGAAACCCTTCTGTTCGGCGTAGGACCTCATAGCCCCCATACAGGTCATGTGACTGCAGGTACGTTACCCCTGACTCTTGTAAATACATGCACCACACTGTTTCCTTCGACTGTCCACGTTTGTGCAACGTCCTTCGTGAATAATGCTCATTTTATAAGTAACGTCCGAAACGTCAAATGAAACGAAAACAAATAACCTCCCCTTCAAATTGCTTAAAAAAAATTGTGCAACCTTGCTTGTTTCTGGTCATTATGACTTAAATACCAAAAGTTATAATTTTGAGAATCTGCAAAACTTGTATAAGAAATACATTAGAAAAGGAAAATACTTTCCAATGTATTCGGCTACAATGTCAATTAACATTAATTCTGCACTGTGAGCAGATTTATGCACCAAAACCAGGCAAGCTTAAAGGTACTAGAGAACATTGACTTAAAAAGTCATCCCTTCTAAAGAAAAACACAGATTCGAATTCGACTATATTTAAACATAACAGGACTTTGCAGAATGTGCGTTAAAAACTCTCCACGACTGTGTCTAGTTGGTGTCCCACGTTTATAAATTGTAGGTCATAATAGAAGTGACTGACATTTGCTGTTTTAAATGGATGTCATCAGAGCAGGACTGGGCAGAGAGAGAGAGAGAGAGAGAGAGGGAGGGAGGGAGAGAGAGATTCATTGTACACTTACAAAATGTTACATTAAACGCATTAACATTTGACCCACAGTGGCCCTGAGCATTTGGAATGTTCCCGCTAATCCAGTTCCCGCGACAACTTCAGTTTCATTTCACACTTTGTTTTCACGTAATGATCCGTTTCAGTAAATTCGTTTTGACGACCTGGGAAATAATATTTACAGTTTTATGAAATAGAGGTGGAGGGAGAGGGAGGGAGTAAGTCTCTTTTTTACGTCTTGGTGCACTCTTTTTTTTTACTCCCCCCCCCACTGTAGTACATTTTTTCCCCTCACTGACTAATAGCTCTAGAAAAAAACTAGACAAAGTAGTCTCATTCTAGAGATCAGAGTCATACTTTGAAACCTGTTTAGTCAACTTGAAAATGTTGACCAGCGTGTTTCAGAGTTGGCAGAATTGTAGAGCTTACAATGTGGTACTACGACTAACGATAGTTGCTTGATTGTGTGGTATGCGCTTTGGGCTTCCGTTCTCAAGGGTCCCTGGTTCGAACCCTGCTGGCTGCCATCCTTCCCCTTCCTGTGAGTTTTCTGAGCTAGGACATACTAATCTGATAGAGCCTCGAAAAAGTCAGGTGACCATGGAGTTTGTATTGGCGTCTGCTATTTTAGTCGATTTGAGACATATTGGAAGTTATGACAACGTTTGAAACTAATGGTAAAGTAACTTTGGTCTAGAATTTCTTCTAAAGTTGAACATCGACTCGACTATACGTTACAACCCAAAATCACATTATTCCAGGATAGCCCTATTTATTAATAACCACTACCCTTATGCTATGAAAATAAAGATGTGCCCCCCCCCCCCCAAAAAAAAAAAGGGGGGAAATAAAGTTATAACGAATTGTTTTTGAGTCTAGCGATCAGAGAATATTCCAATCTTTTTTTTTTTTTTTACTGGGTTGCCACTTGTGAGCTATTCAGGCCTGATTCATTTGTCTTCTAGGGTCGGTTTTAGACTTAACGCAGTTTAAATATCTCTTGAAGATACGCCTTACATTCAGTTCATTAAAAAAAGTTTTTTTCTTGAATAAAATCATTGTGCAGGCAAAGCCAGTGTCCCTAATTTAGTATTATAACTTATAGTATAATGTTTGCACCTTTTAATAGCTCGCTGCAGGGATCATGTCTGGATAGCGCCATGCTGAGAATTCCTGGGATTCCATAAGCTCACTGCGGGGAACACTGTAACTTTTTAATGAAGGGATCATTTTTAGGGTCATAATGCAGGGATCTTACTTACTACTGCTTTAAACCAGCTACCCCCCCCACCCTTACTAACCATTTTTTTCCCACGTGCGAAGTATGGTGATTTTGTTTTTATGATGTCGGACGGAAATGACCTGAGCTGGTGTGTTCATGTCTTGGTTAATGTGTATAAAAACTTAGTTGTGATTTTTTTAAATTTGTTGACTGATGGTTGTGGATTGTTTTCTTTGATTTGTGTTAGAGAATAGGGATATGTAAATTTCAATTGGAGTACTGTGAAATTATTTCTTTTTACCGGGAGTATTGATTGATTATAGTTGGATTGTGTTTCTGCAATCAGGGATATACCGGCGACCCAAGAATCGGTGAGTTATTTACTTAAGTTTACCCCCACGTCATAACAATACCTGTGTACAGGAATATAATCTTACAGGTCAATGCAAGGGATTGTATTATATGAGATAAGAAGATAAGAAGATTCTTGTCTAATAGTTTAATACAGGTATATATATATATATATATATATATATAGGCCAAACGAGAATCCACTGCCGAGGACACTTAGACGGCGAAAAGAAAATCTAAATAAACCACCGACCGAGAATGGTTATGTATCATGTATCTGTCATAGCTGGTTGTGGCAAAGTATGTAGGTCGCAATGGGGCTTCGGATTTGAAGACAATCCTTATTATATTATCTTTATATATATAAAGAGAGAGAGAGAGAAAGTCATGCAGAATGAGAGAGAGAGAGAGAAAGAGTTTGTTTTAGGGTTAGGATTAGGAAGGGGGGGGGGGCCTTCCTATCTTGAAAACTTTACCCTGTTTGCTTGGCCTGTCTTTCTACGCCGTCCTGGCTCGATGGCACACACATAAACAGAAATGAGAACCCCTCCTTCTAATGCTATTGATGTAACCCGAGAACGTAGAACACCTGTAGGTCTGAAGACTTAAGATATATTTTTTTCTGTCTGTTCTCAAAGGTCAAGTGGAACACGACGCTTGACAACTTGTTTGTTTTTTACCAGACCTCCAGATTTTTTTTTTTTTCGCATTCAAAAAACAATTAAAAATTATTTTTTTCATATAATGATTATGAGCAAAAAATGTTAAACTGGATATCCGGGTTAACAGTTTAACAGCTAACAATAACAATCCGATTCAAGCAGCGTGGACATTGTTGGCTGAGATCAAGTAACATAATTCAAAAGGAATTGTTCCATTCGATAGTTAACGATTGAATCTAAATGTAGTGATAGTTTAATTATTACTTGCCTTTTTTTTTTCTTTTTGTTTAAAACTATGCGTTAATAATTCATTTATATATATATAGGGAGCGATAAATCACCTTCATCTTGACCTACTAACTAGTCTTTTGGACCATGGACCAGTGGGGCACCGCACAACTCGACCATCTTTCTCCACTTCTCTTTGTCTTTTGCCAGGATTAGAGTCTCTGTCACTAAAGGTCCGTGTTGTCCTCCCATCGCTTCTATCCCTGGTGCTGTCCCCTGCAGAAACGACTTAAGAGTGCCCTGGGAATCTCATTCTATGGCCGTACAATCTTAACTCGCTTATATCCACTCTGTCTGTCTGTCTGTCTGTCTGGTTAAAGTTTTGAACACGTTATTTCTATCAAACACATTCTCGGATCAAGTTGAAACTTTACACACTATTTTATATTCCCTAATAAACATAAAAAAAAAATAAAAAATTAGTCAAATTAATTATTTTGTTTGATATCAAAATAGGGAAATAACTTCTATATTATTGAGAGATATAGTTGTAAAAAAATGAGAATTTGTTTCCACTTAGATAAGTTTCGTTTTTTTGTAAAGTATTTTTTTTAATACTTGCTTGTTTAACAGTGGTAACAAAGTCATCACAAGGGCAGTAACGCGATTATGGCTCTAGTTAGGATTTAACCGTTTTGTAATATGGTCTTTGTATGTGAAGTGTTGAATCCGTCTATAACGTCTCAATTCCATGGCTATATTTGATCTTCCTGTCTAGTTCTACTGCTAGTCAGGGTTAGGGTCACTGGTTCGAGCCTCGGTCGGCGCAGTCCCTTATTTTCGTAGCATTTAATTCACTACTTTCTCTCTTACAAACTTGGTCCCTGGTGCTGCTATTCATGTATGTTCAATATATGTATGTATCACATAGGGTTAGATAAGCAGGCATACAGGAATGTCGCCATGAATTAGGAGCGCATTAATTTTATTTATTTTTTTTTTGCTTGTCTCTCTAAATTGTCTTGAGCTGCGCAAGCGGATATCCAATAAACAGCTTTAACTACCAAACCGTAGACCAAGTGCGAGAATATAAATACCTAGGTACAACCATCAACAACAAACTGAAATTGAGTGAACACTTTCAAAACCTTTACACCAAAATTCATCAACAACTCTTCCGTTTTAGAAAGCTGAAAAAAAAATTAAATCGACAAAACAATAATAAAACTTTTCTATACAGCAACCATCAGCAGTCTAATTAACTTTGCCATCACCTGCTGGTACGGTAATACTTCACTGGCACAAAGACATAGACTAAATAGACTAATTAAGATTATATCACTCGAACACAGCTACCATCTGTTGAAGAACTTTTTGATGAAAGATGCCTTTCCAAAACACACACCATCCTTAAAGACAACCTGCACCCATTAAACAACTGTTACATAAGATCTGAACGAAGTGGTCGTCTCCTTTCCATTAGGACTAAAACAGAAAGATTTAAAAACTCCTTTATCCCACTTTCGGTCAGAGTGTCAGAAGGTCATCTGTCGTCATCGAGAAGTACATAGAAGTCTAATTCATAAAGCGCTGGTTGTGAGTGTGTATGTGTTTCGTGAGTGAATGTTGTTCGTACTTGCGTCTATATTGTTATTGTAACAGTAGTTACACTGAGGTGGTCAATTGTAGTCAAACTGAATTTCCATTTAATTGGACCATTAAAAATTAACAGCCAACAATAGCGAATAGACTTGTTTTTTTACAAAGGTTCTAAAGTCATCAGCAGTGTAGTGTCATATTAGTTACTAAAGCTACTACTGTCACTGATCCTCCATTTTCTTTCCATACCTGCTGACACTTTGAACGTGGACCAACATTCAACTTAGAACAAGTGTTCATTGCTATCGCTTCTTTGTCTTTATTAATCTCTTTTTTTTTGTCCCTTCGATATACTGTCTCTGTGGAGTCTCCGACAACCCGACTAGTGATATGTTTTTGTTGTTGTCTGGTTTGAGTGTAGAGCTTCATGATGACGCACACAGAACAGAGAAACAAAGTTTGTACAGGAGCTATCACACAAAGAGAGAGTATGCGTGAGTCATGCAAGTATAATCATAGGGGACATAAGTTTAGTCTTGTAAAATAATATATTCAGCACCACAACGAAACAAGAACCATTGCCATAAATCCGAATCACCAAGGCTACGAGCAACATTTGTCACAGATGCATGTTTTGTCCTTTACATTAAAAAAAAATGTGTGAATATGTGGTTGTGGGGTATAATGCTCTTGGCCTTCTAACTAAATGGGGTTGAGTTAGAATCCCAACGTTGACTAGGAATTCTAGATATGGCTCTAGAGGAGTTTTGGTGAGCGCCTGAAGTCAGTACGGAAATCTCTGACCCCATGTCTACACACAAAAATTAACTAATGCAATCTGATCATTAATAATTAATATCGTAATTGTACGCCCTACTTTCAAGAGCTAAAAAGAAGACCTTCACTGGACAGAACGTCATACAGACTTGTGACGTGGCAACGAACTATTGGTCAAACTACGTTGCGATTCAGTGTAGAGGCCCTCTTAACGATTGGTCTCGATTTAACCCAGTGCTTTATACTAAAATAGTAACAATTTGCTATTGATGTACAAACTACGACCCGCGTACCACATTTAGCACATTATTCCTGCCCAATATGCTCGATGAAGCCCCAGGGGCTCAGTTCCATTTGAAACATCTACTCACAATCTATGTCAAATGAGTTACCCCCAGAAGCTTCTGACATTGTTGTGTTAGCTCACTGACCAGTTAGTTCTACCCCTTTGAAAGCCGGCCTTCCACCAAGAGCACCCACACCCACCATGCATGGCTGTCTGGGCGCTTAACAATTGCTTCTATAACTACTCAAGTTTATCGAGACGTCTTAAGATTTAGCTCTAATAAACTTCTAGTGTCTGTATTCGAGATTTATCGATTTTTTCCCTTCCCGTTTTTCTTTCTTTTTTTTTTTTTATTTCAAACTACTGAAAGTGCAACTTTTAATTTTTACATGAGTTTTTCCATTTCATAGATTTAACAACAATCCTCCAGATGTATTAACTAGCAACTTAAGTGTTGCAAATATCTCAGGTGAAAGGCCAAGATGAGATTATGCACTCGTACACATATGAATGCAGATTGCACTTCATGCGTCAGATCGAGTTGCCTTGAGGGGAAGAATGTCGATAAAGTTCACCTTTAAAGACACTTATACAGAGTTTTATATACCTCAATAATTGTTTGGGGTGGAATAAAAGAGGGTTTGACGGAATGTTTTCTTCCTCTTCAGATTCTTTTTTTTTTTTGTTTGGGAGGGGGGGTAGTGAGGTATTGACTTGAAACAAGTTTTACAGAGCGAAATTTTCAGCAATGGAAGAAATGTTTTTTCGTTGTTAATGTAGCTCAGTTCCAGCTGTGAAGGTGAGCTCCAGCTGTGAAGGTCTCTAGCTGTGAAGGTGAACTCAAGCTGTTAAGGGGATCTCCAGCTGTGAAGGTGAGCTATAGCAGTAAAGGTGAGCTCCAGCTGTGAAGGTGAGCTCCAGCTGTGAAGATCTTAAGCTGTGAAGGGTGAACTCCTGCTGTGAAGGTGAGCTCCAGCTGTGAAGATCTCTAGCTGTGAAAGTGAACTCCAGTTGTGAAGGTGAGTTCTAGCAGTGAAGGTGAGCTTCAGCTGTGAATGTGAGCTCCAGCTTTGTAGCTCTAATTTATAGATCAAACTCGCATACGTCTTAGAGCCACTTCTAATGAAGCGCTCTGTCTAAATGGACGTTCAAGGCAACAGACACTTTATATCTCCAGAAAGTAAGACTGCTTCACCTTGAAGATCTATTGTCACAATATCCTTCAGAGTTTTAATATATTCTCTTTGAAAATATACACCCAAATATGTCTTTCATTTTTCAAACCTCTGATTTTTTTTCTTATGTCTCGTCCAAAAAGATTCAGATATAAAAATGTACATATGAATGGAAATATTTGTTTGAAAACAAAACCTAGGCCTACTTCTTTGCTAAACGTATTTTTTTTCTTTTAAGGTTGATCTAGTTCAATGGAGCTTACCTGGCAAATAGCAAACAGGTTGCTCGATTGAATACTAAATGTAGTAATGATATATTAATGGCTTGATATTTTTGGACGGCTTAAACATGAATGAATGCAGACACATGTTCTTTATGTCAAGCGTTACATACTAAACAAGTTGCATACTAGACAAGTTTTATACTAGACAAGTTAGATACTAGACAAGCTGCACACTAGATAAGTTGCATACTAAAGAAATTATATACTAGAGAAGTTGCATACTAGACAAGTTATATACTAGAGAAGTTGCATACTAGACAAGTTAGATACTAGACAAGCTGCACACTAGATAAGTTGCATACTAAAGAAATTATATACTAGAGAAGTTGCATACTAAACAAATTATATACTAGAGAAGTTGCAAACTAGACTTAGGTTTGCTTAAATTTTTTTAAATTTTTTTAATATCGTTTGTTCAATAACATTTTTGTTAGGAAAAAAAAATCTGCTGACTGATTACATTTTTGTCTGAAAGAGATCAATTAAGAAAACAGCTTGAGTTCAAGCTATGACATGATAATAGCGCGAATGGCACGAGAAAACATGATTTTATGCAGGTGGTCAACACACATATTTTTATAGTGCAGTGCTTCGTTTAGAATATTGATGTCAGTGTAATGGTGTAATATATAAATCTTATAATAGTGGCTTGTTTCATTGGCGCTAGAATAAGACACTGACTGAATTAGCCTTGACAGTACTAAGAAATGTTTACATCTAAAATATAAAGTAGAATGTAAGGAGTGCGTATGTATGTATGTATGTAATAAGTATGTGTGTATGTTCCGCATAGAAATTAAAACCGTTTGACAAAACTTGATCAAACTTGACATGAATGCCCTAAAAATAAAATAAAAATATCCACATTTGTCTCTATTAAATAACGAACTTTTTAACAAATCGGGTAAATCCGTTTTCACAGTATTTTATATTTAATACAATTAAGTTGGCTACACTGGTAAACCCATTTTTTACACTCAAATTTATTTATTTTTTTTTTGTGGCAAAATTTAAAAAAAAATGTGAAGGGAACATTCTTCATGTTTGACATAGATCTAAATCCAATCCACCTGATCAGTAATACCCAAACTAAGGCCCACGGGCCGCGGGTGATATCCAGCTAGTATCAGCATAGATGTATTCATATTGTCACGGATGAATGTGTGTATGTATGTATAATCTATTTTTACAATCTGCGCGAATGACCGGAAGTGTGTTTTTTGTCAGACAGAGACCAGCGTGTGTGATATACAGTAAAGATGATTAAAGTGTATGTGTTTGATCTAGTGGTTTCATTGTTTTATTTCGTTAACTAGAACTGAACCAGGGACACCTACATATATCATACATATCGAGACCTAAGGTAGATTCTATCGAGTTATAATTATAAGTAGATAGAGTTATATAATAGGAAAGCTGTGACATATATTTGTGTGCATAGCGACCTAACCTAATAATTTATAGAATTACTTGTTTAGACTTTCGTACTTAAAACAAAGCTAGTGTTTTTCTAGTTTTCTTTATGGTAAATGTCAATTGGTAGACTATCTAAATGTTTCTTACCGAGAGACAGTATGTCATTCAACATTGAAAATATGCATTCCTCTATCCTATCTTGTCTGCTGGGCTTCAGAAGTGACCTAATTTTATTTATAAATAGTGATGATGATGGAATATAAGATAGGACAATATTTCGAATTTTCAGTGAATTATTTTGAAATATTCGGCTTCATTTCCCTTGTATCGATGTTCAATTGTACTCTTGTAAGACGCAATGTAGAGTATGAGTACAGAGTATTAAAGCCTAGTTGTTTGTTGTTGTTGTTTTTGTTGCGTAGGTATTATATACTTATCGATACGCTTCTATTACAAAGCTTCTATCAACTCACTCTATTTGGTACAAACTTAAAACACGTTTTCTTCTCTCATTTCCCATTCTCGGATCAAGTTGAAATTTTGTACAAAATGTTCATGGAAACTGGCAAGAAATGAATCAATTTTTAAAAAATTAAGCAATTAATTAATTAATTGTTGGTGATTAATTATTTTGTTTGCTGCTATCAAAATAAGGGGAGTAAATGCTAATTAATGAGAGATGTGGATAGATATATAGAGAGATTTAATCCCCTTATTACGTTTTGACATGTTTTCTTTTCTCCCACTTACTAGATCATTGTGACATTTTGCGTAAATTATTCAAAGTTGATGACGAGACACGACTCAATTCAAAAAATTAATCAATTAGTTAATCATTAAGTACTAATTAATTAATTAATTTATTTATTTTTTTTTTAATTTTTTTTTTTAATATAGGAGAAAGGGAGCTAACTCTAATTTTCAGATAAAATGCAGTAATTAGCGGTTCTTTCCATCTTTGCTTTTAAAAAGTATTTCTTTTTTTTTTTCTATCGCTTGTTGTCAGGTATACTACATACTTGCAAGATTGTCCTCGAAAACAAACTGAAAATCGTTTTCAATGTCAACCTCAAAACCATGTAAGATTCTTTAACCAGGAGATGCTATTTCTTCTTCTTTATTTAAATACTCTACATAAATACTACTTTTGTAAACACCCGTATGCACTAATTTAGCAATGCTTATAATTGCTTTGCTTAGGTGACAGTCTGACAAACGAATTTTAAGTCTGTAGATATAAACCCAATATAAGATGACTGCCCGTAGTACTAAAACGAATTATCATGCTTATAGTGCAGAGTCCGTATCATCAGATTATAGTCTAAACATCTATGCTGAATTCCTGCGAAAAAGTTTGTTAAAAAAAAGTTCTTCTGTTATTTTTCCACTTAAGAGAGAATGTTACACCTCTCCCTGTAACATCAGCGTGACAAAAATGTGACCTTTAAATTAGCGAGATGTTGTGAACATTCTGTCAGACGCGACACCGTGACATTTTACACGTTTGGAACGACCACTGAACAAGAAAATATGGCTGTAAAAACATTAAAAGACTACTAACCTAGTTTAGACAGATAGGTCTACTACAAGGATTATTAGTCCTGTCTTACATGCAAACCAAGGAGTGTCCATATAGGCTTACATCTTCTTGTCCTTGCATCTTTTCAAATATTGTCTCACAACTTTAGAGCGAAATACTTATGGATAGAATTCATTATCATCCTTTATGCATATAGTTCCGTCAGCTTCCTCCACGCGTCTGGGTTTTAGGCAAATCTCTCCAACTGTGCACACGACTTGTCCATCCGCTTGGAAACAGCTTCCAATTCTTAGTGCAAACAAGTAGGGATATTGTCCATGGCTTTAGTTAGGATTTGAACCTCTCAAACCCCACTTCAACTGAGTTTGAGGATAATGATGAATGTTTTTGCCATGCATTCTTGGCTTCCCTTACTAAATTAATTTTCCCCTTTCGCATTAGTTAATTTTTTTTTCTATTATTGAATAATATTTCATCTGACCTTTACACTTGTATTTTAAAGATGATTATTTTTTTTTAAAGTAAAAAAAGGCTTTTATTTACTTATAAAAATATATTTGAACGAAATTAGCCTACCTATAATTTGACATTTTAAAACTAAATTTCTTAAATTTTCGTTACCGTTAACTTCTTAGATCTAACTTTTTTCATAAATTGAACAAATGAACAAGTCTTCCCAAGAGGCTACAAACAAAAGTCACCAGTAGGACGAGCTTCTTCTCCTAGTCGTAGTTCTAAAAAAATGTTGATGGTCTTTCAAAAAATATATCTATCACGTCATAATAACAGGTGAAAGTGAGCGATGAAGCGAGAAGAGATCTGGGGTGATTGGCAGACCTGTTGACAGCAAGTCAGCAGCGATAAACCGAGACATAGGCTAAAAAGACAAGCTTTGAAAGAGTCAATAATGGCGCCCCCCCCAATGACCCCAGCTCAAAGTCACGTGATAAGTCAGACACTGTTAAATATATCCTTCCTAAGTCAAAGATGAATCGCTCTTCTGCTTGACAGATTAACTCAGGTACACACACACACACAAGTTGTAACGAGCTGAAATAAATAGAACTGGTTGGTAATGCAACCTAAACAAGTTTATACATAGCTGGTAAAACGTTTATAAACACCTAATAATAGTTCTGGAGGTCAGAGTGATAAATTGTTTGGCTTCAGAACCGAGAGTCCCATGGTCGAATGCTGGTGAAGACTGGGATTTTTAATTTCGGGATCCTTAAGGCGCCCCTGAGTCCACCCAGCCCTTATGGATACTTGGCAATAGTCGAGGAAAAGTAAAGGCGGTTGTTCGTTGTGCTGGCCACATGACACCCTTGTTAACCGTGGGCCACATATATTATATTATCTGCCCCATAAATTGCAAGGTCTGAGAGAGAGATCTGCTTGGTGCATGTCCCTTAGAAACTAAGAACGAGGAATTAGACAATTGCCAATCAGAGGTCTGTACTAGACTGCTATATAAGAAGATTTGTTCAGGGAACTACATGATTAAACTACTCTTTCCCTTTAATGACTCTTGATCCTAACCTCGACAGGGAATTTGAAGCACGTTTTATAATGATAATTTATTTTTTGTATTATAGCTTTTATATAGCGCTACTTTCATACTTATAGCATGCTCAGAGCGCTTTGGTCCAATTTCATTTGTGGACCAGTGGGGGGGGGGGAGGGGGTATCTAGGAGTTGGTTTTCCGTGCTGCCTTTAGGCGCTCAGTAAACGCAACTCTGCCCAAGTCGGGTGTCGAACCTCGAGCCCCCTTCTAGGTAGCCAAGACAAGCCAAGTTCAAGCGCACTCGACCCATAGCAATAACAATAAGGCATGTCTCCGAGTCCAAAGATTAATGAGGAATGCAGTATTTCCCTATGACCTACATATTTTCAGCGCAGGCATGACCATTGTCCTCCGAAGGTCGATTTAGATTTTCTCTCGCCTTCTATCATTATTATGCTAATTTAATTTTTTTACGCTGGTGAGTTACACAAGACAAAACATTACACGGGGGTAAACCAAATGTACATTCATGTCAGACCTTCACTCAGATATCACATGTGAATATGTCAATTAATTTATTTTTTGTTTACTCTTAACATTATTTGTAGCCAAGAAAGTAAAGCTTGGCAGACAAGACCAGTAAATGAAAAGCAATACACCTCCCTAAGTTATCTGCTTGTAATCTAGATGAATTCTACACGACAATATCCTCGTTCGTGTCAAGAAGTGGCTGCACGTGGTTACATAAGGCTTCTATCAAACGAGTTCTTAGCCCCTTTTAGGATTTCGCTTGAATGACTAGAAGTAGTGCACGGCTAATGGATTTGACATCGTCATTATAATGGGAGTGCCACGCTTTTTTTTGTAGATTAATAATGTAGACTTTACAGAAGCATCGTTATGAAATAACGATGGTTTTTTTTTAGATGTAGGTAGTATTGTTCTTGTGTTGTTGTGCTGTTTGTTTATTTGACACTTGCCCATGAGCATGTCGACGCTTAGTTTTCATGTCATGTTGCTTTTCATCTTGTTGTTGCTTCTATCGGGAAGTCTAGTCTCGTGGCAATAGAACCTTTATGTCTAGAAAAAAAAACAATAATTGCTACATTTAACGGAGGCAAACGAGTTTCTAACCCTGGTCTTTGGCAAAGCTTCATGAAGGCCAGCGCATTGACGTTCTCTCTGTACAGAGACTCTTAGTTACTAGCATGCAGTGACGTATCCTAATGATAAGCCATTTAATTGTATAGCCTAGTGTATATAATATGAGCATAAAACAAGTAATAACATATGGTGTTTTTTTTTTATAGATTATCCATCCTATATACAGCTGGCCAACCTTTGTAAGAGTCATTAACTTGCTCTTAATAACTAATGTATGAAAGATTTTGAAAAAGTGAAAAAAACAAAAAAAAAACTCGCCCCTACTTTACTCATTGTGAAAACTCTAGACCAAATTTAATTTGAAAAGATAGTACCGCTATTTCGAAAAATTATAAGTCAAACTAGAGTTTTCCCAGTGTGGCCGATCAGCTAGTAATTCTTTTCCCAAAGATATACAGCAAATGTCGAATTTATAGGAAAACGGTTACAGCCATTCTAGAGATCTTGTCCAGATTTTTTTTCTGTTTCTTTCCCTGAAGAATTTGTAAGCTGAAAAGCGGCATTGTAAATAGGAATATGTCTTTCGTACAGACACATGACATACACACTGTGTGACACACAAACACATACATACATACAAGCACACACAGAATCACTTTTACAGTCACACGCACAGACACATACACACGTTTATGCAAGGGCGGACTGGGTGTCAAAATCGGCCCTGGCATGTCTATACAATCAGGCCCATACATTGTAGGGTATATCATTTGATGGACATCCATTTCTAAGCCTACATGTCCTCAAATTCATTATGTTTGATAATGTCTCGGTAACTGTACACATGCATACAGAGGATTCTGTATCTTAATAAGAAATATAGTCCTTATCTTGGTTTTTAATCGCTTAGTGTGTAGTCCCTAAAAGGATGAAGCCTGTTAGTAGCACTGTCTACGGTTGTAGGCTATTACATTAATTCGTAAAATGTGTTAAGATAAACTAGTATTAAATGTCAAGTCTGTAAAAGATTTTTTTGGACACGACGCTCAAAGTGGTCACTTTTGTAAGAGAATGTTATATTTTTTTAAAACGATTTCATACCTATCATGGGGATCATTTCGGTGTCACTACCGGCACATTTGGGTACCGGCCCACCTCACTAATCTTCGGACTCAAAGACAAGCCTTATTATTATTATTGCATACTCACATAAACACAGACACATTTATTCTTTACCTTTACCTATCCCTTGCTCTGTTGGACCGTTGGGGCACCACGCGAGATTCGTCGATCGTCTTTCTCCAGATACATATACAATATGCACTGGCACACACTTGCACATCCACACATGCATACAGACACACACGCACCTATACACAGACACAAAAAAAGACGCATATGCACACCATGAACAAAAAAAAATGTGTGTGTTCTTTCACAGTCCGCTTGACATATTTAGTCTTTGTATTAAATATGGTTACTGACTGACAGATGGTCAGAGAAGGCTCAGAGTGTGGGATGTGTAGATATAACATGTCAAGATCTCTCATCTAGTGGAGCCCCCAAGCTCACCGCAAAATATGTTTAGCACCAGTACTGTTTTACCTACATCCTAGGCTCTGCATGTCTTATTGTGCGCTGTTCTCTCCCCCCTCCCCCCTTATATTGCCTATACTGGATCACCGCGTGCAGTGATGTGATGCCTCAACTATGTTGGAGTGTATGTAGAGAACAGTGGAGGAGGTATTGAGAAGAAATGGTTTGTGTTTGCTGGCTAAGATTGTTTTATTGTGAAGACAAATAAGTACTCAAAATATTACTATGGTGAAGCTGTAACCTCTGACCCTTGTCGTTGGGAAACCCCTTTCCCATTTATGTCACGTGGCTTAAAAGTTTCGTTGTTAAAAGTCAAAGTCTATATAGGTCTACTGATTATCAGTTAACACGGAGGCCTCAGGGATTTTTTTTTTTAATGTGACACTTAAAAAAATAACTTACACATTAAACAAAAAATTCTGACTGTATTTCCGTCTGTATGTCAATTGTGTTTGAAAAAAAACTAAATGCAAGTTTAACATCTCTACTTCACTAATGTTTTATGTTCCTTTGCTTATTCATGATGACTGGTATTAATATGATCTCTGGTGTACGTTTGCGTAATGCTTTGACTGAGTACGAGTGACCCTCAAGTACCGACTAGTCAACCATGTTATACATTTTATTCAAAAGTTCAAAAGCGAAGATGATATCACCTTCTACGCATCCATATTCAAATCTAGTCGTGCATTTAGTAGTACCTTTCGGCCGAAAAGAAATCTGATTTATCCTGGTTGTTTCAGGCTGCCTCCACCATGTCTAGAGCTCAGGAAATGGACAGGACAGAGTTACGTCATAGACCACCACGTTCATGAAAATGTTACTAATACAAAGATTGTTTTTGTTTTAAATACGTTATTAGTTTGTCCATTTTTTATTTTTGATAAAGGCATAATTATTTCATTGCAGCCAACTCCTTTCATTACACTTCTCTCTGTCTGTCTGTCTGTCTGTCTGTCTGTCCCCGTCATTGTCTTCTTGCTATCTATAACTGACTGTGTGTTTCACTTTCTTTCTCGCAATCTTAATATTTGCTTTCTCTCTGTCTGTGACAGTCACGTTTTGTTCCATGTGTCTGTCTCTAAGACTGTGTGTCTGTCTCTAAGACTGTGTGTCTGTCTCTAAGACTGTGTGACTATCTGCCTTTCTGTATGCTTTCTCCAGCTCTTGGACTTTCTTTCAAACAGAAATCTGTGGATTACATTCTGTATACACGTACAAATCACACGGAGTCTCTGTGTGGACCATTACAAGACATTATATTTACACTAGAGTAAACTGAGGTCGAATTTCTGGTCTAGATATTGAAGACCATGGTTCTAGAATCAGAGCGTTTACTTAAAGAACAGAATCAGCCCTAGTTTGTAAACACAGAAACTGAATAGAGATTTAACATATAGAGCACATTTTAAGGAGTATGTGTGGTATGTATGAGCCGAATAAAAATAAAAGACGTTTGACCAATCTTGATAAAACTTGGAATAAATATTCCTGAGATCATGGCGGAGACCGTAGTGTATGTGTAATGTCCAGAGGGCCCTAATTTTTTTTTTGTTTAAAATACCTACTTTTATCTTTATGAAAGAACGAAACTTAATAGCAGATCTGGAAAACTCGTGTTTCACAGTATTTTAGATTGTAGATGACTATGTCGTCTAAACTGCTTTTAATTTCGTGACCAAAAAAAAATGTGATGGGAACATTCTCTTTGTTTCACATAGATCTAACTCAAATCCAGTAGATCTGTAATACATAAACTAAATCCCGCAGGCCTCGGCTCATATCTGGCTAATATACCATTAAACAAGATATAGACCAAGTCCTAAACAAAAAGGTTACTAAGTTGCTCAATGGAAATATTTAACATAGTGTTTCGTGCTATAAGCGGAATCCTTTGTATAAAAATATTTCTAGTAATTTATAATGTTTATGCTGTGAAAATGTGTATACACTTCTTCCGTTAGCATGGCCTGAGCTGAAAAAGCTGGTTTGTGTTTCCATTAATTTCTAATTCTGTCATAGATCCATCATCCATTCTTTTGAAAATATAGGCTAAGTGACAGTCACAACTTTCTGTTACGTTAGAGGTTATTCAGTTATATGTATTAATGACCTAATGTGTATAACTTTAAGTATTATTATTCAAATATTATAATTAAAATATTATTCGTTTATCGCTTGTGTTGAGATTCTAAATAAATTTTTATAATTTCTTATTATATTTATCCCGAGCTCAGCCAGGACGAATGCAACATGCTAACACCGCTGTACATAAAGTAACTAACTATGTGGTTGCTGATTTAAAATAAAACATTGAATTTAATACTACGATAAATGATAATGAAATAAATGAATAAAGTAATGCAATATCCAGATGTATTAATTAATTACAGACACTGTGTTTATTCAAAAGTTCAAAAGCGAAGATAATATCACCCTCCATGTATCCATATTCAAATCTAGCCGTGCATGTAGTGTACGCTCATTTATTAAAATACGAACACCTTTCTTAATGTTGGTTAACGATAATACCAACTGGGTTTTAATAGCAGTAACATCATACGGCCATGCCCTGGCAATAGTAACATTAATGAGATTCCAATAATGACACGTCACTTATGGACATTAACTCCTAATATAATATTCTGTATTCATAAACTGACGCTAATGAATTTAAAAAAATGACATTAACAATCCAATACTGGCATTGATGATTCAGGACTGATACTAAACTGGTTTCCTAATATACGAAAAGAATTCCATTAGAAAGAACTCATAAAAGTATGCAATAAAACTCACACTAAGGCCTAAACATGGGTCAAAGAGTCGTGCCACAAGAATGGATCCAAAGCAATAAAAAATACACCTGTCCGGCACTTTATAAACAGAGGGACATTCAGCACCATAACACCAGCTAGATTCACATATACACCATGGCGAAATAAATAGTTATGACGCAGCGTACAAGAAAAAAAGCGTTTTTTTTTTCTTTTACACAAACATTGTTTGTTGGTCGTTGACTTGTAGCCCCAAACAGCTAGTACGACCAAACAGCTAGTACGACCAAACAGATGTAGGCGTATTATATTTTAATAAACTTTTAATGACTTGAAGTTTCCGCAAGGTTGTCATTGCGGAAGTGGTAATGGAAGTAAGCACTCCACTACCTAGAATCTAGAAAATGTTTCCTAATGGCATGCGTCTCGAATAGCCTTCACTTGTGGCTCAGATATTGAGTCCGGCGGAACTGTTCTCACTAACAGGAGAAGGGGCAAAGGCGAGTAACTGGCGCCTTAACCAGTAAGCTTCGGGCAGGAGGGGTTCGTTACCCACCTAAGAGAAGGAAAACTCTAAATTCAAACCTCTGTTGCCTTACAGCTATACCCAATCATGGGAAAGGCTTCGGGAGTCAACCCTGAGGAGAAACCAGGAGCTGGCGACCCTAAGGCAGTTTGCAGCACCCAGTGCTACACTCTGGCAGAACCTTCGACGCCGCTGACCCCAAACTGTATCGGCACTGCCGTTCTTTGGATACATCAGCTGCGTGGAGAGGGGGAAACTGATGTGTGGGCGACATCGTTCCGACCATAGCTAATGCCCAGGCATTCATCTCACTGAAGGAGGCCATAGAGAGAGAATGACTTGAACAAGCTTCTATTGTGAACAAAAACTTAATATCATTTTGAATACAAAATTCACAGATTTCCCTTACAATGATAATTAGATCTAATAGTAATGATATAAACTGATATTTAAACAAAATCTAACTCACAACGAAGCAACATCTTTGCTCTTTTTGCATGCCGTTTCATCATTCTCTCTGCATAGCCACCAACCAATCGCTTTTCTTCTCTTCGCCATAAAATTTTAAAACATAAATAATCTCTAAATTAACCACGATAGGAGAAACATTCTTTTGAAGAAAGGTCGCAATTTTTATACATTATTACTTGTTAATTTTAAATGTTTTTTTTTTTTTACTGATTCCTTAAATCTGTTCTTTTTTTGTAAGGATCCTGTACTATAATCTATATAATAGCGAGACGCGCAGATCGAAAACATAAACAGTTAATGGCAAAGCCCTGGACCATGGCCCCTCAATATCGACACCGTCATCATGGCCTCACACAACATAAAGCAACGCTATGGCACCCCTGTAATAATGCATTGGGTACCGAGTCACATAGGTGTGACTGACAACACTATTGCAGACTCCTTGGTGGGCCAAACACCACCCACCGAACAGGCTGAGAGTCTTCATCATGCTCTGGCTATAATTCAAAAAACAGAAATGGAAAATTGGTTTGAGTGCTGGGACAAGTCCCAAAAGCTCATGGAGTCTGGGAACACATGAGGCGCCCTGACCGCATTTCCCCGTGGTGGAGGCTGTCCAGGCCTGATGAGGCGCCCTGACCATACTTCCCCGTGGTGGAGGCTGTCCAGGCCTGATGAGGCGCCCTGACCATACTTCCCCGTGGTGGAGGCTGTCCAGGCCTGATGAGGCGCCCTGACCATACTTCCCCGTGGTGGAGGCTGTCCAGGCCTGATGAGGCTCCCTGACCTCACTTCCCCGTGGTGGAGGCTGTCCAGACCTGATGAGGCTCTCTGACCTCACTTCCCCGTGGTGGAGGCTGTCCAGGCCTGATGAGGCTCCCTGACCATACTTCCCCGTGGTGGAGGCTGTCCAGACCTGATGAGGCTCCCTGACCATACTTCCCCATGGTGGAGGCTGTCCAGGCCTGATGAGGCGCCCTGACCATACTTCCCCGTGGTGGAGGCTGTCCAGGCCTGATGACACTCCCTGACCTCACTTCCACGTTGTGGAGGCTGTCCAGACCTGATGAGGCTCCCTGACCTCACTTCCACGTGATGGAGGCTGTCCAGGCCTGATGAGGCGCCCTGACCATACTTCCCCGTGGTGGAGGCTGTCCAGGCCTGATGAGGCTCCCTGATCTCACTTCCACGTGGTTGAGGCTGTCCAGACCTGAGCAAGCTTTTATAACACAGTGTCCTGTTGGCTCATATTTCTCACGGCTCTGGTCAAATTTTGATTCACGGTGCTCCCCGTTGCGGGGAAGAAGTGGAACAGTATTTCGTATACTTTTCGACTGCCCCAGACTTGCTGATCTCGCCTCAACAGGTCTGGGAAACCAAAATTTCTCTACGTGTATGGCGACATGTATGCACCACACAAGACAGCAGGGTTTCTGTCCAGGGCTTTTGCAAGAGAGAATTTGAGCCTCTCAAGCCCTCACTTAAATGGAGTTTGATGATTACGATGATGATGAATGGCATCTAGAAATTGTCTGGATATATCTATTTCTATCTATTTATCTTTTTCTCTCTCTCTCTCTCTCTCTCTCTCTCTCTCCTCTCTCTCTCTCTCTATATATATATATGTCTTAGAGTCCAAAGATTAATGAAGAATGCAGTATTTAAATCAACAGAGCGGGAGTGGAGTGATGCCCTTTATAAGGAAAGGATAAAATTTCGTCAAATGATTATTGTACATGAATTAAATAATAGTTTATTTGCTATAGTTTAGAATTATAAAAGAATAAAATGGTATCAACAAATTGGTTTCCAAAACGATAAATTTTTTTCTTACAAGAAGTTGCTACAATGTTCAAATTTACTTGATACGCCCTTGATACCACTCTCTTTACCGTCACATCAACATCAATACTGTGCAGGTTTTTATTTTGAGGATCTTCCAATATGTCGCGTAGATAGACTTTGATTCTATCAGTACCTGTTTATTGTGATTGTTCTTTAAAGGTAGACAAACATAGGCAGACACTGGCAGAGCTGCTGTCATAGACATACCAAAGTTTAAATAGAATGTGTTGTCCCATTCCACTCCGAAAATACTTACAGACTCAAATACACATGTGATGTAATGTTATGTAAGAGTTGGTTCTCATGGTGGATTAGGAAGAGTCTCTTGCCATTTTTTAATATATACATGGTTGAATAAATCCCCTGTGTGTGTGTCTGTGTTTTGGAAATCGGCCAGAGGAAACACGATAAGTAAGAATAAACTGTCTAGCAATATTGAGAGATATGGCAGTGATGTTATGCTTCTGCCCCCTAGATAAGCTTTGTTGTTGTTTTTTAAGTTTTTTTTAAATATATAGCTTGTTTTTATTTTTGACTCTTTCATGAATCTTTCCTTCTTATCCCCAGGGCGGGTTCTTACTGTTCAAACTAATAATCAAGACACACAGAGACACTCATTCAAATACATATTTACCATATGAGTTTCATCGTTTTTAGTTTTGTGTTTTTGTAATGTAAAATGAAATGGAGAACGTTATTTTTAGACTTGAATCATGTGATCGTAATTTTATCAAAACAAAACATTAAACACGTGACCTGTGCTTCTACATTATATTCTAGACCTCCAGAGTTTCAGTTACCTTGAAAACAAATATACTTATCGAGATAGAAACAAAAAAAAGCGTCTTGAGAATCTCTGTACTAATAAATAGACGCACTTAAAAAAGCGAAATGCAAGGGTCAACATGTCATGTGAATTTAATAAGACTCTGAAATGTGAATATGTTTCAGAATGTATAAACAGACGGGAGCTTATGCCCAGTCCTCGATGTTTACCTTGTATGAGTTATATAATAAATACATGCAATGTACAGGATAGACAACTGGGATTACCTGTGTTATCTCGCTCTGTAAAATATGCACTTTTGGCAGCCGGTCTGAAGGGTTGATATTGAACATCAACAAACATTTAGATATGAACTCCACTCTGGGTGCACTTGGGGTCAAGGATTCAAATAAAAGAAATTTGTTTTACATTCTACAGTTTCTCTTTCTTTTACCTCTCTTTAGTCTCTCTCTCTCTCTCTGTCTTTATGTCTCTATCTCTCTCTGTCTTTGTCTCTCTATCTCTCTCTGTCTTTGTCTCTCTATCTCTCTCTGTCTTTATAGCTCATGTTCTGTCTCTTCAACTTTTTTTTCTGTCTCTCTTAATTCTGTGTGTATCTCGTCTCTCTCTCTCTCTTTCTTACTCTCTTTTATTTTCTGCCTCTCTCCATTGCTCTTTCTCTCTTCTTCTCTTTTTTTCTCTATTTCTCTGTCCCTCTCTCTGTTTTATCTCTTTTCCCTCCTTCTCTTTCTCTCTCTCTGTCTCCCTTTCTCTCTATCTCCTCTTTCTCTCCCCTTTCTTTTTCTTTCATTCTCTCTCATTCTTTATTTCTCTCTCTCTCTCTCTCTCTTTTGCTTTTTCATTATCTCTCTCTCTCTTATTCTCTCTCTCTCTCTGCCCCTCTCTGTCTCTTGCACTATCATGTTTTAAACCAGTTATTAACGTAACCTATATGCACTACATTTAAGCTGTGTCTTGTTTTCTTCCATTTTATTCAGACAACTTCTGTGATGCATAAAAATACAATATAATTTCAATCTCCTATCTTTGAGTATCTCTACAATTGGTCATGTTATTAAAGATGCCAATAATAAAATATTGATGACACACAGATAAAACAGATCGTTGGTGCCTACTGAAGTTTATCACAACTAATCGAATGTTTTATAAGATAAAAGGGCCAAGCTAAGACACTTTCAACTTTGGTGTCATTAAACTTTTAAGCGTTTTTGCTCAAATCAGCCATGACGATATTGTCCCTTAAAAATCGAAGATTCAGGTTAAATTGTTTATACCAAAAGATTTTAGGACTTCTTGGAAGCTAATGTTCCAGCTGACTTTGGCCTCACTTAGGACACTTCGCTGAAGGATTGATTAAAAGAAAAAAAAATCCCGTACATTTTGACTCTTTATCCAATGATAGATAAATATAAATATTTGACACTGAATTATATAAGCTTTAACCTGACAGAGGCCTATTCGGATGTCGTGATTACTTTGATTACCGTGGTTAGGGGAAGTAGTAAAGTAAAGTATTTCATTCATATTTTGCGATCTATAGACCAGATGATGTAAAGGTCATCTGTTTCTATGGCCGACTGTTAACGCGGGTGGCATGTGGTCGTCACAATGACCAACTCCCCTCACTTCCGCCATCTAAATGTCTGGTATACAGTAGGGGCATGCTAAAAATCCCGAAATTCAAAATCTTAGTCCAGACCGAGATTCCAAACCGAGACCTCTGGTTCGATAGCCAACCGCTTTGCAACTCCCCCGCTCATTAATGTAGCCTAATATAAATGTTTTAAACACTATACCTTGTAAATGAACGCCCGAAGATCGCAACGCGACCTCTTTACTATTAGATCCAGTGCTACTGAGCATAGAGAACATGTCCTTAAATAGGAATTGTTCTGTACTCTCTTATCTGGACTCGGAATCTGTGTTTACACCTCTCCTCCCCACTCCCAACTATAACAGCTGATACATGAGTGTGCTACAGTGTGTGTGTGTGTGTGTATGTGTGTGTGTGTGTGTAAGGTGAGGGGGTGCAAAGTTATGTCTGCGTTATGACATTTAAGAACTTTTAAACAGTGGTTATGGTTTAGGTTGTAGCCGTAAGGGCCTACCGCCGTGCCATCCCATTGTACCTGTTGACATGTGTTGCCGTGTGTCCGTGAAATATGCTGAGGTGGCATCTGTGCAGGTGCGAAAGAGATCGCGCCTAGAAATTTAATCCATTTCGTTTTGAAGCCCAGATTTTATGTCGTACTTGTCCCTAGGTGCTAGTCTGAAGATTCGCAGCTGAATAAGGACAATTTTTTTTATTTGAAACATTATACAGGTTAATTCCAAAAGAATACGCCAAAACCATTGCGCTATATTTCAATATAAAGTGATACCTGGCTGGACACAGGTGTTGTTTATTTCAAGTTTTCATTTCATGCTTTACAACTGCTCAGTGTGACGACCATCGGCGGCACGGACATCTTGAAGCCGCCTTGAACATTCCCACCAAAACGCGGTGAATTATTAGAAGAGGTGCAAAGGACCTTTCTCTCTGCACTTACTATGGATAATTAATAGATGTTGGTTGAAACATTTAAAGCTACATATAGGTTCTATTACATGTCCTTGTTTTGGTAACTAAACTTTGAATTTATTAAGAAAAATATTGACGTTTGATAGTGTGACAAACAAACACATTTTAACTTGCTTTGCATACACATTTTTTTTATAGAGAACTAAACACTTATATTAAGTCTTTCAGAAATCAGCAATACACAAACTAAGGGTGACCCTCATCGACCGGCAATGTAATGCGTTTCTATCCTGATATATGTGGTGTAAAATTCTAGTTTAGAATACATGCAGGAACTATGTAATCAGATTACTACACTTAAAGAGACAAATAAAAATGCAGTTTTTTGGATTATGGGTGATTTCAACCTACCTGATATAAATTGGAAAACACTAACCATAGATAAACACCAAAACCTTAAGGACATAAATGAGCTTTTCAAAGAAACTTTACACAACCTAAGTTTAGATCAAATCATTAAAAAGCCAACTAGATTAAACAACACATTAGATCTCTTCTTAACCAACAGACCTGGATTAGTAGTTGATTATGATATTATCCCTGGTCTATCAGACCATGAGATCATAAAAATACACAGTCAGATAAAAGCAGTAGCCAATACAAAACCCAAAAGAAAAATCTTACTCTGGAATAAATGTAACCTAACACAACTACACCAAGCTGCATTAAACTTTCAACAAACATTCTTATTAGAAAAAGACATTAACCAACCAGTCGATGACCTCTGGAATTTCATTAAATTCCATCTTAAAAGCATTATAGAAAATCAAATACCAACTAAATACACATCAAACAAAATAAATAAATGCTGGTTTAATAATAGACTAAAGAAGCTTTGTAAACAGAAGGAAAACCTATATAGAAAATTTAAAGAAACTAATGCAGAAAGAGTTTAGAAAAAGTATATAAAAATTAAACACTTAACCCAAAAAGTAAGCAGACAGCTGCAGAGTGAATACATATTAAACAATGTAATATCTAAAGATAACAACAAAAACCTTTGGTCATACATTAAGTCTAAGAAAATGGAAACAACAGGCGTAGCGCCATTAAAAGATGAACATAACATAATACATAATGATAATAAAACTAAAGCAAACATTCTAAACAAATACTTTGCATCAGCATTCTCAGCCCCAGGAGACAAAGACATATTACTGAATTTGAACCAAGTAGACAACATAGAAGATATAGTAGTACAAGAAAATGGAATTCAAAAACTATTAGCCAACACCAAACCAAATAAAGCTTCTGGACCTGATGGTATTCCAGCTAGATTACTCAAAGAACTAAGTAATGAGCTAGCCCCAGTGTTCAAAATACTGTTTCAGGCTTCACTTAACCAGGGCAGAGTACCAAAGGACTGGAAAGAAGCTAATGTCACCCCCCTATTTAAAAAAGGAGAAAAATCTGACCCAGGAAACTACAGACCAGTATCACTTACCAGCATCACATGTAAAATCCTAGAACACATAATATGTAGCAACATCATAAACCACTTAGACAAACATAATGTCCTCACACCATACCAACATGGCTTTAGGAAATATAGATCATGTGAAACACAACTAATAGGACTAATTGATGATTTTTCAAAAGGTTTAGATAATAGTGAACAAATAGATGCTATCTTACTAGATTTTTCTAAGGCTTTTGACAAAGTTCACCACCATAGTTTGCTTAAAAAATTAAAATATTTCGGCATTAATGGTCCACTGCATCAGTGGATTAAAGACTTTCTGATAGGGAGAGAACAAACTGTAATAATAAATGGTTCTAAATCAACACCGATAACAGTAAACTCAGGTGTACCTCAAGGAACAGTCTTGGGTCCACTACTATTTTTAATTTACATAAATGATTTACCAAATTGCATTACTTCAGGAACAAAAGTCAGATTTTTTGCAGACGATTGCATAATATATAGAACAATAAAAACAACACAAGACACAGATATTTTACAAAGAGAATTAGATGAATTACAGAAATGGGAATCAAATTGGAGCATGTCTTTCCACCCAGAAAAATGTCAGTTGTTAAGAGTAACAAAAAAACTAAAACAAATTAATTCCACTTATCTTATTCATGCCAAACCAGTAACACAGACTAAAAACGCAAAATACCTAGGTGTTATAATAAATGAAAAACTGTCATGGAATCCACATATTGATGAAACTACAAAAAAATCAAACAAAGCATTAGGATTTATTAAAAGAAATTTCTATAAATCAAATAAGAACATAAAACTAAAATGTTATTTAACCTTGGCTAGGCCAATAATAGAATATGCATCCTCTGTTTGGGACCCCTCAACTCAAGAAAACATTAAGAAACTAGAACAGACACAAAATAGAGCAGTGCGATTCATAACAAACGAATATTCACATTTGACTAGAGTAACACCTTTAGTAAAATCACTAAATTTAGAAAGCCTTCAGGACAGAAGGCTCAAAAGTAAAGTAGCAATAATACATAAAACACTGAACCATAATCTTCAAATACAAAAACAAAATTTAATAAAATACTCTGAAAGACACAAAGATAAAGGCACATTCCTCGTCCCATATGCTAGGACAAATTTGTACAAATACTCCTTCTTCCCTAGTGCTATTAGAGAATGGAATGGGTTGCCTGAGCTAGCCAGGAAAACCAGTGACTTGGCAGAATTTAAGTCATTGGTTAATATGCATGACTAAATGCATGACGCGTAGGACGTAATCATCTTCTTTTTTGAAGTAACGTCTGTATTATATAAGATAAGATAAGATAAAATTTAAGGCGCATGATCCGAGTATTTCGCTCTGCCTCTCTCTCTCTCTCTCTCTCTCTCTCTCTCTCTCTCTCTCTCTCTCTCTCTCTCTTTGACACACACACACTAGATAGTTTTTCTTTTATGACATATAACTTCAAAAAAGTTGAATAGAATTTGTATTAATTAATTCATTAAAAAATCAAAACTAATTTGCAAAACTTAGACTAGACATAGGTGTTCCCTTGCCGTTCTTCGCATGGGGCTGCAAGCTCTCTCCACAGGGATAGGCCATATGGGACTTCCATAGTCCCAGCTTCACGATATATAGGTCTTCTAAGAAGGTGTGACGTCATATTAGACGTGAACGACCAACAAGACATTTCATTTATTTATAGTAACTGTATCTAGTTGACCATCTCGTTTTGTTTTCTCCACAGGTCCTATGGTGACTGCAAGTTGATGGTGACTGCAAGTTGATGTTGACTCGATCTATTGGCATGGAGCTCTATAAAGACTTGCTGCTCTCGTTCATTGTCGTCTCAGTAGCGGTAAGCCTTTAACATGTACACTTTGGATTTGAAACTAACCTTTGAACCCTGAACCATAGAGATTTTTAAATAGTTGGGATCTAGAGATTGGATGGCGTGCATACGTTCCTATGTCTGTTCATGATAATCTGTTCATGATAATCTGTTCACGATAATCTGTTGTGGTATTTTAAGTCTGCACAAACAAACTTTTCCCTTCGAAACTGTTCACGAGAATAAAGTGCCTGACACACATCCATAGTCATAGGTTGAGCCAGGGGCGTAGCTAGGGTGAGTTAGAGAGGAGATCCGAATTCGAAAGTCCCCCCGGCCCCCACTTTAGGGGAGGGCCTCCAAATGAAAGTCCTAATTTTTTTTTTACACTTAATGTTAATTATTACGCCACTGTGAAGTCTAAAATACTAGACAGCACTCATCTAGATGATGTTACAGATGCCTTTGCTGCACAGAAAGCACGACGTGAGGCGATATGAATGGAGCTATGACACTTGTGCATTATCTCGCCAATAGACAATTGTATTACTCAATAATGATTTTTTTTGGTTAATTTTATTTTTATATTGTACCATTATCTCATGACATGATGTTGAATGTCAAAATGCATGGCCCCTTAAAAAGGTCAAGCCTCCGGGCCCCCAAATCCCCAACTACACCGCTGGACTGAACATTTGTGGTCGCCAGACAGTGCAGCGTTTTCAGCCTTTTCCCTGTTTCTTGTGTTCCATCTACGTTCCAGGACTCCTCCATGATGTTTGCCCACAAAGTACGGAACTTATAAAACAAAAACAAAAAATGCCTGTGCATAATAATGTATGTTTAATACTTTTTTTTATTATTTGAGAACCTTGGTTACAAAATTTTCGAACTTGTGTTTGTCCTTCTATATGAGGCAATAAAAGTTGAATATTCTTAGAACGTAATCAAAATTAAAGCTAATCTATGACCTTATTTACTTTCTTTTCGCTGAAAGTTTTCAAATTAAAATGCTTAAAAAATCTGATATGATTTTAAAAGAACAATGGACTTCTCAATACCGAATATTATGATCAAATTCAAAACCTTACTCCCAATGGCCCAAACACCCTGGTTCAACATTCAGCCACAGTGCACTTCTTAATTATTACAAAAAAATCATAACAAAAGTGCAGACACAAGTGTCAGTGTGATTAAGTGTGGATTATACAGGTACTGTTATGCTGACTATTGTTTCTCAGATAGACACTGTCAGTAAGACGCGTCAGTAAGACGGTGTCAATAAGACGATTTCAGTAAGACGTGTCAGTAAGACGTGTCAGTTAGTTGTGTCAAGATCAAATGTCAAAACCGAGAGTTCAATACGTTACTTAAGCTCGTGCGAAAGTTAAGAATACAAAAACCTAAATGTTTTATTGAAGACAGTAAGACAGTGCAATAAGATAGATAGATAGATAGATAGATAGATAGATAGATAGATAGATAGATAGATAGATAGATAGATAGATAGATAGATAGATAGATAGATAGATAGATAGATAGATAGATAGACAGACAGACAAACAGAGATATATAGATAGGTAGGTAGATAGATAGATAGATAGATAGATAGATAGATAGATAGATAGATAGATAGATAGATAGATAGATAGATAGATAGATAGATAGATAGATAGATAGATAGATAGACAGACAGACAGACCGAGAGACAGACAGACAGAGATAGATAGATAGGTAGGTAGATCGATAGATAGATAGATAGATAGGTAGATAGATAGATAGATAGATAGATAGATAGATAGATACATAGATAGATACATAAATAGATAGATAGATAGATAGATAGATAGATAGATAGATAAATAGATAGATAGATAGATAGATAGATAGACAGACCGAGAGACAGACCGAGAGACAGACAGACAGAGATAGATAGATAGGTAGGTAGATCGATAGATAGATAGATAGATAGATAGATAGATTGATAGATATTGTTTCATGTTGAGTTATCTCTCAGCTTTGAAGACGTATGTTTTCATATATCAAAGATAAACCAATGTCATGTCTGAATGTATCTCTATTCCAGAGCCAGGAAGTTGGCTGGAGTCCCTGGAGTGACTACGGCGCCTGCTCAAGGACGTGTGGTGGCGGTGTCCGTTCACGTACACGTCGTTGCCTGGAGCCCAGGTAGGAAATAAAAGAGTTAAAGATTGGATCAGGTCAAGTCAACCGCACATGGAAGGGAAGTGCCAAAGAAAAAGTGTGCCTAGTTTTGTTCATATGGAAATGACTGAATTACACTACCTTCGATTTCCAAAATAAAAGATGAGTGCAGTGTTTCACATGGCCACGAAAACCCAGTTGCGACCCGCATATTTTCCCACATGTGATGCAGTCAAAGCCGTTGTCCTGTGTGGGTCTATTTAAGTTTTCTAAACATTTTCTGCGCCTGTTTTCTACAAGGGTATTTGGGGGGGGGGGGGGGGCGGTCTAAAAATGTCTCGCGGCCTTCGTGGGAGCTATACAACTCTTTCAGAGGCCATCCGCTGCCAGCTACTTTCCTCTATGACAGAGCTAAATAGCGCTTGATTTGATCTTCGTGGCGCTTTGGTGGTGGGGGGGGGGGCAACTCTTTTACATCTTCCTCCTGTAAGCTCGCCAAAAAAAAAGGATCGCCTTTGGCATGCGGTCTTCCGCCAAGCGGGATATTACATTGTGACAGGTGGGGAAATGTGACGTGTGTTTGGCACGTTTTAAGTCTAGGGGATGATTATTTTTGAAAGCAATCACACCCCCACTTATCAGCATATGAATCGGGAGCAGACACGCAACGAGACAAAGCAATGAAAGATAGATACAAAAGTTAAAATAAAGGAAATTTATTTACATAAATATACATATAATAATAAAAAGGGGGAGGGTTTGCGTCTATCTCTAGTATATTCTATGTTTAATCATCACTCTTGCACATAATAAGAGAGTATGTCACTTTGTCCTCTGACTTAGCTGGTTGTCCTGTTGATGTCGCAGCTGGCTGGGTCCTGGCTTGAGGTTCTGCAGCTGGAGGTGGCGCTCTAGCGGATAGAGGGACGCCGGCGATATAGCTCTTGTGGAGTCTCAGTCCCAAGTTCTAGTATCGGTAGTGGGCACAGTATGGCGGGTGGCCGGATACCGTGGGCACAAGGTTACTGCGGGCAGAGCTGATCTGCCGTGGGCAGTGTGAGTAACAGGATATGTCCAGTGAGTTGCAGAGGGTTGGCGTAGCTATGACGTCTCACACAGATCTGAATCTACGGGAAGTCGCGCCTAATAGCTTGACAGGTGGGCTGTCGAATAGGCGGGCAATGCCGATAGCGCCAAGTGGTAGAGTTGAGTAGATCTCAGTAGGCAAATGCAGCGCTGAATAGCACTAAGCACAACTGCAGGTAAATGATCCGATAAATAGATAGGCAGACACCTGAGGGAGGCTGCGGATAAATAAAGACAAGTTAGGACATGTCTCTCATGCATCTTATCGATGCCCTCGACTGAGGTGCATTCGTCAGATTGGTAAAATTGCTTTAGAGCACAATGGGGAGATGATGACAAATGGGATATGGGAAAATAGATGGCTGATAGTAGCATTATATAAATGTACATAAAAGGGGAAATACTAATATAAAAATGTACATAGAAGGGGAAATAATAATCTGAAATAAACAACACAGGTGGATAGAGAAAGAAGAAGGGGGGGGGGTGAGTTGGGCGGTGGTCAGCGATCGAGACGCTTTGTTTGCATATGACCGTGGGTCGAGAACAATGGAGCGTGCTTGAATGTCCCTTCAAGCGGCGCAACTCTCCTTAGAGTAAAATGAGTAAAGGGGAGATAATTCATATATCTTCCCCAAACACAGTATCAGTGCGCTAGTAAAATTATCAAGGCGGCCAACCGAGATAAAGGAGGTAAAATAAGGTGTACAAATATATACAGGGTTGCATCAACGATCAATTGAGCAACGTAGCATTAATAGATTAATGCAATACATAAATAAATACATAGGACATGTTTATGTTTTCTACTTACGCCAGTGAGAAATACACAATGCACCAATTAAATATAAATGAACTAGGCAAAATACACATGATAAAATCCAATGGAAATATATACAGAGTAATTAAGATGGAACTTGTGATTAAGTTCGGCTTACCACCAGGTATTCCTCTAGGAGAAAGAATAAGTGATATAGTCCAGACTCGATAGCTCAGCTCGAATGCGAAAGAGAGGGTGATTTGAGTTGGTTTACTATATATATATGCCTGAAAAGTGTGGGCGGACACCGGAAACGTCCTAGGCTAAGAATTAGCTTACACGTGGGTGAAGTCCGACAAGCGACGCACCTTGGTGTATCACGCGGTATGTTGACCCGTGTAATCTCTTAGATCAAAGAGAGACGTGAGAGAAGGGGGGGGGAGAAGGATTAGCTTGCATTCAAACCAAGGTGGGGTCAACCGCGACCGTCCTTCAGACATCCGGCGGGCAAGACAAAAGAGATTGTGTGTCTACCTTTCCCCGATCAAGGGCAGATAAATGAAAGGACGCGCCTTAGCTATCTCCAAGGTGGTCAACTAAGTCTAGCCTGGAGCGGAAAAGGTGTGGCGGGTGAATAATTTAGGGGTAGGATGGGGAAATAATTAAAATAAAATAAATAAATAATGAAAAATAATAATTAATGCTGTGATAATTTTGAGTGACTCTGACAGCGAGTTTTTGACTTGTCACAACATCTTAGAAAATATCATTTGATATCTTGTGTTTTTTCGGTCGTGTCGACAAGTATGTGGACTTGTAAAAAAACAACATTTATTTCATGCAACAGAAACTCTCCCATGATGTCCAGTATACAAGTGTCATTGTAAAGTCATTAGAACAAACACTTTTTACACAAAACTTCAAATCATCGTTCTAATCAAGCCCTTCACAAGTCACATGACCAGTTCCCCCCTCCCACTCCCGGTCTACTCCCCCCCCCCTCAAACACTGCTCTAATCGAGCAACCCTTAACTTTAGTGCTACTTGGACTGAACACACAATTCTGGAGAAATAAAATTAATTGTGTAAAGAAATAGTTAATTAATGGAGTATGCCGTTTATTGGTATCGACCTACTGTCACTTGGATACATTTTACTCTAGATCACACGATCTATACATCAGAGCTTTGGTACTTAAAGAGTTAACGTAGCAGTATCTAAAAACAATTATTTTTGTTTCTGGTACATTTTTTTTTTACCCTTTTTCGCGTCATTCTAGTCAGTTGAACTTCTAATAGTAAGTAGGTCATTTAAATAGATACAATACAAAATTACTTTCACGCCTTCTTTAGTCTAATTATGTTGTGGATTAATAAATATCTCAATAATTTTGTACTTTCAAAGTTTGCGTTAGATACCGCTCAGACTTGTTCACCCTGCTTTGCGTGACAGACAACTTAGATTCGTCAAGTGTTTAAATCGTTTTATGAGATTAATTCTCTACAAATATTCTCGTCAGAGCGATAGCAATGCCTTAAGGAATTCTATTAATGAAAAAAAAAACACTTCATTTACATAACTTTGTATACTCAGTACAGCAGGTTTTAGTTCCTAACATAGAGACTAACGGAGAAGTACCCCCATAAGCCAGGGCTTAAGTTGTAGCATTTCAACCTATTATCGCTAAGGTTATCTTGGGTTTGTTTATTCAGCAAGCTTACAATAATTAATGTACTTTTCTTTGTCCCCGCTGGCGAAATAGAAGTGGCTGTAACGGAGAGAGTAAAACATACCAGTCATGTGAGACTCAGGTTTGTTGGTTTCTTCTAGATCTATGTTTTTTTTTTTATTCTTTTTTTTTTTTTACTTGTTAATGAATATTCCCTTCATATTTTTTTGTGCCTGTCTGTAAATATGTTTCTATTTGTTTTGTTGTAAAACATTTTTATTACATTGGACTTTTCACATTTTTTATTTGTGCTAGTGTTGTGTAAATGTTGTAAAAATACAAACTAGGGCTATATATCTATATTACACGTGAGGCTTCAAGAAAGGGAAATAAGAGGAAAACGTAATGGCAGAAATGCCTAGAAGGAAAATGCACTGTAAATTGTTTTTTAGAAAATATGTACGGATGATGCGGGCTAGATAATGTAGTAGAGATAAGTAAAGGTAATGGTAGAGAATGAAGGGGAAATAATGAAGGATATGTACAAAGAAGTAGAACAATAGTGTCAAAGACAATATAGAGTGGATAATGCAAGGTAGATAATGCATGATGGACTAAGCAGGGTATAAAATGTAGGGTAGACAATGCAAGGTAGATAATGCAGGGTGGACAACGCAAAGTAGATAATTCAGGGTAGACAATGCAAGGTAGATAATTCAGGGTAGACAATGCAAGGTAGATAATTCAAGGTAGACAATGCAAGGTAGATAATTCAAGGTAGACAATGCAAGGTAGATAATGCAGGGTGCACATTGCAATGCTAATAATTCAGGGTAGACAATGCGCGTTAGTTAATGTAGGGTGGGCCATGCAAGGTAGATAATTCAGGGTAGACAACGCAAGGTAGATAATGCTGGGTAGACAATGCAAGGTAGATAATTCAGGGTAGACAACGCAAGGTAGATAATGAAGGATTGACAATGATTTTGCAGGGTAGGCAATGCAAGGTAGATAATGCAGGGTGCACATTGCAATGCTAATAATTCAGGGTAGACAATGCGCGTTAGTTAATGTAGGGTGGGCCATGCAAGGTAGATAATTCAGGGTAGACAACGCAAGGTAGATAATGCTGGGTAGACAATGCAAGGTAGATAATGTAATTTAAACTAATGAGTCTATAAGTATTACTATCAGATAATATACATTCAATTGTGTTTCCTAGCCAGTGAGAAAGCACAGACTTTAATGAGAGTGAAGATTGCTGCTTTGAAACTGTCGTAACAATTTAAAACATTTAATTGTCACTTCAACACAAATGTAGAGACCTAATATAATGTCGTTATATCGTTATATGTATTTCTTGACACACATGTGCTGAGTCAACGCACATGTGCTGAGTCTACACACATGTGCTGAGTCTACACACATGTGCTGAGTCTACACACATGTGCTGAGTCTACACACATGTGCTGAGTCTACACACATGTGCTGAGTCTACACACATGTGCTGAGTCTACACACATGTGCTGAGTCTACACACATGTGCTGAGTCTACACACATGTGCTGAGTCTACACACATGTGCTGAGTCTACACACATGTGCTGAGTCTACACACAATATGTTTTTAGATCTGTGTCATGTGTGTTCATCCATTTCTCCATTTATAAAAAAAATGATTATTTTACATGATTTTTTTTATTCGTTTTTCTTTCATTGACAACCATTTCTCACTCCTCCCATGTCCTGTCAACCAAACTCCATTCACTCTGTCAACAATTCCCCCACCAGGACTGCCCCGTGGGATCTCTAGACTTCAGAAGCCAGCAGTGTAGCTCTTTCAACCGTGAAGATGATATTTATGGCCCCTATTACGGTAAGATATCATTAGAGTGCCATTTATTGGATGTCTCAGGATGTCAAAACTTGAGTGAATGACTTTTTCCTTCTTTGTTTCCACAACTTTATAAAGTGGTTGTTGGTACCGTGAGCACATGTACTCTGATGCCACATTTCTTTCGTCAATGATTGAAAGGACTGTCTTACCATCCTAGAGTTGGGAACTTTTGATTTCTTATGATCTGTTGTATTTATTTAAACAGATGAGCACCAAGTTAATTTCAAGTTTCGTGTATTTTTGTATAGAGGTCACCACAATGCCTTATAAAGGGAGATTACATTTTGTTCTCGTGTCTCCCAAACAGACAAGAAGTCTCCATGTTCTTTATACTGTGAGGACCAGCTGGGCAAGGTCTCAAAGTTGCGTAACAATGTCATTGATGGTACATCTTGTGACAACGAAGATTCCTTTGGAGTTTGTGTTGCAGGCGTTTGCACGGTAAAAAAAAACAAAGGACTTAGTTCCGTATGTCATCCATGTCATGTGGTAGTGTTGTTTACATTTATGGCCTCATTGATATCATTGTGACTTATAAGAGAACGAAGAAGAAGAAGACTTCTATTGAGTTCAAGGATAAATAGTTACTACAGACTATTAGTAAGAGTCGGACTTTTGACAATTTTGTAAACCACCAATACATACAGCATACATTTTTTTACTTGTACCCCTTGCAGTCTTAAAGATTTAATGTCCGCCCATGTTATTGGGAAAAAAATAGTCTTTTGTTAATAGTGCTGGGGCGTTGTCATTTTCTTTATTTCCCAGCAGTCTCGCCCTTGATTCCTTAGTGTTTTTGTATTTATTTCACAACTTTGTTATCGTAAAGCGACCCTGGCAAGAATACGCCTAGTTGTTGGCAACAGAAAAACAAAAGTTTGACGTCTGTTCTCTTTCAGAAAGTTGGCTGTGATCACGTGATAGGCTCCACCAAGACCCTGGACGAGTGTTTAGTATGTGGAGGCAGGGGCGAGAACTGTGAGACGTTATCTGGGTCATCAATGGACACAACTCTCAAAGTAGGTAAGATGTGATCATTGGAGTGATAACCCTTGAAAACACAAACAACAAACACACACACACTTTACACTTTTTTACTTTAATTAATTTGATCGAAATCTATTAGGCTTCTGTTTTAAAAAAAATCACTGCGGTGAGTTTATATGCAAGGACATGAGTGGGCCTTCTTCTAGCAACTGTTATTGAGAGATGCTGTAAAGAAAAATATGAAAAAATTAGCCCAAAAACACAGATCTTCTGTCTCGGAAGACAATGGATGCTCCCAGCCGAGTCACTGGTTTTAGTTTCTTCTTGGGTCTGGGCAGAATCTGGTATTATTTACGATAAGAACTTACACAAAATGTATTGTTGCCATTTGATTTCACTTGAATGTCTCTCACGAGATTTTAGGAGAATTCTGGGATTTCATAGCCTTTAAGAAACAAGAGTGACAGCCTAGATTGTGCTATTTATTTCAGAACGCTAAATCAAAGAAATAATTGTTATTAGAAAAGTCAATCAATACTTACATTTCCCTTCCAATTCAAATAAACGAAGATGATTCTTATTTCTCGTTAAAAAAAAACGACGTGTTATTTTACATTTTTTGTTGTCTTCTAGGGGAGATAAGTGAAATAGCGACTTTCCCTTTTGGTACAACCAAGTTGATTATTCGAGTCTTGACGAGGAGACTAGCGATGATTGGTGAGTACGATCTTCATGACTATCTGATCAACAACTCTGAAAAGTATTGTGTCATTAGAAAATTACAGTAGCATCTTCTACTCAATCTCATCAGACAACAAGTATTCACTCTTTGCGATAATTGAGCCTATGCAATTTTTAAATAGTATAGATTTATCTGGATATGCATACATTACATTTCATATATTTAAAGAGGTTATATGTATGTACAACTTTAAAGCAAACTCTTTAGCTTTTAGGATAACAAACCAAGACACAAGGTTTGTTTGAACTCACGGAGATGAAGTTGTATACATTTGCCTGCATGTAAATTTACTGCCATGTTTGTTTACGTCTGCTGACTAGAATTTAAAAAAAAAAAAAAAAAAACCAGATTATCTCCCTTAGTACATGTAACGCGTCTAGTTTCATTTGTACTTTATGTGTTTTTGAAAGTCTTAAGATCATTGAGTTACAAAAAAAAAAAAGAATAAAAAAATGTGGTCTAGGTGGCATCTATCTGTTTATAAAAGACAAAGACATGAGTAGGCCTCCTTTAAAAATTAACTGTTATTCGGAGTTGATGTAAAGAAAATATGAAATAATAAATCCAAAACACAGACCTTCGACTAATCAACACCATCTAGCAGCGTCCAGTGATGAAGCTAACGGCTTGGCCATCTAGAATCTAGATACATCCCCCTATAAAAAAAATCTTACTGACATGTTTTACTAACAAGCCCTTTTTCTACCTCCCTCCTCCCCCCCACTTACTGCTAGATGATACTGCCGAGTCAGGCGTCCAGAGTTTGTGTCCAGAACTTTTCAAAATGTCTTCACCGCTTCTCTCCCCAGTTTCTGTTTCGTCACTTCTGTTGATGCCATCTTGAATTCACCACTAAGCTTCAATGCATTGCACGTTCACACACATTATAGCACTTGCTTTAAGTATCAGCGTTTTGTAATTCTTACATACCATTTTTTTTTAAAAAAGATAAAACTATTGTGAGTTAACACACATTTAACACACTAAAATTATGAATACGCAGCTCAGTTTATCTCACAATTTCTCAATTCCAGCGCTGGAGGCCGGAGACGGCACCTCGTTAAACCTCACACAGTATTTATTTAATGACAAGTTAAACAACACAGTGAACTTCTCAGGGGCTCAAGGGAAAGTCCATCAATTGGATATTGGTTTCATGTTGACTGCCCGCGGTCCATTTGTACAAGC
This sequence comes from Biomphalaria glabrata, assembly GCF_947242115.1. Lineage (NCBI taxonomy): Eukaryota > Metazoa > Mollusca > Gastropoda > Planorbidae > Biomphalaria > Biomphalaria glabrata. The sequence goes on from NC_074713.1 coordinate 10,398,989, forward strand.
AGTGCACCTTAAGGTAACAGCCTTAGAGACTTCGGCCCTAGAGACTTCATTTTTTTTTTAAAAGTTATTTCCTCCTCTTTCTTCTAAAGAATAAAATGTATGTTGAACATTGCTAGAAGATAGAAACTAATGGTTACCTCATATTCCTATAAACACCAACTAAACTTACAAAGGTACAACAAGAAAAGGACATTATCAGCAGACGATTATTAATGATTGTATATGAATGACGCATCGCTTTTAAGGGAAGTTGATAACAGTCTGGCCATGGCCTGTAGTGCTTTTAGATGCTTCCAAGCGAGACTTTGGCGGAATAAATCGCTCCGCCTGCCTAGAAAAATCAGTATCTCAATCATTCCATATGGGTCTGAGACAAAGCAACTAAGGCTTCTTGAACGCTTTCACCAATGATGTTAGTGGACATATGGTGGCAAATACAATGTATTTACAATAACAAGGGACTTATTATAGCCCGGCAGTAACGTTGGGCATGGCACGTGTCCGATGTGGGACACAAACATATGCCAATTGCAGGAGAGCTGAAAGAGGGTCGGCAAAAGGAGGTGCACAACGGAAACGCTTTAAAGACCAGCTTATGGAGGCGTGGTGGCTGATTGGTTAAGGGCTTGGCTTCCGAACCTGGGGTCCTGGTTTCGAATCTCCGTGAAGACTGGGGTTTTGAATGGGTACCTGACTTTAGTTGGGGAAAGGAAAGACGGTTGGTCGATGTTCTGGTCACATGACACCCTGCTGTTAAACCGTTGGCCAAAGAAACAGACGACCTTATCATCTGCCCTATAGATCGCAAGGTCTGAAAAGGGAACTTTTTTTAGGCGACAACATGCTTATAGAAGAGCACCTGGTTACAGCAGAGCTGCACTATATAATTTTCGATTTCGAAAACTGGGATGTGTGGTATGGTTACCTATCATGGGGGTTTGAGAATCCCGTCTCAAGCAGAGTTATCTTAGCTGAGTGCCTCAAGGCAGCATGGAAACTCCCTCACCGCACGGGTCTACTAAAGAGATTGGCCAGAGCGCACTGAGCCTGATAATAGCATCAAGGATGTGCTTTATAGAAACACGAGAAGAGAATTCAGCTCATCAGAAATGTTTGTTCTAATTATGGTAAACAGGGCCGGTTCTAAAGATTGCGAAACGGATTGCGCGGGGCCTAGTCTGGATAGGGATAAGGATAATTAAGATTTTGTTTTAGAATATAAATTCGTGAATGTTTATCTGCTTTTTGTTGGAAAACTATCCTCTACTGTAAATGGCTCATAAAGTTAATTGGACATAGATTTTGTACTTAGTAAAGTATGAATAAAATGCAGATAAACATTCAGATCTGCCTATTAGATTTACTATAGACTACCAAAATATTGCTTTTGATTTTTTTTAAGAGGTCTAGATACATTTAGATCTATATTTATATACCAGTGACTATTATAGTTAATTAAGTATTGGAACTTCCTGTTTTGGTTTAAACTCACCTTATTATTACAATGCCGTTTTTTTTAATCTCGAGTAAGATTGGCCTTTTCCATATTGATTGACACCCCGAAATGACAATTTTGTCAATTTTTCATGTGATCTGTAAGAGTTTTTCAGAAGATTTTAATAATTTCAGTAGATTTTCATGACTTTTTGGTATATTTTGCAATTTATTGGAGATTTCTAGGAACTTCTTGAAAATCAGGAGGCCGCGGAAACCCTTTAATAATAAATTTAATAATTTACTCTTGTAATTAGCGCGGGGCCTATAAAAGCGCGGGGCCCACTGAAGCCTCATAGGTTGCAGTGGCCTAAGGCCGGCCCTGACTGTAAAATTAGTGGATATTCGTTGACTGCTCTTGTTCTAGAGACAAAATTTACAATGCAATAAAGTTGTACCATTGTCAAGAGTTGAACTTTAGTTTAGTAATTAAGATCAAAATACAACAGATAAATGTACTATGAACTCGGCTCTGTTTCAAACTTCTGCTGAATATTTCCTCAGATCCAGCCGTCTGTCCAGAGTCCAGATGTAAGATACGAGTACTCGATACCCAGTATCCGTATTGTCGAGAAGAACCCAGAGCTACGATATTCCTGGGTGGATGGACGATGGTCATCATGTTCTGTCACTTGTGGCGTTGGTAAGGAGGGACGAGTCCGCTAGTGTTTTATCCTTTCAAAGGGGACAAAACTCAAATAGTACACAAACCTGGCTATTACCTGTTTGGACACACACACACACATACAAATCCTTTCCATAAAATAATTCGATTCAAGTAATGCTGATAAGGTTGAATACATTTACCTCTGGAAAGTTTCAATATTATTTTGAAGTTTACATTCAGTATGTTAATGTCCAGAAAACTATAATACAAATTAATAAAGACAGAAAGAAAGAACATAGAATGTATAGTATTGTATGCACTTGTAAAGTGACAATTCTACAAAGTTATTACACGTTATCAGTCGTCTGTGGCTGGGGGTATTATATTCAATTTTATGTAAGTAGATAGATTTGTATGTTGTCATGACTCTTCTTCCTTGCACTCGGCATCTAGTCATCGTATGATTGATGCATTAAAATCTTGTCTCAGCCAGAATAGCCTGTCCATCGAACCAGTCCGCTTATTGGACAGAATAACCTTTAACAATTAGAGCTATCTTCTAAACCATTATTTCTATCCGAAATGGCGTAGATCTATGAATGATAAAAACAAATCAGTGAATGTCATTCGTTACGTATATCTTGTTTATAACCTCCCACAGGTTATCAAAGAAGGGCTGTCAACTGTATTGACCGTTCAAGTGGACAGACTGTCAATAACGACTTGTGTCTGGCAGCAGAAATGCCAGTCATGAATCAGTCCTGCTCCAACAGCCCGTGCCGCCAGGCCGTGGACGACAGATTCAAGTTAGTACAAACACTGTTTCAGTTTATCATAAGGTCATCACTATGGTATCATCCACCCCAACATCTACCCCATCATCTACCCCAGGGGTTCTCAGACTGTGGGTCGCAACCCTTTTGGGTGTCAAATCACTACTTGCCAGGGGTCGCCTAGGACCATTGGAAATTTTGTTTTTTCGACTATTTTTCATTGTATACATTGACACTCGAATGTAGGAAGTCAAGGACTATTACTCAGATTAGGACATAACAATTTAAATCATACAAAGAGTGTGGTTCGTCAATAAAATGAAAAACAAAACAAAAAGGGGTGGGGAGAGATGTCTAAGAACACGAACATATGACCAGAAGATACAGAACGATTTTTTAGAGAGTAGAACATCATTGCTTGAAGATAGACATTTTTGTTCCCATCGGTAGTTACTTCTTCTACTTTTTGTTTTTTTTTCTTTAAAAATAGAATTGTTTTTCGAAACTAAATGTTGCAGATAATTATATCAAGCTGTTGCTATGCAAATAAATCATACATTTAAAATTTGATTACGATTTTATTACATTAGCAAAATCACATTTAAGGCCTACACTTAACTAGGCCTATGAACGAAATAAGTTTTACGATAGGGGGTCGCGGCCTACTGGTGCATCGTATTAGGGGGTCGCCGAGCTAAACAGGTTGAGAACCGCTGATAACTATTTATTTTCAGGTCTCTGGAAAACATAGATTTAACAGTAAACTAAAGATACAATGATGACAAGGGGCTTCACGTTTTGTAGTTTATTTAATTTGATGAGACGGAAGAAATACAGTTGCCATTACGTCCGTGTTTCACTTTAGATGACGTCAAATGCTATTAACGAAGGTTTTGAGTGTGAGCGGTACTTCGCAATAGAGAACGATATGGAACTCATAAAATTAACATTTAAAAAAAGAAAAAGCCTAGCGTCGTTGTGCTGGCCCTACAAGACCCTGGTACACGTTCCATTTATAGTTGTATACAAATTATATGATATATGATACGTTTATAGCGTTACGTTTATGACCCCCAGATTTAATTATAACAGCAGGTAAATTACAGATATGTGTTCACACTGACCGTTAGTGTTTTGTTTTCTGTCTAGGTGGATCCCTGGTCAGTTTACTGACTGCAACACGGCGTGTGGCGCTGGACACCAGACTCAGCGGATGTTCTGCCTTCAAACAAATCTGGACGGGGCATCCGCCTATGTCCCGGACGTTGTTTGTATGCAGAATATTGGCAGCAAGCCGGTGATCAGACGAGCATGTTTTGGTTCTGAGACTCACTGTGGTCGCTGGATCACTAGCTCCTGGAGCCAGGTAAAGTAGGCTCACAGCTTAACTCGAAACTGCTTTTTTAATGGATTTGAGCGGAATGCGAAACATTTGAAATACTTTCAAGCGATTCAAATTATGTTACCACATCCAATGCGGTCTCTGGGACTAACGTTGATAAAATAAAATTTAAATAAAAAGGGGGACAATTGGGTAATATAACGTTTTAGAGAAAGAAATAGTAGAGTTATCTCCTTTTCTTTAACACGTTCACTGTAGATATACTTGCTAGGCTGCGGATATGCAAATCTCAGAGGCGGCTTCGTGATAAAATTAATAAGCTAATAATGAAACCAAAAAATCCTCGTTAGTGGTACCTAGTTCATTGCACTTGGCGGGGATTTAGAAAAAAAAGGATTACGGTCGTATCAAACACGCAACATTGTAGATTTTGTAGTAATTTTACAATGCTGAGCATCTTCGGTCAGTAACTTCATATTATTTATTGGTATTTATTATTCTCATTATTATGTTTACCTTTTTTTTAAATCTTTAATGTTCTATTTGTGATACAAATGGATTCGGCTTTTTTGGGGTATGCTCTATACTGCATCTCTTCGGATTATTATAAACATAGTAGGTGGTCCTATATAGGCTTCTGCCTTGATCAATTACTATAGGTAACGGGCTTTTTATTCCACAGTGCAGTGTCTCCTGTGGTCAGGGGAGACAAACCAGGAGCGTCGCCTGCGAGAGGATCTTCCACAATGAGGAGGAGGTTGAGGAGAATGACTATGACGCAAGCCGCGAGGCGGATGTCGAGGACGAGTCCCTCTGTCCCGCCGATGGAAGGCCCTCCTCACAGCAACCCTGCAACATGTCCGCTTGTAGCGAGAGCAGGGAGGATGAGATATCAATCATTACAGTAAGTCTAGTGTGTCAAGGATATTGCGCAGGCTCATCATACAAGTCTTACTGTTGGTGTCTGGTTCGTTTTATATGACTGGAGCCACCGGCATTTCTCTCTCTCTTTCCCCCTCAACTTCGGTTTTGTATGGATATTCAAGGATATTATTAATTTAAAGCTAGCATGCAATAATGGTGCTGCTGTGTCACTAGCACATTGAAAGATGTAAAAGAAAAACATTAATGTTTTAAAAACGGTGGCCTTATATTTACATCAACATAGTGGAATCCTGTTTAAATCCAATTGTTTTGCTAACTAAGCATAACTAATCGCAGGTCATGAAAATGGCGCCGCTCTCTGGCGGATAGAAAAACATTTTGTGATTGTAAACAAACCCATTCGTTTTGTGAAGGGAAACAAAAAATAAGGAAGCAGCTCCATAGCTTTGTATTTCATTTAACATGGAGGTAACAGAACACACCAAGCGTTTTGATTGTTACTTTTTTTTTTTACGAAAGCTTTTATCAACTCCTTCTGTCTGTCTGTCTGTGGTACAAATCTTGTTATTTCTCCCAGTTCCCATTCTCGGATCAAGTTGAAAATTTTCACAAAAGTTCATTGTAGAAGATGATACACGAATCAATCAAAAGTGAATGGAATTAGTTAATTAATTATTGACAAATAATTAATTAATGTTTTTTTTTATATAGATCAGCGGGGATACTTTTTGAAGTATTAAAATATATGACAGTAATTGTGAGGTTCTCTCCTTTCTATTTTATTTTGCTTGTTTTTTTTTTTTTAATGGGGTACAGTTTGTACCAAGAGAGGTGTCTTATATTGTCGTTAAAAAAAAAAAAAGGGAACTGTTTAAAATGTTAAAGAGCTGTTTCTTTTCTATTTGAAGTCTAGTTTTAACTTGTTTTAGAAAAATGTGTTCACTAACTGTAGACTTCAGCGTCCTATAGTTTAAAGGCATTCTGTTCTTTTAATTTCCGCTGTGAAAGAGAGAAAAAAAAACTATTAGGCCCACACGTGAAAATAATTGGTCGCCGCTTATGGAACACAAACAAAGTTTATTTCAATGAAAAGGATGTACACGTGTTGATACGAAAAATCAAGTTACCAACTCTCACCAAGTTGTAGGCAAAACTACGGTCTCTTAGTCTGTCAGTCGCTGTTTCTCTTTTTGTTTCTCTGTTTCCCTTTGTCTCTCTATATTTCCCTTTATCTCTCTATGTTTCTCTTTGTCTCTCACTGTTTCTCATTTCCTGTCTCCGTGTATCTCTTTTTTTTCTCTCTTATTTTGTGTGTGTCTCTGTCTCTCTCCCTTTTCTCTGCCTCTACCTCTCCCCGTTTCTCTCTCTTCTTTCTGACTCTGTCTCTCCTTGCTTCCCATTTCGTCTGTCTCTCTCTCTCTCTGTCTCTCTTATCTGTCCCTTTCTCCACCTCTGTCTTTGAACTCTGTCTGTTTTATCTATCGGTCTTTCTCTCCCTCTCTGTTTCTTTGAGAAGTAATATAACTCCATAAGTACAATACATCTCAAAGTATAAAATCACTAATAAAACGGGAGGTGCAAGCCACTGCTCCACCTTTCTCTGGCACCCTCTTCACCAAACGGCCACGGACAATAGTGACAACAAATATTGAGGCCTGGTTGTCTGTTTTCATCAACAGTCATTCACTTATTTTTGGCTCGTACCGTCACGCCCATCAAGACCGTGTAATCGGACACTTAAATTCACGTCTCGTCACGAACCACTAAGAGAAACAGAAAAAAAAAAAAAAACAAAGAAACAGAAAAAAACCTGTGTCTAAATTCTCACGGTTGTTCCGAGGTCTTGTGAGATGGCTAAATACCTAAGCAGATAAAACCATCCTCTTTGATATGCACGCGTCAAGGATCTAATAGGAAGATTCCTGGCATGAGACTCGGCGAGATTTTGTGTCTGGCAACGCCTGCAAGAGGTAGGCACGTGATAACAATCGACAGGCACGACGGGAGCATCGCTTCCACAGCTCGTGTCCGTGGCGGGAAAACAATGCGCCGACGTGAGTGCTCTACAGACATGACAAAGTGTGGGGCTTATTGTCAGTGAATTATGACAAAGTGTATAACAATAGAAAATATTCTTAGCTTTTTTTAAAACCCACTTAATAAGACATTGTTAAGGCATTGCCAGGGGTTATAGGTCAAGAGAGAGACAAGGTTAGTGTAAATAGGTAACACTACTCCCATGCTTTGGTAGGGAAAACCCTTATTAACATTGTTAATGTCCTCTATAGTGTTACAAGTGTCCATTTTGTTAGATCTCTTTAAGTGTCCATGTTGTCAGGTCTCTTTGAGTGTCCATGTTGTTAGATCTCTTTAAGTGTCCATGTTGTCAGGTCTCCTTAAGTGTCCATGTTGTTAGATCTCTTTAAGTGTCCATGTTGTCAGGTCTCTTTGAGTGTCCATGTTGTTAGATCTCTTTAAGTGTCCATGTTGTCAGGTCTCTTTAAGTGTCCATGTTGTTAGATCTCTTTAAGTGTCCATGTTGTCAGGTCTCTTTGAGTGTCCATGTTGTTAGATCTCTTTAAGTGTCCATGTTGTCAGGTCTCTTTGAGTGTCCATGTTGTTAGATCTCTTTGAGAGTCTATGTTGTTAGATGTCTTTGAGTGTCCATATTGTCAGGTCTCTTTGAGTGTCCATGTTGTTAGATCTCTTTGAGAGTCTATGTTGTTAGATCTCTTTGAGAGTCTATGTTGTTAGGTCTCTTTGAGTGTCCATGTTGTTAGATCTCTTTAAGTGTCCATGTTGTCAGGTCTCTTTAAGTGTCCATGTTGTTAGATCTCTTTAAGTGTCCATGTTGTCAGGTCTCTTTGAGTGTCCATGTTGTCAGATCTCTTTGAGAGTCTATGTTGTTAGATGTCTTTGAGTGTCCATATTGTCAGGTCTCTTTGAGTGTCCATGTTGTTAGATCTCTTTGAGAGTCTATGTTGTTAGATCTCTTTGAGAGTCTATGTTGTTAGGTCTCTTTGAGTGTCCATGTTGTTAGATCTCTTTGAGCGTCCATATTGTCAGGTCTCTTTGAGTGTCCATGTTGTCAGGTCTCTTTGAGTGTCCATGTTGTCAGATCTCTTTGAGTGTCCATGTTGTCAGGTCTCTTTGAGAGTCCATGTTGTCAGATCTCTTTGATGGTCCATGTTGTCAGGTCTCTTTGAGTGTCCATGTTGCCAGATCTCTTTAAGTGTCCATGTTGTCAGGTCTCTTTAAGTGTCCATGTTGTCAGGTCTCTTTGAGTGTCCATGTTGTCAGATCTCTTTGAGTGTCTATGTTGTTAGATGTCTTTGAGTGTCCATATTGTCAGGTCTCTTTGAGTGTCCATGTTGTTAGATCTCTTTGAGAGTCTATGTTGTTAGATCTCTTTGAGAGTCTATGTTGTTAGGTCTCTTTGAGTGTCCATGTTGTTAGATCTCTTTAAGTGTCCATGTTGTCAGGTCTCTTTAAGTGTCCATGTTGTTAGATCTCTTTAAGTGTCCATATTGTCAGGTCTCTTTGAGTGTCCATGTTGTCAGATCTCTTTGAGAGTCTATGTTGTTAGATCTCTTTGAGAGTCTATGTTGTTAGGTCTCTTTGAGTGTCCATGTTGTTAGATCTCTTTAAGTGTCCATGTTGTCAGGTCTCTTTAAGTGTCCATGTTGTTAGATCTCTTTAAGTGTCCATGTTGTCAGGTCTCTTTGAGTGTCCATGTTGTCAGATCTCTTTGAGAGTCTATGTTGTTAGATGTCTTTGAGTGTCCATATTGTCAGGTCTCTTTGAGTGTCCATGTTGTTAGATCTCTTTGAGAGTCTATGTTGTTAGATCTCTTTGAGAGTCTATGTTGTTAGGTCTCTTTGAGTGTCCATGTTGTTAGATCTCTTTGAGCGTCCATATTGTCAGGTCTCTTTGAGTGTCCATGTTGTCAGGTCTCTTTGAGTGTCCATGTTGTCAGATCTCTTTGAGTGTCCATGTTGTCAGGTCTCTTTGAGAGTCCATATTGTCAGGTCTCTTTGAGTGTCCATGTTGTTAGATCTCTTTGAGAGTCTATGTTGTTAGATCTCTTTGAGAGTCTATGTTGTTAGGTCTCTTTGAGTGTCCATGTTGTTAGATCTCTTTAAGTGTCCATGTTGTCAGGTCTCTTTAAGTGTCCATGTTGTTAGATCTCTTTAAGTGTCCATGTTGTCAGGTCTCTTTGAGTGTCCATGTTGTCAGATCTCTTTGAGAGTCTATGTTGTTAGATGTCTTTGAGTGTCCATATTGTCAGGTCTCTTTGAGTGTCCATGTTGTTAGATCTCTTTGAGAGTCTATGTTGTTAGATCTCTTTGAGAGTCTATGTTGTTAGGTCTCTTTGAGTGTCCATGTTGTTAGATCTCTTTGAGCGTCCATATTGTCAGGTCTCTTTGAGTGTCCATGTTGTCAGGTCTCTTTGAGTGTCCATGTTGTCAGATCTCTTTGAGTGTCCATGTTGTCAGGTCTCTTTGAGAGTCCATGTTGTCAGATCTCTTTGATGGTCCATGTTGTCAGGTCTCTTTGAGTGTCCATGTTGCCAGATCTCTTTGAGTGTCCATGTTGTCAGGTTACTTTGAGTGTCCATGTTGTCAGGTCTCTTTGAGTGTCCATGTTGTTAGATCTCTTTAAGTGTCCATGTTGTCAGGTCTCTTTGAGTGTCCATGTTGTCAGATCTCTTTGAGAGTCTATGTTGTTAGATGTCTTTGAGTGTCCATATTGTCAGGTCTCTTTGAGTGTCCATGTTGTTAGATCTCTTTGAGAGTCTATGTTGTTAGATCTCTTTGAGAGTCTATGTTGTTAGGTCTCTTTGAGTGTCCATGTTGTTAGATCTCTTTAAGTGTCCATGTTGTCAGGTCTCTTTAAGTGTCCATGTTGTTAGATCTCTTTAAGTGTCCATGTTGTCAGGTCTCTTTGAGTGTCCATGTTGTCAGATCTCTTTGAGAGTCTATGTTGTTAGATGTCTTTGAGTGTCCATATTGTCAGGTCTCTTTGAGTGTCCATGTTGTTAGATCTCTTTGAGAGTCTATGTTGTTAGATCTCTTTGAGAGTCTATGTTGTTAGGTCTCTTTGACTGTCCATGTTGTTAGATCTCTTTGAGCGTCCATATTGTCAGGTCTCTTTGAGTGTCCATGTTGTCAGGTCTCTTTGAGTGTCCATGTTGTCAGATCTCTTTGAGAGTCTATGTTGTTAGGTCTCTTTGAGTGTCCATGTTGTTAGATCTCTTTAAGTGTCCATGTTGTCAGGTCTCTTTAAGTGTCCATGTTGTTAGATCTCTTTAAGTGTCCATGTTGTCAGGTCTCTTTGAGTGTCCATGTTGTCAGATCTCTTTGAGAGTCTATGTTGTTAGATGTCTTTGAGTGTCCATATTGTCAGGTCTCTTTGAGTGTCCATGTTGTTAGATCTCTTTGAGAGTCTATGTTGTTAGATCTCTTTGAGAGTCTATGTTGTTAGGTCTCTTTGAGTGTCCATGTTGTTAGATCTCTTTGAGCGTCCATATTGTCAGGTCTCTTTGAGTGTCCATGTTGTCAGGTCTCTTTGAGTGTCCATGTTGTCAGATCTCTTTGAGTGTCCATGTTGTCAGGTCTCTTTGAGAGTCCATGTTGTCAGATCTCTTTGATGGTCCATGTTGTCAGGTCTCTTTGAGTGTCCATGTTGCCAGATCTCTTTAAGTGTCCATGTTGTCAGGTCTCTTTAAGTGTCCATGTTGTCAGGTCTCTTTGAGTGTCCATGTTGTCAGATCTCTTTGAGTGTCTATGTTGTTAGATGTCTTTGAGTGTCCATATTGTCAGGTCTCTTTGAGTGTCCATGTTGTTAGATCTCTTTGAGAGTCTATGTTGTTAGATCTCTTTGAGAGTCTATGTTGTTAGGTCTCTTTGAGTGTCCATGTTGTTAGATCTCTTTAAGTGTCCATGTTGTCAGGTCTCTTTAAGTGTCCATGTTGTTAGATCTCTTTAAGTGTCCATGTTGTCAGGTCTCTTTGAGTGTCCATGTTGTCAGATCTCTTTGAGAGTCTATGTTGTTAGATGTCTTTGAGTGTCCATATTGTCAGGTCTCTTTGAGTGTCCATGTTGTTAGATCTCTTTGAGAGTCTATGTTGTTAGATCTCTTTGAGAGTCTATGTTGTTAGGTCTCTTTGAGTGTCCATGTTGTTAGATCTCTTTGAGCGTCCATATTGTCAGGTCTCTTTGAGTGTCCATGTTGTCAGGTCTCTTTGAGTGTCCATGTTGTCAGATCTCTTTGAGTGTCCATGTTGTCAGGTCTCTTTGAGAGTCCATGTTGTCAGATCTCTTTGATGGTCCATGTTGTCAGGTCTCTTTGAGTGTCCATGTTGCCAGATCTCTTTGAGTGTCCATGTTGTCAGGTTACTTTGAGTGTCCATGTTGTCAGGTCTCTTTGAGTGTCCATGTTGTTAGATCTCTTTAAGTGTCCATGTTGTCAGATCTCTTTGAGAGTCTATGTTGTTAGATGTCTTTGAGTGTCCATATTGTCAGGTCTCTTTGAGTGTCCATGTTGTTAGATCTCTTTGAGTGTCCATGTTGTTAGATCTCTTTAAGTGTCCATGTTGTCAGGTCTCTTTAAGTGTCCATGTTGTTAGATCTCTTTAAGTGTCCATGTTGTCAGGTCTCTTTGAGTGTCCATGTTGTCAGATCTCTTTGAGAGTCTATGTTGTTAGATGTCTTTGAGTGTCCATATTGTCAGGTCTCTTTGAGTGTCCATGTTGTTAGATCTCTTTGAGAGTCTATGTTGTTAGATCTCTTTGAGAGTCTATGTTGTTAGGTCTCTTTGAGTGTCCATGTTGTTAGATCTCTTTGAGCGTCCATATTGTCAGGTCTCTTTGAGTGTCCATGTTGTCAGGTCTCTTTGAGTGTCCATGTTGTCAGATCTCTTTGAGTGTCCATGTTGTCAGGTCTCTTTGAGAGTCCATGTTGTCAGATCTCTTTGATGGTCCATGTTGTCAGGTCTCTTTGAGTGTCCATGTTGCCAGATCTCTTTGAGTGTCCATGTTGTCAGGTTACTTTGAGTGTCCATGTTGTCAGATCTCTTTGAGTGTCCATGTTGTTAGATCTCTTTGAGCGTCCATATTGTCAGGTCTCTTTGAGTGTCCATGTTGTCAGGTCTCTTTGAGTGTCCATGTTGTCAGATCTCTTTGAGTGTCCATGTTGTCAGGTCTCTTTGAGAGTCCATGTTGTCAGATCTCTTTGATGGTCCATGTTGTCAGGTCTCTTTGAGTGTCCATGTTGCCAGATCTCTTTGAGTGTCCATGTTGTCAGGTTACTTTGAGTGTCCATGTTGTCAGGTCTCTTTGAGTGTCCATGTTGTTAGATCTCTTTAAGTGTCCATGTTGTCAGATCTCTTTGAGTGTCCATGTCAGATCTCTTTGAGTGTCCATGTTGTCAGATCTCTTTGAGTGTCCATGTTGTCAGGTCTCTTTGAGTGTCCGTGTTGTCAGGTCTCTTTGAGTGTTCATGTTGTCAGGTCTCTTTGAGTGTCCATGTTGTCAGGTCTCTTTGAGTGTCAATGTTGTTAGATCTCTTTGAGTGTCCATGTTGTTAGATCTCTTTGAGTGTCCATGTTGTCAGATCTCTTTGAGTGTCCATGTTGTCAGATCTCTTTGAGAGAGTCCATGTTGTCAGATCTCTTTGAGTGTCCATGTTGTCAGATCTCTTTGAGTGTCCATGTTGTCAGATCTCTTTAAGTGTCCATGTTGTCAGTTCTCTTTAAGTGTCCATGTTGTCAGGTCTCTTTGAGTGTCCATGTTGTCAGGTCTCTTTAAGTGCCCATGTTGTCAGGTCTCTTTGAGAGTCCATGTTGTCAGGTCTCTTTGAGTATCCATGTTGTCAGGTCTCTTTGAGTGTCCATGTTGTCAGGTCTCTTTGAGTGTCCATGTTGTCAGATCTCTTTAAGTGTTGAGTGTCCATGTTGTCAGGTCTCTTTAAGTGCCCATGTTGTCAGATCTCTTTGAGAGAGTCCATGTTGTCAGATCTCTTTGAGTGTCCATGTTGTCAGATCTCTTTGAGTGTCCATGTTTTCAGATCTCTTTGAGTGTCCATGTTGTCAGATCTCTTTAAGTGTCCATGTTGTCAGTTCTCTTTAAGTGTCCATGTTGTCAGGTCTCTTTGAGTGTCCATGTTGTCAGGTCTCTTTAAGTGCCCATGTTGTCAGGTCTCTTTGAGAGTCCATGTTGTCAGGTCTCTTTGAGTAACCATGTTGTCAGGTCTCTTTGAGTGTCCATGTTGTCAGGTCTCTTTGAGTGTCCATGTTGTCAGATCTCTTTGAGTGTTCATGTAGTCAGATCTCTTTGAGTGTCCATGTTGTTAGATCTCATTGAGTGTCAATGCTACCACATCTCTTGGAGTGAGTTCCCTTGTGCTTCTATGAGGCTGTTTTACTTTTACCCTTCAACCAGTGCCTTGACACCTTGTATTCCTTTCAATTACCCTTTATATAATTGTGATATTACAACTCTTTGAAATAAGCCAACTGTGTGTTGAAACCAACTGACACAATAATAAGCCACAACTAACTAAATAACAGCAACGAAATATAAACAGAAGAAAATCAATCATAAGATCAACGATAACAATAATGCCAATCATGCTGTTAGAATGGTAGAAATCCTATAACATGCTTATTGTCTACACGCGCCAATCAAATAGATAGAAGCAGACCAAAGTGTAATTCATACTCTTGTTTATACTGAACGCAATCACAGGGAGTCTCAGACGAAGAATTCATCCAGGAATTCAAGGTTTTCGTCTTCTCCAAATGAGACGCTTTTCGTTTTTTCCATATTGTACATTTAAGTTAAACATGCATTTTAGACTGTCATGAACTATGCTACGCCCATAGTTATGTTCTTTGAAGTCAGTTTTTTCTGTTTTTAGAGGTTGTACTAAACAGTGAAGCTTTTCAAGTTTTATATAAGCCGATAAATATAAAAGTTTTTTATTCTTATCTTGTTATCTTTAGAGTTGCACTGGCAGGGGAAAGTGGAGGGATTTGGGTTATAAGAATCGTCACAGCACCCCTACGACGAAAGTCAAGGGACAGATGATTGTGATGATAATGAATGTGTACTTTAAAAGATAGTTTAAAAACTTTGTGTACATTTCTATCTGAAGAATGCATTGTTTCTATCATGTATTGTACTTCACGCCAGGTCATTCACGATTGCCAGACGTCCAGGTATGGTTGTTGTCCAGATCAGATTACAGCTGCCCTCGGGGAGAACTTTCTGGGCTGTGATGGTGAGTAGTGCTGCTTTCTGATTGTTCTTATGTGTTTTCAGAGCAGTGAAGAGACATCTTGGCATTCGAATGTAGATCTACACTTAGAGGCCTACAGATCTACACTTATAGGCCTACAGATCTACACTTATAGGCCTACAGATCCACACTTATAGGCCTACAGATCTACACTTATGGGCCTAGATATCTACACTTAGAGGCCTAGAGATCTACACTTATAGGCCTACAGATCTACACTTAGAGGCCTACAGATATACACTTAGAGGCCTACAGATCTACACTTAGAGGCCTACAGATCTACACTTACAGGCCTACAGATCTACACTTAGAGGCCTACAGATCTACACTTAGAGGCCTACATGGTCTATGAAGGGAGATGCATTGACTTTTTTTTTTTACGCTTTTGAATTTTGTGACCTACACCTGGATGGTCAAAGTAATCCATCAAATAAACAAACTCACTCAAAAAAAATATATTATTCATCATGGATCTTATAAAAGATAGATATCCTCCATTGTATACACGAAACTTTCTTAATGTCGGAGAAAGAGAGAGAGGGAGAGGGACTTGTATTTTTGGTGCTATTGTGAATCTCTTACTAAACTTAATCAAGGGTACAATCGTTTTTGTATGTAGTGCAACGCTTATGAACTTTGACTGTCGAGCCGTATTTATATCGGGGACTTTATTTAGTTGTGGAGACAAAATGTGTGTGTGGTACCCTATATGGTTGTGGAGTTCTATCTGTGCGTGAGACGCTATTTAGCTGTGGAGCCATATTAGTGTCTGCGATCCTATTTCGCTGTGGAGTCATATTTGTGTGTAATTCCATTTAGCTGTGGAGCCAAATGTGTGTGTGCGATCCTATTTAGCTGTGGAGTCATATTTGTGTGTAATTCCATTTAGCTGTGGAGCCAAATGTGTGTGTGCGATCCTATTTAGCACTGAAGCCATATTTGTGTGTGATCCTATTTAGCTGTAGAGCCATATTTGTGTGCCTAATCCTGCTTAGCTGTAGAGCCATCTTTGTGTGCGTAATCCTATTAGCTGTGAAGCCATATTAGGATAAGTTAAATTGATTCCGGATCGTCATTAGGTTTTTATTCTCTGATTGTGAAACTGTTACATCTTGATTGGCTCAGCGTGAAGTAAATATTGTTTTAATGTAAAGAATAAACGTTTACATGTTGTTTTTTGGCTTCAAGTATAATCACGGTATAATTATTACAATAGATACGTATAAACCGAAGTAAACTCTAGATTGTAGTCATTGTAGGATTGACTAGCGACCTTGACTTCACCATTTGCAACTTCCAAGACAGCTCCTCCGACACTCCCCACCCCACACACACAGACACACACACACACACACACACACACACATAGACACACTCTCTCACTGGCAAACCTAAAAAAAGGAAAAAGATATATTAAATATCTGAACTATTTTCCCAGTGTGTACTTGGAATAAAATATTACACCTCGGGTGTAGGCTCGTTAAAAAGTCATTTGTTGTACGACCGCGTTGCCTGGTCTTTTATTGTCGTTCTGTTAGACTCTGACTCGTAACGCAGTCTGCTCTGACGAGGTTGTACACTGAGTCTACATCTAAGACCATAACCTAGAAAACTCTTCCTTATAAGCTAAAGGGGTAGGGGGGTCTCTTTATACCATTGGGACAATCACTATGAACACCTAAGTTAGTTTTAAACTTACGTACAATTATTATTAAAATAGGAAACAAGTATTGCATTGCATAAAGATTTTTTTGAAAAGAGCGGTTCGAACCCACGTCCACCCATGATTTAGGTTTTTGCCTACATGGTTTTACCCATTCCGAATGTGCTTGGTGAATTGAGATGTTGTAATAAATTTAATTGAAAGATTCTCCGATTCCTATTATAAGTTTGAATCTGTTGCACTTAGTGTTACTTTGATTTGAAAGTAATACAGTTTTTACAATATCTCTATACAAATCGTACCCTCGTTGAAAAACCTTCCGGGTGAAACTTGGACACGATTCTCGACAACGAATCAAACAATTTTCCTAGAATTTTGGCAGTTGATGTATATCGTTGGGAAAAAGAATACTAGCGCGTTGGTCACTCTGGAAAAACTCTAGTTTGACCGTTATAATTTTATATGTTGCCACAACTTTTGGAGTACCCATGTTGCCACGTCCTTGAAGTGCCCATGTTGCCTCGTCTCTTGGAGTGTCCATGTTGCCACGTCTCTTGGAGTGCCCATGTTGCCATGTCTCTTGGAGTTCCCATGTTGCCACGTCTCTTGGAGTGTCCATGTTGCCACGTCTCTTGGAGTGCCCATGTTGCTTCGTCTCTTGAAGTGCCCATGTTGCCACGTCTCTAGGAGTGCCCATGTTGCCTCGTCTCTAGAAGTGCCCATGTTGACACGTCTCTTGAAGTGTCCATGTTGCCACGTCTCTTGGAGTGCCCATGTTGTCACGTCTCTTGAAGTGCCCATGTTGACACATCTCTTGGAGTGCCCATGTTGCCACGTCTGTCTCTTGAAGTGCCCATGTTGCCAAGTCTGTCTCTTGGAGTGCCCATGTTGCCACGTCTGTCTCTTGGGTCTGTCTCTTGGAGTGCCCATGTTGCCACGTCTGTCTCTTGGAGTGCCCATGTTGCCTCGTCTCTTGGAGTGCCCATGTTGCCACGTCTCTTGGAGTGCCCATGTTGCCTCGTCTGTCTCTTAGAGTGCCCATGTTGCCACGTCTGTCTCTTGGAGTGCCCATGTTGACACGTCTGTCTCCTGAAGTGCCCATGTTAACACGTTTCTTGGAGTGCCCATGTTATCACGTCTGTCTCTTAGAGTGCCAATGTTGCCACGTCTCTTGAAGTGCCCATGTTGACACGTCTCTTGGAGTGCCCATGTTGCCACGGCTCTGGGAGTGCCCATGTTGCTTCGTCTCTTGGAGTGCCCATGTTGCCACGTCTCTTGGAGTGCCCATGTTGCCTCGTCTGTCTCTTAGAGTGCCCATGTTGCCACGTCTGTCTCTTGGAGTGCCCATGTTGCCACGTCTCTTGAAGTGCCCATGTTGCCACGTCTGTCTCTTGAAGTGCCCATGTTGCCACGTCTGTCTCTTGAAGTGCCCATGTTGCCACGTCTGTCTCTTGAAGTGCCCATGTTGCCACGTCTGTCTCTTGGAGTGCCCATGTTGCTTCGTCTCTTGGAGTGCCCATGTTGCCACGTCTGTCTCTTGGAGTGCCCATGTTGCCACTTCTCTTGGAATGCCCATGTTGCCACGTCTGTCTCTTGGAGTGCCCATGTTGCAACGTCTCTTGAAGTGCCCATGTTGCCACGTCTCTAAGTGCCCATGTTGCCACGTCTCTTGGATTGCTGCTTGTGGCTGTTTCACTTCTTATCATTCGACCAGTGTTATGACCATGTGTATTCCTATATCTAACATCATTAGTTATTTAGTGCAAAAAAAATTCTCTGTATGAAGTATAAAGTTATTGCCTTTAAAAATAAAACAAGTATTTTTTTTTTTTTAATATTTATTCTTGTTTTGAAGTCTTCAGAGACGCTCCTTAATGACTTTGATCTAGATCTACTTTTTGTGAATGAAATATCGGCCTATTGAACGCTACTGGCTAAGTTTCGCTGTTGCTACTGTATTGTATATCTAATGAATATTAATTACTACTTTATCTCACGTAGGGCCTTAATCTAGGGCCGAAAGATTTTGAGGGTAAATAAACAAGTGATTTTCGTACAAAGAAAATGTGAAATTGTCAAGCTGAAATTGACACCCAGTTAAACAAGGTTAACTCCTTTATCAAAAGACTACTAATTCATTCCATGCCAATGCTTTCGAAATTAATAAATGTGTGATTTTGGTGCATTCTTTCTGAATCCCCTTGTATATTAAAAGTAAAAAAAGTCTTTTTTCATTCAATCACTACTTTCAGAATATTACCATAGTAAAACAAACAAAAATAATAATAATAATGTTACGCTGGCATCATAGTTTTGTTATCAAATAGTCAAATCAACCCAATTAGCACTGACTGCCATTTTTCTCCACTCTCCTATCGGTAACAGTCTAGGGCAGTGGTCTATATAGATCCCCAGGGGTCTACGAAGACTTTCAAGGGGTCTACGAAAGTTAAAAATGGAATTTGGGGTCTATGAAATGTGACCCCCGGGTCTACGATAAAGAATCTCAATTTAGCATGTCGTGACATAAATTTTGACCATTGGAAGAATACACACATTTATGTTTTGTACCTTAGGACATTTTTAAAATTTTTATCCTGCTGATTGAATGAAAAATTGTGTTTAATTTAATAACTATATTTAAATAGTGTAGTTTTGTCTAGTTATAACTTAAGCAAAAAGAAATGTAGACTGTACAGCGTTAAGTATTTTACTTTATTACTTCCTTGTTAATGTGCCATTTTTTTATGATGCCATGAAACCAATTAAGCTGAAGGATCATTTGAGATGATGCCACCCTGATAAAAAGATAAAGGTTTGCAAAATTTTGAAACACTCATGCCATCAAGTTCAGAATACACCCACAAAATCTCTCTTTGACCTGATATTGAAAAGATGATGACTAGTTAGCGTTTTACTAAATCTCTTTACTTTTAGTAAAATACTGAAAACCTCAAACGATAGGCAAATTATTTATTTGACCAGCCGTTGAAGAAATTGTACAAACTCTTACACAAACGTATAGCATTAAAAGAATTTCATGTTTGGGTTCTGTGGCCGGTGTCTTGTTTTGGGACTCTTGATGAAGAATGCAATTGTGAAGACATGGTCGGAATTCTCTGGTGACACCCCAAAGGGCAAATTTCTATGGTCCCTATTTTGAGCTTCCGGAACATATATTTTCTCATTATGATGTGTACGGCTCTGATGTGAAAAATTAGAAGTGGTCCTATAGGGATAGTTTATAGCAGGTGTCATCTTTCTTGTATATCGAATAAGAGCTTGTCCATTTCTCGTTTTTACAAGTCACTATTAGTTTCTTCATTTCTTCAGGATAGAGTTCTATGTTCAAGTGTGTATTTGTTTTCTCACATTTGGCAAGTGTGTCAGCCTTCTATTTCCTTCTATTTAAACATTGGAGAACAGGTCACACAATATGTTTTGTACAAAATCTTTTGGATGTTCCTTCAGATTATGTGGATAAATAGCCCAAACCTCCCGACGGGAGATGTGAGCAGACAAGATGACCACCGAACGTCAGTCCAGGCATCATGAGTTGTATTTAGGAGGCATCAGAGTTTGTCAAGCTTTGAAGGACTGTTTTTATATTGGTCACGAAAGAAATTTAACTGTTTGGTGAACTTGGCTGATTCGCTAGCATGGTAGCTGTTAGCTCCAATGCTCCTATTTCTTCTCTGTGGTTGTCATAGAGCTCATTAGTTACAATGAACAAAATTTTTCAATTATTTTTTCTCCATTGGGCCATTCAATGAGTATTCCAGCTCTTCCGTTTGTGGGGACTTTCTGATAACCATCCATGCAAACATTGACCCATTGGTTGTTGGAATATAGTCAAATTTGTATTTCTTATGTAAGTCTTTGCTGAGTCAACCTTGTCTGATAATGATGTATTTTTTTAATTCAAATTATTATGGCTCAAGAAATCCACGAAAAACTGCTTTTTGTGAAAACTTTTACAATGATACTTAATGCACAATAATATTTAATGTTTTGAAGAACTACTTCAAAAAAAAAATAATAATAATAATCTCTATAAGAAAAGAAAAAATAGCAACGGATGGTGAGCTTGGAAACCTTTAAAAACAAAAAGTTTCCAATGTGTTTAGTGATTGTATGCTATACGTATAACTGTTATATAATGGGTTTAAATTTGAATTTTGTTAATAAACTTATTTTAAAAAATTTATTCAACTTAAAATGTAGTTTTAAATTACTTTTTCACTCCTCGTGTCACTGGTTAGAAATTAACAAATTGTGTAATTTGAAATTGACGAATTTTCAAAAATTCATATAACTTAAGCAGGGGGTCTACGGAAAATCAGAAAACATGCCAAGGGGTCTACGAAACAAAAAAGTTTGGGAACCGCTGGTCTAGGGAGATGAGCGGGTGTAGATGTTCTGGGAGGGCAAGGCCTACCAGACGACCCTGGTCGTCACACTCAAAGAGGATTAAGCGGTCTTCGTTTGCAACGTACTGTATGCGCCGCGAAGTGGCCCCTATGTCGAGCATTGCAGATATGGTAATGAGGCCCGCGAACGAAGAATATCGCACTCCGGTTGCCCCCCTCTTGGGGAGGGAGGGGGGTCGAGCCACCAGGAATCTCGTTTGCCAGACTAATATTTGCTAGCTTCAAACTTCAATTCTCTTTCCCATTTAGGTCACTGGGTCAAGAATCTGGTATATCGTTGTTTGCAGTTCTTTATTTAGAAGTATTTATCACAAACTTTTTAAACGACACTCTATGTCTTAAAGATTTTTTTTTATATATAACTCGTTAAATTGTATAGACATCTAGAGAGAGGTGTTCTCAACGCTGGAATGGGCAGTGTACTTGAGATAATTTCAAGAGCTGAGTCAACACCTATTCACTTTTAGAACCTTTTAGAAAATGTATAAAACTGCCTCCAACCATAACATTCCTTTTTCTAGCCCTTATCACTCTGCGAGGACCTAAAAAAAAAAGGGAGTTAATCAAACAAACAATAAAAAAAAATAAGTCAAAGGCACTGATCCTTTTATTTTAAAACCATTGAGGACCGTTGATTTACGACTTTGACGTCTGCCTGGAAGTATCACCGCTCGGTGGAAAGTGAGATTGTACATTGCATGCTTGTTCAATTTCTGGTTTAGAAAAATAAAGAATTTGGAAAGAGAAAAGGGGTGGGGTGGGGGGGGGGGGAGGTCGAAGTAAGAGGGGTGTCGAATACCTTGCCGTATTCCTGGTGTTTGTCACGTGGTCTTTGATAAATGATCCTCGGTTCTGCAAGTGTGATCTACACCGCGATAGTCAGTCCACTTAGTCAGTTTAAAAACAAAACCAAAAGAAAGATTTAAAAAAAGAAAATTGATCTATTTTCTCAAAACTCTCTGGCTACTCGACTTCTTTGTTTGGTGTTTTTTTTTCTTTCTTTCTGGTCAACTCTTCCATTGACAGAGGATAGCTTGCTATTATACTTTTTTTAATCGTAAAAAAAATATTTTTTAAAAGAAACACTTTTAGAAGCAGAAAAAAAAGTGATCTGTTTTGTTTTTCCGTCTCCAAAGTTTCCCGCCAAAAGTTTGAGATGACTAAGATCCTATCCAAAACACTTGTTTTGCTTTGTACACATGAGTTTGACTTGTTTTATTGACATGTCACATTTTCAAGTTTGCCTATAGCTAAATTATAAATAGAAAAAGTTGAGGGTTATCATAAGGTAACTGGAGGTCTACTCTTGAGTACGTGCTGTCTCGTTGCAGAAGTGATGTCCGTTTTGATTAGTCACTAATTGTTTAAGACCAACTGAGTCGAAATGTATTATTTATTTTATAGCTTTCTGGAAACTTAAAAGATGGACGACCTAAATTGAACACACTAAGGCTCCCCTCTCCACTTTCTTAAAGTCCTTAATAAAAATTGTTCCATTGAGATTTTAAATTTTAAATGTATTATTTTAATATCTATTTATTTTTATTGCATATAAGTTTAACTTTCTAGGTATTCAAAAATCCTTCTAGGTATTGACATGTAGTATCTAGGCTTATAAAGAGCCCCAAATGTCTCATAGCTTAAGGCCTTACCAAGCTCAAATCCGGCCCTGCTTAAATACTCCAAGACTAATAAGAGACAAATTATGTCGCTGAGTTGTACTTCTCCATCTTGGTGGACGTTCAGCCACTACAGTCAAATTCAAGTTGAAACATCCAGATGTGACAAAGTTGTTCCATGTTAATTTCCAAGTAGGCCTACTTTTTTGTGACAGTACGGCACACCGGCACATTTTTCAATGTGGGGACAAATTATTACTTTTCTTGCATTTTAACGTTTATTATTAATTTATTAGAACGGTAGTTTAAAGTTAGGCAACCCATCACTGAGTACCAGCACCTATTTTTGTTACAAAAAAAGCACTATATATATATATATATATATATATATATATATATATATATATATCATATATATATATATTACATAGTAAACTGAACATTTATACTGTATATGTCATTGAAAAAGTCAAGTAAAGGCGCAGGAAGAGTATTGATATAGAACACAAGCTATTCGGGTTAATAGGGCGACGCTCTATCAACTTTATTATCCACATATTGTAGCTTAAAACTAATTTTTTGAAAATTTCTACTTAAATTATTGACAATGTCCAACTTCACTAGCAACAATGTATTTTATGTATTATTATTTTATATATCATTGCAACACCTAACAAAAACTTTTTATTTTCATTCTAAATGATAAAGGTTGAGAAAGCACATTGCTAGTAAATCCACATACGTCTGAGACCAGTGTGGAGAATCTAAAGAGAAAGCAACGCCGAATGATTCATTGAAATCGCTCCTCTGACTTAAGTTATGGTTAACTTTCTTTCTAAAAGGGATTTTGGGATTTTGAATTTTTCATGTAAAAAGTAATGCTAAATGATTCTTTGGAATTTGCTCTTTTTACTTTAATTTTCTTGCCAAAAGGTCTAGAATCGTTATTATTGCTAATAGTTTCTTCATTTATTTTCCGTAAAAATAACACAAATGATGAAATGAAATCGCTCTTCTGATGTATATTACAATTAATTTTCTTGCCAAAGGATCCAGAAGTCTCACTATCGACTTTCCATTGTGTGTACGTTGTATGTACTTTGTGTGTATGTACAAATCAAGCACATTTTTAGAATCGAGTTTGAAAACACAGTTGTTCGTGTTATTTAAGACTAGTTGTGTTGTTTCAAAATATGACTAAAGCTTGAGTATTGCTGATCAATTTTGAAATCTGTGGGAGCCGCCTCTGGAACCCTCTTGTTCACCTTGTTATTATGTTTATCTTTGAGCTTAGCTTCGAACAAAAGTGTTTGATTGAGAACCAACGTGAACCTGCTTACGGAGAGAAAAGGGACAAGAAGCAATTAGTTAAAAATGTGTTTGGGTTGTCTGTTCATTATGTTTTGACTTCCTATGAATTAAAGTTATCTGCTGAAAATCCAAATTTGCCATCTTGTTATCGTGCTCAAAACAAATCTAGGACACTATTGAATTAACTCCCTTTTGTTCCACAAAAATACATAGGATTAGTATAGTGTTATATAGAAATTACATTTTTAACAAGGTTAGAAGAGATTTTATATTATTATACAACTGTATGGAATCTAGATCTAGTTCAGATCACGCTAGCAGTGTTATTCTTTGATCGAGCAACATGTAGGCAGGTTTATTTTACCGCTATATCCCGAAACTTGATCTCCCCCTGACCTCTGACCCAGTTATTCCTTTTATCCCTTGTGTTATTGCCTAAGCACATGATAGAGAAATGTATTATGTCTGTGATATTCGACATTCCTCTATATTCTATGACAGTGTTTGGGGATGATTATATTTGTTCCTTTGTTGGTTTATTCACGGTGTCAACATGTTCATTGTGAGTCAGTGTGTGAGTTTGACTCATTCGCTTATGTGGTTTGTTAGTATGCTTGAAAATGAGAGAAAGACAAGAAAGAGATATCCATAGGAAAAGAAGAGAGAGAGAGAGAAAGATTGAGATGGAAATAAAATAGAGAGAGATAGAAGACTTCGAAGATGGATGAAGAAATAAGAGAGAGAGAAAGAGAGAGAGGGAGAGAAGACTTCGAACATGGATGAAGAAATAAGAGAGAGAGAGAAAGAGAGAGAGAGAGAGAGGGAAAGATTGAGATGGAAATAAAATATATAGAGAGAGAAGACTTCGAAGATGGATGAAGAAATAAGAGAGAGAAGAGAGAGAGAGAGAGAAAGATTGAGATGGAAATAAAATAGAGAGAGAGAGAGAAGATTTCGAAGATGGATGAAGAAATAAGAGAGAGAGAGAGAGAAAGAGAGAGAGAGAAAGAGAGAGAGAGAGAGAGCGAAAGATTGAGATGGAAATAAAAGAGAGAGCGAAGACTCTGAAGATGGATGGAGAAAAGAAAGAAATAAGAGAGAAAGAGAAGATTGAGGAGAGAAAAACAGAGAAGTCTAAAAAAAGAGATAAGATAGAAATATGTAATACTAAAGAGAGATTGAGAGATACGGAGATAGAAATAGAAAAGGGATTTAGAGAGTAGGACTAGAGTTAGAGAAGAGAAGAGAGAAAGAGAGAAGACTTGATAAAGAGAGAGAAAAAAAGAAAGAGAGAAAAAAACAAAGGAGAGAATATAAAATATATAATATATAGAATAATTAGTGGAAGAAGGACAACTAGATCTAAATATAAGAATGAAAACCTGTTCCTATCTAGCTAGCAACAAAAACCTGACATCAATTAACTTTCCTTTAAAGAAAAAAAAGATACAATATTCTCCAAGTTGAAGAGTCCCCCAAAGTGACATTATTATATCACTATCTAAGTGTGACGACCTCTGGCGGTGAATGTTTGGGTGTTGTTATTTTCCCCTGTTTGATCAAGCGCCACATTGCCCCGATCTACCTGCTCCAGGTGAGACCCTGTAAGTAATCTAGCAGTTTGGGAAACAGTCCTAAGTCGATGGGCAACCAAACAATACAAATAGAACCGACAGGGTGGTGTCTTTTTTTTTTCCCCTTTAACCCTGGTTACCATGGAACTTAAAGAGAGGGCGCTGCAGGGTGCCAGATAGGAGAAGAATTTACTATACTACAGAAGGGTGGGGGAGGCTGATAAGGTGGTCGAGGAAGGAAAGGGTGGGATAAGTGGCGCCCGAAAAATTAGCAATAATATTAACACATAATTATAAACAAGCAAGATGTGAATGTTTTATTGACTACGAATGCGTGTATTTCTATTATACATTGATTATTTATGATTCAACACAGCGCATCAATCATAAAACATTTATAAAACGACTTTTTGTGTGGCTAATCTGAATAACTCCCCCCCCCCTCCCTCCGCTCTCCTCTCTTGCCTCTACTCTAAAGGTTTTCTTTTTAATGTCTTTTTCTGAGGCCTCTTGAGTGGCTGTTTAAGGACTCCCTCTTGAGTAGTACAGAAGTTAAACTAGGGCCCTTACAAGTGGCCCATTCGCCAATTTCTAGTCTCCAACTGGTGAGAAATTGTGACAAAAAAAAAGCTGTCTGTGCAAAAGGATCTTCTTCAATTATTCAGAATTGATTCCCTGTTGTTCAAATTGATTCCCTGCTGTTCATATATTGTTCAGGATAGTTGGAACGTTATTTTTTGACATTGAAAAGGAGGAATATTCTTATTCATTAAAATAATTTCTTTTTTTTTTCCTGGAACAAATTTTCCGCCACTCATTTCCGCTATTGAATTCTGGGATTATTTCGGGCAGACGACATAGAAATCATGCCGTTGTGTAGAGTGTGAGATTTTGATGCGTGTTTGTAATTTGTATTTACTTTGTTTCTTTTTTTTCGTAATATGATCCATTATATAGCGAATTCGTTGAAAGAATAATCCTAGTTAATAAGTATATAGTGTGTGAATTGTTGGGCCTATTTGAAACAGCGGATCTGCATTGCTAAAAGAAAGGCATGATCAGGCTTTCATGAGTTTGTTCTACGTTCTAATCTCTCTTTCTGTTTGACTTATGAAACACATCAAAGTGCGTATGTATTCATTTTCTCTATAAGCGAAAATTCCATGAAGATGAAAGCAGATCTAAGAGCCCGAACTACTTTCGGAGTCGAAGAGTTGCCTTTCAGTTTTTGAGCATCCAAATTTAACATTAAATATTTGATTTAAAAAAAAAATTTTTTTTGGGATGTCGATATTTAGTTTTTGTCAATTTAAATTTATCAAGACAAAAGACTTTTTTTTTCCAGATATAACATCGGTTTAATCTAAAGTCTAATTCTTCTATGTATGTTAAATATAAAATCGATACAATAAAAAGTATGTCTAACCTAAAATCGAGTTTTATCCCAGGTCTGTTAAAAGGAATCTTAGATTTTGTCTAATCTAATGTCTGTTCAATCTAAAATTTAGTCAAATCTAAAGTATGTTAAATCTAAGATTTATTCTAAAGTATGTTCAGTCTAAGATTTAGTCTAAAGTCTGTTCAGTCTAAGAATTAGTCTAAAGTCTGTTCAGTCTAAGATTTAGTCTAAGGTCTGTTCAGTCTAAGATTTAGTATAAAGTCTGTTCAGTCTAAGATTTAGTCTAAAGTCTGTTCAGTCTAAGATTTAGTCTAAAGTCTGTTCAGTCTAAGGTTTACTCCAAAGTCTGATGAAAATAAGATTTAATCTGAGGTCATGGGTGGGTCATTACACATCATCTGTAGAGAGTTCTTGCTGATGTCAGTATTCTGTTTGGGATAGTCCTTGGGATATCAGAACATTTTAGTCAGTTATAGAACTAAAGCAACTAGTTCTATCTCAATCTAGTCTCGGGCTCTTCGCCGAATAAAATACTATACAAAAAAAACGGCTATCATCCTGCGAATATAGACGCAGGCGCAAGGATTTCTTTTGGTTAAATCGAGTTTTCTACAACCATTGTTACCGTAACATCGTAACATACACAACGAAATATGAGACTTATAAATTTTACTTTTTAATGTAACACACACACTTCTCTTAATATCTCTAGAAGTTTTTCGACTCAATCCTTGGTAATGCTTCCGCTTGCCCCATTAACGCACGCACACATACACACACAGACATCAAGTCCGTAATGTAGATATTTGAATTTGAATAGACTGTCTGTATTCAAGGGGAGCAATCCTTCCTTGTGCCAACCAAGGTCTACCTGTAACATGTAACCTTATCCTGAGATATAGCGAATGGACGCCCACTGAATGGACTACACTCTACACCACATGACGTCTTGGTCTCTTGTGGTGGATCAGTGTCCCAAATATAAAGATCTACGTAAACTTAAAGAACTCCACACTCGATTAGCTTGCATACACGAGCAGATGGAAAACTTTTACTAAAAGATGTGAAAAAAAAATGATTGTAAAAAGTCATGGTAAACTAGAGATAGAAAGCTGCTAGAAATTATAAAGTATAAAACATAGAGCCAAATTGGATTACACTGATAAAAGTAACTTCATTTGACCATCAAAACAACCAACCTCCCTTACTTTACCGAAGTCATGTAACGTCCCCACTAGAGGTGTATTCCCCCAAAATCCCAATCTAAACTCGAGACTACGCACAAAATCTGCACAAAGATTTCACTTCAACAAATTTCATTTCCATAAAGTAGGTCAAATCTGTTCATTTAAATAAAAAAGGTCAAGTCCGGCCATTTCCACAAAGTAGGTCAAGTCTGTTTATTTCCACAAAGTAAGTCAAGTCTGTTCATTTCCATAAAGTAGGTCAAGTCTGTTCATTTCCATGGTCTACACCAGTGATGGGCAAACATTTTTAGGAGAGGGCCAAAACGTAAAGGGAAAGTTTTGGCGGGCCATTACATGAAAATTCAGAAATTTGGCATTAAATCTAAGGCTATCAAAATGATGCGTGTGTTTGGATGCTACTCACGCTTTGGTTCTGATTGGCAGCTAGTTATCTTGAGTGCTCTGAGGTCTTCGTCGTCAATCTATTGGTGACACTGAGTTTTCAAGTCCGCTTTTCAATACATGAAGTTGCTTTGCACACATTCTCTGAGCATTAGAAAATTAATTTGGGAAACTGGATTTGGGTTGTAAAATCTCTTACATGTTTTGGATGTTCCTTCAGATTTCCTTGTCCAAACCTCCCGCAGGACGTTCGGGGATGGCAGCTGGCAGGGTATGAACCCGGGACCATCGAGACGACTGAACGACAGCCCAGAGCACATACCGCACGTCCAGGCAGCAAACAAGTCTTGCTTTACTACCCTACACTTTACCATACAAAAAATTCTGATATCAAAATACTTTTCAGTACCACAGAATTTTTAAATTCCTTTTTTAAATTCGCCATAAAGTTATCAAGTTATCTTCATAAGACTAAAGTTGGCTTTCCTTCACAACGGTCAGTGAATTTTTAAATAGAAGTTTTTGTTTAAAATCATTAATGTGGCCCCCAGAAATCGATAAAATTGATTTTTCCTTATATAATTATTATAATTTTTTTTATAAGACAAAGTAGATTTGTGAAAATACAAAATCATAGCGCCATGTAGATTGTACAAAAAAATTCACATTCTGCAAATCAATTTTTCTCATGGAAGAAAGAAACTTTTAATTTTGTTAGTTTTGTTGTTTCTTCATTCTTGTGTTGTTAGATAAAAGAAATATGCAAATTTTTCAGCGTGATTCGAGATTGGGCGAGTGAGAAATAACGTGTACAAACGTTTTACCAGACAGACAGACAGACAGAGTTGATATAAGCTTTGTAAAAAACATTTTGCTAAGTCAAGATTCCGTCTCGTTCTAATCGTTTCAACCGAGAGGACTGTTTTCTTGGTTACATTACATATTAATTTCTTGGTTACATTACATATGTATTTCTTGGTTACATTACATATATATTTCTTGGTTACATTACATATGTATTTCTTGGTTACATTACATATGTATTTCTTGGTTACACTACATATGTATTTCTTGGTTACACTACATATGTATTTCTTGGTTACATTACATATGTATTTCTTGGTTACATTACATATGTATTTCTTGGTTACACTACATATGTATTTCTTGGTTACACTACATATGTATTTCTTGGTTACACTACATATGTATTTCTTGGTTACACTACATATGTATTTCTTGGTTACATTACATATGTATTTCTTGGTTACATTACATATGTATTTCTTGGTTACACTACATATGTATTTCTTGGTTACACTACATATGTATTTCTTGGTTACATTACATATGTATTTCTTGGTTACATTACATATGTATTTCTTGGTTACACTACATATGTATTTCTTGGTTACACTACATATGTATTTCTTGGTTACACTACATATGTATTTCTTGGTTACACTACATATGTATTTCGTTTCAACAGTCCTACACGTGTATACATTTCAATTGCTCGATTGTCATGTGTGTTTGTGTGTGTGTGTGTGCGCGCGTGAGTTTATGTGTATTGTGCGTGCATACGTGTGGTCATTGCGTGGGCTGTTGGAGGTGACTTGAGACACAGAGCGGACGTTACATAAATGTTTAGATCAGATTTTGTTTATCAAATGATTTAAGTGGATGAAATTGAGTTCCTCTCTTCCTACCCC
Source organism: Biomphalaria glabrata (assembly GCF_947242115.1). Classification (NCBI taxonomy): domain Eukaryota; kingdom Metazoa; phylum Mollusca; class Gastropoda; family Planorbidae; genus Biomphalaria; species Biomphalaria glabrata. Next base: position 10,428,686 of record NC_074713.1, read on the forward strand.
TCCCCCTCCTCCCACCTTGTTCAGCCGTTATACTTCTGGCTTTTGTGTGTGTGTGTGTGTGCTCTGCTCACTGCAGACGAGATAAAAGAACTCGACAGGGATCTCACCAAGAAACAAAACGCCACAAAAGCAAAAGCCAAAACACACACACACACACACACGCTACCACATACTAACACTCAGCCTAACAATACATTCTCACACACAAAGCATAGCAACAGACTTCTCTACAAAACAAAGCAAGGCTTTTTTCTCTACTGCTCTTTCAGTACTTGTAAAACTATGATCTTTAAACGCATCCAGTAAAGTTTGCTGTTTATATTTTATCCGCCTCGTATTGACACGCCACTATTGGTTGTCCAAGTATCTGATCTAAAAAAAAAATTAAAGCTGATATTGAAACTTAGATTTCACCTTCGCTTTTAACGTGGTCAGAACAGGTCCATCGTCAACGTCTTGAAAAACACAATGTCCTTCTTTCACACCATTTTTGAAACAAAATCATGACATGTGTCCTATCTTAATTAACTGAATATGAGGAGGAGGATGTATTTGTGTGTGAAATAATCAAAACTTATTTTGTCATCTTTCAAAAGAGACTAAAACTTACGGAAAATTGAAATTTAAAAATATGATTAAAAAAATATATACATGTAGTTACTACAGTCTTTTCATAGTGTTCAAAAACCCTTACATTTGTTTTAAAAATTTAGTATGTATATAGTAAACATATTTAAAAAAAATGCCGTTCCTGTTAATTCGCCAGCCTTGTAATACTGTGTCAGTATGACCATCAGGGGTCGACCAAGAGTTTACTGTAACAGAAACTCGTATTATTATTCTGTTTTGTTATCTTCATTTTTTTTTTAGATGTTATGTTTTGGTTAGGGGCTGTCAAGTTCTAAATTTTTCTACGCGAAAATGTGTAATTACTAATTAGGCCTACCTGACGAAATGTATGGCCACCCTAGGTGAGAACCTAAGAGAAGTAGTGCCTTATATCTTCTTGAAAACAGAACTATACATTTATTGTGTACTTATAATTGACACGCGGATGTGAGTGCCTTGCGAGCCTAAGTTAAACTGTTTAAATGTTGCCAATGTCTGTGGGAAAATCTCTTGATACTGCAGCTATCCAGTTTCAGACATCAAAGCTGTATTTAAGCTGCAGTTATCTTTGTGGAGCTGCTTTTGAGAGTTTGTATCTCAGGCCTGCATCTAAAGAAAAGTATTACAATCGCGTCATTTATTTTTGTTGTCGGGGGGTTGAGGATTTGTTGTTTAGAATAAAAATGTTTAATAAACAGATATTTTTTTTAAAAGAGAAGGGGGTGTGGCTCTAAAAGAAGTATTAAATGTTTCAAGTGAGTTGCAATATATTTTCTAAAACACCAGACAACTTGTAATTTTACTTGCTGTTTAATATTACAACGCTTATATTAACTCTGTCTGTCTGTCTGTCTGGGTGGAGTCTCATACACGTTATTTCTTTCACTCGGATCAAGTTGAAACTTTGCACAATTAGTCAGTGTCGATGACAACTCACGAATTAATGTAAACATTTACCAATTAATTCGTCAATTCATCGTATTAAATTAATTTTGTTTTATATGGAAAATGTATTCCGCTAAGGGGAGATAAGCCTTGTGTTGCAAAAAAAATAACTATATAAGCTTTTATTTTTATAAGTACTTGAATAGCTCAGTGGCAAACACGTCGACCTCTCATCGAGTTTGAATTCAGACTCGAGCAGCTTTCCTTTTCTTTTTTTTTTTTTATTGCTTTTGAAAGAGCAGCACGGGAACCTTCTCCCAGATTCCTCTCCCCCCCCCCCCCCCCCCAAACTGGTCAGCAGTTCACATACATACAAGTGACGTACATGTCTCTAACAGTAGCTACATTTCACTACCACATTAAACCAAAGGGACAAGTCTCTTCCTTGAGGACTTGGATGAGATATTGGCGCTTTACAAACAATTAATTCAATTAGATAATCATTCAACCGCATCAGTTAGGGCAGTTTCACATTGAACCGTATCTTTGTAACTATCAGTTTATTGAATACTTATGAATATTAACAATGTGATAGTAATAACACTAGTAAATCTCCGTGTCCTGTGGTATCCTGTCGACAGTCGGACTAACAATACAGCAGTGTCGGCACCACTTTCAAAACTGACACGTCTCTTCTATTTGCATTGGCGGAGATATAGACTTTTGATCGTTTGTAGCTTAGAGTTTCTGATATTCATGCAGAAATATTGAAACCTGCCTTTTTTACCTGCCTTGTATATCTCAACTCTGATCTTGAACTATGTAAATATCTGTTCATAAAAGCCAACATTATGTTTTTTAGGAAAAGTTAGCTCTTTTTTTTTTTAACAATACTTCTATTCAAGTCAGAGCTTCATGGAACCAATCAGAAATTCGCATCTAGAGCTGATCTCAAAAAATTAAATTAAATTAAAATTAGAAATTAAACAGTTGATGTATATCGCTGAGAAAAGAATGAGTAGATCCTTGGTTACGCAGGGAAAACTCAGTTTGAACTTTATCATTTTTTTAGTAAAAAAAATCAATAAATTTAAATTTGGCCAGAGATTTAGATAGGATTTTGAAGGACAATCGCTTTCGGAAATTTCCGAATATAAGGCTTTATTGATTCAAGAGTTAAATAAATTAATGTTCAGAAATATTTTGCGCATTGTCTTCTAAGTCTAGATTTAAAGGCCTATCTTTGGAATATTTAAAGGTGTACTCACTTAACCAGGATTCTTTCTCAGTGAGAGGGGCGGGGGTAAAAGATGTTCCATTTTTTTTTAAATCTAAGATTTAATCATTTTTAAGAGAAAAACAATCGCTCTATAAGTTGCATAAAGGAAGCTTTGTCTTTAAAAAAGTTTTTAATGTTTTTCTTGTGTTAAGTTTTATTCAGATTTGTTTAAAAGTACAGTAAACTTAGGTTGGGCTGTCTGAAGCTACAACCCACCACGTACTCCATCATGGGGGTAAAATAGAAGCAAGTCCTTGTACGCTGGTAGGTACAACCCCTTCCTTCCCGACCCCCTCCTCCCCAATTAATAGGACAACGCCTCTGGCTACTGTGGTGGGTAAGAAAACACTGAAATAGTCCTGTAAAAGATTAATGACCAAGAGACTCACCATTGTCCAGCGTGTCCGGCCCTGGTGTCTCTTTAATACCCGTGACATGTTGTCCGGCACAAAAGAAAAACATTCAACTAATGGGCGGTAGACTGATGGATAGAGTTGATCTCCTGTGTCGTGGTGATACGACTATGTCTTGGTGTATGTGTGTGGGATTGTGGGTTTGCGTGTCTGTGATAATTGGACGGGAGAAAGGGGAGTGTGAGTGTGTTTGTGTGCGAAGTTTTTCAAAGACCATTTGTGTGTGTGTATGTATGTCCAAAAAAAGCAAGACTTTAAAAGGTCGTATTTATCTCTCTTGATTTGTGAGACTTTCCGCTTTTGACAGATCGTTTGCAGACAAGAAAGATTTTTTTTTTTGTATCCTTGAGTATCGCTGTCGTCATTTTAAACTGTTAGTTCGCGTAGCTTTTATTGACTAGAGTACTAATAATAGTCATACAATTCGTATTTGTCATATTGTATGAATTTGTTGTGTTGGATTTTCTTTTCTTCACTAGCATGTTTCTATACGACAATTATGACGTAGTTTTCTCAGTTTCTTTCATAATATTTCGTAACAGAGATGAAAGTATAAATAAATTGAGAGTAGTGCCGATGTAGCATCGAAGCCCAACTTAAACTGTTGATAAGCTAGGTATTTTTGAATAGAACTTGGTCTACATAAACTTGCATATAATATATATATATATATATATATATATATATATATATATATATATATGAGCAAATGTATTTTTTCGGCAACAGAGTACCTGACTTCTCTGACAATAGAAACATAAATTTCTCTATATCTCTTTCATTCTTTTTTTGTTTCTCTTCAATTTTGTTCTGCATTGAAGTCATTGTATATTAGAATGACTATAGAATAGTTTTTTGTAAGAAGCGAAATAGATACAAAGATGAGATTACTGGATGTTGAAGCTATTCATCTTTCTTTGACCTTTTTTTTATTTAGTGTTATTTCCTTAGCTTTTTTTTTTTTCCTTTTTAGTTTGGCCCTTTCTTATACTTATTTAGTTTGGCCCTTTCTTATACTTATTTAGTTTGGCCCTTTCTTATACTTATTTAGTTTGGCCCTTTCTTATACTTATTTAGTTTGGCCCTTTCTTATACTTATTTAGTTTGGCCCTTTCTTATACTTATTTAGTTTGGCCCTTTCTTATACTTATTTAGTTTGGCCATTTCTTATACTTTTTTAGTTTGGCCCTTTCTTATACTTATTTAGTTTGGCCCTTTCTTATACTTATTTAGTTTGGCCCTTTCTTATACTTATTTAGTTTGGCCCTTTCTTATACTTTTTTAGTTTGGCCCTTTCTTATACTTATTTAGTTTGGCCCTTTCTTATACTTATTTAGTTTGGCCCTTTCTTATACTTTTTTAGTTTGGCCCTTTCTTATACTTATTTAGTTTGGCCCTTTCTTATACTTATTTAGTTTGGCCATTTCTTATACTTTTTAGTTTGGCCCTTTCTTATACTTATTTAGTTTGGCCCTTTCTTATACTTTTTTAGTTTGGCCTTTTCTTATACTTTTTTAGTTTGGCCTTTTCTTATACTTTTTTAGTTTGGCCTTTTCTTATACTTATTTAGTTTGGCCCTTTCTTATACTTTTTTAGTTTGGCCTTTTCTTATACTTTTTTAGTTTGGCCTTTTCTTATACTTATTTAGTTTGGCCCTTTCTTATACTTATTTAGTTTGGCCCTTTCTTATACTTATTTAGTTTGGCCCTTTCTTATACTTTTTTAGTTTGGCCCTTTCTTATACTTATTTAGTTTGGCCCTTTCTTATACTTATTTAGTTTGGCCTTTTCTTATACTTATTTAGTTTGGCCCTTTCTTATACTTTTTTAGTTTGGCCTTTTCTTATACTTATTTAGTTTGGCCCTTTCTTATACTTATTTAGTTTGGCCCTTTCTTATACTTATTTAGTTTGGCCCTTTCTTATACTTATTTAGTTTGGCCATTTTTTTAAATACTTTTTTAGTTTGGTCTTTATCCATTTTTTATGTAGGGAAACGAATGTGAAAAGATGAACCGACAATGAAAAACTTTGGGAATAAGTTTGATTAGAGTTATCCGAGCCGAACCGAACCGAGCTTTAATATTTATGTTGATAAAATTCTTTGTTTACCATTTTTTCCCTAGATTCCTTCATTTTGCGTAGATTTACCACATAGCCAAAACCTCCCGCAGGACGGCATGAGATGGCAGAGGTTGCGTTCAAACACAGGACAATCGTGACGGCAGTTCAAAGCGCACATTCCACGTGACCACACTTTTTGATGTACGAAAAAAATGTACAGTGATTAACACAGTTTCTACATCCTCGAGTTTTTTATTGGTAACATAATTCCCTCTGACTAGAGATACATAGTTTTATGACCTGTCTTAAATTTAATAATAATAATAATAATAGTAATCTTTATTGTACGTATGGAAATTTGTCATACAGTTTGTTCATTACACCAAACAAAAAACATTATAACTATAAGAAACCAAAGTGTACATTCACACCAGACTCACTCATAATTTACATGTGACAAAGTTTATATCAGATTGTTCTTATTTAATGATTTGATTGCCAAGGGAACAAAAGCGTGTTTGTGTCTGTTTGTCTTTGCTATCGGTGTCTTGTATCTCTTTTGTGATGGTAAAATCACAAAATCCTGACACAAAGGGTGATTCTTTATATCGAGGATCTTGTTAGCTTTTTTATAGATGTTTGTCTCAAACAACTGCCCAAATGGGGTTTTGCCAATCATTTTACCGGCAGCATTTAGGATTCTATAAAGTTTAATTTTATTTTTAATGCTCAGATTGCCATACCAGGCAGTGATATTGAAACTTAAGAGATTGCAGATGTGATCGTGATCAAACATAGCCAAGGTCCTTTCGCTAACATTAAACGAGATAAAGATTTTAAAATGAGAGACGAACATTAAATATTGCCAATCTCCGCTAAATTATTTTCAACGCGGCCCCTTTTGTTGTTTAAAAAAAAGCTTGCATTGAGTCTGTCTGTCTGGTTCACATCTTGTACACGTTCTTTCTTCCATTTACCATTCTCGGATTAAGAATCTTTGCACGATTATTCATTGTCGAAGGCAATACATGAATCAATCAAAAATGTAACCAACTAGTTAATTAATTAGTGGAAATTAATTAATTTTGTTGTATAAATAAAAATGAAAATAATTCTGCAGGATTAGGAAATGATTGTGCTCTTCCTTCTCTTATATACGTTTTTTTTTAAAGTATATTTTTTTTTCTTCATTATTATATTTATATATAGTAATTTTTGGTAAATTAAAAATACATATATATATATGTACTGCTATTGCACTGCTATGATGTTTAAAAAAAAACAATTAGTGATCAGAATTCGTCTGAATGAAACACCTTTCCAAGTTAACATATTATTCATTGTTATTTAAAAAAGAATACAAGCTGTTACCTCGTGTGACCTTGACACTGACACCTCCCGAGAACTCTCGCTGAGATCCCGCCAAAAGCAAAGACAAAACGTGAACGTACTTTCTGCCATGGAGGCCAGCAGTTAAAAAGAAATTAAACCGTCTGCCTCGTTTTTCAAAGTTTTTAAAATTTTTATTTCGAAAGGATTAGAATTGTTACAATACAATTTTAAAAGTCGTTGTTCAAACTAAAAGTAACATGTCTGACCTTTTGTCGTCTGGTCACAGATAAGAGCAGATCAAATATTATGTAGGTTGAGTTCCCTTACTGCCCCCTTCCCAGTTTTCCAGAAATAACAATTATTTCGCGACTTCATTATTTGTCCACATCTTTGTCGTCCAATATTTCTAACAAACATTTTTGTAAACAAGAACAACCCATTTAGTTTTGGGCTATCAATGGCAAAGAAAGCATAATAAAATGTTATAAGTATAGTGATAAACTCCTTTCTGAAATTCGCTCAATGGAATGTCACCAGAGAACGCCGACCATGTCCTTCAAAGTTTCCTGTATCGAGAGGCCCGAACTGGCCCCAAAACACTCCAATAGATGATGAAGTATATAAAGGGGTGGAAACCACTGCGCAGTTCAAGTCTGGTATAAGTCTAGTTATCTCAACCCGAAAACATGATAAGGAGAGCCCAAAAGAAGTACTTAAAAAAACCCAGTTAATTTTAACCATGGGAACATCAAGGATATGGAATCACAAATTTGACGTCTAGCTAAAACCTAGGCGATGTGTTTTGGCGAGTCATTGTCTCTGATTACGAATATCAAAGATGAGTGCAGTATTTCCCGTATCGATACAGACCCAGTTACGACCTAAACATTTTGCCACACTTGATGCTGACAAAGCCTTTTTCCGCCTTAAGACTATTGAAGCTCACTTTCCCTTCTGCGTCTTTCTTCGCCACGACGCCATCCTCTTTTCTTTGGGTCACAAATGTGACCCGACACTTTCGTGAGAGTTCTTCATCTGTATTTTTCAGAGGCCATCTGTTGCCAGAGACTCTCTGTAACGTATCGGTCTAAATAAACCTAATCTAAGGTAATAAACTTAGTATAATTTTTCCCAGCTGAAGGAAAAAACCCACGCGCTAGAGTATGGAAAACTCCACGCGCTAGTGTATAGAAAAATCCATGACGTCATCTACACGTGTTAGTTTGGTGGTCTAGGGGAATAATTGGATTTGTTAGAGGAAGCGTCTGGGGGAGGAGCTAAGGAAATAATTCAATATAGCGTGATTTAGAGATTTAGTTTGGAGATGTAACTTAAAGTGTCAAGTCATAGATTGTAATAGTTGTGAAATTAGATCTAGTATTAATTGGAATCTATTTGTTATTAAGCTTGAAAGAAGATATTCATTTGATACAGTTTTATTTAGTATATTCTGTACATTACAGCGATTCCCAGTAATTGAATTAAAGTTCTGTATTTGATTTAAAAGGGTATTCGTTAATTGAGTCGCTAAGACATATTTAGATCAAGAGATATATCTACAGAATCCCCGGCACGTCACAGGAACTTCTTGTAACATCTGACATCTCAACAAGAGACTTGTGACTCTCTCTACACATCATTATTTAAAATCTCCCTAAGAAGCTGGTTGCACATATACATTAAAAACATTCCTTGTATTGCTAGAAATAAGTCGTTTGTTCTTCTATGACTTGTAGTTTAATTTTTTGTTTTTTTTTAATTTTTCCAGGCCGTTATTTCTTGATTTCTTCGCTTCCATTTGTGATGCTTTTTATTAAGCATTTCATTGATGCTTTTTAAGGCATTTCATTGATGCTTTTTAAGGCATTTCATTGATGCTTTTAAGGCATTTCATTTTTCTTGATTTCCTTAATATCTTGATGAAATCTCTAGTGCATGTTAGTTTGACAATTTGCCTTTTTCTTGATATTCAGTTTGAATCTTTTAAATTGTAGTACTAGATTTAACTAGATTCTATATTTTAACGTCCTGTTTGAACGATAGCACGCAACTCTAGAATTTTACTTTTTTTTTTTTTCAACACTTTGAACGAAAGCACTATCCTGTTTATGTCCTTGAACAATGCTCATAGATTCTTTCATTTCTGATTATTTCATTGAAATCTTTCATTTGTAGGTCTTGAAAATCAACAAGGATCATTTTTTTTTTTTTTTTTTATTTTTTTTTTTTTTTGCAATTTCTCGAAGAAGGAATCTCATAATATTTCGTTGGACTCTCTCTGAACAGTCGTTTAATCACTTTGGTTTGAGCTTAACGCTAAACATTAACCCTTGCTGAAAGCTTTCCTCGGAGTTCACTTTGATCAGTTTGATTGGATCACTTCTTTGTAGAAAAACTCTTGATATTTAATTTCTCCTTATTATATTTTTTTACAATTTAAAGCCAAATAAAAATCCAGATCTACGCACATTATCATTTGACTGTATTCATAATAATAATAATAATAGCTTTTATAAAGCGCTACTTTCATGCTTATAGCATGTTCAGATCGAACCTCGAGCCCCCTTCATATGTAGCCAAGCCAAGCCAAGTTAATTAATTAAGTTACTCTGATCGTACTCTTTTCTCTAGTCTTCTTGACATAAATGTTTTTCTTCAAGATGTGAGCTTATGTGATTGAGCCTGTGTGATTGAGTTTGTCGGTGATTGTAGATATTGTACTTTAGTGTAGATAGCTGTTGTGTACCTGGAGGTGTAGTAGTTGTACTTTGTTGTTAGTGTATATTGTGTACACACTTTACAGTCGACAGGTTATGGCAATTTTGAAGTCAGCAAAAAAAATAAAAAAATCGCTTTAACGCTGGATCGATTCGACCTTTCTAATAATTTGCGGTATTTCTTTTTGGCTTTACACATGAAGTTATCGTTTGTCAGTGTGTGCTATGTTGTTAGTCTTAGAGTGCTAAGTTGTTGTTGTGTGTGTGTGCTAAGCTATTGTGTGTGTGCGCTAATTTTTTCAGTCTGTGTGTGCTGAGTTGTTTGTGTATGCGTGTACTAAGTTGTATGTGTGGGAGAATCCAGTGTGTCAAAATTAATGCCAACTTTCGTTTGTTAAAAAGAAATATCAACACTGCTTTACCTACTATAAATACATACAGCAACCACTGAAATAAATACATTTTATATATAGATTCTAGATACAGTAAATGGTTTATTTGTTTCATACAAATATAAGTCATTAGCACCAATAAATTGAATTAATAAATTAATAGTAAAGAATGTATTGTTTTATGTATTTTAAGTTCACAAGATAAGCTTTGTTGAATAGAAAATGTAGAAAAGATTTATATTAGAGAACCTTATCGAAAGCAGCCCTGATGGTTGGGGCTGTATGATAATTTATGAGGCTAAGTTGGGGTGAACAAATTTTCAAGCTGCGAGAGGGTGGGAGTCTTCAATAAAAGATTCTGTTGAAACTGTTTAAGACTTGTCGAAGTCCTGCAGAGGGGAAGAGACCCAAGCCCGGGCAGACATTGTGACGGGAAAATGTGTTAGCTTTTTAACCCTGGTAGATCTAGAGTGAGAGCGAGACACACACACACACCAAGTGGTGTAATAGTAATAGCCATTCAAGTGTCTGGCCTCCCCTTCAACTGTTTGTTTTACTCAGTAGTGTCTCTTGTTTGGAGGGGAGATAACTGCACATTTAGGAGTTATCTGCTTACGGTTCTTGGATTAATACACGTTCATAGTGTTGAAAAAAAAAGAAAAAAAAAAAGGAAACCAACGAAATTTTCTTAAAGAGCATTTTATCTGTTGTTTTCAAGTAGATCTAACTAGTCTTTCTACCTTCTTTGGAACTTTGATTACTACGGAGCTTATTTTCTTTTTTGGCTTTCGCTGTTGATTTCTATGATTGAATTCCGTGGATACAAAACGATACAGAAGATTTCCGTTTTAAAGTCTATTGTTGGTTTAATAGTAGATTCTGTATTTGTGATATAAGTCAGATTGTAGTGATTTCAGTGGTACTTGATTTCATCTTTCACTGGATATTTCATGTCATTTGATTGCTCGTTTCAAGTTGTCAGCGTGTGTTGTTTGGAATGAAGCGTTACTTTTAAGTTGGATTTATCGTAAATAAAACGATTATAGACAAAGACGGAAGTATAGATCAAAAAGGTAATATTAACTAAGCAGTACTGCTTCCATCAAGTTATAGACTACATTACAATACCGGCAATATATTATATTAGAAAACAGGAAAGTAGGCCCTAATAGACTAAATTAGAAAACCAGAAAGTAGGCCCTAATAGACAATATAGGAAAACCGGAAAGTAGGCCCTAATAGACTAAATTAGAAAACCAGAAAGTAGGCCCTAATAGACAATATAGGAAAACCGGAAAGTAGGCCCTAATAGACTATATTAGAAAACTTGAAAGTAGGCTTAATACGACTTTATTAGAATACCAGTAACTAATATACTATATTAGAAAGCCGGTATTCTATAAAATACTCGAGCAATGTGCAATTTTTTTTTCGTATTCAGGCAAAATATGGAATGGCTGCGTTGCTACCCACTCTTCTTGGCGTTACATAAAATACCTCGGCGTTAAGTTACCACAGTAAGCAGTATACACAATAACTATACCTACTTAGACTAGACCAAGTGTGGATGGTTAGTTACCCAGATTGATTGAGAACTACTTTCTCCAAGTGTGATATACTGATAAGAAAAACCTTTGTAACATTCACAATGTGAACTAATTATTTTTGTAACCAAAGTCGTTTGTTATTATGGCTCATTATCTTGCACGTACACTTCAAAAATTCCCTGGCCACTTCCCGTGGACTAAGAAGCAGCAGATAAAATAAATTGACATTTTGAGCATGCTGTTTTGAAAATGTAATTATGATCAAGCCAATGAATTGTGGGAAGATCTAGGTTATTTATTCCTTGTACGTCCCTAGGTCTGCTTCCATTTGTCACATCCATTCGTAGATTTCGCATATCCCAGCGTTCCTTGTCTACGTTAAGGGCAGGAGCACCAAAGGTGCTAGAGTCAATAGTTGTCAGTGTTAATTTTCTATTTTCTTCACCTCTAAATTTCTCGTTGTCTCAAACATGCTAGTGAGAACATTTATTCCACATTGCTAGTTTGACATTTAGATGTTATATAGAAAGACTGTCCAAAATAATAATAAGTATTATGTATTTCATAATTGTGAGCTCCATGGTCTGCCTTTCCTTGGTTATTATATTATATGCCGATAGCATTGGCTTAGAAGATTTGATCTCGCTACAGCCTCCTTTAGTCGCAAGGTAACCATGGGTCATCTCAGGAATGAGATAAAAGGTTAGACATTAGCTATTGTCGAAACAATGTTATGGGTTTTTTATTCCTTTTTGAAACGTAAGGACTACAAGATTCAAACAAATATTTCTTTATTGTCTCCCTTGGGGCGCATCGTCAAAAATTATTTCCCTTTCATTTTTTCCTTTTCCTTTCTTTTTTGAAAATCTGTTTATTTCTTTCTGCCTAACTTTAAAACACTATGTTTATGTATTTAGTAGATAAATGATCCGTAGGACTAAGCACTAGTGCTGGAATATGAGAATGAGATTCTGTAAGTTGGTGTGAAAAGTTTAGAGCTATGTGGAAATAAATAAAAAAAACTTGAACAACATGGCTACGTGTCCTTCCGACATGCTGGTCGTTGCTGCGTCTTTCCTCTTGGTCGTCCTGACCCCTCACGCGGGGTCGGCGGTGGCCCCTAGATGCCTGCTGCCTCAAGACGCCGGCGACTGCGACAATTACACGATGAGTTATTTCTTTGACAAGTTCCACTGGACTTGCCGGATGTTCTGGTACGGAGGCTGTGGCGGAAACGCTAACCGATTTCCCAGCATGCTGATGTGTCAGTGGGCCTGCCACGAGGGCTTCCGCGCCGCTGCCGCCACCACCATCGCCACGACCACTACCACCACCACGCCCAGGCCTTTCGCCAGGTGGGAGGTCACAACATGGGACCCCGACAAAACTGTGGACGCCTGCGACATGCCAGCGAGCAGAGGCCCATGCATGAAATACAAGGTGAGGTGGTTCTACAACCAGACTAGTCAGCAGTGCAGCAGGTTCTGGTACGGAGGTTGCTATGGAAACGCGAACAACTTTGTCGACCAGATAAGCTGTAGTAATCGGTGTCCTCGCAAAGGTGAGTCTGAAACTGTTGAATTGAAAAGTGAGTACTTGTCCCCTTTGTAATGTGTTTTCAAATGAGAGTAGATGCCCTTAAAGGTATTTATAATTTATATGTACATGCCACTTGGCATGACTTTGCATACGTTGGCGTATATTTCTTGGTATTATAAGCCTTTATATTTATATGAGAGTAAGTATAATGTATAATGATAAAGTCTTTCTCTGGTTCATGTCCCCTATGACTTTGTATATGATTAACGTCCCTTATACTTGTGTGTTTCAATAGGATTGTCTGTCCATACATGTCTTTTTTGAGTACTCTTTTTCAGACATTTACATATATCCTTCATTATATACCTTTTGGTCATTTGTTTAAGTTTATAATAAGCCCGTGATAATTTCTTTGAATGCGTAAGTGGCAAGGTTCTTTATAGTGGAACAGTTAATAAATTAGTACTAGAGGAGGGCTGATATGAAAAGCGCTGTTGTTTAGTAGATATATAGATTTTTTTTTTCAGATCAGTGAGCATGCATTAATTATATTATTTTTCTGTTTGAAAAAGAATTATGGCAAACAATTTCCCATGTCTTATAAATTTAGCGTAAAAAGAAAAAAATATTTAAATCTTTCAACTTGTCCTGAGGACTTTGTGGCTGACTTGTAATGCGCTAGGGTTTAGAGTTCGAGTCTCGGTGAAGGCTTGAAATTTGAACTTCGGGATCTATACTTTCTTTCTTCTCTACACCGGACACACCGAACAGCTTGTTATCTTAGAGGTTTAGCCTCTGTGAATGGAAATCTCCAATGGACCTCCATATCAAGCTTTCCTTTACGAACATGCCCAGCTGTGTTTAGAAAGATCTGATCCTTTTCTTCCGACTTACTTTCCCTTGTCAGCACAGACGTCAATATGAATAACGCAGACGTCAGTATTGGATGACACAGACGTCAATATTGGATGATCCCTATTGCCAAAAAAAAACAACATTGTAGCTACAAAAGTTTTCACTTTCAAACATTCACCATATTGAAGTAGGTCAAGGCCAGGTCTGCGTAGCCACGTGACAGGCCGCACTCCTTCGTTAATCTCCCAGCTAGAAGACAATGCTTGGGTTATTGAAGTGTTTCGCCAGAACGCGAATTCTCCGCAGTAAGGTGAACGTAGCTGGCATTGGGAAAATGTACCACCAACATGGCCGACCTTTTTTTTTCTCCAGGTATTAGATATATAAGCTGTTTGCAGTTGCTTAAAGATAAGCTCTGGGATTCATGGCGCTATGGTAGACATCACAGCATAATTGAAATATGCCACTAGCCTTGCATTAAGTAATTTGTGTCAACTGTTTATCGCCCCCCCCCTAACCCCCATCCCTTTTCAGCGTCGAATGTCTGAATTACACTGATAGCTGTACAAGCACAGTCGGTATAGGGAGTAGTTAAAACACGCACGTGATAATAGTCCTATTGTACTTTAAAACGTTCCTCGATCGCTGTCAACGAGAGACTAATTCTTCTAAATTAATCAGATGTATCGCTGTGCCTCTCTAACAATTTTAGGGATGCGGCTAGCAAAATGTTTCTTTTTCAAATGTCAAGGCACTGTACAGAAATAGATATACATCTACGGCAAATACGTTACAGAGTGTTTCAGCTTATCCCACACAATATCTTTACATCTTTCCACATCTCCCCACATCTTTACACATCTCCAAACATCTTTTCACATCGTACCACTTATTTCCACATCTCCCCACATCTTTTCACATTTCCTCAAATCTTTTCAAATCTCAACACATCTTTCCAAATTTCCGCCAATCTTTCCACATCTTCACACATCTTTCTAGAGACTTCCCTTTTATAGAGTATGTGACAATATCTATCCACATTCTCAAACATGTTACTATATCTTCCCACGCTATAAATCATTAGGTGTAAGTAAATTAATCTTATTTTGTTTTTTTTTTTGTTTCTTTGCCAAAACAAAACTCTTTCCTAAGCCATTGTGTTTTGTGAGCCTGCTTGAACAAATGATTCTACACCCAGATTTCGTTTTGTTGTTTATTTTTAAGTGCCAAGACAAATTAAAGAGTTTAAAGTTAAGTTATTTCCCCTGCGGCTAATAATTGATATCTGTCTTAGAATTAAATTGATATTGCTATTTAAAGCTTGACATTTTACGTGAGTGTAGAAATGACTTATAATGATTCTAGTTACGTTCATTTCACATATGTAAGTGATGGGCTGTATTATTCACCTGTTTCAGAGCCCATTAGATCAGGGGCGGACTGGCTATATGGGCTTTCGGGCAAATGCCCGGTGGGCCGGTAACCAAATGGGCCTGTAGGGCCATCGAAAGGCATCCTTTTAGGGCCAACTCACTTAGCGATCAAAAAGCAAAATAAGGCCTATACTTCTTTTAAAGCTATAAAGTTCACTGTATGCATGCGTAAAGTTATCGATACATTATCAAATTTAACATAATGGTTATGAGGGCAGGTATGATTGGATGCCCATCAAATCATATGCAATTTGTGGGCCTCACTGTATAGAAATGCCCGGGCCGATTTTGACACCCAGCCCGCCCCTGCATTAGATTAATAAAACAATATAATTAACATTACGGAATAGTGTATAACTATGCTTCTTGCAATATACTAACACTAATTCCTGTTGTTGGGCTTGCTGGCTAAGTGGTATAGCGAGAACAGAGCGTTCTCCATGATGACTGGGATTTTGAATTTCGGAACTATTAGGGTGCTCCTGAGTCCCACCTAACTGTAATGGGTACCTTACGTTATTTGGGGAAAGTACAGGTGTTTGGTTGTTGAGCTGGCCACATGACATGCTCAAACAGTCGACTATTTCAAAGGATACGCTATACAATCTACATTATCTGCTGTATGGATGTCAAGGTCTGAAAGGGGAACTTCTTTTTACGAAGCTTATAACAACTCACTCTGTCTGTTTGTCTGTTTGGTAAAAAGTTTGAACATGTTTTTTTCTCCCATTTCCCATTCTCGGATCTAGTTAAAACTTTGCACAATTATTCACTGAACCTGACAAGACATGAATCAATAAAAAAAAACTAATTAGTTAATTAATTATTGGTGATTATTTGAATATCGAAATAAATGGAATAAATACTACTTAATGAGAGATGTGAATGTATATATGGATGTAATTCCCTTATTACATTTTCACACGTTTTCTCTCCCAATTCCAATTCTCAGATCAAGTTGAAATTTTGCACTGGCCGATAACAATACTCGAATCAATTAAAAAATTAACCAATTAATTAATAACCTAGTACTATTTCATTAATTTAAAAAAAAACAAATAGGGAGCTAAACCCTGTAATTTTCAGATAGGTGGCAGTAATTAGCGGTTCTTTCCCTTAAATAAGCACTATTTTTAAAAAATATTCTTTTTTTTTTTTTTTTTTGCTTATTACTTTAAATTTTACTAAATATTTTTAATCATTATATATGCCACCGAGTTTGAGATGAGACTGCTTAACCCAGTGATCCTCAAACTTTTACTATTAACACCCCCTCCCCAACCAAAAAATGTAGACCTCAGCTTTCTCCCTCTGTTCATCTAGGCTTTCTATGGGACCTGGTAGAGCGTTATATAATCTCGTTCTAGAGTGGCGCAAAAAAAAAAAACAAAAAAAAAACTTGGTACTCTTGACGGTAGGGAAGGATTTTACACAGTATCGATGAATGCGTGATAGGCTTTTTACCGATCTCTCTGTTTAAATATCCCCCATCAAACAGATATTTATTAAATCACATACCCATTTCTTGCACTTTTCAATCTGTCTGTTGAAATCGATGCAATATTTTTCTACTAGAATTTGAGTTTTTTTTTTCAAAGCTTTCAGTTAGAACATTTGCTATATATATCTACTTCGGGTGAGTTGCAGTATATACCAAAAGTTTCATTTCAGAGCCTTTAATAGAGATAATAATTTTCACAAGAATCGCATGCATCTCCCTCGCGCACTCGTCGTCCCGGTCGCCCGATGGTAAAGCAATACATTTTAAAATACTGTACATATGTACCTATGCTGCTTTGTTTGGCCAATTGATTTCAAGGTATTTAGGCGCGTAGCTATGCAACGGAAATACTGATACGCGTGTTTGCGAGAGACTATCCGTGCCTTTGTGCTTTCTAAAATGTTCCTCTCTTCTCTTGTCTTGTGGTTTGTGTTTCAAAGAAGTGTACTCGTCTCTTACAAAGCTAAATAGTCAATTATAGTCCTAGCTTAAACTAAACGTTTTTTGTGGAAGAGCCTCAGCCAAGGAATGAAAAAGTCGCAGTTTGCGACCACTGCCTAAGGCAGCTTACAAGTTGGCTTGTTACGTTAACTTTTTTTGTTTAGTTTGGTCATCAGAAAGTAGGTTCTTTGTTTGGTCATCAGAAAGAAGGGTCTTTGTTTGGTCATCAGAAAGAAGGGTCTTTGGTCATCAGAAAGAAGGGTCTTTGGTCATCAGAAAGAAGGTTCTTTGCTTGGTCATCAGAAAGAAGGTTCTTTGTTTGGTCATCAGAAAGAATGGTCTTTGCTTGGTCATCAGAAAGAAGGTTCTTTGTTTTGTCATCAGAAAGAAGGTTCTTTGCTTGGTCATCAGAAAGAAGGGTCTTTGCTTGGTCATCAGAAAGAAGGTTCTTTGCTTGGTCATCAGAAAAAAGGGTCTTTGCTTGGTCATCAGAAAGAAGGTTCTTTGTTTGGTCATCAGAAAGAAGGTTCTTTGTTTGGTCATCAGAAAGAAGGGTCTTTGCTTGGTCATCAGAAAGAAGGGTCTTTGCTTGGTCATCAGAAAGAAGGTTCTTTGTTTGGTCATCAGAAAGAAGGGTCTTTGCTTGGTCATCAGAAAGAAGGGTCTTTGCTTGGTCATCAGAAAGAAGGTTCTTTGTTTGGTCATCAGAAAGAAGGTTCTTTGTTTGGTCATCAGAAAGAAGGTTCTTTGTTTGGTCATCAGAAAGAAGGGTCTTTGCTTGGTCATCAGAAAGAAGGTTCTTTGCTTGGTCATCAGAAAGAAGGTTCTTTGCTTGGTCATCAGAAAGAAGGGTCTATGCTTGGTCATCAGAAAGAAGGTTCTTTGCTTGGTCATCAGAAAGAAGGTTCTTTGCTTGGTCATCAGAAAGAAGGTTCTTTGCTTGGTCATCAGAAAGAAGGTTCTTTGCTTGGTCATCAGAAAGAAGGTTCTTTGCTTGGTCATCAGAAAGAAGGTTCTTTGCTTGGTCATCAGAAAGAAGGATCTATGCTTACACAGCAGCTTCTGTTCTTTCGAAATTAAACGACCAAGGGTTATTGTCTACTATATGTATTTACTCTCAAAATTGTTCTTTCCTATTTATGCCATTAATTTATCGGAAAAAAAAGTATTTAAAAAAAACAACTAGAAACCATTAATTAGTTACACACTTATTTGATGTATATAGAAATCAATTTCCAATTTTATCTTGTGCAAAGTGTCATAGTCTCCTTTTCCATACATTTATCGAGACAGAGGTATGAAAACTCTGGACATAATTATGATTATAGTCAAGGATTAAAATCATGAATGTCTATTTATCTATCTAGGTATATATTGCTATTAACTCTAAGTCTTAACTATACCTATCATTCTTTCAGGCTATGACTAATCTGTTTTTTATTTATATGTTTATCAATCTATAGGCATGTGTAGGCCTATATTTAGAATACACTTTTTCGTATGTAAACTGTCATTCAATAAGGCTCTAGTAGAAGATTCACCATGTAGTTTTGAAGGTGTATGGGGCGGGGGCTCCAGCTGACATAAAGCATTGCACATGATCTCAGGGACATTAGGAACATTAAAAAAATTGTTTTTGTTTTTTTTTTTTTTTGGTCTGTAGTTTCCCTTGTCTCCTAGAAAGGGCTTAACTTAGGAAATGTGGAGTGCTATTGTTTTTTTTTTTTTGTTTTTTTTTTGTTGTTGTTTTTCCAATCAATCAATACTTTTTCCGATACTTACATGCAAGACGAAAGTCACACCAGGTTTTTATTTTCTGTCTCGTAGAATCCTCCTTCTGCCCTTCAGACTACTCTCCATTGAATGTCTTGTATTATTTACATTGAAACCAAAGCTATAAGCTGAAGCTTCACTATAATATGGGGCATGGTGGCTGAGTGGTAATGCGCATGACCTTCAAACCAAGGGGTGTCGGGATGAAATCTCTGTGAAGACTAGGATTTATTAATTTCGTGATTTTCAACCAGACGATCAATCAACCAGACGATCAATCAACCACACGATCAATCAACCAGACGATCAATCAACCACACGATCAGACAGACGCTTGCAAAATAATGCTTATCATCGTCTGCAAAGGATGATTGTGTCACATGACATTATCTCTTCCTACTCACTGATAGTGATCATTTTAACTCTTTCTCTCCGTAATTATTTACCGCATTCAATTGGAATCAACGCTGGTATCGTTAGTTAGGAGAGAAAGAGTTAATCTAGTTCCACGTCAACTTTTGATCCAAACAAAGACCCAGACCTAGCTACGGTAATATCAAACTCGATGTAGGTCACGGTCAAAGTCTATAGTTAGGATTTAATGAAAGGATTGCCAAGAAGTCAAGAATAGGAATACAAGGTTTTATTTGTTTTTTTGCATATTATCAGAGAGACTATGAAATAAAACAAATAATAATACAATTCGATACCATCCCAGGCTGTTAGTGAACCCCCGAATGAAGTACGATACTACGTGTCTACGACGATAGTGTTCGTAAACCAGCTTCGATTATGGGTGTTCGTAACCTTGCTCCGATTCCAGGTACTCGTAAATCAGCTTCGATTACGTGATTTTAAAACCAACTTCAATTCAAGGTATTCACAGACCAGCTTCTATTACAGGTATTTTTAAAGTAAAAAAATAAAGTTCCCCTTTCAGGCTTTGTGATCTGTTGGGTAGATGATGTAAAGGTCATCTGTTTCTGTGACCTACGGTTAATGAGGGTGTCATGTGGCCAGCACAACGACCAACCGCATTTACTTTTCCCCAAGAAATGTCAGGTACCATTAGAGCTGGGTGGACGCAGAGGCGCCCAGAGATCCCGAAAATAAAATCCCAGTTCCACCAGGATTCGAACCCGAGACTCCTGGTTCGGAAGCCAAGCGCTTTACCGCCTCCGGGGTATTTTTAAAACAACCTTCGATTCCTTCCAGAGACTCGTAAACAGCTTCGATTCCGGTGTTCGTAAAGCAGCGTCGATTCTTCGTGTTTTGAAATCAGCAGTTTTGTCCGACACGATCCGACACCTTTTGGAAACGATGTAAATGTGCATCCAAGAAAAGTGTACGGCGGATGAATTTCAACGAGAATCTACTCAATCATTAGTCCTCTCGGTTTTGTTTGCTGTATCTATGTCAGGGGAAGGGGGCTGGACAGGTAACTCAGTTTGACACGGTGACTGGGAGGGTTACTTTGATATGATTATCACGCCTCACATCCCCCACACTTGTATTTCAAGTGTAGATTAATGTCAACTAGATCATAGGCGAAACGTTCATTCAAGCGTGTAGAGCTTTTCTTTTTTCTTGGGTGTGGAGGGGTGATGACGTTACATACACCGTGGACATGTACAATACGAATATGAGTGATACCTAGGATACACCTTGCTGACTCCTTCATCTCCTGGTACCATTTCTACCTGCTACTATAGGGGGAAACGAGTTGACGTTGCGGTATCCTTTATGGTTGGGTTGATGCGATAGTGGAAAATGAATTAGAGGAGCTGAGCTCAGTTCATTAGACTGCTTGTTCATGTTGTTCTAACTCCATTGAAATCACTTGAATGCATATTGATGTCCTAACTCACTTGACTGCATATTGATGTCCTAACTCGACTGCTTATTAATGTTGTCCTAACTCACTTGACTGCTTATTGATGTCTTAACCCACTTGACTGCTTATTGATGTCCTAACCCACTTGACTACATATTAATATTGTCCTAACTCACTTGACTACATATTAATGTGAAACCATTTCAGTTTAGTCTTATCACCATGGCCGCCAGAATCTCCCCCTCAACAATACGGAACATTTTGTCTAAAGATGAAATAAAAACAGAACGAAAATGAGATTAAATGTGCAAGTACACAACTGAGCCATTACTCTAGCTCAGTGTCTCCCAGACTTTTTCCTTAACGCAACACTTTGCACATTCTGAGAACGGTACTTAGCTGGACACTTTGCACATTCTGAGAACGGTACTTAGCTGGACACTTTGCACATTCTGAGAACGGTACTTAGCTGGACACTTTGCACATTCTGAGAACGGTACTTAGCTGGACACTTTGCACATTCTGAGAACGGTACTTAGCTGGACACTTTGCACATTCTGAGAACGTTACTTAGCTGGACACTTTGCACATTCTGAGAACGGTACTTAGCTGGACACTTTGCACATTCTGAGAACGGTACTTAGCTGGACACTTTGCACATTCTGAGAACGGTACTTAGCTGGACACTTTGCACATTCTGAGAACGGTACTTAGCTGGACACTTTGCACATTCTGAGAACGGCACTTAGATGGACACTTTGCTACTTCTTTTTCTAGAGAGATTAATTCACATCGTTGCCTACTAGTTATTTATTCTAGTAGTTTGTGGAACACCAATTCCGGCCTCACGGAACACTAGGGTTCAGCGGAATACAGTTTAGGAAACACTGCTCTAGTTTTAATGAAATCCATTTTTTCATTCAAAAGTGGGTAGGGACCTTCACCAAAAAAAAAACAACACAGCTCCTCAATTTACTTGTATCCGGCTCTGTTTCCTACACAGAAATAAGTAGATGTAAATCTGAGCTTTGTTATTCCGGAATTCGATCTACTTTATAGCTGGGGGAAAAAAAAGATTGTTTCAAACATGTAAAATAAAATAAATCTTGTTTTTGGTCACAGAGGCATAAACGATATTTCTTGTAAATGTTTATTCTGAAGGGGTAATCTGAACTCATTCCAGGATATCCATATCACCCCATGCAGACCGCCAAGATAAGATGTTTATTAACACAACGTGTAACGTGGGCATAATTGTTGTCAGAACTGTAGATCTAAACTTGATTTGCTTGATTTAGCTGACTCTCCCTTCGTAGTCGAGAGTTTTTAAACAACCGATATTTTCTATTTGAATTGTAATATAAAATAATATAATATTAGAGAATCAGAAAATACATCCTTTGTTTCTAATCCCTCAACTCAAGAAAACAAAGAAACTAGAACAGAGTTGAAGAGACACAAATTAGAGGAGTGGGATTTATAAAAAAAAAAAAAATATTCAAATTTGATTAGAGTAGCACCATTAGTAAAATCACTAAACTTAGAGACACTTCAGGACAGAAGAATAAAAAGCAAAGTAGCTGTAATACATAAAACGCTAAACCATAATTTACAAATAGAAAAACAAAACCTTATGGAATACTCAGAAAGACACAAAGATAGAGGTACATTTCTTATTCCATACGCTAAGTGCTCATTCTTACCTAGTGCCATTAGAATTGGTTGTCCTAATCAGCAATAGAAACCAACAATTTAGCAGAGCCTAAGTCATTGATTGACATGCATGACTAGATTAACACATGAAATGCGTAGGACGTAATTATCTTATCTTTTGAAGTAACGTCTGTAATCTATAAGATAAGATTATCTACTCAAGACAGAAAGACACAAAGATAAGGACGTGTTTCTTAATCCATTTGCTAGTACAAAGTCTTTAAAATATTCTTTCTTCCCTGGTGTTATTAGAGCCTGATACGGGTTGCCTGAATCAGCCAGGAAAATCAACGACGTAGCAGAGTTTAAGACTCTAATTATCATGCGTGACCAGATTAACACATGGATAAGTATAGGTCGTAGTTATCTTCTGTTTTGAAGTAACGGCTGTAATTTATAAGTAAGATAAGAAGATAAGACTATACCTTACCCTACCTAAACTATAGACACCGCTAATATATTGTGTCAGACAAGAGGAACCAAAATAGGCAGTTGCATTGCTGGCAAGATTCTGGCTAGGGTGCTATAAACAGACTACAACACCACCTAGAAACTGGCCTACTTCCGGAGAGTCAATGCGGCTTCAGGCAGGATAGAGGCACGGTTGACATGATCTTTGCAGTCCGCCAACTCCAAGAGAAATGTAGAGAGGAAAATTCAAATCTTTATACTGCATTCCTAGATTTGACTAAAGCTTTTGATAACGTCAGTCGTGAAGCTAATTGTCAAATCATGTCCACATTCTGCTGCCCGGATCAATTCATAACAATGGTGCGCCTATTCCATGATGACATGCAAGCAAGAGTCCAAGACAAACGGAGACTACTCCAAGCCTTTTCCTGTTTTAAATGGCGTGAAGCAGGACTGTGTGCTGGCTCCAACGCTTTTCAGCATAATGTTCACCGCCATGCTGAAAGATGCCTTTCGCACAGAAGGCATCGGAGTTGGTATACGATTTCGCACTGATGCAAGTTTATTCAATGCTGAGAGACTCAAGGCAAGGACCAAGGTAAACTACGACTGCATCAGAGACCTGCTATTTGCAGATGACTGTGCCCTAAATGCCTCAAACGAAGAAGACCTTCAAAAGAGCCTGTCCCACTTCGCTAACGCCTGCAAAAGTTTTTGGCCTCACCATTAATGTAAAAAAAAAACAGAAGTGCTGCACCAACCTCCCCCAAATAAGTCACAGAACCAGACATTCTCATAGATGGCCAGAAACTAACTAACGTCAAAAAGTTTGTCTATCTGGGAAGCACCATATCAGCAAAAGCCAACCTAGATGACGAAGTAGACTTCCGTGTTGGACGTGCCAGTACTGCATTTGGCAGACTTCAAGAACAAGTGTGGCAATGGAGAGGACTCAGCGTATCCAAAAAACTGAAAGTCTACAGTGCTGTAGTTCTCCCGTAACTCTTATATGTATCAGAATCCTGGACCCTATATTCTCGCCACACCAAAAAGTTGAACTCCTTCCACCTACGCTGTCTAAGGAGTATCCATAAGGTGCGTTGGTCTGACCACATACTGGACACAGAAATCTTAAAGCTGTCCAACATGAACAGTATCAATGCGACAGTAAAAAGGTCCCAACTTCGATGGGCGGGACATGTAGTCCGCATGCTAGACAATGGCCTTCCCAAACGACTTCTGTACGGGGAGTTGTGTGCAGGAAAGCGCTCCCATGGAGGTCAATACACGCGCTATAAAGACACTCTCAAGAGCTCCTTCAAAGAATTCGATATCGACATTCACGGCAGGGAAGCACAAGCTCTCGATCGCTCATCATGTCGTGAAGCTGTGAGTCTCGGAGTCTCAAGATTTGAAGCTAGAAGAGTGGCCAGCATGAAAGAGCGCTGAACCAACAAAAAGCTGAGAGAAGAAGAAGGCCTATCTGGAACTTACCAAATCCACCCATGCCACGTATGCGGCCGGCTTTTTAAAGCTAGGATTGGACTTTACAGTCATCTTCGAGTCCATAGGAAATGAGAAATGTGCTCATATTCAATCAAGAAAGAGGAGCTATTTATTATTGTGTCAGACGTTGATAGTGGGCCAGATCTGCACTCGTACAAGTTTTTCTTTCTTTATGATGAGACTTTCTGCTTTAATGGGATATTTTAGTCTTTGAAGAATATTTTAGTATTTAGAGGTTATTTCGGTCGTTAGATGATATTTAGGTCTTTAGAAGATATTTTGGTCTTTACATAATATTATGGTCTTTGTAGGATATTTTTGTTATTTAGATTATAGTTTTGTCTTTCGAGGATATTTTGGTCTTGCAGACGACCATAAACATAAAAGGTAAATATTTACTAAATTAAAAAGCTCGTGAGATTATTCCAGGTGTATCCGCTGATACAAAATGTGTGTACAAGTCTTACAATGCAATATGTAGTACGGCTGGTTCCAAGTTCTATTTCTGGCCTGTCCGCTCCGGTAAGATCCACCTGGAGCCGAGACAATAAACTGAAGTCTGCATGTTCCGGCAATATAAAACTTACACCATTAGTCTCAACAGATGTTTTTTTCAGAAAATATCCAGATTCAATTGACATGGTTCGAAGAGAAAGTTAAGACAACAACCTAGCCAGGGAAGCTGCGATATATTTGAATTGTGACTCGGGTATTTAATTGTGACTCGGGTATTTAATTGTGACTCGGGTATTTAATTGTGACTCGGGTATTTAATTGTGGGTTGATGGAAATCCTGGACGCAAGTGACACTACATGGGTCTGCGTATTGCCTGAGATCCATGAAGTGGTAATAAAACAGAAATTGAAAACTTTAAAATTGTAATATCACAAACATGGACTAAGCGCTCCCTTTCTTTAAGTCTAAAGACTAAAAATGAACTAATTGAAATATTATACTCACAACAAAGGTATCGAAGTGATTTTTTAAAAGTTAGGTAGGGGAGGTAATTTCTATTTTCTATTTTGAGAATAATTCTAGAAATATCTGGAACCACGTTACTGCAAAAGTAATTTTTTTTAAATTACACTTAATGCTAGATCTTTTGGACGTTGATCAGCTTTTTTTTTGACAGACCTAAAATCGACTCTGTCTGTCTGTTTGTCTGTCTGGTACAAAT
This sequence comes from Biomphalaria glabrata, assembly GCF_947242115.1. Taxonomy (NCBI): domain Eukaryota; kingdom Metazoa; phylum Mollusca; class Gastropoda; family Planorbidae; genus Biomphalaria; species Biomphalaria glabrata. Next base: position 10,454,106 of record NC_074713.1, read on the forward strand.
CTTGTGCACGTTAGTTCTGCCGTTTTCCATTCTTGGATTAAGTTGAAGCTTTGGCACAATTATTCATTGTCGAAGACAATGCATAAATAAATGAATGCATTATCCAATAAGTTAAGTAAAGAATTACATTTACAAATGGAGGTAACTCTTGCAGTATTGAGACATATGAGAGTTATTTTGCATTTCTCTCCTGTATTTAGTTGTTGTTTTTTTAATATATTTCTTTTTTTTTTTTATAGTTCTTCGATTGGTTATCTGTGTGTTCAGGGAAAACAAAATGACTTAACACTTTCTGTATGTTAATCACGTGATAATTTGGGAGTGATGGAGAAGTTATCTAACAGCAGCTTTACTACATTCAAAAATAGTGAAACAAATATGTCTTATTGTATCATCACTATAATATTTAGATATAATCCCTGTTACAAGGTGACCCAATTCCATTTAGTTTTCTTATGTATGCTTGCACGCACATAAAGGGCTACCATAGATTTCTTTTACTATATAATCAATACCCGTAAACAACATGTGTACCGCCCTTTGAAGAAACAAAAGTCAGTTGGTTGAAAGAACATTGATACTGACATGCGAAATGTCATGCAGATCGTATTTCGGGTCAGTGTGTAGGCCATCTTCTCACAGCTATTTATCTACCTTGACTTTTACTACTAAAACTCATTCTTTATTATTATGCAGTCCAAACTTGTTTTGGAAACTGAGTATCAGAGGACCTGCCTCAGCTAGTTTTAAGGTCTCACCTGAACTTTATGGATTCCTTCAATCCAATTACAGTTTCTCTTCCCTCCATATCTTAGCTTGGATAATTCAATTTAATCTGAATATATGTTTTTCGTCCACTTACTCCCCTTTATTATATCTCCAAAACTAAGTTTGGGTAATGAAATATTCAGTTTTGATTTTAAAAAAAGGAACATAAATGTTTACAGTATTGAGATATATTGCATTTAATGTAGGGTTATTCTCTAAAATAAGCTTTTTAAACATATTTTTTTTATTTTGCTTTTTTTTACCTAGAGCTCCAGTTTCATTGATAAGATTGACCTTTTTGTAAGCGTGAATCCTGACCAACAATAAGCCCAAAGGGGAAGGGATCTTATAAATACAGGTGTACAAGCCTCCACTTTTGCACACAGTTGGTTGGTCAAGAGTGTAAGCAGTCTTAGATCCTTGCACCTCGGTGGATGAATTATTTGCTTACACTCATGGAGTCTCGTTGCTAGTATATCCAAAACAAAACAAAACAAAAAAAAAAAACAACGGCGGAAGTATCACGTGATGAGTGTGATTAGTGTCATGGTAAATAGAGTAGCCAAGGTTCTCACAATGTGGCGAATGCTGGCATGATGACTGTCAGGACGATAGAGGATAAGGCAAACTTGTAATTTGAGATAATTTATATACATTTTCTTGAGCGAAACATGTGCTTCTTAAAGTGGGCTGGACATGTTATTTGCATTAGCGAGCAATCAATAGATTTGTACAGTGTAATACTCCTAAGTAGGTAGTACCAACTATCTAAAAATGCTCTTAAAATTTCCTTCAAAGAATGTGGCATCAACTATAATCAAAGCTTATATCTGGACAGGGCCGGCCTAGGGCAGGTTTTTAGCCTTATTAATTGCATAATTTTATTTTTCGGTGTTTCTTTTTAATTCTTTTTAAATTTCATTTAGGGCCATCAAATGCCCTTCTCATAGGGCCCCAAATTATCTAAAGCCGGCCCTGATCTTGGACAAGACTGAACCTCTACTGCTTGTGCACTCGTTAGTAACGAGCGTTTGAAATAGCCGATACTAAAACTGGATAACTGCAAAATACTTCGTTTCTAGCTCTTTTGACAGAAGAAGCCTCAAGAAAATGTGTAGTCCCCTGTATTACAATACAGTCTACGTCTACTAGATTCGAGATAGACTTGGTGTTTCACTAAAGTGGGGTACCTCCTAGCGATAGCTTACTCTAGGACAAGGGGCGCCATAAGACATGAGAGGGAGGATACGTGATTTAGAAAAAATAAAACGTGGTGGCGTGGATGTTAGCTCAGAAAACAATATAGGGCTTCAGAATGGCTCTGGGCTGGGGCGGGCTCGGAAGTGAGAAAGAGATACGAGTGCTTTCGTTTCTTATCCAGGTCTATTAAGTTTTCTTTTTTTTTTTTTTTTTAAATCGTAAAACTTGACACCCAATAGAAAGATGAATTGTGCAGTGAAGTCTTTTTACATGCTATCAGTGTCTTAGTTCCTCCACACCCAACCCATAGACACACCAACACATATACTTGTGTTCATCTTCCTAGTTTTTGAATGTACCAATTTGTTTTCGCGCTTCTTCAGAACAACTTTCTGTTTTGTAAGATCTTCACCTCTCTGTACCTCTCTCTCTGTCTTTCTCTTTCTCTGCCTTTCGCTCTCTCTCTGTCTCTCTCTCTCTGTCTCTCTCTCTGCCTTTCGCTCTCTCTCTCTCTCTGTCTTTCTCTCTCTCTCTCTGTCTCTCTCTCTGTGTCTTTCTCTCTCTCTGTCTCTCTCTCTCTCTGTCTCTCTCTCTCTGCCTTTCGCTCTCTCTGTGTCTTTCTTTCTTTCTCTCTCTCTCTGTCTCTGTCTCTCTGTATGTCTTTCTCGTTTGTTTCTTTTCCACATCCTGATTCTTAATTACTTTCTGTCTGTCTCTATATATCTCTCGTTCACTTCCCAATATACTCAGACCTCCTCACTCCATTTTATACTCCTCACTCCATTTATACTCCTCACTCCATTCTATACTCCTCACTCCATTCTATACTCCTCACTCCATTCTATATATATCCTCCCTCCATTCTATACTCCTCACTCCATTCTATATATATCCTCCCTCCATTCTATACTCCTCACTCAGTTTTATTGTCACTCCATTTTCTTTCTCGTCAAAAAATATTTTTCTTTCAGTTTTTAAACATTTTTTTCTCTCCTTCAATCTCTCTCTCTCTGTCTCTCTCTGTGTCTTTCTCTCTCGCTCTCTGTCTCTCTCTCTGTCTTTCTCTCTCTCTGTCTCTCTCTCTGTCTTTCTCTCTCTCTCTCTGTGTCTTTCTCGCTCTCTGTCTCTCTCTCTGTCTTTCTCTCTCTCTGTCTCTCTCTCTCTGTCTTTCTCTCTCTCTCTCTGTCTCTCTCTGTGTCTTTCTCACTCTCTGTCTCTCTCTGTGTCTTTCTCGCTCTCTGTCTCTCTCTCTGTCTTTCTCTCTCTCTCTCTGTCTCTCTCTCTCTGTGTCTTTCTCGCTCTCTGTCTCTCTCTCTACCTTTCGCTCTCTCTGTGTCTTTCTTTCTTTCTCTCTCTCTCTCTCTCTCTCTCTCTCTCGCTCTCTCTCTCTATCTCTCGCTCTCTCTTTTTATCTGTATCTTTCTTCTTCTTTCCCATTCTCTTTCATTTTTTTAATTCGATTTTCTCCTCTTTATGTCTCTCTCTCTCTCTATATATATATATATATTTATATCTATGTATATTTCTTCCTGTTTCCCTTTCGTTCTCTCTGTCATCCTTTTCTTTCTCATTCTACATTCTCTCCTCTCTTTCTCTCTCCTCTCTTTCTCTTTCTCTCTCTCTTTCTCTCTCTCTCCCTCTCTCTCTTCCATTTCCAAGAGTGAGCTTTTTTTTTTTTTTTTTGTCTGCTTTTAAATATTTGTATTAAATTTCTAAAGCAGATTTTCGAGAAATAGCTCTACTTGCAATCATTGAATGTTCAAATGTTCCAATGTTCCAATGTTCAAATGTTCCAATGTTCAAATGTTCCAATGTTCCAATGTTCCAATGTTCTTCTTGTTTAGTCTCGGAACAGGTAAGAATGAAGAAACGCGTGAAAGTTGGCCACAAATCTTGCACTGGCCAGAATACAATTAGAAGGCGGACGTGGTCGTTGTGACCTTACGTGCTCTATATTTCTAAGCAGGAGATTGTGGAAGCAATACAATACGTCTTTAAACTTGTATAGTCACACCTGGCCTCGCTTTCTGAACCTCTCCATCCGCTCGTGACTTTTGGCAGGAGTAAATGTTATTTATAAATTATTTTAAAGCTGCTGAGACCAATTTTGACTGGTGGAATTCTACACAAACCACGCTCTCTAAAATATATTATTAATTACCAGGGCCTCAATGTACTCAACTCCGGCTCTGATTTAGACGTTCATGCTAATGAAAGATTTTAACTCTGCTAAAGTCACTTTACTATTGCTGAACAAACATTGATACTGGCGCTGCCGTCTGTCCTGCCATCGTTTTACGATGCATCCAGCGATGCTGCTGTAATCATCTGATCAAACCTTTTTTTAGTCTTCCCTGACGTAACCCCGCACCCCATTACGTAGACTCATCTCCAGTCTTTCGCTAAATATTGACTTTAAACTAATTTTCTTCTTTCGTGTTGCCACCGACAGCTCTGACACTTACCCCCCTTCCAGTCTAACGATGGTGTAACAACTCATGGCTAGCGCTCCACTTAACGGCACACAGCGGACCTTTGAGCAGCGCTGTATATAGACTTGAAAAGGCCCTAAGCTACTTGATGTCACTTATATATATTTCTTGGGGGGGGGGGGGGGGCATAAGCTATAACTTTGGTTGCGTATATGTAAATTCGAAGCCCCTTTGAGATGAGCTATACATCTAGAATTTACATCTATAATCTAAATTTAGTAGTCTGAAAAATTATGGGGACTGAATAACAAATAGCCACATTATAACCTCAATTCAACGAATTTCCAACTATCCTTGAATATATATCACTTTGTCTATATGGCCCATTATCCTTGGACTTAAATAAAGTTCAGTTTAAGAAAAAAAAACATTTACGCTCTACTGGTGGCGACCTTTTACCCTACTCTTAATCCAATTTTTGATTAATTAACCCATTGACCCACAGGTGTGCCGTATTAGTTATGGCAGACAATGGCAGACATTCCTCCTTTTCGACACACGACTATCACACACGTTCCTGGGAGAGTGAAACTGGGTTAATACAACGTTAAATGGCAGACACAATCAGAATTGTTCCCCCTTCCAGCAGTTAGTGTTCCTAGTGTATGAAGCTCTTTGTGTGGATAGACATTTTCTTCTATAGTTTATTTATACACACACCAGTGGCGTAGCTAGGGTACTTGATGCCCGGTGCGGGAGCTACTCATGGTGCTTTCCAAAACCAAAAACGTAATAAAACAGTGAAAAGTTTCTTATTTCAAAATAATGTGTATTCATTAGTTTAGTATTGCTATTTCACAAATAATCGATTTTACAAAAAGATAATGCAAGTGAAAATTACATTCTTTCTTGCCGGCAAGCTATCAATAATTTTATCGAAATCAGTTTTTTTTTTTCTCTAGCTCTTGTTCAATAGACAAAATTGCCAAATTAGAGAGTCATAAATGTGTCTTCTTTGATCTTAATTAGTTTTTAATAAACTTAAGTTTGGAAACACTTCATTTAGATGTAGCCACGCTTACAACAATAGTAAACAAATATGTGAATTAAGATGGCGATATTTGGGGACTGACATATTTTTTTTTAAACTTAAGAGCTCAACAGATTCTTGTTTCGGAATTTTGGAGTCTTCTGAAGAAACAACGACATAAGATGGAGTTGAGAAAACGATGCATGGTCTAGTTTGGGGGGAAATGTTTCTATTTCGACTTAAACTTCAGCAGCACGACTTCCTGCCAAATCAGAGAAAATAGTTCGAGCAGATTGTATTTTAAAATTGACTTCTAGAATTCGCTTTTGGACACCTTAGGATGACCTTTGTTGATCACATCAATATAATTGTGGGCATATGTTGGCTTTATCGCCTTTCCTTTTCCTGATTCTCTGTTTACATTACAGAATTACAATTAACTAATTAGTAATGGAAAAAAAAAACACCATTATAACCGTAAATTAAAAAAACAACAGTGCATTGAACAATTAATTGACGATATGTACCACGGGCTTCAGAAGAAAATGTTAAAGTACGTTGCCTTCAGAGATTTAAACAAATCTGGTAAAATTTGACTCAACCTTGTCTACAGCTTATATTTAATGTGATTTAAGAAAAAATATAGAGATTAAGAAGGTACAAAATTTATTTATTTTATAAGTAGCCCTAAAATGCCTAATTTATTTTTGAAAATGTTTAGCCTTAGTTTGATGGCCTTAAACATTTGATGCCCAGAGCGGTCCGCACCACCCTCACATTGCTATCTAGCTACTCCTCTGACATATGCTTACACACATACACACATTTCATTTATTCTATATTCCATAGGCTTGAAAAGGACGAAATGTGTATTAGGGGTTTGCCTTGTATAGCCCGAATGTTTATCTTTATGTAATATGGATACCGGGATATGGGTTTGAAATATACACCCACTCAGAAAACAACTCTTAAGTTCAGTATCCGAAATTAAGTGACCCGTCATTAGTTTTGTGTTGTTTGTCTGTCAGTCAGTCTGTCACGTTTGGAGTTAAACAACTAAAAGCACTTTTAAAAATCCGATTTCATCATCGCTTGTATCGTGCTCAAATTCGTTGCTACATTTGGTCTTCTGAAAAAAAACATTTATACACATACTCCTTATAACTGGACAGCTAAATATCCATTACTAAACCCGCGAGACATTTATTTTGAGGCAAAAAAATTACGGCTACCGCCGAAGACAAGGCGCAGGCGTCAGGTAGACAATAGCCAGTGATAAAATATATAACAGCTGGGTCAGCTTTACCAGTGAAATACTTCATTCATGCACATTATTCAAACTTAGTGACATTCGTACTGTTAAAATTGCAATGCAATTATTAAACGAACGGGACGCCAGTATGACAATATACACACTTCGAGATGTAAAGGGAGAGAATTGTAGCTTGCTAAAATTTCCATTGACGGGAAAACCCCAAGACGGAGCCGACGTTGCTTCGAGTCGAGCGAGGTTAGTCACAAATTACTGTACAACACTTGTTTTTCAGGCGTTCTTTAATCTACTGTGTGCGAGGTGGCGACCCGAAATGGGGGGAGGGGCAGGGGAGCCTGACAGGTAAGAGGTCAAAAAAAATATATTTATAACCCCTGGGGAGTTGTCCTCACTGACCAGGTCAACTGTTGAACAGCGCTGTAAAATGTTAGGTTCATAGCTCGTAAACTTTTAACGCAGAACTAGTGGGTCACTTAGTTGTGCGACATGTTTTGTTAATCCTGGGGTTCCCTTGTAAGGTGATATATGGCTCATGACCTCTCTATTCTACACATTGTGAATGGGTCAGACTGTCCCTCCTCTCATATGTTTTGTCACCAGGTTTTTTTTTTTGTTTTTGGCTTTTTAAATGTAGGAGACAAGTAGCGACACACTTAGTTTAAAACTCATTAACAAATTTGTACTCTATGGAGTATAAATTTCTTAATGAATTTGAGACTTTTAGATTATGCAATGCATATATTACATTCGTTAAACTGTCACAAATTTATTTAATAAGTTTTCATTCTAGATTTGGTTTTTGTCTTTGTGACTAGATCTCATAATTACATTTTAAAAAAGGAAGAATACCTGTCGTTAAAGTGCTATACCTTTTTTTAGCCACTGCCACTAAAAAATGGAGACTCCGTGTTATGTTTGGGTTCAACGCCGCGAATCAGAGCGCCGCCCTGTACCCCTGAGGGACAATTGGAAAGGTGTTTTTAGTATAAGAGAGTGGCATGGTCTGGTTGTTTGTCAAGGGGCGGGAAGGACAGTCGTCTGGTGACACATACTACTTCTCTTAAGTCATTTGGTAACATGGAGAGTGCCTGGGAATGTTCATCTCACCGACTTGGTAGAGTCTCTCCGTCATGGCCCCTGGCCATCTTGCTGATGGTGTTTGCGGCCCGCTTGGATATCATAGCGGGGGAGGATCACTCCGATAGCTCACCTCCCGAGATCCCAGGATCACAAGGTGGGTACATAAATCTAACAGCGTAGATCCTAGATTTATCTATTTATTTATTTGAAGGGGGCGGGGGAGTAAAATCATATTTTTTTTTAAATTCTTTTTTTCTGAATGATGAATTTTAATGTATACAGATTTGTACTTTCAAACCTACAATAGCGTATTGTACCTAGTCAGTCTCTAAGTCTCACCTATTCTCATTTCTAGAAAACGATAATCAATTTTATTTTTTTTTAGTTACATGTATTTCAGAGAGAGAGAGAGATATGGCATTCGTGTTTAATCTGTTATAGGGATACATAATGATATTTCATTTGATTCCACAGTGTTTAAATAGCGCACACATATTAAGGTATGGTTTTAAAAATCTTAAGCGACGGCCTATGACTTACAGTTTATCACTACTTCCGTATTCTGTACACCGGATATACCAAAAAGTTTGCCCATTTGTATGGAGTTGTCTCTCTTTTATGAAAGTTATGACATTGCAAATCTACCCTCATTTTAGTTTCAGCCTTTCTTTTCTTTCAGCTTGCCAAATAAGATTTACGTGTTTTCTACATTCACGACTAAAATAACTGTAACCAAAAAATATTCGGCAATCGATTCATAATAACATTAAGAAAAACATTCATTAAATGTATACTTTTTTAAAAATAAAAGACAATACCTATTTTATGCAACTTATTGAGCGATTGTTTTTCTCTAAAAATTAATGAGTGTTAGATTTAAAAGCATTTTTTTTTACCCTCCCACTTCCTCCTTCTTATCGAGAAAGAATACAGTTTAAACGAATGCATATCACACTTTGTAATATTCCAAAGATACTGTTATAAACTTGGTGGTGGCACAGATGGGGGTAGTGGTGTGAGTGTAGTCAGCCGACGCAATTCGCCCCAGGCCAGCGCTAGACGAGCGGTCAACCGTGACGAGCTACTACGGTCAGCCGAGTCGAGTGTCAACAGGACAGTTCGGGAAGGATCGCCATCGTGAACAGATCTCAGGGGCGTCACGAGAGTTGTAGTCATCTGACCACCTAGAAACGTCGAGCGGCGTTCTGTCCTGTTCGAGAAGGCCAGTAGGGACCCTATATAAGAGCGGAGGTGTCGCAATCAAGACAGTCGAGAAAAGGGGCTCAATACAGCAAGGTTCAGAAAGCGGGTTCACGACAGGAGCTCAGAACACGGTCGACTACAGCACAGTTCAACGGTGTGGTTCTGTACGGAGCATTACGACGGTTCAGTGCGGAGTACTGTCAAGTACAGTTGAGACGAACGGCGTCTTGATCTTGGTCTGTGATCGAGTCCGACACAACGAGCCCAAGTGTGTGAAGTCAGTCCCGAACTGTTGAACCCAGTGCAAGCCCGGAACGAGAAGGAGAGGCCAGTGCAAGACTTGATACGGCGGAACGGTGTTATCGGAGAGATATTTGTTATCGCAGAGCTATTTGTACTGTTCTACGTGCTGCCAATTGTACAGTATTGGCTGTTATTTATGGACATTAAACCTTTACGTTATTTTGGAGCCCTGACTTGTCAAGTTCTTTAAGTTGGTGGTGTATGGTGCAGTTTGCAGAGAGCCTAGATAGTGAGATTCGTAACAACTGGTGTCAGAAGTGGGATAGGATCGGAATCGGATTGGATCGGATCTACTATGGCTCGTCTGAAACTGCTGTACGAACTTGAATTTAGAGAACTGAAGGAAGAACTCCGTGGACGAAGGCTGAAGGTATATGGTAACAAGGAAACTTTACAAGCACGCCTCCGAGAAGACATGTTGGAAGAAAAAGAAGATCCGGACACATATCTTTTTGAAGTCGAACCTAACTTGCTGGAACAGATCACCAGTATCATGCAGCAACAGATCACCAGTATCATGCGGGAACAGATGGCAGCTATGAACTCGGGGCTGGAAAACACCAATTACAAGATAGATGCCATGAATACCAAGATAGCCGCCATGAACCAATGCATACCTGCTGTGGAGGAGAGAATCATCAACTCAGACGTTCGTTCAGATGCTAATACCAGAGAGAGGAGCCTTGGTGGTGATCATGAGGACCCATTGAAACCTGACGAAGCCGTTGAGAGACATATGCAAGTCGAGAGATACCAGCCAGGTCCGAACCTAACAGACGTTGGTCCAGTTGCCAAGACTGGAGAGGAAAGTCCTGATGGTAGTAAAGAGAATCCAAGGCAGTCTGACGTTGACATTGATGGACATTTGAAAGACGAAAGTCATCGACAAGGTCTGAAACCAACAAGTGATTGTCCCGATACTGAGACGATAGAGAGAGGCCCTGATGGTGGTGAAGAAAGCCGAATGGAGCCTGAAGCCGAAAACGAGGGACCTTTGCACGAGGAGTGTTGCCAACCTGCCCCACGAGCATGTCCTCCAGACAAGGCTGAAGATGATGACCTGTCCCACAATTCCCTGCCCTGTGGATTTGAAGCCCATCCCAGTCCTTCTTCGCAAAGCCCTATGAAGTCACCTCTTTGGCCATCGATCTTGGTATCCCCAGCCCTTACATCCTATACTTCTCGATGTGCCAAGCGGCTGCCCTCAGTACCGAAGGACAAGAAAGCGATGCGACCACGACATCACTGCAGCCACATGAAGTCCAACTGGCGAAGAAGAAGAAGGCGACTTTTATTGAATGCAACATGGATGACGATGCAACCACGACCTCACTGCAGCCACATGAAGACCAACTGGCGGAGAAGAAGAAGAAGGCGACTTTTGCTGAGTGCAGTATGGATGACGATGCGATCAAGACGTCGATACACCCAGATGAAGGCTAACTGGAGGAGAAGAAGACGTCTTCTGAATTCCACGAGGATGGCAATGAAAGCACGACGGCAGGGCAAACAGGTCAAGGCAAACTGGCGAAGAAGAAGGAAGCGACCATTGCTGACTGCAACATGGATGGCTCCGTCAAGCTCAAGAGGCAAGCCAACTGCCACCGATCGACCCCCACCTACAGCGATGAAACTTCACAGCCAATGCCATGATGTTGATTCTGTCCGGGACGGACAGATCTAAGGAGGGGGCAGTGTTATAAACTTGGTGGTGGCACAGATGGGGGTAGTGGTGTGAGTGTAGTCAGCCGACGCAATTCGCCCCAGGCCAGCGCTAGACGAGCGGTCAACCGTGACGAGCTACTACGGTCAGCCGAGTCGAGTGTCAACAGGACAGTTCGGGAAGGATCGCCATCGTGAACAGATCTCAGGGGCGTCACGAGAGTTGTAGTCATCTGACCACCTAGAAACGTCGAGCGGCGTTCTGTCCTGTTCGAGAAGGCCAGTAGGGACCCTATATAAGAGCGGAGGTGTCGCAATCAAGACAGTCGAGAAAAGGGGCTCAATACAGCAAGGTTCAGAAAGCGGGTTCACGACAGGAGCTCAGAACACGGTCGACTACAGCACAGTTCAACGGTGTGGTTCTGTACGGAGCATTACGACGGTTCAGTGCGGAGTACTGTCAAGTACAGTTGAGACGAACGGCGTCTTGATCTTGGTCTGTGATCGAGTCCGACACAACGAGCCCAAGTGTGTGAAGTCAGTCCCGAACTGTTGAACCCAGTGCAAGCCCGGAACGAGAAGGAGAGGCCAGTGCAAGACTTGATACGGCGGAACGGTGTTATCGGAGAGATATTTGTTATCGCAGAGCTATTTGTACTGTTCTACGTGCTGCCAATTGTACAGTATTGGCTGTTATTTATGGACATTAAACCTTTACGTTATTTTGGAGCCCTGACTTGTCAAGTTCTTTAAGTTGGTGGTGTATGGTGCAGTTTGCAGAGAGCCTAGATAGTGAGATTCGTAACAATACACATTTAGATCTAGACTTAGAAGACGGTGAGCTACAATTTCCTGAACATTCTGAATCAATAAAGCCCCTTACATACGGGAATTCCCGAACGCGATTGTCCTTTCAAGAAGGCGATATTTCTTTCAAAACCGATATAGGATCTAGACCTAGATTTAGTCTCTAGCCAAATTTACATTTATTTATTTTCAATTTGAAAAATTAGAACGATCTAATTAGAGTTTTCTTAATGTGGCCAACGAGCTAATGATTCTTTTCTCAGCGATATAGGCCTACATCAATTGTTAAATTTCTAAGAAAATTGTTGGAGCCGTTTTTAAGATAAGCGTTGTTCACCCTCCATGAAGGAGTGACATGAGTATAGGTTTTCTAAGTAATAACAAAGAACAATAATAATAAGTTGGTGTCTTCAATTCCGAATATTAAAGATCAGTGCAGTGTTTTACATAACCATGCAAACCCATTTGCAACTTGCATATTTTGCACAAAGCCGTTGCCCGCTGGGGTCTACTTAAGTGGTCTTTTCGTCGTCTGCGCCTGGGGCCGTCTAAGACTCAGGTGTGTGTCATTTGACCTTAGTGAGAGCTCTCCGGCTGTCCCTTTTTGAGGCCATCCGCTGCCTGCTGCTTTCCTCTATGGCACTGTGAGCGAAATGGCGCCTGATTTGATCTTTAAAGCGCTTCAGGTGGCGGCACGTCTCTACGTCGTCCTCTATTACGCTTGCCAAAAGATATGCCTTTGGTATGCGATCCTCCCTCATACGTAATAGATGTCCGACCCAACGCAGCTGTCGATTAAGTAGTGCTTCTTTACTATCCACAAGTCTTCATCTCCAGATTGAGGTTATTTGTGATGTAGTCTTGCCAACGAATGCCCATTATGGAGCGAAGGCACCTTGATGGAATCATTTGAACAGACTTATATAGAGCACTTTTGTCTTAGAGCCAGTCAGAATTGTGGTGAGAACCATTGCTTTGTAGGCATTGATTTTATTTGGTAGGCCTAAGCGAAGAGACCTTATCCGCCATACTCTCATTTGGTAGTGACCTAAAGACTTGTACTGCCGAGGTATGTGAAGCTGTCGACCACATTAAGGATGTTCACAATGATTTGTGGAGCTTAGTTGGTACCTCCCGTTTTCCTGAGGTTGATAGACTGAACTAATTCATTGCGCATACCGATACGTATGCATACATTACAATTTATACAAATTTGTTTTAAAAGAAATTGAGCAATTCTACATACTTTGCTAATATCTACCTTTAATTAGTAAGTAAAGTACCCATTGGAGCCATGTGGATATATCCCAGAAATTTAAAATCCTATTCTTCACTGGGATTTGAACCACGGGTCGTAAGCCAAGCGCTTCACCACTCAGCCACAGCGACATTGTAGGTATGCATCAATGTCATAGTAAGTTATGGCTAGCTCGTTCAATTGCAGATTTAGAGACAATTCCTTACATGGAATGTTACATGAATATTTTTGTTTACATCGTAGCCCAGATCTCCTAAAATATGACATGGGGATGACATCGGGCAGAGTTTTGAGCTCAGGAGCATCGTTACGACAGTCATAGCGCACATCTAGAGGCAAGTCAAGTCGTATACGTATTATGGAGTTTCTAATGCAACCATGAGTAAAACTATGTCGGACTATTTGTTTCTATTAGTTCAATAGATTCTGATGTAATGACGAGGAAGTCTTTCGTAGTAGATGTTTATAAATAGGAAAGTGAAAGTTGAATTTAAAAACAAATATATAAACAGAAGACGAGTAACAGAAAGACGTGTAGTTTTTTAAAAAGTTTCTTCATGTTTAGTTAGACCAATTGATTGGGGCTACAACCCAACGACCGAATTAATATTGACTGTCAGAAATAAAAGAAATATTGACTTTGCATAAGGCCACATAGCACAGTAACAAGGACATACAGTGGCGTTCTTACGGTATCAACATGATTAATTAGGAACAGAAGCATTCGTCTAGAACTAACTACCTGATTATAGTTAACGGTCTCCTTTAAAACCAGAAGCCATAGCGTTGGTATGCTTCTTTTAGTTGCAGCATTGAATTAACATGCTCTTTTAGTAGTACTATAGAATTAAAATGCTTCTTTTAGTTGCAGTGTAGAATTAAAATGCTTCTTCGAGTTGTAGTATAGAATTGACAAACTTCTTCTGTTTGCAGCTTAGAGTTGGCATGCTTCTTTTATTTGTTTTATAGCGCTGCCTGTGTCTATTAAATGTCAAGAACTTAGAAAACAACTGCAGTACTATGCACAAGTACCGTCAAGTACGCAGTAAGCCTAAATATCCACATATTTCTTACCCAGTGTTTCCGACATTGTTTACTCTGTGGGCTGTCTGAACAGCTTTAAAATTTCTCCAATACACGGGAAGGAACGACAATTTGCGACTTAATTTTTTTTTAAATTTTTAGCGCATTTTTTTTTATTTCGAGCTATTTTTAGCTCTCTAGATTATTGCGTGTTCTGGAAAAAAAACAACTACTTTTGTTGTTATGGATGACCCTTGAAACAGTACTGTTGAAGGTCATAATGTGAAGCGAAAGAAATGAACATTGCTGTAAAACAACCAACAGTTTTAAGAACTAAACCAAATTGGAATCGCACCATAAAAACAACGCAAGGATAAACGTCCATAATTTCTAGCCAGACGCAACCATGGCACACGCGATGGAACGGACAGAATAGTTCAAAAACTTCGTGACAGTTTTGATCAATTCTTCTTTGGGGTTACGCTAAATATCTTCTCCAGTATATCAAGTACGTATATTCGATTCCGAAGATTAAGGATGAGTGCAGTGTTTCGCTTGAACAGTAAACCCAGTTGCGACATGTATATTTGGCCACATCATTTGCAGACAATACTGTAATACCAACTCTGGTTACGACTCTGCTTGTTTGCGACATTCATTGAATGGCACTGTGCTCGTTTAGTATGCGCTTCGGATTACAATCATGATGGTTTGGAGATATCCTGCACGCTTTCTTCCTGTTGCGTCCTGAAGGAGGGTTAGGATTAAGCCCTAATAATCTTCAGGTTGAACGTCCGATACTTAGAAAACAAAACAAAACTAAACTGTAAAACATTACATCTGGATGAACCAAAAAACAAAACATTACATCTGGATGAACCAAAAAACAAAACATTACATCTGGATGAACCAAAAAACAAAACATTACATCTGGATGAACCAAAAAACAAAACATTACATCTGGGTGAACCAAAAAACAAAACATTACATCTGGATGAACCAAAAAACAAAACATTACATCTGGATGGGCCAAAAAACAAAACATTACATCTGGATGAGCCAAAAAACAAAACATTACATCTGGATGAACCAAAAAACAAAATATTACATCTGGATGGGCCAAAAAACAAAACATTACATGTGGATGGCCAAAAAACAAAACATTACATCTGGATGGGCCAAAAAACAAAACATTACATCTGGATGGGCCAAAAAACAAAACATTACATCTGGATGGGCCAAAAAACAAAACATTACATCTGGATGAACCAAAAAACAAAATATTACATCTGGATGGGCCAAAAAACAAAACATTACATGTGGATGGCCAAAAAACAAAACATTACATCTGGATGAGCAAAAAAACAAAACATTACATCTGGATGGGCCAAAAAACAAAACATTACATCTGGATGGGCCAAAAAACAAAACATTACATCTGGATGAGCAAAAAAACAAAACATTACATCTGGATGGGCCAAAAAACAAAACATTACATCTGGATGGGCCAAAAAACAAAACATTACATCTGGATGAGCAAAAAAACAAAACATTACATCTGGATGGGCCAAAAAACAAAACATTACATCTGGATGGGCCAAAAAACAAAATATTACATTTGGACGGACCAACCAAAAAACAAAACATTACATTTGGACGGACCAACCAAAAAACAAAACATTACATTTGGATGAACCAAAATACAAAACATTACATTTGGACGGACCAACCAAAAAAAAACAAACAAACCCAAATTTCATGTATCAGCTACATCTTCTTCCATTTCGAAAGATCTCTAGAAGTCGTTCTGTTCACTAGTCCATATTTTGTTTCTAGCAAGTCGACTAGTGTAATCGTAGATTGTGTTCGCGACTAAATCTAAACTCAGTGAATGAAACTGTTCAGTACTTCCGTTCCCAAGTCAGTCTTTTGTCCCTGATCTTCGAGGTCTTGTCCGTAAACCAACTGGGGAAAACTGAATGAATAGCCAGGTTTATTAGAAATGTATCTGAATAGAAACAGGTGACCCATTTACAATTTACCGTAAACCTGTTGTTTTTTTCCCTACAAGTTCTTTAACAGAGAAACCATGGCTAAGCTAACTGTTTCAAGTGGCAGTGGCGGCGACGTTTCTACCTGAGATGAACTCCTATTGAAAAAAACAGAGCAGGAAGGACTCAATCCTCCCGTAATGCTCTGGCAAAAAACGTGGCCGTTCGGCTTAATGCCTTATAGCTACCATACAAGTCGAGTGACTGCTCAGACACGTCCCCCCTTAGCTCTCGGAGCTGGGGACATTCGTAGAAAGACGTGCGACACTGTTTCGACGCTCTCTCCACAGTGACGGCATCGGGAGTCAAAGTTCGGACGGAACCGGGCAAAATATGCCCCAATAGGACAGTGATCCGTTCTACACTGCGCAATAATTGTCTGCTCTGACCTCCTCAGTCGCCACCATGGATCGTCGACGTTTCTACCAGTTTGCACTATTCATTGGATAGTTGCGAGGGCTCAAGTGGCGAAAAAAGAGGTTTGGGGGGGGGGGTATTCGACTCAGTATTAGTTACCTAACACCATAACATTTAAAGTTAAACAATGATTTGAAATATTAGCAGTCCTTTCCCTTGTGATTTGATTACAATGTTATGTAGACCAGCAAACTGAAAATGGGGTCGTTTACAACGTTACATAGGTGTGAGTGTTTCTTCTGAATGTTAGTGAGTGGTTTGACTTACGATTGCGTAAGATTTAGAATTTATATTTTGATCATAGCTGGTTGACTTTGTACATTAATATCATGTATTGTTTAACATTGAATGAGGACATAATGTTGAGTGATTTATCCAAGTGAAACTCGAAAGTCACCAGAATGAAAAACATTCAAACATTAATTGCTTTAGATATAATGTATGATATAATCACGTAGGATGATTTATTTCTACAACTATTTGAATTCCATTAAATAAAGGGTTGATATCAATTGTATAATGGTTAGAATGAATAAATCAATTTTCGAAAATCTTCTGGTCTCTTCAACACTTAATATAGATCGAGTCTTAAGACAACCCCGTTTCAAAAGCTAAGTGAAAACCGCATTTTCTAGACAGTTATATTTTAGTCTTTGGAAATTTCCGGGTTTTTTGTTTGTTTGTTTTTTTTTGCACTTGCTGTGGTCAATGCAAGATGTGGCTTCAAGGATTGTTGTGTGTATTCTGTCAACGTCGTGGTTGTTTAGTCGTTTTTCTCAGAGACATCTTCTCCACAACGAAATGTCCACAATGAGATAAGACCATAGTGCACTTAGCAAGCTGTAGACATTTAAAATGCACTTTGCAAAAGCAATAAAAAAAATATATTTAATAACTGGACTCTGCTATACTCCGTAGAACATGCTACAAATTTTCATCTTGCATATATGTATATCATTAAGATTAAAATTAGCACATCAATAAAAATATCAATATAACTATATACTCTGTTGGTATATAAACCGAGGGCATAGTGACAACTGACGTCGAAAACACATTTGAAGCCCTAAGCATTCCAAAGAAGATTCTCTTTACCTGTCAGAGGGCAGTATTGCTGCAGACTTGCCACATCATCAGAAAATTCCTTAGTGGACACTGTAAAGGAAACTAAAGGAATTTTGTCTCCCTTTAACGAAGCTCGACCCTGGCGGTGCCAGAGAATGAAGATTAATTCAATTCTACAATAATAACTAAGCTAGATCTATTTGACAGCGGATTTTAATCGATCGATCAAACCTAGTCTATCAAAAAAAAAAGAAGAAAAATCAGCACTGGCATTTCATTCCAACATTCCTAAATATTACAGGGAGGTACTGCTGCAGACCTGCCGCAACATCAGCTGAGTCCCCCACTGTTTACAATGACTACAATACGTTATATTTCCCCTCTAACTAAACAATTAGTTTAATTTTACCATAAATGTATTTCTAGAAATCGTACAGGGTACATCTCCATTTTCTATCTCAAATATTTTCTTACTAGTCGACCGGCGGCGTAGCTATTTTGCAGTGCCGGCCTTAGGTGACCGCAGTGGGCCCCGCACTTTCATAGGACCCGCGCTAATTCTAGGTGTATAAATTATTAAATTAAACCATTGTATAACTTCTAACAGATTTCCCGCGGCCTCCTGTCGATTAACCTGGAGCTCCTGGTATTTAGTGACGGATGAATACTACTTGTTCTCCCCCACCCCCCTCTTTTTTTTTTCCTGGCCGTAACTCTATTTCGTCCGACTTGCAGAAATAAAAGAGTGATCTTTCCTTTACTTCTTGCTTGCGTGTCCAAACTCTTGAGCCATGAAGAGAATTATAGATATATAGATATAGATAGATAGATTATGTTTTTTTCAAATAACACTTCATTTAAGAAAGTTATTTTCGAATCGTTTCTTGTGTGACCTTAACCCCTGGATTCATGTTTACTCTTGTCTAGCCTTCCATTAGAGTGCTTTGTTAGCCATTTTCCTTCGACCTTGACATCTCCCTCCACAAAATAAAACAAAATAAAATCAACTAATTTTTTTTTTCTGCGTCTATCTCATGCTCAGCGATGTTGTAAATATACATCAGGGATGCTCAACTTACGACCCTATTTGAACCTTGACCTGGTGCTATCTATACCTTCGAAACGTCTTCCTAAAGTACAAAATGAAACCGCGAAAATTCAGTTTCATGGGACGGGACTTTTTTTTTTTTTTAAGTGGTGTGTGGCCCGCGACACGTGTCGGAGAATTTATTTGGCCCCCTTGTTGAAAATAGCTGTGCACCACTGCTAGAAGTACCGGTATCTGCAACAACCTCCCCCCCCCCCCCAAAAAAAAAAAAAACTTGTTTTACTTTAATGTCGGGGTCGAGAGAATGGTTGGCCTTGGCGCAAACGACTCTCAACAAAAGCCATCTCATTTCTCTAAAGGTAAAAAAGGCGGACTGGATAGGGAACGAAACAAAAAGGTATTAAAGGGGATAGCCCCGCCCACCTCTCATCAATTTATTTGGGGGGGGGGGCATGTGACGTGTGTCTTTTTTTCTTTCATAGTTTTGCTTATGAGATCTACAGGTTGTAGAACAATTTCGATCAACAAATTAAAATGGGTTGGGTAGGAGGGGGTATGGTTTAATGACTACTGCTTGCTGCTTGTTTATGTGGTATGAGCTTTGGACTGTCGTCTTATTGACCCTGAGTTCTAGCCTTGCCAAACCTGCCGAGGTCAGAGATAAGACGTTAGTATCTTTGAAGGAATAAGACGTCATTATCTTTGAAGGAATAAGACGTCACTATCTTCGAATGAATAAGACGTCATTATCTTTGAAGGAATAACACGTTATTATCTTTTAAGGAATAAGGCGTCGTTATATTTGAAGGAACAAGACGTCATTATATTTGAAGGAATAAGACGTCATTATCTTTGAAGGAATAAGACGTTATTATCTTTGAAGGAACAAGACGTCGTTATCTTTGAAGGAACAATACGTCGTTATCTTTGAAGGAATAAGACGTTATTATCTTTGAAGGAACAAGACGTCATTATCTTTGAAGGAACAAGACGTTATTATCTTTGAAGGAATAAGACGTCGTTATATTTGAAGGAACAAGACGTCGTTATCTTTGAAGGAACAAGACGTCGTTATCTTTGAAGGAACAAGTTTAAAACTTGTACAACAAACTAAACAATCATTTCGTTTGAGGGTTTTCAAAGCGTAGAGTCTGTGTGGAATTCTCCACCTTATTCTCTTTTCTACTTTTTATCTTTGTTTCTATAGCAGTAAGTTATATTAGAAAAAAAAACGACTTGAGTGGTTTACTCCAATAGTGTATAACCGTATACATAGAATTAGCCTATATAGATTTACAGACAGTTTTCATGGACTCATTGTACTATACTAAATCGATACTGAAAAACGCAACTCAGTTCGTGACTTTGCTGTTCAATCAAAAGAAACTTGGATCTCTTCACTGGCAGGAGTCTCAATAATTCACACCAAAAAGAATACGCTCTATGTTTTGTTTCTAAATTAATTCACTTTTGTTCAAGATATCCGGGGAAATAAGGGCTGTGAACTCAACATCGGATCTAATTTTAGTCGGGTGTTTTTTAAAACTGTTGCATGGACTTGTGCTTCGAATCAAACGCTACAAAGATCAAAGGATAAGGTGTTGTTTTTTTCAGGTTATTATTGTCATGTTGTGTAGGCTTATTTATGTATCTAAGTCCGTTTCCTGTCTTTGTGTGTACTATGTTGCGACCTATATATCAAGTTATTCGTGTGAAAGCCTAGTTATAAGGCGCGTTTTCTTGGTCGTCATAATAAAAGGTTAAAGTAGAGAGTCAATAATAAACATCTATCCTTCCATCCATCTATATAGATCTATAGTCTATAGATGTATGATCTGTTTCTGAATTTTTAAAAAGTTGAGCTTTTCGTTTCAAATATTGAGAGAGAGAGAGAGTGTGTGTGTGTGTGTGTACAGTATTTAAAAAAAAACTCTGTTCCACATTTTTATAGAACCAAGTAAAAAAATACACGAAGCAAAACAAAAAAATTACAACAAACTAAATAATTTAAAAAAAAAACAACAAACAAAAAAATATATGAACAAAAAAACAAGATTCAAATTAAAGCTTTAAGAGATTCTAACGTGCGTGGGAACTTTTTGGACAGAAGATGTGCAAAAAAATGAACTTCTGCTAACTTTCAAATGGTGAAATATTTAGATCTACTCATCTAACACTTTTTTTTTTTTTTGTATTTGCAAGACCCACGCCCGTAAAGACAAGAAAACACCCAGCCGTTTAGTCAATCAACGCTATTTTACTATGAGCAAGTGTAAAATTTCCAAACCAAAAACATTTTAAATGAAAGAATTCTTAACTGCTGATTTTGTGCTTTGTTCTTTTTAGAAAGGTTTACATCTGCAAAAGTGAAATTGCGTCATCCAATCTTGTGCTAAACTTTTGTATTTTTTTAAAACTTTAGATAACTTAAAACACCCTAGAAGTTATGGCTTGATGCGATTCAGAGGGATGTGGATAAGGAATATTGACCACCGGTAATGTGGGCACCGGATATTAGGGCTCCCGGAAATTTAGGCACCTCTTTTTGGGAGATATATTGTATTCTCGTATTAATTTTGATCTCTTAAAAATACTTTTAAAATTGCTATTCTCATTGGAGCCCTTTTTTTTTTTTTTTTTTTTAACATTTTCTTGCCATCTATTCTTTTGTATCATGAAAATGCAAGTTCACTTTCAGACCTTCCAATCTATAGGGCGTATGATGTAAATGTCATCTGTTTCTGTGGTCCACGGTTAATGAGGATGTCATGTGGCCAGCACAACGACCAACCGCCTATACTTTTGCCTAACTAATGTCAGATACCCATTAGATTTGGGTGGACTCGGAGGTGCCCTAAAGATCTGGAAATTAAAAATCTAAGTCTTCAACAGGATTTGACATCTCGGTTCGGAAACCAACCGCTTTACCAATCAACCACCACACATCCAAGAAAATGTAGTTAAAAATCATTATAGATGGCAGTTTTTAGAAAGTCACCAGTCCTCCTCTGTAGAGTCGAAGAGGTCGGAAGTGCCTCCTGTCTCTTGGGAAGGAGTACTTGAAAACATGCTTCTTTAAAAACAAACTTAATAAAAATTGTATTTCTTACTCAACTTCAACTTGAAAGTAGATATATGTAAGGTTGTAAATGAAATGATAATTATAACGAACTCTAATTCACCAACAAGAAAAACATAAGAAATACTTTAAAAAAAACAACAACGCTTAAATGTAGAGTAATTATATCAATTAGTTTGGATCAGTCATATAGTTACTGCCGCATTGGATTTTGACATAATCTGTGCGATTAGAAATATTTTTACCAATTGTTTTTGTTTAGCTTTTAGCTTTCTCAATGCGCTATGATCCTATCACGTGTCTGGACCAGTTGGGAATGGGGGAGGGAAGAAGGGGGTATCTTGGTGAATGTTTACACACAGTTTACATGATCGTTTTGTAAATGCATAAAAAATGTTCACTCAGGGCTCAAGGGGACTAATTCAACTTAAACCACCACATCTGTCAAGTACGATTTCTTTCCCTTGTTCAAGATACCTAACAAAATAATTAATTAACAATAGTTAATTAACTAATTAGTTTTTTTTTATTGATTCTTGTGTTGTCTGGTAAAAGAAATAATTGTGCGAAAATGTCAGCTTGATCGGAGAGTGGGTGTGTGAGAAATAACTTTTTAGCAGACAGACAGACAAAGTGAGTGAGCTGATACAAGTTTTGCAATAAAAAATACGCGTCCATTAATTTCTCATGTTTCTCGCTTATCTTCTTCAACGTTCACGCCTTTTTATTCCCTTGTCTTACGTCAGACCCCCTTGTGGTTTCATCAGAAACTCTTTAGCCTACACAACCCAAAACATCCGCCCTAATTAACTGTAACTAAGAAAGTGAAACTAAAATACAAACAAAAAGGTCAGCAGTTCCTAAACTTCTAAAGCTGGAACTTGCAAAGTAAGACTATTGACAATTTTTTCACTGTCGACACATTAGGGGCGCAAGGGATACATAGTATTACATACTTCATGTACAATGAACGTCAGACAACTGAGCAACACGCCACCTTAATGCAGACCTCTGCATTGCACACAAAAAAAAAACAACGCTAGTGCAAAGTAATAATAAAAGGCATAAAGATATGAGAAGGTAATAAACATGACTGTGATTGTTGAGCTGACGAGCAGAGTTGAAGATGGTGAGGCACCACTGCACCCAATGGCTGACGGCGAGATGTTTGCGCTAATGTTATCTCCGGCCCTCCCTCTTTCACACAGCGTTAGATCGTTATCTGTATGTCATATTGCAATTCTCGTGGGCGGCACGGGTTAATTCGCATCTACAGCTTAATGCAACGCACATTTTAACAAAAACAAAATTGTGAAACGTCGCAGGGACGAACATGGTTAATGAAATATGGATCTGGTTAATGAAATATGGATCTGGTTAATTAAATATGGATCTGGTTAATGAAATATGGATCTGGTTAATGAAATATGGATCTGGTTAATTAAATATGGATCTGGTTAATGAAATATGGATCTGGTTAATTAAATATGGATCTGGTTAATTAAATATGGATCTGGTTAATTAAATATGGATCTGGTTAATGAAATATGGATCTGGTTAATGAAATATGGATCTGGTTAATGAAATATGGATCTGGTTAATGAAATATGGATCTGGTTAATGAAATATGGATCTGGTTAATGAAATATGGATCTGGTTAATTAAATATGGATCTGGTTAATGAAATATGGATCTGGTTAATGAAATATGGATCTGGTTAATTAAATATGGATCTGGTTAATGAAATATGGATCTGGTTAATTAAATATGGATCTGGTTAATGAAATATGGATCTGGTTAATTAAATATGGATCTGGTTAATGAAATATGGATCTGGTTAATGAAATATGGATCTGGTTAATTAAATATGGATCTGGTTAATGAAATATGGATCTGGTTAATTAAATATGGATCTGGTTAATGAAATATGGATCTGGTTAATGAAATATGGATCTGGTTAATGAAATATGGATCTGGTTAATTAAATATGGATCTGGTTAATGAAATATGGATCTGGTTAATGAAATATGGATCTGGTTAATGAAATATGGATCTGGTTAATTAAATATGGATCTGGTTAATGAAATATGGATCTGGTTAATGAAAAATGGATCTGGTTAATGAAATATGGATCTGGTTAATGAAATATGGATCTGGTTAATTAAATATGGATCTGGTTAATGAAATATGGATCTGGTTAATGAAATATGGATCTGGTTAATTAAATATGGATCTGGTAACAATAATACAGAGTCTTTAACATAAGCAATAGGAATACATGCGATCCTGAATGTGAGAAATTAATACACAAAGAACCAAGCAATATTTCCAGAAGATATCTTTAGGGGGAAGAGAGAGAGAGAAAGAGAACTTTATATGCCCATTCAGTGTATCTTATTTCAAGAGGCGCTGTGGCTGAGTGCATGGCTTCCGAACCGGGGGTCCCGGGTTCAAATCCTGGACAAAACTAGGATTCTTTTTTTGATCGGAGAAGTTTTATTTTTAGGATAGTTGACAGATTGAATCCAACACCCTGTCAGTGGTGTGTGTTAGCAAAGAACTTTGCATTTATTTCTGGTCAAGATGACATAGTCTATACGTTTGTTTATTTGAAGGTTTTGTTACTGTTTTGTTTGTTTATTTGGAAATCGAACTCTTGTTTTTTTTTTAACTTACGTTGTTTCTTAAACTCATGATAGAAAAACGTAAAACAAAACACAATGTATCTGGGTATATTTCTGGAGATAAAAAAACTGTTTGATTTATGATAATTGACTCTAGATACGCCGTTACAAGAAAACAGTAAAAATGAACACAATTTATTGAGGTCAGGTTTTAGATGTGTGTAGAGGTATGTGTACTCGCGATTTAACTCCCACCAACGCTAAGCGCTTGTTTTTCTGCTTGAATAATTAATTTCTGCAGCTCAGAATACGGGAAATTTCTTGACTGGAAAAACTCACTGCGCTCTCCAGACCTCCTAGCTGCAACGGTGACAATCAAAAACTTTTCAATGAAGCGTGCATTCTAAGCGCCCCATTATACACATGTCCGTTACGAGCATATATCGTCCAGTTTTCTTTTGACAATCATTTCAAGTGAATTTAACTGCTCGGAAGAGTTGTGTTCTGTTTTAAAACATTTCTTCTACAATCCAAAAGCTGTACTGGATTATTTCGTTACCTCAATCTCTGTGATTTCTAAAATTTTAATGATAAATTAAAGTAGAACGTGATTTGTCTGAGTAATGTATACTTGAAGCAGCCAATTAATCGAGCTCCAGATCGAGTTATGCCTTGCTTGCATTGAAACCAGATGCTTCCGTCTGGGTGCGTTCTTAGCAAGTTTTTGTAAACTGGTTTTCTAACATGTTTTGTTTATGCAGCCAACACTATTTTTTTTTTTCTCTTTCTTCATTCTTGTGAATTAGTAAGAGCCAAATCGAGGCTGCTAGAGCCATGCGAAATGCAAAGCCAACAGTAACAACCATCGTAAAACAGAATCAATTACTTCATTTATTTTTAGCTGCTCTTGTAGAGAATCCGCCACTGTGTTTACACTGTCTGTATGCCTGACTGTCCGTCTTATGCTACGTTTAGATCTCAATTTGAAAAAGGACATTGAAAATACGATTCCACTATTGCCATCAACGATCTCATTAAAGATACCTTTGGTCCTCTAAAAGCCCACCATTGTGTTTTAAAATATAAATCTGCTCATTACATATCCACACAGGTAGAGGCTCAAAAAATAATTTTCAAAACAAGAATGATACTTTAGTTCATGTTATTTCAGAGTTATTTGGGGACTAGATTGTAACCCATTACAAAAGAAGTCGACAAAGATCATCATTGGAGATAGGGAAAATAAGGGTGAGGCTTTCTCGGGATGGCACAAAGAGAAAGCAAGGACCCAAAAGTAAGGACCCAAAAGTAAGGACCCAAAAGTAAGAACCCAAAAAGTAAGGACCCAAAAGTAGGAACCCAAAAGTAAGGACCCAAAAGTAAGGACCCAAAAGTAAGGACCCAAAAGTAAGGACCCAAAAAGTAAGGACCCAAAAGTAAGGACCCAAAAGTAATAACCCAAAAGTAAATGGGCTAAGAAAGGGGACAAGTGATTCGGGAGATAAGAAGGGGCAACATGAAGACAGAATTAAGGATGGTTGCCTGGTCGTGCGGTTTGCGCGCTGGACACTCGTTCAGATGTATTGATGGTCCAGGGTTCAAACCCTGCCCGCTCCCATCCCCCGTCGTCCTGCGGGAGGTTTGGACTAGGAAGTAATTATCTTCAACTCTGAAGGAACATCCGAAACATGTAAAACATTTTAAAAACATTTTGACAATGTGGGGCCAATAACTAAACTGGGACTCCATGGTATTTGACTCACCTCTCGCACACAGATATCGTGTTCATATGTCTGTGCGAAAGAAAGCAAGACAAAAAATACAGGGGAAAAAAAGACAGAAAAGAAAGACAGAATGAAGAACAAAAAAGAAAGCAACTAGTTTGTGCCTATTAAATTTTGTTGAAAATTTTATTCTTTTTCCTTCTCTTTAGCTGTTTCAGAGTGCCGCTACACAACCTATGGGTGCTGCACAGATGGAGTGTCCGTCGCCAAAGGACCCAGCATGGATGGCTGCCCTCCACGGCGGTTGATTGGCGGTTGCGCCGGGACGCGGTACGGATGCTGCAAGGACGGTATCACCTCTGCCAGGGGTCGCAACAAGGAAGGATGCGAGGAAGCGATGAGGCAGACGCGTCAACCTGGAGGATGTGCCTCCTCTATCTATGGGTGCTGTTCGGATCGCGTCACCCCCGCGACAGGTGAGTCAGTAAGTTAACATGGATGACATGGCGACCATTGACATAGTGCTTTCTATCTATTCTTTGCATGCCTAAGCATACGAAACATGTGCTTGCTAAATAACTCTACATGTAGAGATGGGCTTGGTATGAAGTCATGCTAGAGGTCAGAGTAGAATCTTGTTGTTTTCGATGAATAGATCTTTATAGCCTTGCATCAACTGGCAGTTTCTTAAAGAGCAGGGCCGGTCTTAGATAATTGAATGCCCTAGGCGAAGTGAATTTTGGTGGCTCCAAATGAAATAGAAAAAATAAAATAACGCAATTTACTTAAAACCCGCAGTACTTTAACAATAACATTGGGCACAAGTTTCGCACACAGATGCCAAAAAAAGCAAGACAAAAAAAAAACAGAAAGAAAATAAAAACAGAAAGAAAAAGAAAGACAGAATGAAGAAAAAAAAAAGAGAGTTTGTTAATTGCTTACATTTGCCAAATAGTTTTATGAGTTCAGCCTTACTGTAGAGACTGCATATAGATCTAATTATACGTGAAAAAAATTCAATTTTTTATGTCAATAGTGCTAAAATTAGTGTAAGAATGAGTAAATTCTGCCTTGTTTATACTCATAACAGAAAAGACTACCGCTTATATAAGAATCAGATTTGACTACTATAAGACTTATAGGACCAATAGTTTAATATGAAGTCTACTACTAGAAGATACCATAAGACGACACAGATAGGGTTACTTTAAGATTCTTCATCGCTCACAAAAAAGAAAAAAGGTTTTCACATTTTCGCTATCGATGTTGTAATTCAGAATCTAGGATTACATTTGGATGATATTTGATGATTGGGTATAATAGCCTTGGTTAGGTCCTAGTGTGTTCGTTAGGGGCTAGTGTGTTCGTTAGGGGCTAGTGTGTTTGTTAGGGGCTAGTGTTCTTTTTATTTCTCGTTCTGATGGGAGAGAAGGGGAGCTTGTGGGGAGAGAAGTAACGGCCAGTTTTTCATAAATATGCAGGTGAGTGATTGGGAAGGTATTTCCCTGGCAGATATCTTCTTCTTCTTAAACTGTCAGGTAGAGTTGAGCCTTCAGCTCTTGGAACTCTAGGCCAGCAAAAGTGAACAAGAGCTCCATCTCACCGGTCTGAATGAGAACAGTGTACACTGTTCTGTCTGACGGGTTGTTCAGACTTGCGGCAAGAGACCGCGTACACTAAGGCCCCCGCCATTTTCCTTTTTTATACCAGGCTAACTGTGCGGGACACGCCATTTATGTAACGGCCCTTTCAGGAACAGCGCCTGGAGCTTTTTTTTACAACTCCGCACAGTGCAATGAGGATGCTCTCGCACCTCCTTAGGCACCCCCACGGGAGTCTTGTTTTGCTAGCCTTTAGTCTAATCGTTACCTCTTACGATCGTTTCCACCCGGGCGCCACTATGAGGCAGGATAGCATGCCCGGGCCCTGGCAGGTATCAGATGGGTGATTGGGAAGGTATTTCCCTTGCAGGTATTAGATACATGTTTGTAGATGTACGTTATTGCTCTTGTTACTATTTTAGTATTTAGTCCAAACTTGTATAGTCCTATACATTATTGAAGTGGTCTTATTGTTGTGTTACGTATTGGTCTAGGTCCTAATGGTCAAGGTTGTACAGAATCAAAGAACGTTCTGTTGGGAGGCTGCAGATCCACCAGATACGGTTGCTGTCCTGACGGAGTTACTGCCGCTGGAGAAAGAGGATGTCCTACATTTGATCACGGTACGTGACCATGTTGTAAGACATTCAATCAGAAGATTGAGAAAGAAAGCACGCACACACGCACGCACGCATACAATGCTAAATTTTATTTTAAAGAACTTATTTTTTTGTTTGTTTTTTTCCCCCCAACTACAGCTCATTGTGAACTGGAGAAGGATTCTGGGCTGTGCTTTAACTACTCCCTGTTGTGGTACTTTGATCAAACTCACGGAGCATGCCGAAAGTTTTATTACGGAGGTTGCCAAGGAAACCAAAACAGGTTCGCCACAAAAGAAGATTGCGAAATTCATTGTGTCCAGGTAGATGGCCCAGGTAAACACAGTTCAAGTGTTGTAGACTTTCTATTCAATTATTAGACGGGATATATTTTTCTATACGTAATCTTAACTTACGTTAATATACAGTGGCGTAGCAAAGTACCAGTGGGCCCTGGTTCAGGAATACGATGTTAGACCCCTCCCCCTCCAGTAAACTGAGTGTGACTGAACTGTACTGTACCTAATGTGAGAAAATGTTTGCAAACACATAAGACAGACAATACACAAAGTGCTCAGATTTCTCATAGGAAAAACGAGAACGAGGTCCTCAAACTTCAGGACCTTTGAAAAGTCAATGTCATTGGTTAACCATGTCAGTTTCTAGGACTCCGAGTCTTATGCTGAGTCTTCATATAAATGTTTTGTTCATCACAAGTACAGGGGCCAGTAGAAATTGTCCTAACGGTCGCTTCACAACAACTAAAGTCCTGAAGACTTCCCACAGTGCCTATGTCCTGACTAAATGTTTTACATCAACACATTGGAGACAAACTTTTTTTGAAGATCGTTGTTTAGAAAGTCAATCTCCAGCTCTTGTTTACAAAGAACAATTTCTGAAGTACTTGTAATAAGTGGCAAAGATTTAATCTAATTGCGTATAAGGTTTGTGCTTATTCATCATTTTAGACCGTGCATTTGTTATTACCAGAGACTCCAGCGTTTTTAACCTTTTTTCCTGTTTCTGCCATCCAAGGCCACTTCTTTATGTGAGCATATCCTATGCATTTTTATTTTAAATTGAATGTCAGTCTTGTAGTGCTTCAAGTCAAGCGTGCGTATGCCAGAATATCATAAGAGTAGCAGACCAGATGCCCTCTTTCATTTCCTATGAAACTTGTCCTCTGGAATTTGGTGAGCATATACAAATCAGCCAAGGCGTCTGTTGATGATAATAGTAGCACTCTTCTCTTCACAGGTCTTGTATTCCTTCCTCAATGGTGATTATTATTATTATCAGAATGTGTATCAAACCTTGAAGGGGGAAGGTATTGAGTTTCTTTATCCTACCATGAGTTGGTGGACCATGTTCCAGTGCCATATAGTCTTTTTATAGACTATTGATTTAGTAGTAATAGAATAGTCAGCAAAGTATCTCGATGACTCTTTTCTGCATTCATGACATATTGCTCCCATTGCTTTAGCTATCCTATTCTTAATGTACTTAAGTGGCGGCCTCGCTCGGCCCCGGGCGAGTGTTGTAAGTGGGTCCCCGGGCGAGTGTCCTATGCGGGCTCGTAATCCTTTAGCGTACTCTAAATTAGTCTAAATATTGTACCCACATCACGCTGACAAGCTCGTCCGCCTCTAATGCTGTAGGCCTTATTATTACATGTCACAACACATTCACACACGATGTCACAATGTGTTGTGATGCCGGGGATTTTACTTGAATTAAAAATAGTTGAATAAATGTCGATCTAGAATCACAATAAAAGATTCTTTGTTAAAACAAAACTCTGGAACTTTATTTAAATACAAAACGTAAGTACAGCTTATGTACAAATTACAAATCAATCAACACAAAATATCACAAAGGCTTTTAAAACAGAGCTCTTAGAAGACCGACTGACTACTATCAAAATATTTTATCGACTGGCGTTCTCTCTACTCTCGCCAATTCTCTGGCGCTAACTCTTTAAAAAAATGTCTTTGTTTAATTTCAAATCAACCAATAGATTTGCAACATCATAATCACGTCTTGGGTAAAACCTGAGGTGCTGTCAAGGGTCAAGATTTGTGGGGTAATTCCTGAGGCTCAGTCAAGGGTTTATATTTCTTTTAAATGTGAAATGTACAAATAATTCTATAATGGCATCTGTGACATTACAAAACATAGTACTTACGTTGGTACTGTTGATCTACTATTGACCGTTTGACTACATTACATACTGTAATAAAATTTTTATGAGGGTAGGATTTTGCTTGTAAGATTTTTTTCAAAGTCCTCTTTTAATGTCTTGATCGACGGAATTAATGGTTCAGAATAATTTTGCATTAAAATCCACTAACTAGATAATATCTGCTTTTGCGGGGCCACCTCAGGCGCGGGACCTAGGTGAACGCGTAGGTCGGTCGCCCCACTCGCCATCCTCTATGGCCACCTCTGATGTAATTATTAAGTAGCACATTATATTGAAGATAATAGAGCCATCCATCCATCCGAGTGGCGCTACAGCCCAAGGAGGGTCCTGGCCTGCTTTATCACATCTCTCCATTCTGATCTAGCCTGGACTTCACGTCTCCTTGGCCGGACTTTTAGCTGTTGTAGATCTGCCTCCGATAGAGCCAAGCTAGCAGATATTATCAACTATTTCCTTGTGTTGTATTCAAGATGTAACATGCATAACTTTTTTTCCCTCATACTTCAGGTGTTTGCAGGTTACCGAAAGTTGTTGGCGTCTGTAAAAGCGTAAAAGAACGTTACTTCTACAACTACAAGACGAGCCAGTGTGAAAAGTTTATGTACGGGGGATGCTTAGGAAACAATAACAATTTTGAGACACTGGAAGAATGTCAAAGCAGATGTCACGGTGCAGGCAGACATCAGGGTGAGGGTTCAGGCCATTGCCTCTAAGTGCATTTTGTTTTAGAATAAAAGATCTCTTTCACAGCTCAATACCACCTTGCCTTGAAAATAGCTTAAAGGCCTGGCAGTAGGCCTAAGTTAGAGAGATGAGCCCCTGGGGCATCCATGCTTGCTCTTCACATGACAGGAACATCTATGTTTTAAAAGTATCTGTAAAGGAAAATGTCTAGAAATAGATCGAAGTGTCTAGATATTTTGGTTCTTATCTTATCTTATATAATACAGACGTTACTTCAAAAAAGAAGATGATTACGTCCTACGCGTCATGCATTTAGTCATGCATATTAACCAATGACTTAAATTCTGCCAAGTCACTGGTTTTCCTGGCTAGCTCAGGCAACCCATTCCATGCTCTAATAGCACTAGGGAAGAAGGAGTATTTGTACAAATTTGTCCGTTATAAATTTATAAATAGTAAATAATTCGAAGCTTAGACCATAACTATTGAAGTGAAGCTGGCATTCTAAAACAGATGTGAAAGATCATGCCATTGTAAAATTACATTTTTAAACAAAATTCTAATGTAAATATTCATGATGTGTTTAATCTATGCTATGTGTGGGCGAAAGGGAAAAAAAAAAGGATATGTTTGGCAGATGTTAACAAGGGAGGGAACCTTGTAAATTATAAGTCTACGAGAGGACATTAAATATGACTTATATTAGATTAGTCCAGATTAACTTCAATGATTAAGTCTGTCGAAAAAAATAAAATGTTGAAAATTTAATCTGGAATCTTTATTCACTAAAATTAACTTCTCTGAACACACAAGATAGTGAGTATGAGATTTGATTAATAAACCTACAATCATACATTAGATCTAGTCTAAGTCTAAGACACTAACTCACTAAGTTACCGTCAGTGCGTCACTAAGACGTCTAAGTCTAAGAGTTAAGAGAATCTAGTGACTAGTCAGTCTAGTCTAGTCTAGACAGTCTTCATCATTTAATTTTATCTAGATAAAGATCTATATAGAGAGTTTAGATATCTAGATCTGTCATCTAGACTCTAGATCTTATATTACTGTTATATAGGCCTACTTAGATCTCTCTCTATATAGGCCTATATATAGATCTACATTTTGTTTTATTATGTTTTTCATCAGTTCCACAAAGATTAGCTTGTGCCAGTGGTCCGTGCAAGAATGGATTCCCCTGTCAATCTTTTAGCAATGGCTCTTACAGCTGCAACTGCAATCCTGACTGGGGCAGACAGTGTCAAGCCCCACCAGACTATTGGTGCTTCTCTGATGTGAGTTTCTCTTACACTTATAATCAACTTAAAAAGTATAAATATTTTTTTAAAATCATACTTTACATATGGATATTTTTTGTTAATTGTTGTAAATTTTCATTCCCTTGAACAGACTTTGCTGGGATTTTTTTTGCTCCTCCCATCTAGTTATTAATATCATATTAATTAAACAAAAACCAAAATTTCTTATCTACTAGCTATATTTAGTTGACAGATGTATTACAGAAATGGGAATCAAATAAGAGCATGTCTTTCCAGCCAGACAGAAAAATATCAGGCCTACTAAGAGTAACAAAAAACTAAACCAAATAATTTCCACTTATCTTATTCATGGTTAACCATTAACACAGACTAAAAACGCAAATACCTTGGTGTTATAAAAATGAAAAACTGTCATGGAATCTCCATATTGATGAACCTATTAAAAAATCAAACAAAGCATTAGGGTTTATTAAAAGAAATTTCTACAAATAAAATAAGAACATAAAACTAAAATGTTATTAAACCTCTGGTAGAATATGCATCCTCAGGGACCAGTCAACTTAAGAAAACATTGAGAAACTAAAACATTCACAAAATAGAGCAGTGAAATTCATAACAAATGAATATTCACATTTGACTAAAGTAACACCTTTAATAAAATCACTAAATTTAGAAAGCCTTCATGATATAAGACTTAAATAAAAAAGCAATTATACATAAAACACTGAACCATAATCTTCAAATACAAAAACAAAATCTAATAATATACTCAGAAAGACACAAAGATAAAGGCACATTCCTCATTCCATATGCTAGGACAAATTTGTACAAATCCTCCTTCTTCCCTAGTGCTATTAGAGCATGGAATGGGTTGCCTGAGCCAGGCAGAAAAACCAATGACTTGGCAGAATTTAAGTCAATGATTAACATATATGACTGGATTGACTTTGAAGTAACATCTGTATTTTATAAGATATGATCTTTATAATTTATTTGTACAAATCCTTACCTTGTTTTTAATATTTATACTTAATCATATCATTATGTTTAGAGAGAATGTGACTCAGGATTGAAATGCACGACAACAAGGGAATGCAAGCTTGGAAATTGTCACATATATGCACGATGCTCACGTAAGTAACTCTAATGTACAGACATAAAAAATACATAATACCTTAACAACAATATATTTAAATCACACCTACATTTCACTTACATTTTATATAGATTTTACATATATTGTAATTATATTTCTTGTACTTAATTTGTTCATAAATTTTATATTTAAAAAAGTGATCGTATATTGAACATATATTGCACCAACATGAATTGAATTTCAGATGTTATAGTGTTATGTTAGTAGATAGATTTAAGGAAACAAGGTTGTGTCAGAAAGTTGATTGTATACAGCACACCTGATATTCCCTGCTGCACCAAGTTCATGCTTCGCAGAAATGAGAATATCCACATTTGATCATCCATTCATAGGAGCAGGTGTTGCTCAAAATTGGTGTTGTTATTCATTTTCAAGGGACTTATAGGCCTCTAAAGATGTAAGGAGATGTACTCAGCAACACCCACAAATCCTATTCCATACAGAAATTTGCTTCATTTACTAAATCTATATCATTCTTTGATTGTTAATGTCAGTTTAGCTCTGATGCTAGTTATCTAGTTGAATAAATTATTTTCTTTAATACATTGTAATGAAATTTTGTGTTCCAGCCAAATCGAAGAAATACGTTTGTGATCAGCAGACATGTGAGTCTGGTCAAGAATGTGTTAATGATCAACTCATTACAGATGGTTTCTTTTGTAAGGATCCCAGTAAGTAGCAACATGTCTATCAGATCTCAAGAAAATTACAACAAAAGGGCTAAAATTGAATAAACTCACATTTTTTTCAAAACATTTTGATTCATCTATGATTCAGCAGATCAATAAAAGTAAATATGTCCTCATTATTTATTAATTGGGTAAATCAATCATATTATCATCATAAAGGTTTGAACCAACCAGCCTTGACTGTTTACCTTGGCTAAGGAGAACGTGGCACTCATTATTACTTTTTTTAGGTATTTTAGTTGTGTTTACAGAATACAAAATGTGATTCATATTTCTTTACGTTGATTCCTTTTTCCAGTTGTTCTTTCTTTTTTTACATTTCTTTCAACACACATTCCAATCACATTATATATTGCACACTGACTGTAACAGCCGTATAAAAAATGTCCATTGAAAATTCATATTTATAGTGTTGAGTTATTTTGTTTTGTGGTTCAATAGTTTTAAAAAAAAGATCTTACATTTCATGCTTAAGTTATTCATTCATTGCAGAGTTATCATTAAAATCAGTTTCTCCAGCCCAATTAAAAAATTACATTCTTCTCCAAAATTTAAACTCAACACTTTCAGAAAAGCATCAGAATGCTTGATTACTGAGACAGCATTGCCTTTAAGATAGAATACTTAATTACTGAGACAGCATTGCCTTTAAGATAGATTACTTAATTACTGAGATAGAATTGCCTTTAAGATTGAATACTTGACAACAAATTTTTTCTCATACCTTGCTTTAACATGACTGTTATATTTTTTTTATCTCCATGGAGACCACATAGACTTTTCTTTAGCATTGGCTCTAACCAATCTATTTTTTTTAAGCCCATCCATTTTATTCCACCAGACTTAACTGACAAACTCCATATGTCTTAGGTCTAAGCCTCACTTGTGTTTTCCTTTTAAACATTTTTTCTTTAAATTCTCTACAATGTATACAATTATTCAGAGAACTTATAAAGTCATTTTCTAATGCAGTTCCCTACAGACGCTCCACAAGTGTGGTGATTGGTTGTAATCTGTCTGAGTTTGGTTGTTGTAAAGACCAAAAAACTCCTGCCACAGGACCCAACCATCATGGATGTCCAAAAAATTGTTTGGTTAGTAGTATCAAGTAATTTTGAAACTTGTACAATTTTTTTAAAAATTAAAAGTATTCTTATCTTATATATTACAGACGTTGCTTCAAAAACGAAGATAATTGCATCCAACGCCTTTCATGTATTGATTTAGTGATGCATGTTAATCAATGTCTTAAACTCTGCTAAGTTGTTGGATGCTAAGGCTGAAATTCAAGAACAATTCAAGCTTTTAAAAGTAAAGGTTACAGAAAACTGCTGGGCATCAGACACCAGGAAAAAAGACAAATGAGTTTGTAATTTTACTAGTCAACACTCTGGCTGGCTAAAAGGAGGAACTCTCAATACTGTGAAGATGAAAGCTGAGCTGGTTCAGTCATATTGAAAGACGTGACTTATCGTCAAGTCATCCTTCAAGGTACAGTGGAGGGAGCATGAAGAAATGGTCGTCCAAAGAAAAGTTGGCTGGACAATGTGAAAGAATTGACCATCCCCTCTCCTGATATCCTACTAGGAACAGCTGCTGACTGGGAAAAGTAGAGGAATTTGTTTAAGCAAACTTTTACAGCACCCCCACAACCAAAGTCAAGGAACAGATGAGATGATAAGATATTATATTTTGTATGGTATTCTACCCTAAGGTCAGGGAACTTATGTTTTGTGTTAGCTGACTTTATACACTGTTTTCATCTTCCAGAACTCAAGATATGGCTGCTGTAAAGATGGCATCACACCAGCTGATGGACCCAACTCCCTGGGTTGTGAGGTGGATGGCTCAGGGGAAGTGCCCTGTGAGAAGACTGTCTATGGGTGCTGTGAGGATGGTTTAACCCCAGCTGAAGGTCCGAGGGGAAGAGGATGTGGAGACACTATTGACTCTGAAGACAGAGATCGTATAAGGATTACAACTCCTAAACCTATTAAAAAAACAGGTACAAATCTAGTACTATGTACAAATAGGTTTAAAAAAACAACACAACATATATGTCAAATCCACTCAAATCTCCTCAAGTAGAGGTCTGGCTACTTATGTTCTGTTTTTTTTTTTTTTCCACAAGAAGCTTACTGTCTTTTTATTAACTTTTATTTACTCATAAATGCAGTCACCTAATGTGAATGGTGTGATAGATTTAGCCACATATATGTATAGCCTTTCTAAGACATCAAAATGGTGAAAATTCTCCCTCTATATTCCATAAGGTTTTTGTTTTACACAACTACATTTACAATACTTATATATCTATTGGTTTTTTTTCTTGGTTAAGGGGTTAGCATATGTTATTTATAGCATTTTAAAAGTCATGTTGCATGAGAGCTAATTCTGGATGAATGACTTCAAATTTTTTTGTACTTGTAAGCAACAGTTTATGAGATTATCATGTAACTGTCACATTTACTTCTCCCTAAAAATTCTGGGTATCCTTTGCAGCTATGGTGTATTTATTCAGGAAAATATGTTGTTAATTCCTTCTTATTTAGGGTAAATATCTTTAAACTTTAGAACTTACTATGTGGAGGAATATAAATGTGTAACCCCTATGGCTCTTGTGGACACTATTTTAATCTGCTGTTAATTGTCCATATCTCTTCTTCTTTATTTAGCCAACTTCTTAATGCTGAACAGTAGACTCTTTTGTAGTCTTGTGTCTATTGTGCTGTTTTTCTCAGCTGTGTTGCACTGCTGGTTATTAAATTAGACTATTCTGATAATTGGATTCTTCTAAGTCTGTTTTGGTTTTTTTATACACACTTCCCTCTATTTTTTTTTAAGATTTCAGTCAAGTATGTGCCTTGCTATTTAGTTGTTGTTTTTTTTTAATTACTGCATAACAATGCCACCTATCCACTTGCATTTTTAAACAGAATGGTCTCTGGTTGACCAGTAGTAAACAGACAAGATTCACAACTATTTCATAGACTGGTAGCTTAATTAACACTTCTTCTCACTTTGCCAGAGAAATGCTCTGCTGAGGTGAACCGCAGAAGGTGTAAAGACTATGTCCTCAAGTATAGGTACAACACAGAAAAGCAAGCGTGTGAATACTACTGGTGGGGCGGCTGTGAGGACAACGGAAATGTTTTTGACACCAAAGAGCACTGTGAGGCCACTTGCAAACATAAAGAAGTGGTCACAGAAGTTGTGGATCTTGGTAAGAATTTAACATTTATCAAATTTAATTATAAATGAACTATTATAATTCTGAATGTATTTCATTAAAACATAAGATAATATGATAAACAAGCAAAATAAAAAATATAATTTAAAAAAAAAAAAAAAAAAAAGCTTATCTAAGGTGAAGCAATTGAAGCTCTAATTGATTAACCAATTGTTAATTTATTGGTGGATTCATGTATTGTCATCGGCAATGAATAATAGTTCAAAATTTAAACTTAATCAGAGAATGGGAAGTTAAAATAAAATCATGCAAAATTTGTACCAACAGACAGACGAATGAAGTGAGTTAATATAATTTGTAAAAAATTTTTAAAAACTTAAAATATAACTTTTTTTTAACCAGTAGTGAGAATGCAGTAATAATAATCATTAATGGGAAAATCGTTATTTAAGATCCCTCAATTCATCTTATATGCTTTGTTACTGCTTATTCTGCCTATATAGTCAGAATAACAAGTTGGAACATTCTAAACAAGTTTAAAGTTTCTTATTAAATGTTTAATGGGAGTTGATCTTGCTCAAATATTTGCTAGTCATTCTAGAGTGATAGTTCTTGGAAAAAAGAAAATCTCTTCTTTTTATTTTTCTTTAGCTTATAACTTGGTTGCATGAGAGAGTTAGCCATTCATAATGTTTTGGGAGGTTCATAGAGATATTTTATTTTGAATTGTAGCTGAGTTCAACCAATCTCTAGCTAATGTAAATACCTAACAATTTTGCTCTTTATCCTGGTTTTGTTGGGGAGCCAGTGTAATTCATCCAGCAATGGCATAAAGTGTTAAAACTTTCTTTTCCAAAAAAAAATAATTCATGCAGCACTGTAGCTTAACTTGTGACCATAAGTATCTATAGATTTATAGTAGTTGTTTACTGTCGATAACATGATAATCATAGAATCTCCTTGGAAAAAACTTTGTATTGCAATCTAAATAAATCTTACTCTTTGTAGCTAATTTATACATATTAAAAAAGTAGTTTACATTTAGTATAGTAACTATCCATACTATGATTATAGCAGTTACATCATAATTGTGTTGTTATGACTATTCTTACCATATTTTTAGTGAGAAGGCTCTGGCATATGCATGTGAATATTATTTTTGTAGATTGGCCAGCTCCTCTTTTTAATCTTTGCCAAGTAATTAAATGTTTTACTGTGAATCTAAACTTTATCAGTGTTCCTTTCTTCACATAGTGAGACCTCTTCTAGAGCACTTCATTAATTTCAGTAACAAAAATAAATCTTAAAAATACTAAAAAAAAATTCTAAACATAAGATTACAACAATTTTAGTTTGAAAAATTCTTGAGAGTCTTTATTCTCACTTCTCAGACATAGTTAGCATGTGTGACCTTCCTTTTGAGAGAGGTCCCTGCAGGGCTTACCTACAACGCTACTACTATAACCCTAAGGACCAGAAGTGCACCTCATTCATCTACGGAGGCTGCCAGGGAAATGAAAACAACTTTTACACCCTGGAGGCCTGCCAGAAAGAATGCATGAGTCAGACCATCAAACCTGAAGAAGAGACAAATTATAACCTTGTTGAGAATGAACCATTCCGATGTGAGTTTTATCATCAGATTCTCCATTAGGATTCTATTTGATACTTTATTTGTTCATGAGAATTTCTTTTGCATAATAGCTAACTCTTAAGGTGGTATCAAATGGAAAATAAAATCATTTTTCTATTTTAGAATGTAGTTTAATATTTTGATACATATCTGACCAAAAAGTGTAACACATTCTTGAGAAATCCACACAGAACTTTGTATTTGAAAAGGCATAGTTTCATGAAAGAAAAAACAATTATTACTCCCCATATCACTTGCACAATCTTTTCTGCAGAGTTCATGAACAAATATGTAGGCTTTATCTGAGTCATTACAGTCTCATTTACATCTACATTTTTGTCTGATCACTAAATCAAAGACAATTTGTAATTATTTAAAAAAAAAAAATAATTTTTGTTAGTTACAATGTTTACAATTATTTTCCTAATTAATCTAAAGATTTGTGGTATAAAATTTCTTTGTTTTTAACTTGGTTGAAACGCTGTAATTATAACCACTTTTTTAAAAGAGTTCAAGTTAGCTTTTATAGAAGGAGGTAATTTGTATACAAACACATGAGTAAAGTTATAGCATATTTAGCTGATTCATATAAACATTTAATCTCTCTAGACAAAAAACATTTTGTGTTCAAGAAGTAAAACCATTCACTCTTTGTGTAATGTTAACATTCTTGAAGTCTGGTTTAACATAATAATCCTTGATACAAATGGTAAACAGTAGCAGTCAATTTGCAAGAGGAGCAAACATCCAATTAATTTATGCCTAATAATTTTTTTTTTCTAGTAATATTTTTTCATATACTTTTTGTTTAGTTTTTTTTTTCTTTTAGGTTTATAACATTTCAGAATTTGTTAACATTCTTTAGCAACTATAAGATTATAGGTTACTAACATTTCATGATATGTTAATATTCTTCAGCAACTATAAACTTATTAAAATAATCTTTCATACACAACTAATAATTTATTACACTACCTTCTCACACAGTGATTATTTCTGGTGAATCTTCGCTTGCCCAGGGTGAAGAAATCAAGATCTCTTGTACAGCAACAGGGCCTAAGCATGTCAACATTAAATGGTATTACAACAACCTTCAGGCCACCAAAGTGCCCAATGCCCAACAGAAAGTCCATAACTCCAAGACTGCAAATGGTTATACTCAGGCTATCGACCTAATTATTCCCAATGCCCAGGTGACTAACTCAGGAATATACAGTTGTCGCAGCTACAGCGGGGTAGAAAAGAGGATAGATATCACTGTGAGACCCATTGGTAAGGAGAGTTAAACATGGATGTAGTTTTGTAAACTTCCACTTTCAGATCTTGTGATTTATAGAGCAAATGAGGTAAAGGTCATCTATTTCTATGGCCAGTGGTTCATGAAGGTGACATGTGGCCTTAACAATGACCAACCCCCTTTACTATCTTCCCTTAAAGTCAAGTACTACTCAATCACCAGGTCCCTGTAGTCAAGTTTTATTTATATATTAATGAAGCAAATGGTGTGAAGGCTAAATTTTTCAGATGCCAATGGTTAAAGATGGTGTCACATGACCAGCTCAAAATGAATTCTTACTTTTTTCTAAAACATTAGGTACCTTTTAGAGTTTGGTATGTCCTTAAATCTTGAATTGCCAAATCTCTCTATTTAGTCAGATAAATGTGACTTCGAAAGAAAATTCGTTCAGATTTTATATAATGCTCCACAAATGATTATTAAAATGAGTTTATTATTCATTAATGCTTTGTGTAGGGTATTTTTACTGTAGATACCTAAATGACACAGATTGATCAAGTGGCTACATCTGTTCATTTGGTCCTGATTAATCCTCCTTCCTACCAGATTGTGATCTCTGCTGGTTTAGTTCCTATTGTAATATTTTTGTTGGTGTCAGAAAGTTTAGCAACTCATAGAAAAATACCTTTTTGAAATAATAAGGAATATTACAAATTTTAGTGTATTTTTCTGTTAAATGTGAAGTTGTATATGATTACTAGGTTGTTCTTAAGTAAACCATCCAACTATTTTATTCACAATACAATTTGGGAAAAGTAAATTAATTATCTATGGTTGTTTGATTGAGAACATTATTTTTGTCTCATGGTTTACATGACTTTTCCTTTTTCAACTTCACCTTATGGAATAATCAAGGGAGACTTACAAACATTCAGTAACATGATGGGATTGAGCTTCAGAGGGTTATTCTAATGTATTAATTTAATGTAATGATGAGAAATTGTAGTAAAGGTTATACTGCATTTATTATAATTTACATATTGTAAAAATAAACAATATAGATATAAATGACTATATGAGGTTTTTTTTTTACATGTTGATATAGTTCCAAATATTTTTTTTATCTGTTATCTATATAGCTTCACTTATAATATTTGTTTCTTTATTTTGTTTCATTTACCACAAACAGCTTCCAGTACACCTCAAGTACCAGTGAATACAGAGAATGAATGTGAGTGAAAACTTAGGTTATTTCTCTTACAATAACATTTATAATTTTTTTTTTTAAATTAATCCTTGAAGATTTTTCTTTCTAATATGGTTAAATACATTTACTTAGTAGGAATCAAATCTAGACTCAAGTAATTACCTCATGTGCTCATTTCAAAGCCTATTTGTTTTTAAGTAAAATTTAACAGCTATTGACAGCTATTGTGCAGA
The DNA here is from genome assembly GCF_947242115.1 of Biomphalaria glabrata. Classification (NCBI taxonomy): domain Eukaryota; kingdom Metazoa; phylum Mollusca; class Gastropoda; family Planorbidae; genus Biomphalaria; species Biomphalaria glabrata. Next base: position 10,495,862 of record NC_074713.1, read on the forward strand.
GCATCTGAATATTCATTATAGTTTTATTGAGTAATTATTTATTTATTGTTAGATTCTACTAGATCATAATCTACTTGATAATAGTGTATTATCAAAAGTTTTAGACATGATTAAATTAGTCATTGAGGCTAAAATTAATTACTTAACATAATTATTTGCACACTTATTAAATAGATGAGTGACATGCAGGCAGCTGCTTGCTATTGAGTTGAAGCCTGCCAACAGTCCATTTGTTATAGCTAGGTAGAAAGATAGAAGTCATCTGTAAGTGTGTTTACAGTGTTTATACTAGCTCCTGTACTTTCTATCTTGCTCCAAATATCACATTCATTGTGTATGAGTGTCACATGGACCGTGATTATTATTTGTTAGTATTTTGTGGTATCGACTGATAATTTTAACTCAGTTCAAGTACCACTATAGTTTTTAAATTACCTGTCTGAAAAGCAAATAAAACTCAGGTAGAAGTATTAATGACAAAAAGGGCCCCATTTTGATCCCTGAATAATTGTTTGTGTATTAAATGTGTTTAAATAATTTCATTTGTTGAAATAATTTGGAAAATATCTTAGATATCATACTTTGATTATAATCACACATTAAAATTAAAACATTCACACAATAAAATCTGAATTGTTTTTCACACCAGTTTTTTAGAGTTTACAAGACAGCTTCATCCCGTTCTAGACCAGTATAAGCCATCTTCTCCAGTTTGGATTCATTTTATTTTGTATCCATGTTTTAAGTTTTCTAAAATGCTGAAACAAATGATGCAGGCTGTATCTTAAGACAACTCAACCTTAAAACAAAAAGTATTCCCTATGAAACCAATCATCTTTTGAATGAAATTCCTCTCAGAATCAAATGATTCTTTTTTCTAATATGATTGCATCATATTGCAACATAATAATAATAAGGCTTGTCTTTGAGTCCAAAGATTAATGAGGAATGTAGTATTTTCCTTGGCTAAGCAGCCCCAGCTGTGACCTACCTATTTTGCCCCATCCAGGACAAGCATAATCATTGTCCACCAGTGGCCGATTAAGATTTTCTTTTTGCCATCTACCTCTGTCCTTGGCAGCGTATTTTATTTTGGTTTCAAATCTGTATTCTGCGGCCCTTGTAAGTGACCTCCAGCTGTCTTGTTCTGAAGCCGAATGCAACATAGTCTAATGCTAATCTACACTAAATATGTTTTTTGTATTAATAACCACAACATTTTTTTGTTAATAGTACTTCTCAGTGGTGACACAGTCGTGGAGGCAGGTTCAATTTACAGCCTTTCTTGCCGAGCCTATGGTCCAGAAAGGCCTTCTGGGATAGATTGGTTCATCAATGGCAGGGAAATTTTGCCAGAAGCTGGCAAGATCTCTATAAACACTTACCCAGATAGTAGAACCAGGAATGCTATAATAAGTGAGCTAACTATCAACAACATACAGTTCAAACATGAAGGCACTTACTTCTGTAAAAGTAAACCTTTTGGCCTAATCAAAAAACTTAAGATCACTGTCAGGCCTCAATCAGGTAAGTTGCTTTTGTTTGACATTCTATTTTTGTTGAATAATAAGAAAACTAGAACTAAATTTTTAAATATTTTCTGCTCATGTAAAACAGTAAAATACTAAGAAACTAATGTTGGAGATATATCTTATAGTGCACTAAGAAGGCTAAAGCTTGAAAGATATGCCACACAAAAGCAACTTAAAATAAAAACAAGCAAAATTTTAACAAAACAATCCTTTTAAAAAAAAAACAACAAAGCTAATCAAAAGGGGAAGAACCCTGTCCTTAAAACTATATCTACCAATAATGTTCAAGCTATTTCCCTTATTTTATATCAAACAAAATAATTTATTACCAATATTTAATAGACTATTTGAGTATTTTGTTTATTAATTTATGATTTTAAATGAATAAATAATTGTTTAAAGTATCAACTTGATTATTATTTATTATTATTATAGCTTTTATATAGCGCTACTTTCATGCTTATAGCAGGCTCAGAGCACTTTGGTCCAATCTCATTTGTGGACCGGTGGGGGGGATGGGGTATCTAGGAGTTGGTTTTCCGTGCTGCCTTTAGGCGCTCAGTAAACACAACTCTGCCCGAGTCGGGTGTTCAACCTCGAGCCCCCTTCTAGGTAGCCAAGCCAAGCAAAGTTCAAGCGTACTTAGCCTCTCGACCATATCTGTGTATACTGATACTATACTGAAGTATTATTTTCCTATTGTTGTTATTAAACAAAATAATATATTACTAGTAATTAATTGTCTAATTGGTAACTTTTTAAAAATGTATTTATGTTTTATCTATGTCGATGAATAATTGTGAAAAGTTTCAGCTTGATCCGAGATAGGGTGTGGGAGAAATAACGTGTACATACTTTTTACCAGACAGACAGACAGAGTTGATATAAGCTTTGTAAAAGTATATGCTTTATGCTTTTAAAATTTGGATTTAAGTAATGTGCATTCAGTTGTAAAAGGACTAAACAAAAGCTTCATATGTTCACTTTGAAACTTTATTTATTTGTGTGGCTTAAAGAATTAAGAAGGGCAGTCATTCGTATTAGATTTTTTAATATATGTATTCAGCAGATTTAAGTCAGTAATTGTTTATTACACAAAGCCTATTACCTCATAGTATAACTGTGAGTAGGCTACTCTTTTGTTACTGCAACGCCTCACTGTTAGTCTTTCTGCAAATACTGCACAACATGACACAACCAACTCAAGAACTAGGCAACTCTAGCCCTTCAATAACATGATCATTTATTGTCTTATAAATCAACAGTCAATACTGTACCAATACTGTACCAGTGGCAACATGATAAGCTGACTGTATAAATGCTTCACTGAGAATAACTCTACTGCTATACTAAACTCTACTAGCCTCTCTGTGTCATACTGGATTTGTGCTGGATTCTCAAATACAATAAAAATTCCAGTACTTTCTAGATTATCACATGACCATATGATGAGTGAATTGCATTTGGAGTGTTCAGATCACTGTATTTTCCTGAAGAGTCACCCATCGTCACTTGTCACAGATGGTCGCTTGCTGTACATTGGCATGTATCATCTGTGTTTACTGACTACATACACAGGAACCTCTTTCTGTGTCATCAGCACAGTTATAACATTAAGTTAAAACATAAAACAGGTGAACACTTGTTCATCTGCTAAATAAATGGTACATTAGGGAAAAAGAAACTTTAATTGCTTTTAAGTTCATGTAAACTGTAGGTTGAGTTTTACAATCATTCATAGATTTGAATGAAAAATATGAATTATGAGATAAGAAAGAAAGAATTTTATGGTTTGTACAGGTCAGATCCTCATATTGTTTTTAAAAGTCTTTATTAAAAAAAAATTACAATGAATGAAATCCTACAAATGGTATATATTGTTATTAATCATATTTGTGACTTATTGAGTTAAGGCTAGATTTTTAGAACCCCTGTACATTTTAGCCTAATTTTCATTCAATATGATGGGTTTGATAGTGTTGACAGCTTCTTGTACGAAATGGAAGAGAGACGAGAGAGGTTTCAGTTTTGGGTGGGTAACTATCTGTCCCATTCATTGGTAATAGGACTTTGTATTCTACTTACATACGTTATGAGTTGTTGATGAAATACAATATATTGACTGCATATATGGGTTGATTCTTTTAAAATTGTTAGCTTGTTGTAAGAACAAAGTACCAATCAACTAATGACTGGATTGAGGTAAGCTAACTCACCAGCAATCTAGTCCCTAAACAGACACACCCATACAACCACCCTAAAACAACATATATTGAGGCAGTTTGTGGCATGTAAATGTTTCAATATTTATTTATTTATAGGTCCTGTACAACCTGAGATTACAGAAACTGGAGGGGAATCCAACTCAACTGAGAGAGCTGGTAAATTTGTATTTTTAGAATAAAAATAACAAGGTATCAGGGTGTTTAAATAAAACTGATTCTCTTTTAGAACATGTCTCTCTGAAGATTAGTAGCATCAGAAATATTATTCATCTTTTAACTAATTCTGATTTTTTACTGCCTCTACAGTGGTCTGTAGACTAGACCAGGCTGTTGGGAATTGCCGGGCCTCTATTCAGCGCTGGCATTATGACCACAGAGAGGGACGCTGCAAGCAGTTTATGTATGGAGGCTGTGGTGGAAACAACAACAACTTCCTAACGCTTGAGAGATGTGACACTTTCTGCAGTGCTGAAGGTAGAACCACTCGTACACATTGTATTTACTTGAGATCATGAAGCATTGAACTTTTAAAAATAAAATCAAACTTCCAAATACTCATTTTTTTTCTACCCAGAAATTTGCTTGAAGCTAAAAGTAGTTGGCAAGTGTAGAGCAGCCATACCCAGATTCTATTTTGATTACCAAGCGGGTAGATGTAGGGAATTCATCTATGGTGGTTGTGATGCCAACTTGAACAACTTTGAGAATTACGATGCATGTGATAGAAGGTGTGCTCAGTACAAGAGAAGAGTTGTGGGAACTGAGGTTGTAGTCGTGGTACCAACTAGGCCAGCAGTAGCTCAGGATGTTTGCAAGCTGCCTTATGATAAGGTTTGTTTTTTTCTATCAAACAAAATAAAAAAAAAAATAAATGTATCTTAGTGTGGAGTTTACTTTACATTGCTACATTCAGAAGAAGAAAAAAAATACACTAAGAAAGAAAAGAATGAGAAGGTACATGGGGGGGGGGGGGGGGTGTTAAGATTCAATGGAATTAAGTAAGTTTTCCTTTTAGAATAATGTTATGATTGTTTTGATCTGTTGTGTGTTATCTTACTTATCTCCCTTCACTTGTTTCATGTTTTCTTTAATATGTTTGAATTATTGGTCTATCTTACTACATGTTTGTCTTATAGTCCAATGGTCTCTTTGTTTTGATGAAAGTTTCTGTTAGCTGCAACAGAGTTTCCCCATTTAAATTGCTTTAAACTTGCCTAGAAGCAATTTAAAAATTATTGATATGTTCAGGCCTGTTCACTATTTCAGGCAGATTTATATGCCTACACATAAGTCCAGACATAACTATACGTCCATGAAGATTTAAATGTCCTGACTTAACTATTTGTCCATGAAGATTTAAATGTCCTGACTTAACTATATATCCAGGCAGATTTATTTTGTAATTGTCATTTTCCTTGCTTAAGTACTTATGATTGTGTGCCACAAATTTATCACTACTCAACTAAGGTCAAAGGTGGCCATACTTGCTAAAACATACATATAATATAAAGTTAAAGCTCATCAGAAAAAAAAAGAATGTTTATATATGGCCAGACTGAATCCAATAAAGGTCATCCATGTAAGGCATCCAATACATTATTTAATGATTGTCATGCGATAGATTGTATAAGACATTAGACTTTTTAAGACACTTAGTAGAAATTTGATCTAGGGTTCACCTAGTGGCTGGTTTATTTATTTGTGATAGATAGACTCACACCACTGAATCATTGGCTGGTTTATTTATTTGTGATAGATAGACTCACACCACTGAATCATTGGCTGGTTTATTTATTTGTGATAGATAGACTCACACCACTGAATCATTGGCTGGTTTATTTATTTGTGAGAGATAGACTCACACCACTGAATCATTGGCTGGTTTATTTATTTGTGAGAGATAGACTCACACCACTGAATCATTGGCTGGTTTATTTATTTGTGAGAGATAGACTCACACCACTGAATCATTGGCTGGTTTATTTATTTGTGAGAGATAGACTCACACCACTGAATCATTGGCTGGTTTATTTATTTGTGAGAGATAGACTCACTCCACTGAATCATTGGCTGGTTTATTTATTTGTGAGAGATAGACTCACTCCACTGAATCATTGGCTGGTTTATTTATTTGTGAGAGATAGACTCACTCCACTGAATCATTGGCTGGTTTATTTATTTGTGAGAGATAGACTCACACCACTGAATCATTGGCTGGTTTATTTATTTGTGAGAGATAGACTCACACCACTGAATCATTGGCTGGTTTATTTATTTGTGAGAGATAGACTCACACCACTGAATCATTGACTGGTTTATTTATTTGTGAGAGATAGACTCACACCACTGAATCATTGGCTGGTTTATTTATTTGTGAGAGATAGACTCACACCACTGAATCATTGGCTGGTTTATTTATTTGTGAGAGATAGACTCACACCACTGAATCATTGGCTGGTTTATTTATTTGTGAGAGATAGACTCACACCACTGAATCATTGACTGGTTTATTTATTTGTGAGAGATAGACTCACACCACTGAATCATTGGCTGGTTTATTTATTTGTGAGAGATAGACTCACACCACTGAATCATTGGCTGGTTTATTTATTTGTGAGAGATAGACTCACACCACTGAATCATTGGCTGGTTTATTTATTTGTGAGAGATAGACTCACACCACTGAATCATTGGCTGGTTTATTTATTTGTGAGAGATAGACTCACACCACTGAATCATTGGCTGGTTTATTTATTTGTGAGAGATAGACTCACACCACTGAATCATTGGCTGGTTTATTTATTTGTGAGAGATAGACTCACACCACTGAATCATTGGCTGGTTTATTTATTTGTGATAGATAGACTCACACCACTGAATCATTGGCTGGTTTATTTATTTGTGAGAGATAGACTCACACCCACTGAATCATTGGCTGGTTTATTTATTTGTGATAGATAGACTCACTCCAACTGAATCATTGGCTGGTTTATTTATTTGTGATAGATAGACTCACTCCAACTGAATCATTGGCTGGTTTATTTATTTGTGATAGATAGACTCACTCCAACTGAATCATTGGCTGGTTTATTTATTTGTGAGAGATAGACTCACTCCAACTGAATCATTGGCTGGTTTATTTATTTGTGAGAGATAGACTCACACCACTGAATCATTGGCTGGTTTATTTATTTGTGAGAGATAGACTCACACCAACTGAATCATTGGCTGGTTTATTTATTTGTGATAGATAGACTCACTCCACTGAATCATTGGCTGGTTTATTTATTTGTGATAGATAGACTCACTCCAACTGAATCATTGGCTGGTTTATTTATTTGTGAGAGATAGACTCACACCACTGAATCATTGGCTGGTTTATTTATTTGTGAGAGATAGACTCACACCACTGAATCATTGGCTGGTTTATTTATTTGTGAGAGATAGACTCACACCACTGAATCATTGGCTGGTTTATTTATTTGTGAGAGATAGACTCACACCACTGAATCATTGGCTGGTTTATTTATTTGTGATAGATAGACTCACACCACTGAATCATTGGCTGGTTTATTTATTTGTGAGAGATAGACTCACACCCACTGAATCATTGGCTGGTTTATTTATTTGTGATAGATAGACTCACTCCAACTGAATCATTGGCTGGTTTATTTATTTGTGATAGATAGACTCACTCCAACTGAATCATTGGCTGGTTTATTTATTTGTGATAGATAGACTCACTCCAACTGAATCATTGGCTGGTTTATTTATTTGTGAGAGATAGACTCACTCCAACTGAATCATTGGCTGGTTTATTTATTTGTGAGAGATAGACTCACACCACTGAATCATTGGCTGGTTTATTTATTTGTGAGAGATAGACTCACACCAACTGAATCATTGGCTGGTTTATTTATTTGTGATAGATAGACTCACTCCACTGAATCATTGGCTGGTTTATTTATTTGTGATAGATAGACTCACTCCAACTGAATCATTGGCTGGTTTATTTATTTGTGAGAGATAGACTCACTCCAACTGAATCATTGGCTGGTTTATTTATTTGTGAGAGATAGACTCACACCACTGAATCATTGGCTGGTTTATTTATTTGTGAGAGATAGACTCACTCCACTGAATCATTGGCTGGTTTATTTATTTGTGAGAGATAGACTCACACCACTGAATCATTGACTGGTTTATTTATTTGTGAGAGATAGACTCACTCCAATTGAATCATTGACTGGTTTATTTATTTGTGAGAGATAGACTCACACCACTGAATCATTGGCTGGTTTATTTATTTGTGAGAGATAGACTCACACCACTGAATCATTGACTGGTTTATTTATTTGTGAGAGATAGACTCACTCCAACTGAATCATTGACTGGTTTATTTATTTGTGAGAGATAGACTCACACCACTGAATCATTGACTGGTTTATTTATTTGTGAGAGATAGACTCACACCACTGAATCATTGACTGGTTTATTTATTTGTGAGAGATATACTCACACCACTGAATCATTGACTGGTTTATTTATTTGTGAGAGATAGACTCACACCACTGAATCATTGACTGGTTTATTTATTTGTGAGAGATAGACTCACACCACTGAATCATTGACTGGTTTATTTATTTGTGAGAGATAGACTCACACCAACTGAATCATTGGCTGGTTTATTTATTTGTGATAGATAGACTCACTCCACTGAATCATTGGCTGGTTTATTTATTTGTGAGAGATAGACTCACACCAACTGAATCATTGGCTGGTTTATTTATTTGTGAGAGATAGACTCACACCACTGAATCATTGGCTGGTTTATTTATTTGTGAGAGATAGACTCACACCAACTGAATCATTGGCTGGTTTATTTATTTGTGAGAGATAGACTCACACCAACTGAATCATTGGCTGGTTTATTTATTTGTGATAGATAGACTCACTCCACTGAATCATTGGCTGGTTTATTTATTTGTGATAGATAGACTCACTCCACTGAATCATTGGCTGGTTTATTTATTTGTGAGAGATAGACTCACACCAACTGAATCATTGGCTGGTTTATTTATTTGTGAGAGATAGACTCACACCACTGAATCATTGGCTGGTTTATTTATTTGTGAGAGATAGACTCACTCCACTGAATCATTGGCTGGTTTATTTATTTGTGAGAGATAGACTCACACCACTGAATCATTGACTGGTTTATTTATTTGTGAGAGATAGACTCACTCCAACTGAATCATTGACTGGTTTATTTATTTGTGAGAGATAGACTCACACCACTGAATCATTGACTGGTTTATTTATTTGTGAGAGATAGACTCACACCACTGAATCATTGACTGATTTATTTATTTGTGAGAGATAGACTCACACCACTGAATCATTGACTGGTTTATTTATTTGTGAGAGATAGACTCACACCAACTGAATCATTGGCTGGTTTATTTATTTGTGATAGATAGACTCACTCCACTGAATCATTGGCTGGTTTATTTATTTGTGAGAGATAGACTCACTCCACTGAATCATTGGCTGGTTTATTTATTTGTGAGAGATAGACTCACACCAACTGAATCATTGGCTGGTTTATTTATTTGTGAGAGATAGACTCACACCAACTGAATCATTGGCTGGTTTATTTATTTGTGAGAGATAGACTCACTCCACTGAATCATTGGCTGGTTTATTTATTTGTGAGAGATAGACTCACTCCACTGAATCATTGGCTGGTTTATTTATTTGTAAGAGATAGACTCACACCACTGAATCATTGGCTGGTTTATTTATTTGTGAGAGATAGACTCACACCAACTGAATCATTGGCTGGTTTATTTATTTGTGAGAGATAGACTCACACCACTGAATCATTGGCTGGTTTATTTATTTGTGAGAGATAGACTCACTCCACTGAATCATTGGCTGGTTTATTTATTTGTGAGAGATAGACTCACACCAACTGAATCATTGGCTGGTTTATTTATTTGTGAGAGATAGACTCACACCAACTGAATCATTGGCTGGTTTATTTATTTGTGAGAGATAGACTCACTCCACTGAATCATTAGCTGGTTTATTTATTTGTGAGAGATAGACTCACTCCACTGAATCATTGGCTGGTTTATTTATTTGTGAGAGATAGACTCACACCACTGAATCATTGGCTGGTTTATTTATTTGTGAGAGATAGACTCACACCAACTGAATCATTGGCTGGTTTATTTATTTGTGAGAGATAGACTCACACCAACTGAATCATTGGCTGGTTTATTTATTTGTGAGAGATAGACTCACACCACTGAATCATTGGCTGGTTTATTTATTTGTGAGAGATAGACTCACTCCACTGAATCATTGGCTGGTTTATTTATTTGTGAGAGATAGACTCACACCAACTGAATCATTGGCTGGTTTATTTATTTGTGAGAGATAGACTCACACCACTGAATCATTGGCTGGTTTATTTATTTGTGAGAGATAGACTCACTCCACTGAATCATTGGCTGGTTTATTTATTTGTGAGAGATAGACTCACACCAACTGAATCATTGGCTGGTTTATTTATTTGTGAGAGATAGACTCACACCAACTGAATCATTGGCTGGTTTATTTATTTGTGAGAGATAGACTCACACCAACTGAATCATTGGCTGGTTTATTTATTTGTGAGAGATAGACTCACACCAACTGAATCATTGGCTGGTTTATTTATTTGTGAGAGATAGACTCACACCAACTGAATCATTGGCTGGTTTATTTATTTGTGAGAGATAGACTCACACCAACTGAATCATTGGCTGGTTTATTTATTTGTGAGAGATAGACTCACACCAACTGAATCATTGGCTGGTTTATTTATTTGTGAGAGATAGACTCACACCACTGAATCATTGGCTGGTTTATTTATTTGTGAGAGATAGACTCACACCACTGAATCATTGGCTGGTTTATTTATTTGTGAGAGATAGACTCACACCACTGAATCATTGGCTGGTTTATTTATTTGTGAGAGATAGACTCACACCACTGAATCATTGGCTGGTTTATTTATTTGTGAGAGATAGACTCACACCACTGAATCATTGGCTGGTTTATTTATTTGTGAGAGATAGACTCACTCCACTGAATCATTGGCTGGTTTATTTATTTGTGAGAGATAGACTCACACCAACTGAATCATTGGCTGGTTTATTTATTTGTGAGAGATAGACTCACACCACTGAATCATTGGCTGGTTTATTTATTTGTGAGAGATAGACTCACTCCACTGAATCATTGGCTGGTTTATTTATTTGTGAGAGATAGACTCACACCACTGAATCATTGGCTGGTTTATTTATTTGTGAGAGATAGACTCACACCAACTGAATCATTGATTTTTTTTACTACAATTTTAAAAGATTGTGCAATACACTTGCAAGTTTAGAAAATTTAGCTCATAAACTTAGTCAGTCTATTGATTTCTTTTTTTTTTTATATATATATAAAAGAAAATCTTAAGATTTTGTTCAGAAGTTATCTTTTATGAATTTATGAAAATTGTTAAACTGTTCAAACTTTTAGGTCCATTAGGTCTTTAGGAAATACTTAATGATATATGAACTCTGTATTTTTTGTTTGTTTTCAGGGAAACTGTGGCGGCAACGATATTAAATGGTACTATGTTGAATCACGGGATAGATGCACTAGATTTTGGTACTCAGGATGTGGTGGCAATGGTAACAAGTTTGATACTCAGGAAGAATGTCTCATCAGATGTAGGCCAAGTGTCATGATACCAACCACAACAACTACCACTCCACAGCCCTACCTCACTGCCCCCCCAGGCTTAGACAAATGTAAGTAACACAGTAAGCATAATCATTGTAAGTTACATGTTTTGTTTTGAATTCTTTGCTTAGTATTATACTGAAGGATTGACTGAATTGAAAAAGATATTACAGAGTTTAATAGAATTTTTTTGATAGAATCTGATATAAAAAAAAATAAGAAATTGATTGGATTTCAGTTTTAATGAACAGTGTCGATTGTTTAAAAAATGTGGGATAATAAAAAAAAGTCAAATAATGCTTTGTGTCAGGTCATGCCTGTTTTTTTAATTTCCTTTTTATATAAAAAAATTAGATCATGCAATCATTTTACTTGTAATAATTACAATTTAAAGTTGCAAAAGTAAATTAGTTTTAAGTTTCAAGAAATAGATTTCAACTTATTATTCAGACATATATTGTAATTTAAGAGGTGTGACAAGCCAATCTGCCTAAAACTATAAATAATATTTGTTCATAGTGATGACAATGAATAATTCTCTCAGTCAGGTCTCACTTACTTTACCATAGCTCAAGTTAAAAGTGTGAAACTCTTCCTAAATACATTAATTGAAATATAACGAAATAATTGTTCAGATTTGTTCTTCAATATTTGAATAGAGCTTTTCTTTTTCAAAATCTCTCAAAGCTGCTTGTACTCAACCCAAGAATGCTGGTACATGTGATAAGTGGGTTTTGACTTGGTACTATGACATCACCAGACGTGTCTGTCACAGGTTCTACTATGGTGGCTGTGGTGGCAATTCTAACCGCTTCCCTGATAAAGCCTCATGTGAAAAGCTGTGCATTGCAGGTCAGACAAAAAAACTTATTCTCATAGACAATAACATCATGATGATTGCTCCTTGACACATTTAGCATTTAACTCTTTCTCTCCTAATTGATGATACCAACGTTGAGTTCTTCCTATCAAATCAAATTTTGGTTGTGTAAATTTAAATTTGTGTTGTGTAAAAATAGCATGCAATTCTCTTGAATTCTATACCAAATATAAATTTTCTTAGAAACAACTATAAAGGTATTGAAGTTTAATCATGACCGGACAGTGATATACAAATGAGCAAAATGAAGAATTCCATTGGAGCGTGGAAAATAATTATGGAGAGAGAGAGTTGATAGAGAGAGAGGAAGATGATGACTAGGATTAAAGTATCTATAGGGAGCTTGTGCAATGTTTGCCTGCAAAGTTATAATTGTCTCTTTAGATCTTCTAAATAGTCCTTAGAAAAGATATTAATGACCTTTAAATATGTTAATTGTGTTCTCAGAAAACTTTTTAAGTAAGCTGAAAAGCACAAAATCAAACTAAAGTAGTAGATTATCAAGTGGTGAATAGCTCTACTAATCTCTTATTTAAGGTGGTTTACTTTCTGCTTACTTTTGCTTTAGAAAAAAAAGTATCATTACAACCGAGTTGCCGTATATTTCTACCCAACTATTGGACTCATGGGAGGCACTGTGGCTGAGTGGTACAGCACTTGGCTTCTGAAGTGTGGGTCCCAGTTTTGAATCCTGGTGAAGACTGGAATCTTTGGGTACCTCTGAGTCCACCCAGCTCTAATGGATACCTTACATTAGTTGGGGGGAAAAGTAAAGGCGGTTGGTCATTAACCCGGCTACATGACACTCTCCTTAACTGTGTGCCACAGAAATCGATGACCTTAACATAATCTGCCCTATAGATCTAAAAGGTAAACTATTGAACTCACTGTAGAGAAAAACTGATTATTTAAGAAAGTAGGTCACTATATCATTGTACAGAGATGCAGGGAAGCTATACTTCAAAGGCTCTAGTTTAGGATCTTAGGTGCTGAGCATGATAATGCTGACATATGCAGTACAACACTTCTCTTTGGTATACTACCCTCTGGCGTCCACCATGTGGGCATATTGTATTTTTTTAAAAGTCTTGTCCTTTATATTAAAATCTGTTTTACTATCACAGAATCCAGACCAGAGACAACAACCATCAGGCCTTCACTATGTATTTATACAACTTTTGGTTGCTGTGAGGATGGCGTCACAACAGCCCTGGACCGGCTGAAATCTAATTGTTATGGTAATTCATATATAGTTCAAACTATAACAAGCCTACCTTTCATGGTTTATTGTTTTGTTAATTAGCCTGAACCAATGTTTCCTATCAATTTTAGCTTAAGACTTTTTTGTATCTTTCTCAGTTCATCCTTTTACTTACAAAGCAACATTAGACTCTTTATAGATAAGAACATTAGATTCTTTATAGATAAGAATATTAGACTCTTTATAGATAAGAATATTAGACTCTTAATAGATAAGAATATTAGATTCTTTATATATAACAATATTAGACTCTTTATAGATAAGAATATTAGATTCTTTATATATAACAATATTAGATTCTTTATATATAACAATATTAGATTCTATATATATAACAATATTAGATTCTATATATATATATAACAATATTACACTCTATATATAACAATTTTAGACTCTACATATATATATATAAATAATGGATTCTATATACAATATTTAGGTCACTCTTACAAGTAAATCTTGAATACCTTCACTGGATGATATGCTCAAAACATTGATATAATAATTCTATTAGAATTTCTTACAAAGAAATTGTGAAAGCTTTAAATTTTAAAATGTTGTTTAGTTGGAGCTTCCCTTTACCACTATCATGGAACAGTCTGGTAGGGACATCCCACTTTTCTAGACTTTGGACCTTTTTTTTTAACACTTGTGTTCTTCTTTGTCTCTTGACTGAAACATAATTGAGATTTCACATATAGACTTTTATAATTCATCAGTTGTAATTTTACCTTTTAGAAAAATACTTTTGCTTTGGTACTTACAAATTAATTTATATTTTCTATAATAAAAAAACATTTGTAGTACAAAAGAAATGGTTATAGAAAAGTCTTCTACAAAATTTTCAACAACATATTTCTTTGTTCAGCATTTCTTGATCTAGAATCTTGGATCAACCCTTTTATTAGGGATCCACTTAACATACTGGAACTTCTTTCCCCAAAAGTTGTAGCCAATAAAAATACTCTTATTTAATTCTTCTAAGACACTAGTTTATTAATGTCTTGAAATGGGATTTGTATCAAACAAAAAAGGCCACCCAAGACTAACTTACAGAGATTTCTGCTAGCGAGACATTAGAACCAGAGGCATTAACAAAAGTTTGTGGTAGGAGATATCCCAATACAAGACAGCATAGAGACAATTTGTGCGTGCTGGTATGAACAAATGAGACAAAGCGGCCTTAGTCAAGAGAAAGAAAAAAAAAGCTGCCCTAAAACAGATACATATACATACATGAACTGCTGCTCCAGAATTGGCTTGATCAGTCACACCAGATTCTGCCCCGTCTCAAGACGAAACCAAAACCAGTGACTCATCTGGGTGCATCCATTGTTTTTCGAGACAGAAGAAGCCATTTATAAAACAAACATTCTATTTTTGACCTAAGCAGACTTGTTCTGAATGATTAGAATTATGGACATCAGTTTTTGTTGATTCATCTCACATTCTTTTATAATAAGCAATGCCTTTAGTGCCAACTCTATATTCTAAATGGATTCACTTTTTCAGAGGCCAATGTTGTTGTACAACCCAGCGCAGACCAGAAAGTAGTGTTAGTAAATCCAGGGGCAGACGCAGTGCTGACATGTCGCTTGAGAGGTTCAGAAATACTGTGGTACAGAGATAGGTCAGCATTTTTTTTATCAGCTATAACATTTAAATGCATCATTATGCTGTATTAGGGTGATCCAGCTGTTTGACTGTTTGAATCTTGCTGACAATACAATTTTTACTAGGGACTGGAGGCTTACATTGATTTCTCTCACTCTAACAAATAGATGTATTGCCTGAACTAGGGAAAATAAAGATTTGATGTATCACACTTCATAACAGAATTGTTTTACAACACAGGTGAATGAACTTCCCATTAGATCCCGTAGGAAAATGTTTTTTAATCTCCATTTTAATTTTTAAATGATATGACTTTATGGTTAGGGTTAGAGGTTAAAGGTTTAGAATTAGAAAAAATAAAGTAAAGTTGCCTTTTCAGACTTAGTGATCAGTCCCACAGATGTAAAGTTTATCCATTTCTAAGACCAAGAGTTAAAGGAGAGTCTCATTAATTAAGAGATAATTTTATTAGTACAAAAAAAAAAATGGAAATTCAGAGGCGTAATAATTTATGAATTTTATAAGTTCAAACAACTGGAAATTCAGGGGCCTATTTAATAAATTTTATTAGTCCTAATAAATGAAAAGATGCCTAATTAATGACCGTCTTTTCAATTGAACATAAAGTACTCAGAACAGTAGTTGGCTATTGAGATTTCTGATGAGATGTTAGTTGTTGTTGATAATGTGTATGCATGCTGTTATGGAGTGTATGTGTGTGTGTTTCTATAGTGATGGTGGGAATAGGTTAGGATTGGTTGTGAATGATGCAACATAGGTGGCATTGTCATCATGTGGTCTTAAAAATGACAACTCCAGAACGTGAGACTGAAAGGTTGTGTTGTTGTAGTGAGTTAGATTTTGTTAAGAAATATTATTTCTAAAGTCTAGTACATTTTTTTTATTTCATATCAATTGATTTTGTCTATATTCTAAATAAGGTTTTACTTAGCCAAACCCACCTTGACCTGCAATATATGTGGACAGAAGTGTCTTTCCAAACTAAGGATCAACAGCCACATGAAAAAGTTTTTGAGAAGATGAACCATAGTTGTTCTATCACTGAAGGAGACCAATAATAATATACTTAGTATTGTTCACAAAGATATATTAGGCCTACAACAGTTTAGTTTTCTAACAGCAGTTTGGTGCTACTAGTCAACGACCAAAGGGGAAATAGTTTTGTTAGAAACTGAAACAGTATAGTAGTTTTTTTTTATACAGCAAAACTAAGTTCCTGAAACTTAAAGATACTTTGTGGAGATCAGTTTCAGAGACTAGTGACATATTGATGTGTTTAGAACCTACCCTTGTTAGCATCTAATCCTAAATGTAATTTAAATGTAAAGAAATTCTGGAAGTCCTTTGGTTAATCTTTTTATCACAAACTATTTTCATATTGCTTAGGAAAATGATTCCTTATATTCTGATCCTATCTTTTAATTATTTTGTCTAGCTTCTTAGTGTCCAACACACGTAAGACCGAAATCCTTAACAATGGTAGCCTTATACTTCGAAAGGTTACAGATGATGTTGCAGGGATCTACTCATGCAGAGTACAAGACAGAAACAATGTCCCTAGAGTGGAAAGGTTTAAAGTTGAAATTAGTGGTAATATGCAGCTCTCTATACTTGCTACATAACTTTGGTTTATTTTTTAGTTTTCTGTTGTTGTTGTTTTTGTTTTGTTTTTTTGTTTTGTTTTTTGGTTGTTTTTATTGTCTTTTAGTTCAACTTTAAAAATTGATAAAAAAACATTTGAAATCTTTCAAGTTAACTTTAATAGTCATAAAAAAATTTTAACAATTACAAAGCATAGATAAAGAATCTAATATTTTAATTGGATGTTCAAAATTAAAATTGGTCTTTATTTTTTTTTAGTTCCTGTAGACATATTACCTGGCCCAGCCTTAATGACTTTTAAGCCAGGAAGTAGGGCTTACTTGAACTGTGTAACAGTTGGCTACCCGCCTGCTAAAGTCTCATGGGAAAGAAGGGGCAAGCTGATAGCCAGCAATCATCACCATGTGGTGCATAGAAATGGAACCCTGGTCATCAATGATGTGAAAGCGGAGGATGCAGGAATATATTATTGTTTCGCTGACAATGGAATGACCACACGAAAGACAAAGTCTGTCTTGATCATGATTAAAGGTAATTTAAGACACATAGTGCTGCATTGATTTTCAAATTTGTTACAAATAATTTGATGCAGTTGTATACTGACACACTTTCACTCTGAACTTTTCCGGAAAAGTTTTCTATTGCCCACTCTCATGATAATAATAAAAGCTTCTCTTCCAATTGTATGCTTGCTTGTGTAATATATTGTCAAGACTCATTACAATGGTTCTGAGTTCCAGACTCCAATTTCCTGCCAGACTCCCATGCCCTCCCAGACTCTCATCCCCTGCCAGACTCCCATGCCCTCCCAGACTCTCATCCCCTGCCTGACTCTCATCCCCTGCCTGACTCTCATCCCCTGCCTGACTCCCATGCCCTCCCAGACTCCCATGCCCTGCCAGCTTTCAAGAGGTTTAAGCTAAGATGTCATTATATTAATTTCTGAAACTTACAAGTCAAAGTCTGAAGATTAAGGGAGAGAATAGCCTTACACATGGAGCATACTACAGTCATCTAACTTTTAGAAATTACTGCCCTTAGTTGAATAGTAGCAACATTTTTGGACCTACGATGGTGCTGTTGATAAATCACCTGTTAGGAAATTGTAACAATGCTTCTTTTACACCTAATTTGGCTGCTGCTTTTCTACATTGATTTTATATATGCTGCATGTCTAACTAATTATTTAACACATCTTCAAGATCTTCTTTCTCTCAAATCTCAAAGTTTTAGTCCAGTTATCTTCTTCACCAGGTCTTTCTGTAGAAAAGCTGCCTTACTTAAAAAAAATTTTTTTACAGATCTCAATCAGTTTGAAATCAAATAAAGGTGGCCTCATTACTGACAATGAAATACCTCGACTTTAATAGAAAACTACCAGAGTTTGAATCCAAGTTCATATTATACATTGCTAACTAACAAAAAAAAACTATCAAAAGCTCATTAAAAAAATTATATAAAATTTATTATTCAGAGTTTGTTCTTTTAATTTTGATATGAAATAGTGCAGTGTTTCCCAAACTGTGTTTTGCGAGGTCTGAATAAGTGCTCCATGAACTGCTGGAATAATTAACTAGCAGGCCACCACGTGAATTTATATCTCTGAAAAAATAATCAGAGTGTTGTTCTAAATACTTGGAATGTGTGAAATGTTCTGTTAAGGAAAAAGTTTGGGAAACACTGGAATGATGTCTAACATTAGGAAGAAAAGAAATTGTTTTAGATATCAAATATTTAATGCGATATATACAAATGTACAACAAGGTTCTAAAAAAACATCTATTTAAAAATAACAACATATTTACAATATAATATAAAAATGTATAGATACAAATTGAAATATAAAAAAATCAACTGAATAATATTTGGTCAAAACCTGGTGTTGTTTTTTTTCAGAGACTATTTCTGTTCGCATTGCCAGCCACAAAGGTATCTATATGGAAGGGGAGAGAATCCAGCTGTCATGTTCTGCATCTGGTTACCCCACTTCATCAGTGCAATGGGTCAAAGAAGACAAGGATGTTGTAGATACTAATGATACAACAGTTAGAGGTGGGGTGCTGACCATTGAATCAGCCAACGTGGAACACTCTGGAATGTACAAGTGTATAGCAAAAAGTAATCAAAACCAAGCTGTGGACATCACAACCATACACATTAAACTACACGGTATGTTTTAGTTTTAAATTTTATCTAGTTTAACTAATGGTGAGTCTTGGTTCTTACTTCTAGCTCTGTAGTCTGACAGATTTGCTTGCATAATTCATGCAAATTGAAAATGTTGAGCATAAAATATTTAGCAGAAGATTTCGCTGTACAAAAAATAAGACAGCCTTCCCTTAACTTTATAACACCATTTTTTAAAAAAAACTTATATACTTATAAAAGCATTTGACATCAATGGGACCATGGGTTTCCGCTACTTCCATCTCTCAAACACCAAAGCTCCTGGGAACTAACTCAAATTTATATAAGTGTAAGCAGTGTATGAGGATAAAGCATCAGACAGCTTGTATTTTAACAACATGCATTTTTTTTTTTAAAAGTAATTCCTCTTTTAAGAATCTGATGACTTTTCTTAACAGCAATTATTTTACTTTTAACAACTAAAGAATGATAGATAAAAAAAACAAAACATTTTTAACCCCCCCTTCATTTCCTCTCTCACCTTACAAAACAATCTTTGTCCTACTGATGTATAATGCTCAGAGTGTATACATTTCTAATGATAGGCCCAATAGATGCAAGATGGTGCCCAAAATGTTCCTGAACATCTCTTTATTTATTTTAAACTCTTGAATGGATAGGGCCTAAATGTGGAAATACCTCTTGATGTGTCTGCTCAAGATAAAGATTTTCTAGACCAAACTTAATTTTACAGGATAATGTTTGAAAAAGTTATATGACTACAGTCAAACAAGAATTTTCCCAGTGTGGGCAATTAGCTAATAATTCTTTTCTCAAAGATATACATTAATTTGTCAAATTCCTAGGGAAATCATTAGAGCCATTTTTGAGATCCATGTCCAGGTGTTCCCCAGTTGCCATGAATTTGCTAGCTGAAAAGAGGAATTATAAAAAAAAAAGTCATTCTCAGTCTCAACATCTCTAATAGGATTTCAATACAACGATTAGAATATTAATTTCATTAACTATTGATTGATTGATTTATAGTGTAGTAGCAATGATTTCTCTTTAGATATAATTGTTCAATTAATGATTATCAAGTAAAAAACGAATGCAGACATTTTTCCACTAGAACATTTATCTGCTCGCTTAATTTTAGGAAGTCATATGCAGGAGCTAAAGCCTGTCATTACTATTTTTTTTTTATGTATATCTTGTTCTGTTTCAGTGCCTATAGCACATTGCACGGAGAAGCTGGTCAGAACCAAGTGCCTGGCTATTGTAAGGGCACATCTCTGCGGCATCAGATACTACTACAACTCTTGTTGTCAGTCATGTGAGAGTAGTGGGAGGAGACCCAAGTAGTTCCATGCACATACTTTGATATTATTCTTTATATTTGACAGGATATAAGAGAGAATGTTTTGCTTCATTCTTCAGCATGTTTTGTCTTTTATACTAGTGGCATTACAACAGTTTTTTTTGTACACATTTTCAAATGTTTTGTTTTCCAAATTTAGTTAGATTTTTAAAATTAACTTGATAGAATAAAACTAATTGAACCCCAAAAACAAAAAATTTTATACAAATCAATTTCTCACTATGTAATTAAAGCTGTCTTTGATTGCTCATTTTTAAGAAACTTTTACCTGAAGTGTGTTCAGTTTAGTGGGGTGAAAGTTTGTCGTTATAATACATTTGTCTGATGCATTGTTTTATTGTCTAAGTAAAGAAATAAACTGAGTGTCTTTATTGTTAGTGTTAGCTGGTCGGTTAGATGCAGGTGTGTCTGTAGTCCAGTTTGGAGATGCATTTTTATTTTTATATCTGTATTTGACAGTGTGTATATGAAACGTGTACATGTGACAGTGCTGTTCCTTCAATGCGATGTGAATTAAGGAAATGGGTCATTTGAAAGATCAAATGGATTCTTTTGCTTCATAGTTTTAGTTGAGGAAAATATACAATTAGAAAATAGAAGCAAAACATCATCTGAAATGTGAGTGAACAGCTTTAAAAAAATGTAATGTATATAGTGAACTGTGAGCAAATAGAGTTTATAATGTAATGTATATAGTTAACTGTGAGCAAATAGAGTTAATGATCTCAGCATCATCATGAAATGTTTTTCTGATGTGTCTGTGAATGTTCAAGTATTAGGTAAATATTTGTAGCAAAGATAAATTGAAATAACATGTTGAAAATCTTGATTCTATAACATTTCTCACTGAAAAGAGTCCAATGGAAGTCTAATCTTGCTGTAATGAATTTATTTTTGTTCTTCTAAAATATGTGTATGTGCTATGTTGTTTTACTATAAACTATTTTACCAAATACCAGAATTTATTTACTATGTAGTCTGTACACAAGTGAATGGAAAACTTGCTGATATTTGAGTATCATTGGTGAAGGCTGGCTCATAGAAGTCTGACATACTTATTGGTGATATTTTTATGAAGGTGTTCCACACCGAGATATCATAGGCACATACCAAGGTGTGCAGTAAGCTTTCAGGCTTGTTGCCAGCAAATATTTTAAACTAATATATAAACCTTGACATTATTTTTTATACAATTTTTTTGTTCTGTTTGAAAAATGTTTCTTTTTTTTTTTTTGTGAACAAATGTTTTCTTATATTCTCTACTTCCAAGTGTATACCATTGAGCCTGTGTCTTGTTTCTGTGTGTACAAATACTTTCTTTGATCATATTTTATCTCTACTACAGTATTACACCTAAAGCTTTTGATTCTATGGAGAAGGTTTGTGTATTACTTTACACGGAAGGGGGGGGGGGGCTCAGCACTTTCTAGACTACAGTTAAGTAAATGACAAATTGATACCTTTAGGCTGTTTTTTTTTATCTTTCAGTTTTTGCAAACTTTGTTTTAGATGTCAAATTATATGATACCTAAGGATTGTTATTTTTAAATTGGTTTTGATAGAAGGGTTAAAGGTTGCTTCTGCTTCAAAGTCTAAATATACAACATCCAATGCTATAGCCTTCCCATGAAGGTTGTTTGGTGTTGCTTGATTGAACTCCAAAATTTCGACTTCATCTCCTAGGCACTGCATCCATAATTTTGAAATAGATTCAATTCTTATTCAAATTTTTTTGATGGTATTTTTTTTTATAATATCATTGTAGTGTAATATCTCTTAGTGATGATACTTCACCCAGTTATTTTCTTAGCTTCCTTGTTTTAGTAATTTAATGGGTGAATAGATTATTGAATATATCTGCTCATACAATCAATCAAGCTTGTTAGTAAAGAGCATGTCCATAAGGTATTTTCTAAATGTAGGTCAAATTAGTTGTTTAATGTTTATGTATCAATCATTAAGAGAGCCACACTACCTGACTCAATTTTGTGGTAGACATTATATAAAGAAATGTTTTATTTGTATGTAAACATGTATCCATCAAAGTGAGATATAATTTACACAATTAAAAAAAAAGATTACAGTTTATCTTCTGGAGTGGTCTTCAATTATTTTGTCTTTTTTTTTTTTTTTTCACTTATAATCTAAGCCTAAGTAAGTAAAATGTAGACTCGTAGCCAACGTTATGGCTGAAATAGAAGTCTGTTCATGAATAAAACTTTTTGAAAAGTAAGATCACTTTTAACTCAAAGTCATTTCGAACGTGACACAACGAATGACAAAGTTTTAGCTTTTGATGGGTGTTGACATTTTAACATTGCCTTCAAATGCCTCCCCCCCCCCTCCCAATCCTTGAAATCCCATTGTTCTGAACTTAATGCAGAACTCTTTTTTTTTTCCCATCTTAACTAGCAACATAGTACCTTCAGTGAAGTCCAGTAGGAAATCGGTGCTGTAGGCGCCATTATCCCATTGTTCGTTAGAAAGGCTTTTATCCAACGAACAGGCCTGGACAATGGGGCTCTTTACCCCTGTCCTGTCTGAGGGCTCCCAGCAGTTAGACCGACTGGGCGACCGTACTACGTACCGCGCCTCGTTCCTGGGTCCCAGTCGCTACTAGTGGCCGAGGGCAGCGCTAACAGATTTACAGCCCCGCGACACATCCCCTGTAACAGCGAATGAATAAATAAACCATTTACCCGCTGCTGTTCAATGAACTTCCTCACAACAAAATAGTGCGTCCTTTTACTGTAGGTCTCTAAACTTTCATCTAGAATTCTTCGGCCATATTCTCATTTTTCTTGATACTATAGAATTACATAAAATAAATAAAAACTTTTGTAAAATCTATTTTAAAAAAAATAAAAAAATTAAGAGTAAATTGTATATTTTCCCCGTAACATTTTCATTAATTTTGGGGAGGGGGTTTGGCTGCTTAGAGTATTGACAGGCACGAGACAGATGTCACAGGCAACGCCTTGAAAAAAAAAAACAGCTCGATCTGGAAACCCTGGAACTTTCTCTTCTTGCCATGCTTCAAACTTTCCTTCTGGCGCCTCCGTCAAATGGCCCACTTGGAATGACCGTAAATAAACAAATGATGTTGTATGGTTATTGGTAGAGATGTTCTAGAAGACATTGATTCGGACACAATCATAAACAAAGTGTCAGCGACTAGTTTGTTGATGTATACAATGTATACGGTAGAAAGAACTGTTCATGTTGATCCTATGTCAAGTGTAATGTAATGGTAATGTATGTCAAGTGTAATGTAATGGTAATGTATGTCAAGTGTAATGTAATGGTAATGTATGTCAAGTGTAATGTAATGGTAATGTATGTCAAGTGTAATGTAATGGTAATGTATGTCAAGTGCAATGTATGTCAAGTGTAATGTAATGGTTTAATAAGGTGGTGTTTGTTTTCATACTAATTCAGATAGCGATTTTACTGTAGATTTTTTTTTTTTAAGAATTCATATAGTCTTTCATTATGTAGACATACGCTACGTCCAGTAACACCTGCATGATTTCTGTTTTCGATGCTTTATCAAACTTTACATATTCTGACGACTGACCACAGGTACGAATGGATACCTATCATATGGCTCACAAGATGTGGGCCACTTGTAAGTAATGTCAGGGCCGATTTAGGGCACCTAGTACGCCCTGGTTGATAGCCATCTTAGATTGCTAGTATATCTAGTTAGTTTGGCCATCCAATGCTACACTTCAGAATGAAAAGTGTACACTAGTTTTCGCCAACTTTAATGTTTTATAGTCTTCAATATTTTCTAATAATTAGATTTGTTGGAATAAGAAATGAATGCGCTTCCCTGGGTCTTGCTTAAACAGACGTAAATGTGTGTTCATTTCTTTGAACAGTATTTGTTCATTAATTTACATAATTAATCTCGACTGAGTCATCCGAAAATGCTTATAAGAAAAGGTGACCAGCTTTTGAGTTCTATCTTTAGTCTGACAGTTACATTCAAGTATTAGACCTGGCTCCAAAAATAATCTTTTATTTTAAGAAGAAAAGCAGACATAAGGCTACATGACATCACAATCATTTGAGGATACAGAACTTTTGAAGGTTGGGGTAGCGGTCGATTGGGGAGTTGCTATCACCCCTACTGCTCCCCATCTGTTGATGAGTAGGAACACCATCCTAATTGTTTTTCTGACATTGATCATGAGGCTGGTCCGTACTCTACCAATATACAAATGTATTTCCACACAAAGAATGAACTGGTTTCGTCACCAAGTAATAATGGATTCTAATCAACCGACCTCCTTTCTGAGGTTTCACTACAAGAAACTGGGATTCGATTAAAATGGAAGGCCACTGAAAGCAACAAGGCACGACACGTTTGCACTTTCTTAAGGCTTACAACTATTACCGGTACGCTAGTTACCTAGAAACATGGCGGCTGGTCAGGTCAGCTAGGTCTAGATCTCCACAATCAAGCAGATTATGTAAAGTAGAGCAAACTAAATTGATATCCTAAGATCGGTGATGAACAAGCTACGGCCCGTGGGCCACATCCGGCTTCTTGAAACACCTTCCCACATTACATGACGAGACCCCATTGGACACGGGTATTTCTTTTATACGGTGATGTGGCCAGATGACAAGGGAATCGAGAATGTATCAGACCCTTAGGCAAAAAAAAAACAACAAAGGTTGTGGACAGCTGGTTAAGCTGATGACGAGCTCTGAACTTACTTGTATACGTAGCACGTGAATGCCATGGTGAACACTAGGAAGGCCAGTACAACGGACACAAGGATAATGACAGTGCTGCTCTCTACTCCAGGCTCGGGAGTCTCTTTAGAGTCGGAACCTGGCACTGTTGACAATTAGAAAATATGTTTACTTGGGGTCAAGGACTAATTTGTAAATATGAACATTATAGTTTATCAACTTAATAGTAGCGCCATAGAGATATGATTATGACAAGATAATGGCTATCAATTTTTTTGTTAACACCCTTACAAAATATCGGGCGCAGCCGGTGGGTATTAAACGTGTTTAAAAAAAAGATCTCTAATAAACGAATTATTACAATGAGTGTAGTCGGTTCATTTATTTTTAATTGTTTAAGATCAATTTTCAAATCAAACACTACCATTCGACCTTCGCAGTTAGTTTTTTTTTTTTTTTAAGATCGAACTGCGGGTTTGTAGTTTTTCTTCTGTCTCTATTTAAAAGAGTTTCTTAGAATAGATATTTATTTTCATTGTCTGTGTGTGTTTGTTATTAGTGTGTATAAAATAATATAATGTTATATTATTAAGATTACTTTATAATTATTAAATGGGAGAGAATCCAATCTTGACGGAAATCGCAGACACGAAAGTTTTCTCCCATGTTATCACTTCGAGTAATAAATGGTCAGTGAAATTAGTACTTCACAGACCACTGGCCAAACAGATTGCCCCAGGATAATCGAAATCAGACATCAGGCTAACTCAACCACTGCTTCGTTTTGATACATAGTTTCTCAGCAAAAGACAAGATCTATAGAAGAGATATACCTCTAGGAGATGAAGGAAACATTTCACAGTTTAAACAAATACTTGATTATATGTTGCACAACTTGCAGTAGCACAGGAACTAATGTACAGAGATCAGTGAACATGAAATAAGTTACAAGTGAAGTCTGAACATGTTAGGATGTGCCTGGTTCTCTGCTCAGTAGTTGAACCGATCACCTCTAGAGAAGATCTCCCCCCGAGCCTCATGCGTCAGAAGTGTGCAAAGTGGCACAATGCTTATTCAACATAAGATTACTCTGCTTGTGACACGATCTCCGTGATAATTAAAATCCGCCTTAGCTATTGCTTGACTTGACTTTTTAACTCACAGGGAAGAATTGGGCCGCAACAATACTTCCCCATGATTCAGACTCTTTTGGGCCATTCCCTCAGCTAGGTCCAGTCCTTCCTGCCGTCTTTGCTTCTTGGTCTACTGATCTCCTCCCTGTTTGCTTTGGTCTTCCGTCCTTTCTCTTCCCTTGTGGAGTCCAGTCTAAAGCCTGTCTTGCAGTGCTGTCTTCAGTTCTTTGCATTGTGGGACCAATCCAGCCCTATTCGCGCCGTTAGATTTCTTGTTCTATTGGTGTTTGCTATGTTTCTCATGTGCTCCTTCTACTGAGCCAAAATTTGCCCTCTCTCGATTTTTATATATGGAATGATGATTGTGCTGAATAGGTCGATTTTATTCTTAACTGTGAAAGATATAATATTAAACTTTTAGGACAAACCCAAAGGTAGATTTAGAGCTCAAAGGATCTATTTCATATCTAGTCAAACCTTATATTAAAGTGATCCAAGAGCTCAAAGGATCTATTTCATATCTAGTCAAACCTAATATTAAAGTAATCCAAGAGCTCAAGGGATCTATTTCATCTCTAGTCAAACCTTATATTAAAGTGATCCAAGAGCTCAAAGGATCTATTTCATATCTAGTCAAACCTTATATTAAAGTGATCCAAGAGCTCAAAGGATCTATTTCATATCTAGTCAAACCTTATATTAAAGTGATCCAAGAGCTCAAAGGATCTATTTCATATCTAGTCAAACCTTATATTAAAGTGATCCAAGATCTCAAAGGATCTATTTCATATCTAGTCAAACCTTATATTAAAGTGATCCAAGATCTCAAGGGATCTATTTCATATCTAGTCAAACCTTATATTAAAGTGATCCAAGATCTCAAGGGATCTATTTCATATCTAGTCAAACCTTATATTAAAGTGATCCAAGAGCTCAAAGGATCTATTTCATATCTAGTCAAACCTTATATTAAAGTGATCCAAGAGCTCAAGGGATCTATTTAATCTCTAGTCCAACCTAATATTAAAGTGATCCAAGATCTCAAGGGATCTATTTCATCTCTAGTCAAACCTTATATTAAAGTGATCCAAATCTGATATTGGGTGATGGCTAAGGTCGACAAAAGATTCTCTTTATTTAACTTTGACACCAACCTTTTTTTTTTTCATTAAAAAAGACGAATAATTTTCTTAACGTTTTAAAAATTATATTTAACGCTCTTGATAGTTCCACGTCACATTAGGGCATTCTTACATTGCACAGTTCTTACCCCAATTGCACAGTTCTTACATTGCACAGTTCTTACATTGCACAGTTCTTACATTGTTCACTTCTAACATTTACTTCTTAAATTGCTCACCTCTAGAGTCATACATTGCTCTATTTGCACATCGCTCACAGACTTACCCTGATTCTGTTATTAAACGTTGGTGGTTAACTTACATTAAAACTACATAGAAATAGTTTATAACGTATACTAAAGCTACCTAGAACTAGTTTAAAACTTATACTAAAGCTACCTAGAACTAGTTTATAACTTATACTAAAGCTACCTAGAACTAGTTTATAACTTATACTAAAGCTACCTAGAACTAGTTTATAACTTATACTAAAACTACCTAGAACTAGTTTATAACTTATACCAAAGCTACCAAGAACTAGTTTATAACTTATACCAAAGCTACCTAGAACTAGTTTATAACTTATACTAAAGCTATCTAGAACTAGTTTATAACTTATACTAAAGCTACCTAGAACTAGTTTATAACTTATACCAAAGCTACCTAGAACTAGTTTATAACTTATACTAAAGCTACCTAGAACTAGTTTATAACTTTTACTAAAGCTACCTAGAACTAGTTTATAACAGACTAAAGCTACCTAGAACTAGTTTATAACTTAGACTAAAGCTACCATCACAAGGTCACAGTGAACTACCTTCTAAAATGGCCACCGAGTCTTGCACACTTCCTATGGCCGGCTGCCTCTTGTCGCCCCCAACCAAGGACTGCACTTCCTTGTCTATGCTGTTAGCGTTATCAGTGTCTTCACCTTCCTCGTCTCCTGGTTTCCTGGCGCGTTTCTTGGCCAGCAGCCCACTCAGTGACCCATACACCGTATCTCTGTCAGACTTCTTATCAATTTCAAACTTGTCGCTCACAGTAAAAAAAAAACAAGAAAACATTTAGAATACCTTTAAGAAAAAAAAAAAATTCTTATAGGAAGTGTAATTGCATCAATTAATTTTGGATCAGCCATGTAAATAAATTTGTTATAGATTTAGACCAACAACAATAAATATGTGCTATTATAAATATCTTACCAATTGTTTTTGTATAGCGTTATTTCACGCTTTTAGCTTTCTCAATACGCTAAGTTCCTTTCACTTATCTGGACCAGTTGGGAAAATAGGGGTGTGGGAGTGAAAGAACGGGATATCTGGGTGGATTTTACAGTTATCGGTTTTCAAAAGTATTTACAAAAAAAAACAAAAAAAAAAAAAAAACACACTGCTAGTGAGGTGCTTATAAATGTAGAAAATTGCCAAGTTATGCTGTGTTTGCTTCAAACTTACTTTGAAGCGGCGACCTATAAAAGGGACTAGTTCAGCTCATACCACTTCAGTCAAGTACAATTTCTCTCCCTTGTTCGAGATACCAAACAAAAAAATTATTACCAATAGTTAGTGAACTAATTGGTAAAATTTTTATCATTGATTCCCGTGTTGTCAGGTCTATTAATCCATCCACTTTACAGTTCATACATATATAATGCAGTGATTTTATTATTATGTTGGCCTCTTCTGAAAATTCTATAAAAGTGAAATATTAAAAATGTATTTAAAGAAAAATAAGTTTGGGATTTTATGCCTACGTCAAGTGAAAATCCTTAAGGTGTTAAACATGTTTTAAAAAATGATACCTGGGAACTGGGGCTCTATCCAGTGAGCTTCCAGGAACATGGACTTTGGCCATCTTTTAAAGTTGGCAATTCGAGCTTTATGGAGAGAGATAAATGTGTTTCTATAACTCCACCACAAAGTAATAAGTATTTTTTTTTATTTAGCTACTTTTAGCTGTTCTTGGCTTATGCTGACTGAATTTTCTATAAAAATGACTGACAATGACCAGGTAAGTAAACATGTCACAATGTCACAATGTCACAATGCAATAATTGCACTTTCAACCAGACACCTACTTTTACCTTTTATGTATCTTTTCCTCCGCTGATAGATCTAGTCTGAATTTTAGATTTACCAGAATATGTTTTGCATGTTTCGGATGTTCCTTCAGAATGGAAGATTATTACATCCTAGACCAAATCCCCTGCAGGACGGCGTGGGTTGGCGGAGGAAGGGTTTGATGTTCAAACCAAGGACCACAGAGATCACAGTCCAAAGCGCATACCACATGTTTGCAGGTTTGAAAATAGCATTATAGATTTGTCCATATATAATACTATGGGCTGATAAATTTGACCTAGAGACCTCAGAGGTTTAGGGAATACAATGTAATATCAAATGCACCTATAGTTAATACAAGGGCGCCCCAGAGGTCTGTGACACCTTTGAGTCAGGATTTATTATTTATTTTACCATCACAAAAGAGATACAAGACATTGATAGCAAAGACAAACAGACACAAAACCTCTTTTGTTGTCCTTGCAAACAAATCTTTAAATACAATCTAACTATCAGATGTAAAGATTTCACATGTACATTTTAAGTGAGTATGGTGTGGATGTATATATTGGTTATTTATAGTTATAATGTTTCATTTGGTGTAATGCACAAATTGTAAGACAATTTTCCTAATGGATATTAAAGATTAGTAGTATTATGTATTATTATTACTATGTGAAAAACGAACTAATATTCATTCTCTGGCACCGCAGTGGAAGAGCAAGACAGAAAAAAATCATTATTATTATTATCATTCTTATTGTCAGCCTATAGCAGCTTTTGGCTGGGCTGGTAGAAGGTCTCGAAACAAAACACGAGACTGGATGATCAAGAACTATTTCCCATGAAATCTTGATTATTGTTTTAACAACCGTTAAATAAAAAGGAACTTTGATATTGTTAGCTTTAAAATTTTACAGAGAGACGCTTTCTCTAAGCCAGTTCTATAGAGTGTCAGAGACTTTAATGAGAAACACTATTCTGTTACACTGACCGATTTCAAATGTGGCCCACTGCGTCCCTCTGTTCTTTGCCCCAATACATCCCACACTGTCGTCTGCAGCGCAAGGAATGTCGCACCAGGAGAGCATGGTGTTCTTGGCGCCAAACACGGAGTTACTGCAGCAGCATCGATCGTCTGCCTAGAGAAAGAGAAGGATTACTTCAGTTAGCCAAAGATTTTGTTCTGGGATTCTGTCGCTACTAGATCTAGCTTTTAAACACAAGATTCCCTAAAGCAGCTACACACAGTAATTGAACATTTTAGATAAAACATTTCTGATAAGGAAATAGGGTTCCAATCAGCGATTATTTAATTAGGACAGTATACATCATTATTCGGACTAGTGGTGACTAGTATGTCCAGCATGTCCAGTGTGTCTAGTATATAAATAGCTCTTCATTCGTGTTCGAAGATGACCACATTTCTCATACCACATGAACTCTAGGATGACTTTTAAAGTCCAATCCTCGCTTTAAAAAGCCGCCCGCATACGAGGCATTGGTAGGTTTGGTCAGCTGCAGATAGGCCTGCTTCTTCTCTCAGCTTTTTGTTGGCTCGGCGCTCTGTCGTGCTGGCCACTCTTCTAGCTTCATATCTCGTGACTCCGACACTCACAGCTTCACGCCATGAGGAGCGATCGAGAGCTGGTGCTTCCCAGCCGTGAATGTCAATATAACTCCTTGACGGAGCTCTTGACGGTGTCTTTATAGCGTTTGTAGCGCGTCGTGATTAATTTATAAGAATTTAAACCCAATAGCTTTGACTTAACTCTAGTAGGCTACAACCTCGGCCAACCAACAAGAGAGATGATCAACGTTAACTTTAACCTATTTTAAATATTTCAAGATATATAACGTCAAATCTAGCACAGCCATTTGGAAATCAAACTACAGCCCAACAGGTCTACATTTGGATTTTGTTTAAAATTCGGTAAGACTTGTTCGACATTTAGTTAGAGAAACACTAGTTAGAGCAAAGTGGCTATGAGAGTTTTAAAAGACTACAACTGAGGTATAATTACAGTAATATAAACCATTATAGTTATAAATAGAGACATCATCCAGCGCCTACATATATATCAGAAGATTCTTATTACAAGTCAAAAGGTGCTACTGCTGCAAATAAGCAAATTCCATGATTGGCACTTAAAGTTTCCGCAATAAATTGTTTCCTTTTAACAGATCTTGATCTTAGCAGCACCATAAAATGGCTATAATTAGCTCCGGTTCCGATGATAATTATTAATAACTTTCTTTTTCCCTGAGGTACAATGTAGTACAATTATACATTGATGTGAGACTTTCTGCTGGTAGTACAAATAGGGCTGAAAGAACAAAAAAAAAAAGACCAATTCTAAAATGTAAACATTTGATATTCCACCACGTTTTACCAGGACTGAAAGTTGGCAATAATACAATATTGTTTTCCCCAAAGTCGTTTTGAATTCTTTGTTTTCCTGGTCAAGAAAAAAAAGTTTGGATAATGTGATATGTAGCATTGATTTTCTCAGCTGTGTATGTTTGTGTAAAATCAGTTTGAGTCTTTTTAGGCCAAGAACGTGACTTCGTGATTTCAGAGTTACTTTTGTTTGTCAATGTTTCGTTGTTCACCATTTGAAAGTTTTCTGAATACAGGTAGGTTAGGGTTAATTAATTTATAACGTATCCTTGCTACAGTGACCAGTGCTGTGCTTCGGTCTTATAGCAAGTTGACAGCACATGATTCGTCAACGGAGGGAATCATCAGGACATCATTCCTATCATTATTCATTCTTATGGCTTAATATCTTTTAATTGGTATCGCCAAATCTGGACCTCTTCCTTGTTCAAAAACAATCATACGTTGTCACTTTGCTAAAAAGTCGCCTCATCAGTTTCTGTCTTTTTACGCAACTATTTTTTTGTTTTAGAATTTCTTCTTACCAAATATCCTAAGCTACTAACATAGTGCCCTTACAGTGGTTATCTGATTGACCTTTCCGTAGCAGTTAGATTCAATAATTATTAGTTGACCCTTATATATCAGTTAGAATGTCGCTATTCAATGATTACTGGTTAACCCTTTAATACCAATTAGAATGTCTATTCAATAAGTATTGGTTGACCCATAGATGGCAGTTAGAATGTCCATTCCACGATTATTGGTTTATTTTATATAAACTGTGGGATTGTTCATTAAGAGTCCAACACTCCAATAGATTTACGATGGTTCATTCAATATCTTTTGTCTATTTGTTGGATGTGATCGAAAAAGCTGATTCATGCTGTTTAATGAAAGAAATAATGAACGAGTAGAAACTTCAAGCTAAAAATAGAAATGCCATCACAGTGAATCAAAGAGTACAAATAGTTAGATCTACACAACTTAAAAGTCAATACGTTTTTGTTTTTTTTTATGATTTCACCAGGTTATTTTTTTTTTCCTGATTCTGAATTTGTTTTAATATTTCTTTGTCTCGACATCACAATATAATATTAAAAATAATAATAAGACTTGTCTTCGCGTCCGAACATTAATGAGGAATGCAGTATTTCTCGTGGCTACGCAACCCCTTCTGCGACCTACATATTTTGCCACTGCAGCGCAGACATGGCCGTTTTCCGTCGGTGGTTGATTTAATTTATTTTCGTCTTCTACGTCTTTCCCCGGCAGTAGATTTTCTATTGGCCTCAAATGTGTATGGCGCGGCCTTTCTAAGTGATCTCCAGCTGTCTCATTCCGAAGCCGCCTTTAGCCAGATGCTCTCTTCTATGTCATATTAAGCTAGAATTCTGACAAAATCCTAAATTTGAAAACAATTTAGCGATTTAGCTTGAGTACAGAACACTCAACTGGAATCTGGCCAAGTGACCTCAGTAGATGTTTTCCCAAGCGATGCCGAGTCAAAGAAGACATGTGGTGAGGCCTGTGACACCAGCCTCATTATCATTAGTTTATCTTTACTGTCTAGCTCGTGGAATATGAAGTATTAAAATCTCTATCCTGGGAAACAAAAAGCTTCGTAAAAAGTTGCCTACTTAAATGACGCACCAAGTCATTACATGCTTACAAAAGATTGTCTTTAAAAAAAAATGAGGGGACCTTACACCTAAAAACAACAGGTTTCCCACTAGAGTCTAGTGGCGACAGCTCAGTTTCTGTTGCATCCAGTTTGACGTCAAAACGAGCCGGTAATTACTGGCTGCCATGATGAGCCATTCATAGTTGCCCTACGCTAGAATCTTAAAGAACGAAGGAGAGGGGGGGGTAGGGAAGCAGGCTTCACAGTAACCGGAAAACCAATTTGGTGAGAAGAAGCCATGGTGGTGCGTGACATTAGTCTTGGATTAATCCCGGCTTAAGATGGCTGTTCTTTTTTTTTTTTAATCTTAGAATCTTCTAAAAATGTGTATCGATTCCTCTAGTAGATCGATCTGAACAGTAAAGTAGAGAGGTTTTAAAATTCTGAAATTGACCTGCGTCCAGTCGCTTCACCTGTGTTCATTAGCTTGACCAGTGTCCAGCATCTTGACCTGTGTTCATCAGTTTGGCCTGTGTCCAGTAGCTTCCCCTATGTCCAGTATCTTAACCTGTGTCCAGTATCTTGACCTGTGTCCAGTATCTTGGCCTGTGTCCAGTATCTTGGCCTGTGTCCAGTATCTTGGCCTGTGAGTTCTGAAAAAGTCGGCTTGCTCCAACAGGTTGTAGTGTCACTTAGTTTATGTAAAAAAAAAACGAACCCCGGAGTCTGTCTTTTTTTCAAAGGGAAGAGAAGTGATTGGAAGAGATTGGTGGGCGGAGGTCCTTGAAAAAAAAGCTCTTCTTTTAGACCCCTTTCCACACAGACACACCTTCACTTTTATTTTAAAAAAAAAATGAATGCTCAATACGACTGGCTTACGACTGTCTGTAAATTTACAGGCCTTTAAGGCTTACCAAAATGTATAAATCTACATGTCGTTAGGACAACGGAGACAAATTTATATTTGGCAACCAAGAGTCGAAATCTAACCTAGATCTAAATCTGGCAACCAAGACAAACTTAAATCTGGCAACCAAATTATAACTGATTTTAAATATAGAAATCTTTGCGGGGTTTTTAAAAACTATTTTTTAATTGATCAAAGCTTGATCTAGAATAGATTTTGGGTAGGACTTACCGACAGGGTCCCAAATTTGGCTGAGTAAATAGAATCACAGTAGTAGAGACATAGAGGCACGGACATCCTGACTGTACGTATTGGCGCGAAGTCTTTCGGGCAGAGGATTTTTCCAGAAGACGTTTTGTCGTAGCAACCAATCTTGGCTAAACGGACACAATTAAAAATCTCTTTTTTTTTTTAGAAACATTAGAACCTATAGAGTGATATAACATATAAAACGTGTCTAGTGGAATCTAAAAACAAGCGAAATAAGAAAAGATTTGTAAACACTCCACATTTAAGCCTACAGACAAATTTCACAATACTGTAAGATTTATTTCTTTTTAATATTAGACAAAATTAATTAATAAACACTATTTTATAAACTAACTGGTTAAATTTTTAAATTGATACATGTTTTGTTTGTTAGGAACAAAGAATAATTGTGCAAAGTTTAAACTTGGTCCGAGAATGGGAAGTGGGAGAAATAACATGTTCAATATTTATACCAGACAGACAAACAGACAGAGTGACTTGATATAAGCTTTGTAATAAAGGAGTGGTTAATGAAAGGAGCTAATTTGTTTTAAATTGTTGGCATTTCATTAATTAGGAATGTGCGAGTCACATGTGCCTGTGTTCTGACCTGTGCGTTCATTCTTCCACTCCCCCCCCCCACCCATATGCATGTCGAAGCATTTCTGTCAGAGGTGGAGCGGAGCGGAGGTGTCACGGAGGTCACGGGTGGAGTTACCTCTCCATTACAGAGGGCAGTGGAGCAGCAGGTCGTTCGTTCTAAGATACACTGGTGAATATAAATATAAGTGTGACAAGAAACTCTTCGGAACAGCAGCAGGTAGAAGGGTAAAAGTTCAAGGATAGACCCACAATGATCAGCATGGAGGACAAGCTAAAGAGATAGGGCGAGGTGCGCAGATAGTGAACACAGCAGACGTAGGAAGAAAGCTAAAGAGATATGGCGAGGTGCGCAGATAGTGAACACAGCATACGTAGGAAGAAAGCTAAAGAGATATGGCGAGGTGCGCAGATAGTGAACACAGCAGACGTAGGAAGAAAGCTAAAGAGATATGGCGAGGTGCGCAGATAGTGAACACAGCAGACGTAGGAAGAAAGCTAAAGAGATATGGCGAAGTGCGCAGATAGTGAACACAGCAGACGTAGTAAGAAAGCTAAAGAGATATGGCGAGGTGCGCAGATAGTGAACACAGCAGACGTAGTAAGAAAGCTAAAGAGATATGGCGAGGTGCGCAGATAGTGAACACACCAGACGTAGGAAGAAAGCTGAAGAGATAGGGCGAGGTGCGCAGATAGTGAACACACCAGATGTAGGAAGAAAGCTGAAGACGCTGCAGCGTCGGGTGATTACACTTGCCTAACCAGTGGTCGTGTCAGTCTAAGCCTATCAACGATTGGCCCATTTAGTCACATGATCAGTTGTCTCTTAAGGTGTAAATGTTATTTGTAAGTTAAATAAACAACATAGTAATTGCTCTTCATCATCACACACTATTTTAACATACAAAACGAGAGCTGGGACAAAGTGCCAAAAAAGTCTTAGAGCACCCTGACCGAGCCATATCGTAGTGGTGACTTCCCGGGCCTGAACCAGCTCTTATAGCCACTGTTCAGCATGTTCCACTGCCCCGTTGGTTCATATTCTGGTTCAGGTCAGACGTCAGCTAGCGGTACTTCTGTTGAGGGGAGAAAGCCACAAATTCTAAAACTGCATGACACACAACAACAGGGATTTTTGTCCAGGGCCTTTGCAAGAAATGATTTCAACTGCTAAGGCTCTCAACCAAAGGTAGTTTCATGATGGTGATGATGATAATGGTGAACAAGCAGCAATCATACAGACTGTGCATCCGAAACTTTTCACTTGTAATTTTCTTTTGATGTATTTAAATATGTATTTAAGCTAACGCTTCTATTATTACACATGCAATTTTAATTGTCTATTTCGAGAAGGTTTATATCAAAACTCTGTCGACCTCTCAACACAAAGTCATATTTTACTTTATAAGGATAAAAGGACGAATATTGAATTGTGGCATAATACATATTATTTTTAAATTACCTTTATAGAGATCTCTCTGGTCTATAGCGATAATAGGTTCTCGGATATAGCCTGAAATGATAATTATAATACAATCCTACTGTCAATAGGCGCTGCTGAAATGGGTGTTAACTTTTGTGGTCCGACTCCTCTTTTCAGCGTCGGTAATTAAAGATAATATAAGAGTCTGAATTATGAAACGTGTACGCTGGATACAAGATGGTTTATTTTAAAAACAAAATAGTTTTCTTATTTAAAATAGGCTTGCACCACTTTGTAAAATGAATTTTAATTCAGAGCAACGGCAAGGCTAAAGTAGAATACACACACACATCTTGCGGTGAACTACCAGAAACCAGTATGGTGTCTGGTCGTCTCAATGGGCCCGGGTTCGAACTCTGCCTGCCGCCATTCCCTGCTTTACTGTGAGAGGATTGGGTTAGGATAAAATACTGTTCAATTTTGAAGGCTCCAGCACATAAATATAAATAATTATAGCTTTCCTACTTATAGCATGTTCAGAGCGCTATGGTCCAATCTCTTTTGTGGACCAGTTGGTTTGTGTGTGTGTGTGTGAGGGGGTATCTGGGAGAAGGTTTTCCGTGCTGCCTTTAGGTGCTCAGTAAACACAACTCTGCTCGAGTCGGGTGTCGAACCTCGAGCCCCCTTCCCACGTTGAAAAAAAGTTAACTGACGGCATGGTGATGGCTTGGGCTGTAGTAAGGATTCGTATATAGAGGACTGGTGGCGACCAAATTCAATGACTGTTAGCATTTTAAAAAGGCTCCTCACTAATTAATTAATTGGTTAAATTTTTGATTGATTAATGTTTTGTGAGGTACAGTGAATAATTGTGTAAAGTTTGAACTTTATCCGAGAATGGGAAATGGGTTTGAGTTTGAGTTTTGAGTTGAGGCACATCGTCACAATTTAGGCCAAGTCGTGCCCGTAATCCTTTAAGGATCACTCTCCCTTTATATAACAAGGGCTCAATTCTATACAGTGTGATGTTGCTAGTTCAGGCTGTCTTGAAGTCAACCAATTACTCTGCAATCGTTTGGGTGTAATTGTTCGGGTGTATTACGTGTAGTTGACCAACAACACAAACAAGAACTGGCACATCGATTGTAACAGGTGAAGAGATGTAGTCAACGATGATGAACAAGTTAATATATATTTATTATGATAAAAGGCCACAGTAGAAGTCTCTGTCACTAAACACGTCGTTACCCTGGATTGTTCTATCGCTAACTGATTTTCCGGTCTCTAACCCAACATATCCCAAACGTCACTAGTCCCGTTCAATATGCGTCTACCATGGTGCGTCGCTAAATAACTAAAATAACTAACCTATATAAATAAGGTGTCTAACAGATTCCTCCCCCCCTTGAAAAAAAATATGTCAATATTTTTCCACTACTGTCAAGTCTTACAAGGGCATTTTCAATTTAAGGGGAAGACCACAAACATAAAATCTTGATCTCTTCATCTTGACATCTTCATCTTGACAGTTCCTCATATTCATGTCAATGTTCATAACAGTTCATAACATTCCAGAATCATCTTCATTGGTATACAGTTCATCATAGAGGAAAATGTGGCATCCTATGGGCACCTCATAAGTCACAATTGTTCTTCACTGACAGTAATCTGATAAAATACAATATTTCAAAAAACAATTACAAACTTTATTTACACATTCAATAAATTTTTTCTTTTCTTACCACCCTTTTATACGCTTTTGTCCATTTTTCTTTTATACTCACCCTTTTCCATAGAACTAACTTTCGTCAATGATATATGAAATGATTCACACAAAAAAAAAAAAAAAAATATATCCATACTTACTTTTAAATGCTTAACATCAAATTTACTTATCTCCCTTTTCCATAACATATAAATGGTGTCAATATATTAATATATAGTACATAATCAATATAATCATAGTTTATTTACAAAATTATTTCACTTTAATGTCATTCTAGACAATAGATCAGCTACAATATTCACAGATCCACTAATAGCTTTCACTTCAAATTTATACTCCTGTAGTGCTAAGAACCATCTATAAACACGACTGTTTTTCATGCTCTTTTGCTGTATATACTGAATAGGTTTATGATCAGTTAATAAAATGAATTTCCTTCCTATTAAATAGCTCTCTAGCTTAGTAATTACCCATATTACAGCTAAGGCTTCTCTTTCAATGACACTATATTTTTTCTCTGCCTCTGACAATTTTCTACTTACATATAATATAGGATGTAAGTTATCATAGTTCTGCATTAAACAACCACCAATAGCATTACCAGATGCATCAGTTGTGACATAAAATATTTTGTCTTTATCAGGTAGTCTTAATATTAGTTCATGACTAAAAACATCTTTAATTCTGTCAATAGCTTTCACACATTCCTCATTACAAACTACTTTTTGAGGTTTTCCTTTTTTAAGTAAGTCATTTAATGGATTCACTATTTCTGCTAAGTTCTTTATAAACTTTCTGTAATAATTTACTATTCCCAATATGCTTTTAATTTGTCTTTTTGTTGTAGGTATTTCAATATTAAGTACTTTCTTTATATTATCTTCAATAGGGCTAATCATGTTGTTATTTACTTTATGTCCTAAGAAAATTATTTCCTCCAATCCTATTTCTACTTTTTCTGCTTGAATTGTAAGTCCACTTTCTTTTATTATTTTGAATACTTCTTTTACATCTACCAAATGTTCCTCCCAACTATTATTAAAAATACATATGTCATCTAAATAGCAAATAACATTTTCTTTGTTTCCAATTATCATGTTCATCATTCTATTAAATGTGGCAGGTGCATTTACTAATCCAAAACTCATATAATTCCATTGAAAAATACCATATGGTGTTACAAATGCTGTGTAAGGTTTTGCATTTTCTGTTAAAGGTATTTGCCAATAACCTTTAGTTAAATCTAATTTAGTAAAAAATTTTGCTCCATTTAATTTATGTAAAATATCCTCTATATTTGGCATTGGATATGGGTCAAATTCTGTGATGTTGTTAAGTTTCCTATAATCAATACATAACCTTATATCTCCATTCTTCTTTTTGGCTATCACAATTGGTGAAGCATAAGGAGATGTTGATGGTTCAATTATACCTGATTCTAGTAAATTGTCTATTTCTTTCTTTACTTTGTCTTGTAAATGTAGCGGTATTCTATATGGCTTAAGCTTGATAGGTTTTGTGTCTGTTACTTTAATGTCATGTTTAATAATATTAGTTTTTCCTGGTATGCTGGAAAAAATTTCTTTGTATTCCTGTATTATTTTAGTTATATCTTTTGACTTTTCCTTAGTTAAATTATTAAGATTAATCTTTTGCCAAGTTTGATTCTCTTTTGTTTCTATTACAGGTATTTCCTTAATATCATTTTCATTATGATTTTCATTTGTTATTATCATCAAGCATTCTTCTCTTTCTGAAAATTTATTTTCTATTTCCTCCTGAATGTTTTGTATCAACTCATCTTCTCTATCATGATATAGTTTCAAATTATTTATGTGATATGTTTTAACTTTCCCATTTATTTCAATTTGATAATTGACATCACTAATTTGTTTTATCACCTTAAATGGACCTTTCCATTGTTTACCAATTT
Source organism: Biomphalaria glabrata (assembly GCF_947242115.1). Lineage (NCBI taxonomy): Eukaryota > Metazoa > Mollusca > Gastropoda > Planorbidae > Biomphalaria > Biomphalaria glabrata. The sequence continues at coordinate 10,536,156 of NC_074713.1, forward strand.
TATTTTTCAGGTCATTTATTAATATTAATACGTTGTTTCCTACTTCTAGTGTTTTCAATTGTCTTTTCTTATTTAGATTCTCATGAGCACTTTGTTTGTATTTCTTATTGTTGTTATATGCTTGAGTCCATATTTCTTTCAATTCTGTTGTGATTGTTGTTTCACTGTCATTATTTAATTTATTCTCATTATCTATTAGATTTTCTTTAAAAACATCTAATTCATCTCTGGGTTTTCTTCCATGTATTATTTCATATGGTGAAAATTGTGTTGCTTCATGGATGTTGTTTCTATGAGCAAATAGTATATAGTTAATGTAATGATCCCACTTGTTCTGATTATTCTGAATTATCTTTGTTAGTGATCTTTTTAATGATCCACCATATCGTTCACATAAACCGTTACTCTCCGGGTGGTAAACCGAAGAGTATATGTGTTGTATATTGTATTGTTTAGTCCATTTCTTAAATTGTTCTGACTTAAACTGAGATCCCTGATCACTCAATATAATTTTAGGTATACCATGTCTTGTAATTACTTTTTGAGTTATGGCATTAATGATATTTTCTGCACTTGTATTTGATAATGGGATTGCCTCTGGGTATCTACTAAACATGTCTATTACTGTTAGAATGTATTTGTTATTATTTTCAGTTTGAATTAAAGGACCTATTAAATCAATAGATACTTTCTGAAATGGTGCTGTAGGTTCATCCATTTCTTGAATAGGTGCTTTATTCACTAGGCTTTTGTTAGATCTCTTTTGACATATGTCACATGAGTTTATGTATTTGTTGATTGTTGCTTTCATTTTGGGCCAAAATACTTGTTTTGACAAATTCCTATAACATTTCTTTACTCCCCTATGTGCTGCTAAATTATTATCATGTGTCATGATTAAAACATCTTTCCAATATTTCTGTGGTAAGACAAGTTGTTTTATTTTCTTGTTATCATTACTTGTTTGTCTAAATAATATTTTATTCTCTATACAAAATTTCTCCATTGGATTATTATTGTTTTTATCTAATATTCTTGAATAAATTTTCCCAATAATATTGTCATTCATTTGTTCTAATGCAAATGTGGGTGTTGTTTCTTTTTCACTTTGAGATATTTGTGTTTCAAGACTATTTTGTGTTTCATTTTCTATCTCTCTTTCCTTAACATCTGTATTTTCTATTTGTATTACATTACTGGTTTCTTTTTCTTCATCCTTACTTATTACATTTATTGTATTTTCATGTTTCTCATCTTGTTTATTCATTGATCTTGTTATTACCATACTTGTTATATTTTGTGTTTCTATGTTTTCATGATTTTGTCTTATGTTTTTGTATTTGTTTTGCCAGTCTTCTAATTCTTTTCTTGAACATTCTTTAACTCCTTTTATGTTTCCTACTAACATATCATATCTCATTTCTGGTATTGCAATGCCATCACAATAACCAGTGAAAAATGGAGTTTCAATGTACACCCTTATAGCTTTAAATTCCCTTACAGTGCCATCTGCTAATTCTACTTTCTTAGTAAACCCTTTATACCAATGAGGTTTGACAAATTTAGTTTTTACTGCCAAAGTGTTACAACCTGAATCCCTGATTAATTCCACCGGAATTCTATCTACAAACCCTGGGTACACTGCAAAATTGTTCCTATTTCCTTCCATGAAATATATCCTATCTGTACCTTTATTTTTGTATTCCCTACTGTAACTCCTATTTCTATAATTTCCCCTGTCATTCCTATCTCTACTCCTATATCTACTGTTATTTTGTTCATTGTATCTATTTCTACTTCCAGATCTACTATTCCCTCTTCTACAGTTAGCTGCTATATGACCTTTTCCTTGACATTTAAAACAGGTTATTTCACTATATTTTCTATTTCCACTATTTGATCTGTTTCTATTTCTACTTCTATCAACATTTTCTTTGGTGTATCCTATTAAATCTACTTTGCTCTTATCTCTATCAGAAAATGGTTTATTTGGATATGCATTTTTGTATACTCTCATTATCTCTGTTATTTCATCTATAGTTTTTGGGTTTCTTTCTCTAATAAAAGATTGTAATTGAGGATCACATTTATTTACAAAGTTGTCCACTAGAATAAAATTTTTTAATCCTTCATAAGAGTTTGTTACTTTTTCTAATTTTACCCACTTATTGAAAAAATCCTTTTCCATATTAATGGTAGTTTGGGGTTCTATTCCTAATGATGGTATATTGTCAAAGTATTTCTTTCTAAAAGTTGTAGCATTATGACCATATGCATTCAATAACTCTCTTTTTAAAACCTGATAGCTATCATCAATATGATGGTCATGATTTTGGCATATTGTTAGAGCTTGACCATGAACAAAGTCTATCAGTATTTCAGACCATTCTTCTTCAGGCATATTAAATGTAGACATTTTTGCCTCATATCTTTTCAGAAAATCACCAATGTCATCCTTCTGTTCATCAAAACTTTGTATCTTTCTCTTTAGCCATGTCTGCGAATTAGGGTTGTCTCTTTGAGTGGTATAATTATTTGAGTTATTTGTGTTATTTCCTTGTTCAGTTTGAGCTCTGACTTGTGCTGCATCCAATCTCATCTTCTCCATTTTAGCTTCATGTTCTCTAATTTTTTCTCTCTCTTTGTCTTGCCTTTCTTCTTGTCTTTCTATCTCTTGTCTTTGACGTTCCGTTTCTTCCTTCACAACTTGCTGTACATAAGCTGCTAAGTCTTTTCCTTTTAACTCCATGGCCTTTCCATCCTGCATAGCTGTTTCCTTAACCTCCTTAAGGTCCACATATGATAATGTAGCCATTGTGTTTTATATTTTATATATATTTTTACTTAGCCTATATTGATTATGGCTATACTTTAAACTTATTTTATATTTATGTTTTTCCACACTTTTATACAAATTTTAAATGTTATGTCTCTATCTATAGATTTAGTAAATGTATAAATCTAGTCTGAGTTATTATGGTTATATTCAAATCTGTATATTAGATCTAGTATCACCCAAATTTAAATCTAGTATATTATAGTATATATAATAATACAATTTAGATCTATAGTTATCAAGAGCACTATGACTTTTATATCTAGTATGACCAACTATGATCAATTTTAAAATCTGGTATGACTAAAATGTCTAGAGTAAATTCAAAGACTGTCTAGAGTCTAGATCTAGAGTAGATTATGGTTCTATTTAACCGTATAAAACAAATATGTTTATACAATGTCAAATATATCTTCAACAAGATATATATCTAGAATGTACTACCTTCATTCATCTTCAACTTAATAATATTTCAAATTAGAGTCTAGATAATTAAATTGTACCAAAGAGATGTACAACAATTTGCAGATCTAAATTTAGCCAGACGATAGTGTTTGACTACATAGCCAGTTTCGGCATTATTCTCATGGCAAAATCATAATTGATTTTAACCGCTCAAACTAAAATTATTTTAGTCTGATTCACAATGAAAGAATCCTACCCGCACTTTCTATCATTAAGTGAAAAAAAAATACAGATCTAATTAAATTAATAAAAATAAATAATTTAAAATAATATAAACAAATGAAATAATTAAAATGAGACTATCGCTATGGGTTGGGATGTGACAATATGGTACACAATGATAACGTCACGAAGTAACCAGGCAACAACGGATATGACGTTTACACAAACAAAACAAATTACAATCCTAAACGTATAATATAGCTTTTCATCTAAATTACGTCTTCTACCCCGACGGGTTTTAAGGCGCACCACCTGATTTTACTCAGGCTAACGTACCAAATTTAGACAAAATCTATTTCTAAGGGCAATCTAAACATATACTAATAAGAAAAATGGCACTTAGCTTTTGATAAGAAAGATCCCTTTGTTCGGACTCCCGAATATGTTAGATCACAACAAATTCCACTGCCTCTCTTCCAGTTCTGACTCTGTTCTCCGGTGCTACCAGTATCCCACGTAATGCCACAGATGTCCTGATATGCCACAGCAAAATGTTCCAGTTTCTTCGACGACTGTTGATGACCGTATGTGTAGTTCCGACGACTTTGTGTACACAGTTACTGACGAATAGGTTAACGGTTCTTCTGGCGATGACTTGACTTGTGTAGACGACTACTGACAAATAACAGTCTCTTGACGGCAACTTGATCTGGACGACTGACGAATAACGAATTTCTTGACGATGACTTGATCTGGGCTGACGAATAACGGCTTTCTTGACGATGACTTGATCTGGGCTGACGAATAACGGTTCTCTAAAATAGTTCACTGCCTCTGCTGCTACTCTGGTAGTACGACGAAGTTTGCTGTTGTACTCTGCTTCACTAGACCAACTGTCCAATGTAGACTAGGTGAAACCAAGGTCACCTCCGACGACGTTCCGTTAGACGATTAACGGTTTTCAACGAAATTAAGTGGATGTAGCTGTTTCCACAACTTCACTGCTAACAAGTCTAGATATGGTCTAGACCGACGAATACTAGATATGTCAATGTTCAGTACTGATAAAGATTACTTCACTAACCTTCCAAAGGTTAAACACAGTGACCGTTATAAACGTGGCAAGCAACCGGTTCAATGAGCAAACTGCTCCACAAGAATCTCTCCAAGGGTAAGACGACAGAGCGATTTCGATTTATTTAGCTACCAAACTTGTAGTACTCACAATACTTCTGACAGCGGGCAAACTGTCCTTCTCGAAACTGACGAGGTAAAACTTGATACTCGATGTGGCTCCTATGACGAAGAAAAAAATATGTCCAACAGGTTCACTAACGATCTCTCACCCGTTATGAACGAACGGTTTCTCTGGTTGTAGGTCGATTCAGCATATGAAGATCAGGCTTTGATACTATACTGGTTAAGTAGACCAGACGTTACGATGATTACTGTCCTGACGAAGGTCACCCTGAGTTAACGGCTCGTTGAACGTGCGATCAAACAGGCGACGACTGTATGTAGATCTAGAACAAAGTCACTCTGCGATGCTGCTGTGTTCAGCCGTACTCCGATGAAATCTTATAACTTCGAGTGCACGACCCTCACCTGAGTAAACGTTCTGCTTCGAGGTCCGGTTCGATGTTCGGCTTCAACAGGGGTCCGGCTTCGAGGTTCGGGGTCGCCACTGTGATGTTGCTAGTTCAGGCTGTCTTGAAGTCAACCAATTACTCTGCAATCGTTTGGGTGTAATTGTTCGGGTGTATTACGTGTAGTTGACCAACAACACAAACAAGAACTGGCACATCGATTGTAACAGGTGAAGAGATGTAGTCAACGATGATGAACAAGTTAATATATATTTATTATGATAAAAGGCCACAGTAGAAGTCTCTGTCACTAAACACGTCGTTACCCTGGATTGTTCTATCGCTAACTGATTTTCCGGTCTCTAACCCAACATATCCCAAACGTCACTAGTCCCGTTCAATATGCGTCTACCATGGTGCGTCGCTAAATAACTAAAATAACTAACCTATATAAATAAGGTGTCTAACAACAGTTAAATCATTAAAAATAAGGTCTATTCACAGTTAAAATAGTAAAGGTAGTAAAAAATCAAAAATTTGGTAAAAATCTTATGCAAAAACAAAAGTTTACGTTTTTTATTATAAAGCTTTTTAAGGCAAGAACAGCTAATTACTGTCATTTATCTTGCATGGTTTAGCTCCGTTTCTGCCATTAAAAACAAAATTAATTATTTAGTACTAATTGACAAACTAAATGGTTAATTTTTTATTGATTCATGTATTGTCATCGACTAGGAATAATTATGCGAGAAAGTGAAGTCATGACAAAAAACGTTACAAAACGTAAGAAGGGGATTAAATCCATATATAAATTCACATCTCTCATTAAATAGCAATTATTTCCCTTATTTCGATATCAAACAAAATAATTAATCGCCTATGATTAATTAACTAATTGATTAATTTAAAAAAAAAAGATTCATGTCTTGTCATGTACAATGAATAATGTGCACATTTTCAACTTGATCCGAGAATGTGAGATGGGAGAAAAATATGTTCAATCTTTTTTACCAGACAGACAGACAAACAGACAGACAGACAGTGTGAGTTGATGTAAGTGAATATTGCATGTGGGTTACGAACAGTGTATATATTTATAAAGGCATTTAAAATGTGTAACACTACCAAAGTCTAGGACCGAAAGGAAAAGAGGTAGACTTGAAAGTCACATTTTAAACTGTCTTCAGACTAATATTGTCTGGCTGTCAGACGTAATCTCTTCCAATAAAATATTTAAAAATGACCAGGGAATGAAGGACAATAAAAAAAAGTCACCTGTCTTGTAAACTGAAATAGCGTGCTCCCCACCGCACGCTTGTCTACAGTTACCATTACATCTGCTGTCACATTCGTCGTCTGCCACTTTGATGGTCTCCCTTGCTGTCATCCCACAGAAACATAAGAATCCTTTCTGAGTGGTCGAACAAAAATGGCGGGAAACAATATTTCGTAAACATGGTTAAAGCAAATGTTCTTGATGCTTTGATTTGTGTGCTTTTTAAAAAGAAATGCAATAGATCTAAATAAAATAAATAAATAAATTATAGCTTCTTTTATAGCGCTACTTTCATGCTTATAGCATGCTCAGAGCGCTATGGTCTGGGAGAAGGTTTTCCGCGCTGCCTTTAGGCGCTCAGTGAACACAACTCTGCTTGAGTCGGGTGTCGAACCTCGAGCACCCTATATCGGTAGCCAAATTCAAGCGTACTTAGCCTCTCGACCACGCATCTATAAGTAGCTAGAATCGAATCCAATATAGTACATGTTCTGACGGAACTCGAGTTGACTTTGTTGGGTCAAGCATTAGAGTAGAAATCTGTCTAATCTTCTTTAAAGATTAAAATTGTTCATTGCAATTAATTTTTAGTACTTTACTATTTTGTTTGACATCGAATAACGGAAATAACTTCTACATTATTCAGATATATAAAGTTGTAATGGCGGAGTTCTTCCCCTTATATTTTCTAATATTTTGCTTGATTGGTTATGTGTCACAGTATAACCTTTTATTTTATTTCGATACTGTAGGATTCGATCCGAAAAATTGACTTGTCTGATCAGCCGGTGGTCCAGTTAATGGGGTTTGACTGTATATGATTGACATAATGATGACATGTCTTCATCTGTTATGCGCGTGAGTCGAGGAAATATACATCAAAATTAGGAATAGTTAAGACACATCGAATGTCTGGACTTTCAGAGATGTAACAATAATGATAGCTGTAACTTTTGTTTTCAGAAATGCATCCATCGATTTCTTTTTCAGCTGCTTTGTGTTGTGTCTGAATTTAAAGAAAACAAGTTTACAAAAGACAGTTTGTGTGGAAACACAAACTCAAAATCGGCCCCCGAAGTAAAATGTTTTACATAATTCGTATAATCCTTCAGAGTTGAAGATAGTTTACTTCCTAGTCCAAACCTCCCGCAGGACGACGGGGGATGGAGCAGGCAGGGTTTGAACCTTCGATCGTCGATAAATCCAAACGACAGTCCAGCGCACAAACCGCACGACCAGTGGTCCACCCAGGTAGGCTTCAATATTTTCAGAAAGAACATCCGAATGAAATTATATCAAAGACAAATGAGAGATAAGAATGGAGAAAGAAGGTTAACAGATCTTGTGTAGTGCCCCAACCGTCCCGCAGATCAAATGATACGTGAAAGTGAATGTAAAGTTAGATGTGAACCTGGCCTAACTAGTTTATGGTCTATAGGACAGATGATGTAAAGTTCATCTGTTTTTGTGGCCTACGGTTAACGAGGGTGTCATGTAGCCAGCACAACGACCAACCGCCTTTGCTTTTCCCCAACTAATGTCAGGTAGCCATTAGAGTTGGGTAGACTCAGAAGTTGAAAATCCCAGTCTTCACCAGGATTCGAATCCGGGACCTCGGTTCGAACTAAATAAGTTAATTGTTTTGAAAAGGCTCAATCTCATATTCGAACATCAAAAAAAAAAAAAAAAAAAAAATTCCGCTATATAGAAAAATGTTCACGAAAATGATGTTTATAAGATTACTATTCGTCTTAAATTAGGTCTAACATATAATGCATACTAATTAGCATTTTCTTATAAAAAAAACTGCTTGCATAATTGATTTAAAAAAATAGAATTTTCGCTTTCAGGGAAAAAAAAAAGTAGCCGTTGCGTCGGATTTTCAATATCTATTCTAGTTTACGAGATCTAAACGAGACAGACGGACAGACATTTCGCACAAAACTAATAGCGTCTTTTCCCCTTTCGGGGGCTGCTAAAAAAATTGCTAGTATGAAATAAAAAAAGTGGAATATAGAAACTTAATAAATGTTGAAACGAAATTCTAAAGCAAACACTTCTAAGTTTCATGCGAGCAAGACTCGTTACACAATGTAAATGATAATATATAGTGCTGATGTATTACACGTTAGAGAGGGTATCTCTAACAAAACGAAATATATGGATATATAATCTAGGTTAATAAAAAAATGGCGCTGGGAAAAAAAAAAAAGAGGAGAGAAAATCGTATACAGGCAGGCGACCCAAAGGCAGACCACCGAATGCGATGAACTGATGATGTAGAGGCAGATCTAAAACAGCTTTGGGGTTAGGGCGTGGAGACGAAAGGCCAAGAAGAGATCTGACTGGAGGCAGTGGCGCACTAGCGGATGCAGAACTTTGGAGTGGGTAGGCGATTTTTTTCCAAACCCTAACCCTAGCGCCCAGTAAACCCTAACCCTATGCATAAACGTGAGTACAGCATATATATATATAAATGAGAAATAAAAAAAGCAATGTTTCTCAACTTTCTGCAAAGAAAAAAACCCAGACATGCTTAACCATTTCTCTTGATAGTTCGAGGGTCTGGGGGAGCGCTGTAAGGCTTCTTAGTGGGATTCGGTGCGAAGCCCCGAAGCCACAATCGTTTCTTTGCATTCGTCACTGTAGAAACGCATTCTACTGACATTTATAGCATTCTTCACTGCAGAAACGCATTCTCCTGACATTTACAGCTCATTATTTATCAGTGGGGTTCGGGCCCCGGCGCCAAAAGCGTTTTCTTGCATTTTTCACTGTTGAAACGCATTCTCCTGTCATCTACAGTTCATTATTAATCAGTGGGGATCGGGGCGAAGCCCCGACGCCAAAAGAGTTTTTTAGCATTCTTCACTGCAGAAACGGATTCTCCTGACATTTACAGCTCATTATTTATCAGTGGGGTTCGGGGCAAGGCCCTGACGCCAAAAGCGTTTTCTTGCATTTTTCACTGCTGAAACGCATTCTCCTGACATCTACAGTTCATTATTCATCGTATTAAAAATGACCTTTTCAATAATGTTTTACTTGAAAAAATATTCTAATATGAACTAGAAAGCCCTTACTTGAAAAAATATTCTAATATGAACTAGAAAGCCCTTACTACACTGCAAATAAAACAAGTTGAAGATACCCCACATATTTAGATTTAGGCTTTGAAGATCACCGCCGAAAAACAAAAAGTTCATTTGTAAGAGATACAATTTGTTCAATAAGCAAGTTTGTAACTTTGTTTTGTTACAGAACTATAATTCAAAGCTCTAACGAAAAGTTTCGGAAGTGGGAGGAGAAATTAAGTGGACCAATTAGACTCTACTCTACCTTTGTTTGCATTTTTAGGAGTGAAGCATAAATTATGAGCTATAAATAGCTGATTGAGTAAAGGTTGGAAAAAGGTGACTAGGAAAAGAATATTTGGGTTCAGAACTCATCTCAATTTTTAATACTATTCTGAAAAAATTTCGTATGAATTCTAAATTTTCCAAACCAAAGTCTTTCTTTACAAAATTATGATAAATTTATGTGAAATTACGTAAACTCTGTCGCCATATTTGACTATTTAGTTTTAAAACATCATGTTTTCGTCTGCAAAGGGGAGGGGCGGTAGAATGAAAATGATTAATCCTCGCTCCTTTTTATAATTTCTGTTAATGATTGCATTTGGCATTAAAGAATAGGGGTTGGGCGACTCGATATAAGAATTTAATTTATAGCACATATAAAGTATATTAGTGACAGATTTTTCTAATAATTTTGTAATTTCCTATAATTTCCGATGGGCGGAAGGCGATTGCATGTATCGCCCCTTCCACCTAGTGCAACCCTTTTTCGTTTGATATTCACTAATGATAAAATTTGAGATTAGAGTGTGGTGCGACATAATATACAAATGGGTTCACATATCAATACGTAGCTTATATTATATGGATTTTCAACTAATTTTGTTCACTAACTATGATTTCCCCATAAAAGTAGGACCGCCCCCCCCCCACTCAAAGGGTTTAGGTAGGAATGGCAGTAGATGTATTCGCCCCCCCCCCCCTCCACCCAATTGGAAAACAGATTAACGACATGTTATAAAGATCGGTTAAAACACCAATAACACGTTTAAATCTTATAGATATTTAATTGATTCTGTTAGCAAGGTGTGATTTCTACAAATTTATTGGACCGCCCCCCCCCCCCACTCGAAAGTTTATGGGGTTGGGGGGGCGGGATTGATGCCATCGCCCCCTCCCGACCCCACTAAATCGGCCAAAATGCCTGAGGTGGAGGGGCGAAATAATCTAAAAATAGGTTGAAATATAAATAAATAGCATATATTATTAACATAGGTAATAAATTCGTATACAAATTGTGTGAATTCTATACCAAAATTCTACACATTTAAATTCCTAAATCCACTTCTAGGTGTAAAACGTTGAAACATTGATAGGGCCTACAAACTAGTATCGAGTTCTACGTCCATTAAATATAAATAAGGCTAGCCTTCGAGTCCGAAGATTAGTGAGGAATGCAGTATTTCCCGTGGCTGCGCAGTCCGAGCTGTGACCTACATATTTTCCCACTTCCATGGCAAGCATAACCATTGTCCGCAGGTGGTCGATTTAGATTTTCTTTTCGCAGTCTGCGTTTGTCCTCGGCAGCAGATTTTCTTTTGGTCTCAAATATGTATTCCGCGGCCTTCGTGAGTGACCTCCAGCTGTCTCGTTCTGAGGCCGCATGCAACCAGGTGCTCTCTTCTATGTCAGCCAAGGAAAGTTGACACCTAATCTGGTCTTTGGTGCGTTTCCGTGGGGCGCCTCTGTAAAGTCGACCACCTTTTAGCTCACCAAAAAAGACTGCCTTTGGCATACGTTCGTTTCCCATACGGGATACGTGCCCTACCCAGCGTAACTGTCGGACCAAAGGAAGTCCCTCTGTACTGTCTATACCGGCGTTCGCAAGGACATCGTTGTTTGTAGTGTGGTCTTGCCACCGTATGTCGGGTTGAGAGAACCACCGCCTGATTGATTTTTGTAGTCAGGCGGAGCGATATGTTCCGCCAAACTCTCGCCTGAAGGCGTCCAAAAGCGCTACTAGCCCTGGCCAGAAGGTTATCAACTTCCCTTGAAAGTGAGGCGTCATTTGACATTATACTACTTAGATAAGTGAAGTGGTCTACCACATTAAGAGACCGGTGATCCTTGGGGCTGAGTATGTTTTATTGGGCGACTTCTGGAACATGACTTTTGTTTTTCCGAGGTTTATAGATAGACCGAACGAGGCGGCAGCGTATGCAAATTCGTTTACCGCGTTCTGGAGATCATGTTCATTGTGAGCTAGCAGGGGGAGCAATCATCGGCATATAGAAGCTCTACGTCCATTATTGAACAGTAAATAGATGGAGTATTGATTTACTATTTTCTGGCCTTTTAAGTAGCAAAGTAAGAAACCAGTGCATCTATTTCTAAATGTGCGAGCGGCTTCTTCTGATGAAACAATGCCCAAAGGCCATTCTAGTATCCTGTCATATTGGAAGCACCATCATAGCTTTAGACTCGTAGTTTATTTAAGAATAAATGGGGATTTTTTTAATTACTTGAAACATTTGTTTAGACAATTATGCAGACGTCTGGTTCTCACAAATATGGAAACTTAGAAATGACAATCTAATTGGCATTTCTTTGGATGTTCCGTCATCGGAGATCACTATACATGATCAACTTTTTATTTGTCTGAGCGCTGTCACCAATGAAAGAGACAAATGGTGCAGAATGGATGTTCTATAGTACCGGTATTTTGCCATAACTGCATTGCCCAACGGGTCTATTATTTCATTTTGAATCTGTGGGGCTTTGAGTTCCTGCCAAATGTCAATATTCATAACAATTTTCTGAAAATCTCTCTATCTTCTAGATCAGCGATGCCCAACCTAATGCGATGTGCGGGTCATTTTAATTTCCAACACTCATGTCGCGGGCCACATCACCGAAAAGTTACAAAAACGAAATGAAAATGACCTGAAACATTTATTTTTAGAAACCTGTGGATTGTTAGACACCTTATTTATATAGGTTAGTTATTTTAGTTATTTAGCGACGCACCATAGTAGACGCATATTGAACGGGACTAGTGACGTTTGGGATATGTTGGGTTAGAGACCGGAAAATCAGTTAGCGTTAGAACATTCCAGGGTAACGACGTGTTTAGTGACAGAGACTTCTACTGTGGCCTTTTATCATAATAAATATATATTAACTTGTTCATCATCGTTGACTACATCTCTTCACCTGTTACAATCGATGTGCCAGTTCTTGTTTGTGTTGTTGGTCAACTACACGTAATACACCCGAACAATTACACCCAAACGATTGCAGAGTAATTGGTTGACTTCAAGACAGCCTGAACTAGCAACGTCACAGTGGCGACCCCGAACCTCGAAGCCGAACCTCGACCCCGAACCTCGAAGCCGGACCCCTGTTGAAGACGAACATCGAACCGGACCTCGAAGCAGAACGTTTACTCAGGTGAGGGTCGTGCACTCGAAGTTATAAGATTTCATCGGAGTACGGCTGAACACAGCAGCATCGCAGAGTGACTTTGTTCTAGATCTACATACAGTCGTCGCCTGTTTGATCGCACGTTCAACGAGCCGTTAACTCAGGGTGACCTTCGTCAGGACAGTAATCATCGTAACGTCTGGTCTACTTAACCAGTATAGTATCAAAGCCTGATCTTCATATGCTGAATCGACCTACAACCAGAGAAACCGTTCATTCATAACGGGTGAGAGATCGTTAGTGAACCTGTTGGACATATTTTTTCTTCGTCATAGGAGCCACATTGAGTATCAAGTTTTACCTCGTCAGTTTCGAGAAGGACAGTTTGCCCGCTGTCAGAAGTATTGTGAGTACTACAAGTTTGGTAGCTAACTAAATCGAAATCGCTCTGTCGTCTTACCCTTGGAGAGATTCTTGTGGAGCAGTTTGCTCATTGAACCGGTTGCTTGCCACGTTTATAACGGTCACTGTGTTTAACCTTTGGAAGGTTAGTGAAGTAATCTTTATCAGTACTGAACATTGATCTATCTAGTATTCGTCGGTCTAGACCATACCTAGACTTGTTAGCAGTGAAGTTGTGGAAACAGCTACATCCACTTAATTTCGTTGAAAACCGTTAGTCGTATAACGGAACGTCGTCGGAGGTGACCTTGGTCTTACCTAGTCTACATTGGACAGTTTGGTCTAGTGAAGCAGAGTACAACAGCAAACTTCGTCGTACTACCAGAGTAGCAGCAGAAGCAGTGAACTATTTTAGAGAACCGTTATTCGTCAGCCCAGATCAAGTCATCGTCAAGAAAGCCGTTATTCGTCAGCCCAGATCAAGTCATCGTCAAGAAATTCGTTATTCGTCAGTCGTCCAGATCAAGTTGCCGTCAAGAGACTGTTATTTGTCAGTAGTCGTCTACACAAGTCAAGTCATCGCCAGAAGAACCGTTAACCTATTCGTCAGTAACTGTGTACACAAAGTCGTCGGAACTACACATACGGTCATCAACAGTCACCGAAGGAACCGAAACATTTTACTGTGGCATATCAGGACATCTGTGGCATTACGTGGGATACTAGTAGCACCGGAGAACAGAGTCAGAACTGGAAGAGAGGCAGTGGAATTTGTTGTGATCTAGCATATTCGGGAGTCCGAACAAAGGGATCTTTCTTATCAAAAGCTAAGTGCCATTTTTCTTATTAGTATATGTTTAGATTGCCCTTAGAAATAGATTTTGTCTAAATTTGGTACGTTAGCCTGAGTAAAATCAGGTGGTGCGCCTTAAAACCCGTCGGGGTAGAAGACGTAATTTAGATGAAAAGCTATATTATACGTTTAGGGTTGTAATTTGTTTTGTTTGTGTAAACGTCATATCCGTTGTTGCCTGGTTACTTCGTGACGTTATCATTGTGTGCCATATTGTCATATCCCAACCCATAGCGATAGTCTCATTTTAATTATTTCATTTGTTTATATTATTTTAAATTATTTATTTTTATTAATTTAATTAGATCTGTATTTTTTTTTCACTTAATGATAGAAAGTGCGGGTAGGATTCTTTCATTGTGAATCAGACTAAAATAATTTTAGTTTGAGCGGTTAAAATCAATTATGATTTTGCCATGAGAATAATGCCGAAACTGGCTATGTAGTCAAACACTGTCGTCTGGCTAAATTTAGATCTGCAAATTGTTGTACATCTCTTTGGTACAATTTAATTATCTAGACTCTAATTTGAAATATTATTAAGTTGAAGATGAATGAAGGTAGTACATTCTAGATATATATCTTGTTGAAGATATATTTGACATTGTATAAACATATTTGTTTTATACGGTTAAATAGAACCATAATCTACTCTAGATCTAGACTCTAGACAGTCTTTGAATTTACTCTAGACATTTTAGTCATACCAGATTTTAAAATTGATCATAGTTGGTCATACTAGATCTAAAAGTCATAGTGCTCTTGATAACTATAGATCTAAATTGTATTATTATATATACTATAATATACTAGATTTAAATTTGGGTGATACTAGATCTAATATACAGATTTGAATATAACCATAATAACTCAGACTAGATTTATACATTTACTAAATCTATAGATAGAGACATAACATTTAAAATTTGTATAAAAGTGTGGAAAAACATAAATATAAAATAAGTTTAAAGTATAGCCATAACCAATATAGGCTAAGTAAAAATATATATAAAATATAAAACACAATGGCTACATTATCATATGTGGACCTTAAGGAGGTTAAGGAAACAGCTATGCAGGATGGAAAGGCCATGGAGTTAAAAGGAAAAGACTTAGCAGCTTATGTACAGCAAGTTGTGAAGGAAGAAACGGAACGTCAAAGACAAGAGATAGAAAGACAAGAAGAAAGGCAAGACAAAGAGAGAGAAAAAATTAGAGAACATGAAGCTAAAATGGAGAAGATGAGATTGGATGCAGCACAAGTCAGAGCTCAAACTGAACAAGGAAATAACACAAATAACTCAAATAATTATACCACTCAAAGAGACAACCCTAATTCGCAGACATGGCTAAAGAGAAAGATACAAAGTTTTGATGAACAGAAGGATGACATTGGTGATTTCCTGAAAAGATATGAGGCAAAAATGTCTACATTTAATATGCCTGAAGAAGAGTGGTCTGAAATACTGATAGACTTTGTTCATGGTCAAGCTCTAACAATATGCCAAAATCATGACCATCATATTGATGATAGCTATCAAGTTTTAAAAAGAGAGTTATTAAATGCCTATGGTCATAATGCTACAACTTTTAGAAAGAAATATTTTGACAATATACCATCATTAGGAATAGAACCCCAAACTACCATTAATATGGAAAAGGATTTTTTCAATAAGTGGGTAAAATTAGAAAAAGTGAATAACTCTTATGAGGGATTAAAAAATTTTATTCTAGTGGACAACTTTGTAAATAAATGTGATCCTCAGTTACAATCTTTTATTAAAGAAAGAAACCCCAAAACTATAGATGAAATAACAGAGATAATGAGAGTATATAAAAATGCCTATCCAAATAAACCATTTTCTGATAGGGATAAGAGCAAAGTAGATTTAATAGGATACACCAAAGAAAATGTTGATAGAAGTAGAAATAGAAACAGATCAAATAGTGGAAATAGAAAATATAGTGAAATAATCTGTTTTAAATGTCAAGGAAAAGGTCATATAGCAGCTAACTGTAGAAGAGGGAATAGTAGGTCTGGAAGTAGAAATAGATACAATGAACAAAATAACAGTAGATATAGGAGTAGAGATAGGAATGACAGGGGAAATTATAGAAATAGGAGTTACAGTAGGGAATACAAAAATAAAGGTACAGATAGGATATATTTCATGGAAGGAAATAGGAACAATTTTGCAGTGTACCCAGGGTTTGTAGATAGAATTTCGGTGGAATTAATCAGGGATTCAGGTTGCAACACCTTGGCAGTAAAAACTAAATTTGTCAAACCTCATTGGTATAAAGGGTTTACTAAGAAAGTAGAATTAGCAGATGGCACCGTAAGGGAATTTAAAGCTATAAGGGTGTACATTGAAACTCCATTTTTCACTGGTTATTGTGATGGCATTGCAATACCAGAAATGAGATATGATATGTTAGTAGGAAACATAAAAGGAGTTAAAGAATGTTCAAGAAAAGAATTAGAAGACTGGCAAAACAAATACAAAAACATAAGACAAAATCATGAAAACATAGAAACACAAAATATAACAAGTATGATAATAACAAGATCAATGGATAAAAAAGATGAGAAACAGGAAAATACAATAAATGTAATAAGTAATGATAAAGAAAAAGAAACCACTAATGTAATACAAATAGAAAATACAGATGTTAAGGAAAGAAAGATAGAAAATGAAACACAAAATAGTCTTGAAACACAAATATCTCAAAGTGAAAAAGAAACAACACCCACATTTGCATTAGAACAAATGAATGACAATATTATTGGGAAAATTTATTCAAGAATATTAGATAAAAACAATAATAATCCAATGGAGAAATTTTGTATAGAGAATAAAATATTATTTAGACAAACAAGTAATGATAACAAGAAAATAAAACAACTTGTCTTACCACAGAAATATTGGAAAGATGTTTTAATCATGACACATGATAATAATTTAGCAGCACATAGGGGAGTAAAGAAATGTTATAGGAATTTGTCAAAACAAGTATTTTGGCCCAAAATGAAAGCAACAATCAACAAATACATAAACTCATGTGACATATGTCAAAAGAGATCTAACAAAAGTCTAGTGAATAAAGCACCTATTCAAGAAATGGATGAACCTACGGCACCATTTCAGAAAGTATCTATTGATTTAATAGGTCCTTTAATTCAAACTGAAAATAATAACAAATACATTCTAACAGTAATAGACATGTTTAGTAGATACCCAGAGGCAATCCCATTATCAAATACAAGTGCAGAAAATATCATTAATGCCATAACTCAAAAAGTAATTACAAGACATGGTATACCTAAAATTATATTGAGTGATCAGGGATCTCAATTTAAGTCAGAACAATTTAAGAAATGGACTAAACAATACAATATACAACACATATACTCTTCGGTTTACCACCCGGAGAGTAACGGTTTATGTGAACGATATGGTGGATCATTAAAAAGATCACTAACAAAGATAATTCAGAATAATCAGAACAAGTGGGATCATTACATTAACTATGTACTATTTGCTCATAGAAACAACATCCATGAAGCAACACAATTTTCACCATATGAAATAATACATGGAAGAAAACCCAGAGATGAATTAGATGTTTTTAAAGAAAATCTAATAGACAATGAGAATAAATTAAATAATGACAGTGAAACAACAATCACAACAGAATTGAAAGAAATATGGACTCAAGCATATAACAACAATAAGAAGTATAAACAAAGTGCTCATGAGAATCTAAATAAGAAAAGACAATTGAAAACACTAGAAGTAGGAAACAATGTATTAATATTGATAAATGACCTGAAAAATAAAATTGGTAAACAATGGAAAGGTCCATTTAAGGTGATAAAACAAATTAGTGATGTGAATTATCAAATTGAAATAAATGGGAAAATTAAAACATATCACATAAATAATTTGAAACTGTATCATGATAGAGAAGATGAGTTAATACAAAACATTCAGGAGGAAATAGAAAATAAATTTTCAGAAAGAGAAGAATGCTTGATGATAATAACAAATGAAAATCATAATGAAAATGATATTAAGGAAATACCTGTAATAGAAACAAAAGAGAATCAAACTTGGCAAAAGATTAATCTTAATAATCTAACTAAGGAAAAGTCAAAAGATATAACTAAAATAATACAGGAATACAAAGAAATTTTTTCCAGCATACCAGGAAAAACTAATATTATTAAACATGACATTAAAGTAACAGACCCAAAACCTATCAAACTTAAGCCATATAGAATACCGCTACATTTACAAGACAAAGTAAAGAAAGAAATAGACAATTTACTAGAATCAGGTATAATTGAGCCATCAACATCTCCTTATGCTTCACCAATTGTGATAGCCAAAAAGAAGAATGGAGATATAAGGTTATGTATTGATTATAGGAAACTTAACAACATCACAGAATTTGACCCATATCCAATGCCAAATATAGAGGATATTTTACATAAATTAAATGGAGCAAAATTTTTTACTAAATTAGATTTAACTAAAGGTTATTGGCAAATACCTTTAACAGAAAATGCAAAACCTTACACAGCATTTGTAACACCATATGGTATTTTTCAATGGAATTATATGAGTTTTGGATTAGTAAATGCACCTGCCACATTTAATAGAATGATGAACATGATAATTGGAAACAAAGAAAATGTTATTTGCTATTTAGATGACATATATATTTTTAATAATAGTTGGGAGGAACATTTGGTAGATGTAAAAGAAGTATTCAAAATAATAAAAGAAAGTGGACTTACAATTCAAGCAGAAAAAGTAGAAATAGGATTGGAGGAAATAATTTTCTTAGGACATAAAATAAATAACAACATGATTAGCCCTATTGAAGATAACATAAAGAAAGTACTTAATATTGAAATACCTACAACAAAAAGACAAATTAAAAGCATATTGGGAATAGTAAATTATTACAGAAAGTTTATAAAAAACTTAGCAGAAATAGTGAATCCACTAAATGACTTACTTAAAAAAGGAAAACCTCAAAAAGTAGTTTGTAATGAGGAATGTGTGAAAGCTATTGACAGAATTAAAGATGTTTTTAGTCATGAACTAATATTAAGACTACCTGATAAAGACAAAATATTTTATGTCACAACTGATGCATCTGGTAATGCTATTGGTGGTTGTTTAATGCAGAACTATGATAACTTACATCCTATATTATATGTAAGTAGAAAATTGTCAGAGGCAGAGAAAAAATATAGTGTCATTGAAAGAGAAGCCTTAGCTGTAATATGGGTAATTACTAAGCTAGAGAGCTATTTAATAGGAAGGAAATTCATTTTATTAACTGATCATAAACCTATTCAGTATATACAGCAAAAGAGCATGAAAAACAGTCGTGTTTATAGATGGTTCTTAGCACTACAGGAGTACAAATTTGAAGTGAAAGCTATTAGTGGATCTGTGAATATTGTAGCTGATCTATTGTCTAGAATGACATTGAAATGAAATACTTCTGTAAATAAACTATGATTATATTGATTATGTAATATATATTAATATATTGACACCATTTATATGTTATGAAAAAGGGAGATAAGTAAATTTGATGTTAAGCATTTAAAAGTAAGTATGGATATATTTTTTTTTTTTTTTTTTTTTTTTTTGTGTGAATCATTTCATATATCATTGACGAAAGTTAGTTCTATGGAAAAGGGTGAGTATAAAAGAAAAATGGACAAAAGCGTATAAAAGGGTGGTAAGAAAAGAAAAAATTTATTGAATGTGTAAATAAAGTTTGTAATTGTTTTTTGAAATATTGTATTTTATCAGATTACTGTCAGTGAAGAACAATTGTGACTTATGAGGTGCCCATAGGATGCCACATTTTCCTCTATGATGAACTGTATACCAATGAAGATGATTCTGGAATGTTATGAACTGTTATGAACATTGACATGAATATGAGGAACTGTCAAGATGAAGATGTCAAGATGAAGAGATCAAGATTTTATGTTTGTGGTCTTCCCCTTAAATTGAAAATGCCCTTGTAAGACTTGACAGTAGTGGAAAAATATTGACATATTTTTTTTTCAAGGGGGGGAGGAATCTGTTAGACACCTTATTTATATAGGTTAGTTATTTTAGTTATTTAGCGACGCACCATAGTAGACGCATATTGAACGGGACTAGTGACGTTTGGGATATGTTGGGTTAGAGACCGGAAAATCAGTTAGCGTTAGAACATTCCAGGGTAACGACGTGTTTAGTGACAGAGACTTCTACTGTGGCCTTTTATCATAATAAATATATATTAACTTGTTCATCATCGTTGACTACATCTCTTCACCTGTTACAATCGATGTGCCAGTTCTTGTTTGTGTTGTTGGTCAACTACACGTAATACACCCGAACAATTACACCCAAACGATTGCAGAGTAATTGGTTGACTTCAAGACAGCCTGAACTAGCAACATCACAGGATCTAGTATTTACATTAATTAATGAGGTATCTGAAAGTTTTTCAAACGTCGGAAAAGGGCTTCATTTGTCTACTTAAAATGTGAGCTACTTTGAAATAGCTTTGCCAACGACTCATTTTCTTGTCTCTTTTAGCTAATTATTCCCATCTATCTTCCAATGTCTAGGCTGCTGAAACAAAGAGTGCCGTCATATTTGTGTTATAGTGTTTATTTCTTATTCATTTTCTTTACAAATAAAATATTTTGGCTAAATAGGACTTATTACAATGTTCCACGAAAAAAAGTAAAGATCCGTTTACTTTTCCTGGTAGATTATAAATTCAGAGTACACTTTTAGTTTCTTCGGCTCTCTCATTCATAAACTTACACATTTTTAAGGTTATAGTACCAAGTCTACCAATCCATCAGAGAGAAGGTGAGTGCCCTAATGTAGGTAAGATACATTCAAAAACCTTTTTTTTTTCAGAAGAAAAAAAAGGGGGGGGGGCGTTCTACACTTAGTGCCGACGTGTCGGCGGGCCGGATAGAACCACGTCGCGGGCCGGATGTGGCCCTCGGGCCGTATTTTGGGCATCACTGTTCTAGATCTTTGTTATAACCTTTCTCCCCAAATCAGTTTCCTCATTAATTGCAATAGCACAAGCATATTTAATTTTAACGATTCCTATGTAACACTCTGTAGTTTCTCTGGCTTGATAAATATTGAATGGTATTTTCATTTTTTGTTTGTTTAGATTTTACCTACTTTTTTATTCTGTTCATTAATTATTTTTTTGCACACTACAGAAGACAACAAAACAATATGATGAAGACTTCCGCGGACACAGTAATTCTGATAGAATACTAGTTTACAGTGTCAACTTTGTCGGATATAATGGTACTGGAAAAATAACAATCGTGACATTTCAGTGCCTCTTGATATAATACATTATAGTAATACAAATACAATTAAAGTTTCTAGGACACCAGTGGTATCTTTTAGTATTCATTTACAATTTTTTAAATACGAAACAAAAATGAAAAAAGATTAAGCTTTGAGAAAAATTGAATAATTAGCAGCTGTTTCAAAATTTTAATTCGTGCCTATCAGGACTATCCCTATAGACCTAAATGTTATTGTCGTCCCCCTCCACCCTCTTTTTCCCCTGTTCAACACAGTAATATTTTCTTAACCAAATTCTCCCCATCCACCCCCCTTCAACACCTACCTCTAAATACTAACAATGGTTTTATGAATATACAGGGAAAAAAAAATAATAGGACGATATAGAAACAATTAAGCCTAGTTAATATTTAATATAAGTTGATATACATTTTGGTACGACATTCAGAATATTTTGAGGGAGCTTTTTAAATTCTATTTATTATAAGTTTTCACTAAAGTGCATTTTTTTTTCACTTAGGTGTCATCCCTTAGTTTTCATGGTGGTCCCATCTGTTCATGAATCATGGACCCATGAGCAATGAGCCCCTTTGCGTCATTGTTGCTACGCTTCAGGCTGTGGGCCCCTAATGGCCGTGAGCCCGGGTTCAATTAACCCCTTCGCGCCGTGGATGCTACGCCACTGAATGGAGGGATGTGTTGACGTAGGCATGAGCCCCCACATGGGCTGTATCGACACTGGGATGGGTGGAACAAATGTCCACCTCAGAAAAAAGGGACACATTTGAATAAAGCTGGAAATTAATAACACATTCTTTTATATTCTGAAGAATAAGGATGAGAATTGTATCTACTTGACTACGCAGACCCAGTCTTGACCTGCATATTTGACCCCAACTGATGCAAACTAAGTCATTGTCTTTTCTCCGTCTGCGGTTGTATTTGTCGGAAAATGGGCACCGAAAAAAAAATGGCAATCGTTACTGGAGATAACGATCTTTCAGATAATGTGTTGTTGTTTTTTTCAACTATGTGCTACATATTGTGCATGGCTTGGTAATAGATTACTTTTTTGTCGGTCGCCAAATTGTCCGATGTTCTTTTCAAAAGATTCCACTCACCTGAAGCGCAGCATAAGTAAACCTTAATGTCCAGCACTTGAAGACACAGCCCTGAACGTCCAGTTTGTCTGCGCTGTAGTCCTTGGCCAGTGTCTGAAACTCATCTCCTCCGTTGGCCACCTTCAAGCATCCTAAGCTGGCCACTTCGCCCAGGGCTCCTAAATAGATTACAATAGTTTATCGAGAATCAGTACTGCCCAGCCTGCTAACAAATTATAATTAGTCAATGTTACTTATCTACGTCTACGTTACTGGACCAATTAAAAAAGGAAATGTCAAAAGTAAAAGGCGGTCCGTTGTTATACTGGCCACATGACACCTTCGTTGACAGTGTGCCACAGAAACAGATGACATTTAGGGGAACTTCACTGTAGCTTTCTAATTTCCTTACATATCTTTAAAACTAAATCTGGGGGCGAGGTGGCTGAGTTGTTATGCGCTTAGCTTCCGAACCTGGTGTCCGGGTTAGAATCTCGATGAATACTGTGATTTTAAATTTCGGGATTTTTAGGGCGCCCCTGAGTCCAACCAGCTTTAAAAGGTACCTGACTTTAGTTTGGGACAGTCAAGGCGGTTGGTCGTTGTGCTGGCCACATGACACCCTGCTCGTCAACCGTAGTCAAAGAAACAGATCATCTGCCCTATAGACCGCTAGGTCTGAAATGGGAACTGTTCATTACTTTTACTTCAGCTTAAATCTAGCTCCTAAATCTTTCCCTGTCCAAGCTTGTCCCGAACATTTCCGCACTGTTCAACTCTTAGACTTGAGATGTTCATTTCAAGCATGGTACACCAGGGAGTACTGGTCTCAGTGACACTGACAAGGGTTGTGACATGTCACTGTTTGGGTGACTGGCACGCCGAGCACGTCCTATTGACATTGATTATGTCACAACACAGGATGAAAGTAAATGTTGATTTAGTCTGGAACTCCATGCTCTAACATAAGCGCTAAGGATTTTTTTTTCTTTTTTTTTCTATTTTGAACACCAGACGCTGTCGGTGATTCTACGTGTGCTGTGTGTGTATGTGTGTGTGTGTCAGCGCAATGACACACTATGCTTTTATCCTTGTGTTACTTAATTATAAATTAACCTATTTAATAGGCTTTCATGCATGTCATTTTTTTTTATTAACATGTCTGAGTTTTATTCTTTATCTGATTAGATTGTTATCGCCTACTATTTGATAGCTAGGTGCTGGGAGCTACCTGTTATGGTTTGTTATTTGATAGCTAGGTGCTGGGAGCTACCTGTTATGGTTTGTTATTTGATACCTAGATGCTGGGAGCTACCTGTTAATGGTTTGCTATTTGATAGCTAGGTGCTGGGAGCTACCTGTTATGGTTTGTTATTTGATAGCTAGGTGCTGGGAGCTACCTGTTATGGTTTGTTATTTGATAGCTAGATGCTGGGAGCTACCTGTTATGGTTTGTTATTTGATAGCTAGGTGCTAGGAGCTACCTGTTATGGTTTGTTATTTGATAGCTAGATGCTGGGAGCTACCTGTTATGGTTTGTTATTTGATAGCTAGGTGCTGGGAGCTACCTGTTATGGTTTGTTATTTGATAGCTAGGTGCTGGGAGCTACCTGTTATGGTTTGTTATTTGATACCTAGATGCTGGGAGCTACCTGTTAATGGTTTGCTATTTGATAGCTAGGTGCTGGGAGCTACCTGTTATGGTTTGTTATTTGATAGCTAGATGCTGGGAGCTACCTATTAATGGTTTGCTATTTGATAGCTAGGTGCTGGGAGCTACCTGTTATGGTTTGTTATTTGATAGCTAGATGCTGGGAGCTACCTATTAATGGTTTGCTATTTGATAGCTAGGTGCTGGGAGCTACCTGTTATGGTTTGTTATTTGATAGCTAGATGCTGGGAGCTACCTGTTATGGTTTGCTATTTGATAGCTAGGTGCTGGGAGCTACCTGTTATGGTTTGTTATTTGATAGCTAGGTGCTTGGAGCTACCTGTTAATGGTTTGTTATTTGATAGCTAGATGCTGGGAGCTACCTATTAATGGTTTGCTATTTGATAGCTAGGTGCTGGGAGCTACCTGTTATGGTTTGTTATTTGATAGCTAGATGCTGGGAGCTACCTATTAATGGTATGCTATTTGATAGCTAGGTGCTGGGAGCTACCTGTTATGGTTTGTTATTTGATAGCTAGGTGCTTGGAGCTACCTGTTAATGGTTTGTTATTTGATAGCTAGATGCTGGGAGTTACCTATTAATGGTTTGCTATTTGATAGCTAGGTGCTGGGAGCTACCTGTTATGGTTTGTTATTTGATAGCTAGATGCTGGGAGCTACCTATTAATGGTTTGCTATTTGATAGCTAGGTGCTGGGAGCTACCTGTTATGGTTTGTTATTTGATAGCTAGATGCTGGGAGCTACCTGTTATGGTTTGCTATTTGATAGCTAGGTGCTGGGAGCTACCTGTTATGGTTTGTTATTTGATAGCTAGGTGCTGGGAGCTACCTGTTATGGTTTGTTATTTGATAGCTAGGTGCTGGGAGCTACCTGTTATGGTTTGTTATTTGATAGCTAGATGCTGGGAGCTACCTGTTATGGTTTGTTATTTGATAGCTAGGTGCTAGGAGCTACCTGTTATGGTTTGTTATTTGATAGCTAGATGCTGGGAGCTACCTGTTATGGTTTGTTATTTGATAGCTAGGTGCTGGGAGCTACCTGTTATGGTTTGTTATTTGATAGCTAGGTGCTGGGAGCTACCTATTATGGTTTGTTATTTGATAGCTAGGTGCTGGGAGCTACCTATTATGGTTTGTTATTTGATAAATAGCTAGATGCTGGGAGCTACCTATTATGGTTTGTTATTTGATAGCTAGGTGCTGGGAGCTACCTGTTATGGTTTGTTATTTGATAGCTAGATGCTGGGAGCTACCTGTTATGGTTTGTTATTTGATAGCTAGATGCTGGGAGCTACCTGTTATGGTTTGTTATTTGATAGCTAGGTGCTGGGAGCTACCTATTATGGTTTGTTATTTGATAGCTAGGTGCTGGGAGCTACCTATTATGGTTTGTTATTTGATAGATAGCTAGATGCTGGGAGCTACCTATTATGGTTTGTTATTTGATAGCTAGGTGCTGGGAGCTACCTGTTATGGTTTGTTATTTGATAGCTAGGTGCTGGGAGCTACCTATTATGGTTTGTTATTTGATAGCTAGGTGCTGGGAGCTACCTATTATGGTTTGTTATTTGATAGATAGCTAGATGCTGGGAGCTACCTATTAATGGTTTGCTATTTGATAGCTAGGTGCTGGGAGCTACCTGTTATGGTTTGTTATTTGATAGATAGCTAGATGCTGGGAGCTACCTATTATGGTTTGTTATTTGATAGCTAGGTGCTGGGAGCTACCTGTTATGGTTTGTTATTTGATAGCTAGGTGCTGGGAGCTACCTGTTATGGTTTGTTATTTGATAGCTAGTTGCTGGGAGCTACCTGTTATGGTTTGTTATTTGATAGCTAGATGCTGGGAGCTACCTGTTATGGTTTGTTATTTGATAGCTAGTTGCTGGGAGCTACCTGTTATGGTTTGTTATTTGATAGCTAGATGCTGGGAGCTACCTATTATGGTTTGTTATTTGATAGCTAGATACTGGGAGCTACCTGTTATGGTTTGTTAATTGATAGCTAGATGCTGGGAGCTACCTGTTATGGTTTGTTAATTGATAGCTAGATGCTGGGAGCTACCTGTTATGGTTTGTTATTTGATAGCTAGATACTGGGAGCTACCTATTATGGTTTGTTAATTGATAGCTAGATACTGGGAGCTACCTATTATGGTTTGTTAATTGATAGCTAGATGCTGGGAGCTACCTATTATGGTTTGTTATTTGATAGCTAGGTGCTAGGAGCTACCTATTATGGTTTGTTATTTGATAGCTAGGTGCTGGGAGCTACCTATTATGGTTTGTTATTTGATAGCTAGGTGCTGGGAGCTACCTGTTATGGTTTGTTATTTGATAGCTAGATGCTGGGAGCTACCTGTTATGGTTTGTTATTTGATAGCTAGATACTGGGAGCTACCTATTATGGTTTGTTAATTGATAGCTAGATACTGGGAGCTACCTATTATGGTTTGTTAATTGATAGCTAGATGCTGGGAGCTACCTATTATGGTTTGTTATTTGATAGCTAGGTGCTAGGAGCTACCTATTATGGTTTGTTATTTGATAGCTAGGTGCTGGGAGCTACCTATTATGGTTTGTTATTTGATAGCTAGATACTGGGAGCTACCTATTATGGTTTGTTAATTGATAGCTAGATACTGGGAGCTACCTATTATGGTTTGTTAATTGATAGCTAGATGCTGGGAGCTACCTATTATGGTTTGTTATTTGATAGCTAGGTGCTAGGAGCTACCTATTATGGTTTGTTATTTGATAGCTAGGTGCTGGGAGCTACCTATTATGGTTTGTTATTTGATAGCTAGGTGCTGGGAGCTACCTGTTATGGTTTGTTATTTGATAGCTAGATGCTGGGAGCTACCTGTTATGGTTTGTTATTTGATAGCTAGATGCTGGGAGCTACCTGTTATGGTTTGTTATTTGATACCTAGATGCTGGGAGCTACCTGTTATGGTTTGTTATTTGATACCTAGATGCTGGGAGCTACCTGTTATGGTTTGTTATTTGATACCTAAATGCTGGGAGCTACCTGTTATTGTTTGTTATTTGATAACTAGATGCTGGGACCTATGAGACCAATGGCAGGCGAATGTGTGTCATGTTAAACAAAACATTGTTTTCTGCTTTTGACGTCATTTTTTTTCTTCAAAAGTGCCAACAATTACGGCAACTCTAAATAATACAATATGGATTTAATTATTTAAACTAAATTTAATTTACATTAAAGTTCTGACTGTTACGTATATTTTAAAGAGCTTCTTTCAAATGACAAGTGTATGAATGTTAAGGAGTGCTCTCGAAATTCGTAGGCTTCATACATTGTACAGTGGTATGAAATGATCTTAATAAAACGCTGAATTATTAGGCATGGCAATGTCTCAAGACCAAGAGAGTTAGAGTTAGGCCCTGTGCGATTGTCGGTCGTGTTTTTCAGTCATTATAAAACGAGTGTTCTGATAGCCAGCAATAAATACAATCCAGGGTATATCAGGTGCTTCCATCGTGATCCTGTCTACACCTGTCTCCACATACCGCAATGGAGTGGTCTAATGTCTAAATTTTGTAACAACAGTAAACAAACAAACAAAAAAAAAAACAATAGACAAGAGTAAATTAGTTTGACAGGACATTCCAACATGGTACCTAGATTGACGGAGATGCTGTACACTAGTGCTATGTTGACGATGTGTACCTGGCGAGGTAGCATTTGTAGAGAGCTCAAGAAGGACTCAATGACACCACAAGAGAGTAGCGAATGTAGTAAAGAATTAATTAATCCTTAGATTCTTCTACTTGAACACTGTCTGGTTGAGCTAAAGAGAGGAGCCAAAGATAATAATATTGTTCAACTACTGTCAAGAAAACAATTCAAGTTCTAGACTTTATATATATGTTTTTTTTTAAGTTATTTATTTTGCTTTCCGTGAGGTGTTGCAGACATATGTGTTATGTAACAGACGATGTGTGGAGGCGCAGTGACTGAGTGGTAAAGCGCTTGGCTTCTGAATCGAGGGATCCCGGGTTTGAATCCTTGTGAAGACTGGGATTTTTAATTTAGAGCTTTATCTTTATGGCCTCTGATTCCACCCTTATTAGTTTGGGAAAAATAAAGGTGGTAGGTCGTTGTGCTGGCCACATGTTACCACCGTTAACCGTGGGCCACAGAAACAGATGACCTTTACATATTTGCTCTAAACATCGTAAGGTCTGAACGGGAAATTTCCATTCTTTTTGATGATGACTTGTAGCTGAATAGGAGGCCTGGTAAAAAATTCATAGATCAACCTTTTTTTTCTTTCAATTCAACCTTACTCTGAATATCCACCATCTTTTAAAACTGCGCAGATCTAAGCAATGATTCAGAATTAATTGTTTGTGTATGGACTAGATCTAGATTCAAGATATAGCTTTGTCACTAAAGACTAAAGTAAAAAAAAAATGTGGAAAAAATCTTTTATTTGCATAAGTAAAACCGCACAAAGCAGCTAGATTTAATCTAATAGTTGTTGTTACTTACTAGAACGACTGGCTATCGAATGTGTCTGTGGAAGAATTTCCTTGTTTACACTAGATGACTCCTACTCTGCAGTGCTGTGTTCAAACGAGGTTTCAGAGTGTGCAAGAAATTCTCTCAAGAAAGTGTTCATTATTATGTTGATCACAGTGTAATCTGCCCTGGGCTAGATCTAAATGAGTAGTAATGTCCTAATCTGGGTGACTGGTGGGTGACTGGTGTCAATTTTGATCACAGACCTATATAATAATGTTACTATCTCTAGACTGGAAACACAGCCACATTTTCTATCAGATCGTTATGTGCGTAACTCTTTTCTAAGCTGAAAGGGAGTTCGCCATGAGTCTTGAACATCTTTTAAGCAATAATTTTTTTTTAAAGATGAAGTGGTATGGAGAAGCGTGGAGGTAGATTTAGTAGATCCCAAAGAAGAGACTCTGTCAAAAAAACAAAAAGGAATGGGGGGGGGGGTAGCTAGCATGTTTGGTGTATCCGGTGTTTTGTCTAAAACGTTTTATGTTTTTTATAATTGTGTTTAGGCAGTGCATACTTCTTCAAGCTCCTCCTCAGTTTGTCACTTTGAATTGGTTGGCAAATAGAAATACAAATAATGGCTAAAAGAATAGGCCCAACTTTAGAGTGAAATCAATGTCTACCAATCAATGGTTCTCACCACGCTTTTGTATGGTTCTGAGACCTGGGTGCTCTAAGGCTCCTCAAATGCTTCAATTAAAAGTGCCCTTGCTCCATCAGTGTTATACGCTCGGAGGCGGCCTTAGCGGGGCCAGGATTGAGTGTCATACCGAGACCAACAATCACAGCAGGCCTGAACCCTGACCTGTGATGTTTGTTTGTTTTGTAAAATGTTTTACATGTTTCGGATGTTCCTTCAGAGTTGAAGATAGTTTACTTCCTAGTCCAAACCTCCCTCAGGACGACGGGGGATGGCAGCGGGCAGGGTTTGAACCCTCGACCGTCGATAAATCCGAACGACAGTCCAGCGCGCTAACCGCACGACCAGGCAGCCATCCTGTCGCGACCTCTAGGCAGTTTAGACTAAGAGCCTGTAGCCATTTCACAGGTCTCTTGATGTACATCTTTGAGAAAAGACAGGCTTATTGTCATCATTTGGGAAAACTCTTAACCGTTATACTTTTGTCGAACATTTCTCTCTTCAACGAACCGGTCAGCGGGTTTTCCCACGAGAGGGACTATAAATTAAAGAGTAAATGAATAGACCACAGACAGCAATAAGCAAACAACTACCATTAGCGTCATGGCGGAAAACAACAGTTTATTATATTGAACGGGTTGCACCTTTGCGCACCACATCAACACCATTATTATAATCAGCGTACATATTTTGGGAAAAGTAAAGAACGCTTGTGCTGGCTATTGAACACCGATGTGAACAAAAGTCTACAGAAACTGTCGTCCCTTATATGTTCCATAAACCATAGCGTCACACAAACATTCACAGGCACTCGCACACACATTTACAGGCACGCACACACATTTACAGCAATTCACACATTCACAGGCGGCACACACACATTCAGAAAAGCAAAGGTTGATAACCAACTTTGACTATCAGTGTTCTCTTTTATCATCGCTGCATCCGGAATTCAGCAGACGACATTTGGCTGAAAAAGCATGCATCGAGCGCAAACATTAAATACTGAGAAAGAAATGTCCGGTAACGATCAAAGGGTCAATGCTTTCGTGGGGCATTGTGACCTCATCTGCGTCCTAGAGGTCATTTCCACGCGCACTTGTTCAGGTACCACAGTTTACAATCTCATGTTGAACCAGTTGTAAGCCCGATACCATATTCGAATCCCCAAGAAAGACAAGACTAAGTGAAAACACAAAATAAAACTTTCTTTATTGGAATCGAAAGATTTTTTTTGTCTCCCTCTCTCTCCGCCCAGCTTTTAATCGATTCACGCTCTTGCTAGAACACTCACCCGCGAACTCTACCTGCCAACGCTTGGACGAGAGAACTCGGGATTAACTCCTCTTGGCCGTATCGATCCCGTTTTTCTGTGCCACAGATGTATCGGTGGAAACAATACCCTCGCCACAGCAGACGTCAGTTGGAGAGCGCTACACATCGGAACAAATTCGAATTACATATTTGAATCAAATAGAACCCGATAATTTCTAGGACTAATCATATTGTCAGATTTAGAATTTCATCATTGATCCCGTCCACTGTTTTAATATAGACATTTTATTTATATGAGAATGGGAAAATTTCTATAAATATAGTAGCTAGTGTTGAAGCGCTTAGCAATGAGATAGAAATAATTAATTTATAGATTGTGGAAGAATACATTGAAAGAAAGAAAGCAGAAAAGAAAGAAACAGAAAAGAAAGAAAAAAACATTCTGTTTCAAAAGAAAATCAATACCGGCATGTCAATTAATAGGTTGTGCCAGGTCGCTTATAGCGCACGTGTTGCCACAACCAATGGACTTTATCTGACGACTCCATCTACACATCAATAAATAAGTTGGACTCTGATCAAGTAAGGGAAGCTACTACCTTAACAAGTTCGACGACTCAAGGTAAGAATTTGATAGCTACAAATTTATAACAAAATTATTAATATTTTAATACAATTTGTAATTTTGAACATAGTTGTCATTAATATGCAACAACGATTTACGTTTTTATTTGTGTGTTTAGTTTTCTTGTTCCTTTGCATACTTTTAGTATCAGATACTTATAATACTAAACAATTGTATCCATCCTTGTAAGCACACACCTATTCTTATCTTATCTTCATTATTAAAGTACCCAGCTATAAATCCATAACCACCTATTGTTAATCACTCAGTGTAAGGTACCGACTCTGAGTTTCATGGTGGTAAAAGTAAAGCGAGTTTCGCTTTAGACCATTGATGCCTAAAATACGTCCCGCGGGCCGCGACGTGGTCATATCCGGCCAGCCGAAACATCGACACAAAGTGAATAAAATTACCACCAAAAAAAAAAAAAAGGTTGAAAAATGTATCTTTACCTACTTAGGACTGTCATATTTTCTCTGATGGATTGATAGCATGACCTTTAACGTTAATGAACAGAGACTCTGAATGTTGAATCTACCAGGACCAGTGGGCGGATCTTTACTAGTTTGCGGAACATGATAATAAGTCAACATCTTTGTTTAAAAAAAACATATATATCGGCATTATAAAATAATTATGGCTGTATTATGGGTTTCCACCACGAATAAAAGATTGTTTAACTACAACTAGAGATTTGAGGATCGATGTGAATATTAACCAAAAAGAGACCTACACTTTTGCTAACATTTGAAGTAGACAAATGAAGTTATTTTCTGACGCGTGAAAAAGTATAATCGTCAAATTTCACATGAAATGAATGTATCACTACATCAAAAGGGTTCTTGTAAAATAGTTTCAGAACAATTTCAGTTAGTTTTTGTAACTTTTCGGTCATGTGGCCCGCGAGACGAGTGTTGGAAATTAAAATGGCCCGCAGGTCGAATTAGGTTGGGCATCACTGCTTTAGATCATGCGGCCTATAGGGCAGATAATTTTGTTTCTGTGGCCCAATGTTAACGAGGGTGTCGTGTGGCTAGTATAAAAACAAACCGCCCTTACTTTTCCACAACTTCTGCCAGGCACCCATTGGAGCGAGGCCAATCGTTATAGAAGTCCCAAACACTGACCTGCAACATCACAGGTCTGTACGACGTAGCAACAAGCTATTGGTCTTAACTGCCCACAGGTTGTGACGTTGCAGGTCAGTGTTCAGGCACTCTATAACGATTGGCCTCGATTGGAGCAAGATGAACTCAGAGGCGCCCTAGAGATTCCGAATTAAAAATCCCAGACTTCACCAGGACCGATACCGGGACCTTCAGGTTCGTAAGCCAAGCGCTCTACCACTCAGCCAGTGCGTACTCATGTCGAAATCAGTCTACTGCAGATAATAATTCTAATAATAGCGCTACACTTTTTTTGTTGCCTAGTGCCCTTGTGGGTGAGCTCCTGAGATTACATTTGTTCATCACCTTGTGGGTGAGCTCCTGAAATTAAATTTGTTCATCACCTTGTGGGTGAGCTCCTGAAATTAAATTTGTACATCACTTTGTGGGTGAGCTCCTGAGATTACATTTGTTCATCACCTTGTGGGTGAGCTCCTGAGATTACATTTGTACATCACTTTGTGGGTGAGCTCCTGAGATTACATTTGTTCATCACTTTGTGGGTGAGCTCCTGAGATTACATTTGTTCATCACCTTGTGGGTGAGCTCCTGAGATTAAATTTGTACATCACTTTGTGGGTGAGCTCCTGAGATTACATTTGTACATCACCTTGTGGGTGAGCTCCTGAGATTACATTTGTACATCACTTTGTGGGTGAGCTCCTGAGATTACATTTGCTGATCACTTTATGGGTGAGCTCCTGAGATTACATTTGCTGATCACTTTATGGGTGAGCTCCTGAGATTACATTTGCTCATCACTTTGTGGATATTCAAAGAACAAGTTGTAAAGAGCTTTGCACTCTTAGTCTGAAATAGTGCAACTGTCGGAAAGAGTGGCGTAGCTTGGGGAGGAAGAAGGAGTAATGCAAATTTGAAAGTCCCATCGAGCTCCTCCCACCGAGCTCTTCACACCGAGCCCCTCCCACCGAGCTCTTCACACCGAGCCCCTCCCACCGAGCCCCTTCCACCGAGCCCCTTCTCAAGGGGCCCCCCAAATGAGTGTCTGAATATTTTTTTTACATTAAATACTAAGCCACTGTTTTGTTATCTTGCTATTCACCTATTTATACAAAGTTAGTGACCATGTTGCATGTATTCCACACGTTAGACTCATATATTTATTATCTCATGCCATGATGTCGGATGTCAAAATGTAGAGGCCCCTAAAGAGCACGCTACAGCACGAACGATGTGCTGTATAAAACAATTTAAAAAAAACAACCAAAATTAATAAATATACTTTAAAAAAAACAACACAAAGCTTATCTAAGGGGAAGCACTCCATATTTACAGGCATATATTTAAAAAAAATATATAATCTCAATACTGTAAGATTTGTTTCCCTTTTTGGTATAGAATAAAATTAATTGATTAGCACTATTTTATTAATCATTGGTTAATTTTTTTTATTGATTAATGCTTTGTTAGGAAAAAATAATTAACGGTGCAAATGTTCCCTTTGATCCGAGAACGGAAAGTGAAAGAGACAACGTGTACAAACTTTGTACCAGACAGACAGACAGACAGACTCAGTGAGTTGATATAAGTATTTTTTTTTTAAATGTTTATTTCTGTACTTACTTTCATAAATTGAAAAAAAAAATCATTATTCGTTCTTTTTCCCCCTGACATTTCTGTATCAGTAGCTAACTTTTCAAAGTCACGTGGCTTCCGGATTGTCGCCAGGACGATCCAGTTTCATTTATCCCGTCGTGCACGTTGACAGGTTAGGTTCGATGTTTGGATAATCCCCCGCAATTATTTTTATGTGGTCTGTCCGTCTTTTTGTCTGTCTGTCCGTCCGTCCTGTTTACATCGCAAAAACTAGAAAAGATATTTTAAAAAGCCGATATTTTTTATCTTACATTTTTATTTTAATGGGACTGTAGAACAAGTCCTAGCTGCTCCATAGCGTGTGTACTAACTAAGAAAGTAATCCTTAGAGGAAAGACGCTTTACCATGTGTACTTTCAATTTCTTTGTATACAACCTTTGACCTCTACAAAAGTCATTTTGTTTTCATTTCTCTCAAGCAGCTTATAGCAACAATCTCCAGGTTACAAACGGCCAAGGCAGTTGTGTTCAAATTGGTGTCGAAACTGGATAGCTTAGCTAATTAAAAAGTAGTTTATTTATAGAAACAGCAAAGCAAATCTTTTTTTTTTTAAGTTATTATAATCGTTTCCAAGACTTCACATTTTCAATTACCGCCCTTGTTACATGAATGTCTCTTGATACATGAACATTGTTTAATTTCAAATCACACTTTGAGATGGGCTTTTTAATTTCCATACTTTTTTTTTAGAAAAACAGAATGAAATGGGGCAGAGGTTAAGGTAAAGTCAGGAATAGCCCTCTAAGTCCTAAACTAACACCCAAATATTGCAATGTTTTAAAAGTCTAGTAGTTTTGTTTCGACATTTGTTTACAGTCAAGCTTCACACTGTTTTATAGATTGACGACAATGTGTCAAGATTTTGTTTTTGTCATGGTCTTTCAATATGGCATCCTTGACATAGTGTATTTTGTCTATTTAGTTCAAAATCTTTCTCAATAGTCATCTTTTCAATGCCTTGTTTTTTATGTTCATTATATCGCCACCACATTTCTTTACATCGTTTTCTTTTCTCCCTCCTCCTCTCTCCCTCTCTCTCTCTCTCCCTCTCTCTCTCCCCATCTCTCTCTCCCCCTCCTCTCTCGCGCTCTCTCTCCCTCCCTCTCTCTCCCTCCCTCCCTCTGCCTCTCTCCCTCTCTCTCTCGTTCTCTCTCCCTCCCTCTCCCTCTCTCTTTCTCTATTTCTCCCTCCTCTCTCTCCCCCTCCTCTCTCTCTCCCTCATCTCTCTTACCCTCCTCTCTCTCTCCCTCCCTCCCTCTCTCCCTCTCCCTCTCTCTCGCTCTCTCTCTCCCTCCCTTTCTCTTTCTCTCTCTCCCTCCTCCCTTTCTCCCCCACCTCTCTCTCTCCCTCCCTCTCCCTCTCTCCCTATCTCTTTATCTCTCTCTCCCTCCTCTCTCTCATTCCCTCCTCTCTCTCCCTCCCTCTCTCCCTCTCCCTCTCTCCCCCTCCTCCCTCTCTCCCTCTCCTCTCTCTCTCCCTCCTCTCTCTCCTTCTCCTCTCTCTCTCCCTCCCTCTCTCTCTCCCTCTCTCTCTCGCTATCTCTCTCTCCCTCTCTCCCTCTCCCTCTCTCTCGCTCTCTCTCTCCCTCCTCTCTCTCTCTCTCTCCTACTACTCCCTCTGTTACGCTCCTCTATGTCTCTCCCTCCTTTATCTCTCTCTCCCCCCCTCCTCTCTCTCTCCCTTCTCTCTCTCCCCCTCCTCCCTCTTTCACGCTCCTCTCTGTCTCTCCCTCCTCTCTCTCTCTCTCCCCCCTCCTCTCTCTCTCCCTCCTCTCTCTCTCTCTCTCTCCCTCCTCTCTCTCTCCCCCTCCTCTCTCTCTCTCTCTCTCCCTGTATGTTATTGCTTAAGGCGTGTCTACACGATGAATGTGTAATCAGTGAGCATATGACTGTGATTAAGTTTTCCTTTTAGTTTTCTTCCAATAATCTGCCACAAACACAAGGACATACACCTAGCGGCTTCAACACTGCGTGGAACTTAAAGCGTCACTATTAGTTAGACGACAGTTTTATATTTATATTTTAAACTGCTGTCCGTTTTCTTTAAACGTATGCTCAATAATGATAATAACATTAATAAATATATAATGAAGTTGTTAAGACAGGTAAAGAGATATTTATCTGAAAACAAA
Source organism: Biomphalaria glabrata (assembly GCF_947242115.1). NCBI lineage: Eukaryota > Metazoa > Mollusca > Gastropoda > Planorbidae > Biomphalaria > Biomphalaria glabrata. Next base: position 10,572,384 of record NC_074713.1, read on the forward strand.
CAACAAAGAATAGGAAGGGGGTAGAAGCGGGCAGATGCTACATCACTCTAGTCCACTAGGGCTACTCTATTGATGTGCGCTGCGTAGCGCTCCGGGCTCTAATTGTACAGTCTCTATTGCCTACCACGATCTGACTCCAGGCTCTTGAAATATGCATACTGATATTGATTCACTTCACTTGTTGGTCCACGACTGAACGACTGTAACACTAGAATGGCTGAAGAAATGTTACTGTAAATAATTGCTAGCTTAATGAAGCATTTTTTTTTGTATTGTAATGCACTTAATTGTTTTATTTCAGAATTTTGTGTATAGCGTTTAGAAAGCTGTTGATGTTTCGTGTATAGGCTTGTACTATTAGGTCCCCGTACTTCTAGTGAGTCACTAATGACTATAGTCGAGTTAGTTTAGTAACTTTAGTAGGACGCAATTATAAACAGGATCTAGCCAGTACATTCCATTGTTTGGCTCCACCACTCTAGTTCTGCAATTAGCCTCCATGACCAAGGAGCGCATCAATTTGGTTAGAGTGACCAGAACTATCCCTTTATCTATCCAAATGGTATAAATTGTGCCAATGTGCCATAAAATCGTTAAAAAAATGTGCGCTTTGCAAGTGCTGTAATTCTGGCCAGTAGTTCAGGTTTAGTTTCTTCGCCGGAAAAGATAGCTCCGAGGTATTTGAAACTTCTGACACTTTTAAGGCCTCTGTGGTAAGGAATCGAAACATTTTAAGAGAGAACACTCCAGCCTGATTTATATTGAGCTCAGGACGGATTTACCACAATGCCAGACTGGGAACCCGCCTCGCCTTTAAAGGGCCCAACATTTGAAAATTATAAAATTTTAACAAAATAAAAAAAAAAGGGGGGAAATGATTAAATTTAGAGATATTCTATTTCTTCACAAATAAGACATGCTTTTAGGTTTATCAAGACTCTAAAGTGCATTTCTATTGAAGGGTTTGGAGGCCTCCTTTCATATTCAACACTTGGTTAAGCTATTGGGCTTTTCCCTAATTCAATAAACACAAATGTTATCGAGTGGCTTGTGAATCATGGAGGAAATTATCATTGAGCCCCTACCCTCTCTCTCTCTCTTTCTCTCTCTCTCTCTCTATCTTTCGTTATCTCTCTCTCTCTCTCTTGTTTATCTCTGTATAAAGTCTTAGAAAACAAAAATTCAAATCGAACTGAGAATTCTAGGTTCAAGCATTCTTCACTGGGATCTCGTCCTCTGGAGATGTATTGCCAAGCTCAAAACTACACACACAACTTTAAAGTTAGATGCATTGAAGTTTTTATTGAGCTCACTTGGATCCAGGCGTTAAGAAGACATGAAATTAACTCTCTCTCTCCGTATTTATTTTTTCACGGTTTGACGAATTTCTTCATTTTGCTCAATACTATTTCATTCCTCTGTTATGATTGAGCTTCAATAGTTTTGTCGTTTGTTATCAGAAAATGTTTTATTTGGTCTAGAATTAAAGGGGAAATGCATGCTCTTTTTATATAACACAAAATAAAGTTTATAAAATTAAACAATAATTTAATTTAATGATATCAAATCAGCGATGTTATCGTCAATTAGGAGAGAAAGAGTTAAGATTGACAGTTTCAACACTCTCCAAGCTGTGCCTTTGTTTAGCCATTCAATTAGGTCAAGGAGAAAAGCGAGATGATGTGCCCTGGGCGCACTCAGACGACATTCTTTGGAAACATATGATTACCACCAGCCTCGTTTTGATTAAAGAAGGCATGTGTGTTTGCCAAACTAGTGTGTCTGACGTGTAGGCAAAGTGTGCTCAGATTGAGCAGGCTGTTCTACCTATAACATCATTATCTACATTAAACCCAGGAAAAATAAGCAAAATTTTTAAAAATCTAAAAAAAAAAGGGATTGAACTGCACAATTGTTACAATATATATCAATACTGTACTATTTCTTTCCCTTTAGTTATTTTTTTATTGATGCATGTGTTGTTATCAACAATAAATAATTGTGCAAAAGTTTCAACTTGATCCCAGGACAGGAATTAGGTGAAATAATGTGTGCAGGATTTGTACCAGACAGACAGAGTGAGGTGATGTAAGCTTTGTAAAAATAAATATTAGATTCTTTTTTTTTCTACCTCTGACCTACAAGGTTCACTGTAGCCGCCCACTGACTTCACCTTTTTTAAGAATGTTCACTGTCTCCTCCTATGTTACCCCTCTCGTCATTAACTATGGGTAACGGTCCGTGTCCTTCTGTACCTTCTCGTTCTATTTAGAATGGTTGACTGCACAAATAAGAGGAATGTCTTCCATGTACAGTGGCGACCCTCTTTTTCACTGTTTCACAATCACCTTCCTGACTGACAACCCACACAGAGAGCCTGCTTCTCATTTTGCTGGACCTTCCACTCTCGTTGTTCCTTTTTGTAACTCATGGCGGATCAAACAGCACTCGTTTCTACTTTCACTTAGCCGGAATCACCTGTTCCATATGATCTGTCTCTTCTAGTTGTTTTAACAATATATTACCAGTGCTGAACAGTACGCTAAAGCACACCATAAGCGTCTGCGCAGGAGTAAAGTTATAATATTAATAAAATCTTCTCAAGAGACCTGCTTTTTTGGCGGCCCCTGAAAGGGGAAAAGACGCTATTAGTTTTGTGCTTAATGTCTGTCTTTCTGTCCGTCTGTCCGTCCGTCCCGTTTAGATCTCGTAAACTAGAAAAGATATTGAAAATCCGACATCACAATATTTCAGACCATTCAAAGTTCTGATGCAACGGCTACTTTTTTTTTTCTGAAAGCGAAAAATCTAATTTTTAAAATCAGTTATGCAAGCAGTTTTTAAAGAGAAAAAGCTAATTAGTATGCATTATAAGTTAGACCTGATTTAAAACGAATAGTAATCTTGTAAACATCATTTTCCTGAAAATCTGTCGTTGTTCAATAAGTTTTCGAGGATTTAAATAAGAGATTGAGCCTTCTCAAAACAATTAGATCAATTATAAGACATCAGTTAGGCCACTGGAGGCGCGGTGGCTGAGCGGTAAAGCGCTTGGTTTCCGAACCGGTGGTCCCGGGTTCGAATCCTGGTGAAGAGAGGGATTTTCATTTTTGGGCGCCTCTGAGTCCACTCAGCTCTAATGGGTATCTGACATTAGTTGGGGAAAAGTAAAGGCAGTTGGTCGTTGTGCTGGCTACATGACACCCTCGTTAACCGTAGGCCACAAAAAACAGATGAACTTTACATCATTTGCCCTATAGACCACAAGGTCTGAAAGGGGAACTAGTTAGGCCAGGTTCACATCTCACTTTACATTCACTTTCACCTATCCTTTGATCTGCGGGACCGTTGGGGCACTACACAAGATCTGTTAACCTTCTTTCTCCATTCTTATCTCTCATTTGTCTTTGATATAATTTCATTCGGATGTTCTTTCTGAAAATATTGATGCCTGCCTGGGTGGACCACTTCGGGGGCCGATTTTAAGTTTGTGTTTCCACACAAACTGTCTTTTGTAACCTTGTTTCCTTTATATTATTCCAACCTTTATAGAGAACATAGAATCTTGTCGTTAGATCAAACCAATTTATATACAGAACATTAACGTGTAGTTAACATATTGAAATTAAAACAAAAGGCCTTATATTCCCTAACATACATCTTCATATAATTCAATCCAAATAAAAAAACTCAATACAATCTATGGCCTTCTTTCTAAATCGCTGACCAGCACGCCAAGTAAATCCTCCAGTGAGAGAGATTAATATTAATTGTAGTGGAAATAAAGTTCCATAGAAACAATGGCCCCAGTTAACGTTAGGTTGCGTGCTGAGCACTGCTAAACCAGTTTGTTCTCATCTGCTTTGCGTGTTAAGTCTTAGTCAAGGCCATTGTACATTTCTATGATCTGATCGCCAGGGGAAACCAAATTCAATAAATTTATATGTTGTTGTTAAGTTCTTTTCTTTTTTTTTTTAAAGATAAAGCATAACGTTTAGTTTTGTTCAATTATTGATAAGTTTTACATTTTCAGATACAAAATTTCGAAATAGAGATTTCGATGGAGATTGTCTTTCATTTAAAATGGAATCTCCAAAGTAATAGTCTATAGATTTGTAGATGTTTAACACTTTTATTTGTATGCCTGGCCACTTTAAGATGCAACGTTAATATGGACTTTTATTGCTTTATTATTAATGTAACAGTAACCATTTAACTGGAGGCGCGGTGGCTGAGCGGTAAAAAAAAAGCGGTTGGCTTCCGAACCGGGGTCCGGGGTTTGAAGCCTGGTGAAGACTGGGATTTTTTATTTCGGGATCTTCGGGTGCCTCTGAGTCCACCCAGCTCTAATGGGTACCTGATATTAGTAAAAGGCGGTTAGTCGTTGTGTTGGCCACATGACACCCTCGTTAGGGTTAGGGTAACTAGGAAATTTTATGTTAATTTTTCTCAAACTTTTTTTTTCAACTCATATAGAAACACTATTTTAAAAAGTTACTTCCTTCAGGCCGTGCAGTCTATTTGGGGCAGATAGTTTAAAACTTAACTGTGATTGACTGTTAACGAGGGTGCCATTTGGCCAGCACAACGAAAACAAGCTTTTACTTTCCCTTACTAATACCTGGTACCCTATAATGTTGGGTGGTGTCCCAAAAGCTCTAATCCCAAAAAATCTTTATTTGGAATTTTAAGATTTGAACTCGGCCCTCCCTCAGTTGAAAAGCACCAACAGCCGAACACCTCGCCTTTGAAATAAAAAGAAACATTATATTTTAGTTGGTTATAACAAGTGAAAATATATAATTCGTCCATAACAAGTAGATAACAACTCGGCAGTGTGTCAGTTATATTAAGTAAAACTGTGAACACAAGAGGAGCTACTTTGTTTTCATTATTCCGAGAAACATTTGATAAAACCCAGTCAATACCCAAATTTTGCGGCCAGGTACTAGGCTAGGTTGCCAGATTGATTGTATTTGTTGTTACACTGCACTAGCCTAAATGTCAAGATCAAAAGAACTCTCCAGCATACTCTATTTCATGAAAACAAAAAAACATTGGCTGGAAAACAATCAAACACATCTCCATGACAACACTGAACAATACAATTAAGAATGACTAATTGAAGAGAAAACAATGTCCTTGCCAATTATTTGATTTTTATTTAATATTAAATATTTTATTATTAGATTAAATTAGAATTTCGCCATCTCATTAATGGCTCAAAAAGAGCTTGGCTGTTTTCTTGTTTAAATACTACAAAATGTGATTTGTTGTACTGACAATGATACTCTTAGAAATTACTTTTCTGTTTCTAAGCAAGTGTGTAAGCTTCGTGCGTACCTAAAGGTCAACGTCTGTGACACAATGTCGTGGACTCGAGGCTAATGCTTGCTGACAGTTTGATAGGACATGTCAGTGATTCAGTCACAGACCTAATAGATTTTTCGTCACGTGTCGACATTCTATAACCGCCTTTCTCAAACTGAGGTACATTCAAGATTTCACGTCCGAATTCTCAAACTGAAATAGTGCAGTATCACATGTCCACATTCAAGAACTGGGGCATGTGTGCGATTAGAGGGAACTGGGGTATGAGTGACCTTAGAGGGAACTGGGGTATGTGTGACATTTGAGGGAACTGAAGTAAGTGCGACATTAGAGGGAACTAGGGATTTTCTTTTCATTCAAATTCCAAAAAACCAATCCTGATAAGAAAACTCAGTTGCAGTTGTAGCAATCTTGTTGTTTAGGACTATTTTAGATGGTTGAAGTTTCTGTGTGCATCTTTTCTTTTTTTTATTTCTTTTTATGTTGTTGGTTTTTTATACAGAACTACATTCAGGGAGTGAGCGTCTAGGTTTATCTCGCTAAAGCAAGGTTTTGATCAGGTTTAGTTTCAAATTGATTTCGGAAGATAGGGAGAAAAGTGTTCAGTTTAAAGATGTGAGTCCCTTGTCAGGTTTGTCTATGTGTAGACTTAGACTTAGGTCCTCCCGCGCCTGTTTGCTATGTGTAGATATCAATAATTCAAACAATCTTGTCACTGACAGCATTTCTTAACCTTTTCTTTCCAGCATTCACTTTATCAATAAAAGTAAAAGTACGAGTTTGAATTTTCAATATTTCATTCGGTATGTATATTTCCATGAGGAGTGATGACGTTAGTATGAAGTATGAAACAAAAGCAACTCTATGACATCACATACACATGTTAAATATATGAATCTGTATTTCAATTAAATATTCCAGACCCTGCGGTCTCATAGGACGATGCCAACACTATAATATGTTCAAATACTCTAGTGCTCCGCCCGACAGCCAGGACACCGACCCAAGACACTCGCGGGCTCAGTAATCAAAGTTAGCCCGGTACAAAGTTCTACCTAATGGGGAGGGTGGGGACTGCTTACTCTGCCGCCATACACCCCAAGGACAACGTAGTTCATGGGCCCTAAAGAAAGCAGCCTGATACAAATCACCTTCACCTGTCCGTTTTTCTGTTGAACTGTTGGGGCGCCACACAAGATCTGTTGACCATCTTTCTCCAATCCTCTCTGTTTTTGCCTTGGCTAGATTTTCTTTCAATGGCAGGTCTGTTGTCTTTCCATCGCTTTCTCTGTCTGCCTTTTCTTCTTTTTCCTGGTGCTGTTCCCTGAAGGAAGGTCTTTGCGAGCCCTGAGGACAGGGCCGGCCCTAACAATTGAGGGGCCCTATGCGAAACGGATTGCGCGGCGCCCAGTTAGTGCAGGGATAAGAATAATTAGTGAAAGTTAAGATTAAAAAATAAATTAGTCTTTGCATTTTATTCATTTTTTTTTTACTAAATACAAAATCACAATCAAATTAACTTTACAAGCCATCTACAGTAGATTGTAGTTCTCACACAAAAAGTCGATAAACATTCAGATCTGCCTCTTAGACTTACTGTCGACTAGCAAAATATCGCTTTTTTTTTTTTTAAGAGATCAAGATAAATTTAGATGTATATTTATTTGCCAGTGACTATTAAAGTAAATTAGGCATTCGGACTTCCTCTTATAGTTAAAATTTGCTCTATTAGTTTGTTTTTTTAAATGAAAGCTGGCAATGCCGTTTTTTTTAATCGTTCATATGATTGGCGTTTTTCATATTAAATGACAACTCAAAATGAAGATTTGGTCTTTATTTCAGGAGATTTTTTATGACTTTTCTGGAGATTTTAATAATTTCGGGAGATTTTCAGGAATTTTTTTTTTAATTTTGCTACTTCAGATTTCCAGAAGCTCCTGGCCGCGGAAACCCTGTTATAATATTTAGATATGATAATTTAATAATTTAATAATTTACAACTAGAATAAGCGCGGGGATTACGAAAGTGCGGGGCCCACTGTGGTCGCATATGTTGCAGTGGCCTAAGGCCGGCCCTGCCTGAGGACCTTGTGATATGGCCAAAATGTTTTCGTTTCCGTGTTTTGATGGTTGTCAAACAAATACACAAGTAAACAAATACACAAGTAAACAAATACACAAGTAAACAAATACACAAGTAAACAAATACACAAGTAAACAAATACACAAGTAAACAAATACACAAGTAAACAAATACACAAGTAAACAAATACACAAGTAAACAAATACACAAGTAAACAAATACACAAGTAAACAAATACACAAGTAAACAAATACACAAGTAAACAAATACACAAGTAAACGAATACACAAGTCGAATAGGCCATCAAGAAAATAACAATAGAAAGAAGCAATAGACACTGCCATATTGTCTGTATGCCCATTGCACTCACTACATCAGTGAGCTGGTGCTTCTGTGTTATTGACTAGGACACACTTGAGTGGCCCATGTTGAGTTACCCAAAGAGTTCAATTGTTAATGTCCCTCGGTTCTCGTGTGACAGGCGCTGCCAAGTTTTTTGTTGTTGTTTTTTTTTGTTGTTGTTGTTTTTTCTAGCTAGTTGTTCAGACTAGGATGTCGAACCCGAGAATGGGCCGAGAATTATAATTAGTTGTTTTTTTAATTTAAATTGGCGTTATTCAATTAGGTTTAAAGTCAAGGTCCAGTGGCGGCTGATTGGAAGGAAGCAGTAGCATTTTTCTCTGTCACCCTTCAGTTTGCAGATAAAATATTTCCCTTGAAGTTCTGTTTAGACTAAATCACATTTTTTTAGCAATCCCGACCGTCCTATTGTTGTAAATAGCCATTATGTGATTACTTCATGTTTACGTCGGTCGTTAAACTCATGACTTCTTCTTGCCTTATCATGTCGATGAATGCTATTTCACATTCATATTGCAATAATGGGCCAGAACACTTTAAAGCTGCAGCAATATGTTATGAATATCGCAATTTATAATTATAAAATATTTACATCTAATGTCTTCTAGAAAATATAATTATCAAGTAATCAATGTAGGATTGTACTGATGAGTTTTACACTCGGTGAGATTCAGACAAGCCTCTCACTCGATGAGATTCAAACTAGCCTCTTACTTGATGAGATTCACACAAGACAAGCCTATCGCTTGATGAGATTCACACTAGACAAGCCTCCCGTTTGATGAGATTCACACTAAACAAGCCTTTCACTTGATGAGATTCACACTACACAAGCCTCTCACTTGATAAGATTTACACTAGACAAGCATCTCAATTGATGAAATTCACACTAGACAAGCATCTCAATTGATGAAATTCACACTAGACAAGCATCTCAATTGATGAAATTCACACTAGACAAGTCTCTCAATTGATGAGATTCACACTAGACAAGCCTCTCACTTGATAAGATTCACACTAGACAAGCCTCTCACTTGATAAGATTTACACTAGACAAGCATCTCAATTGATGAAATTCACACTAGACAAGCCTCTCAATTGATAAGATTTACACTAGACAAGCCTCTCACTTGATAAGATTCACACTAGACAAGCCTCTCACTTGATAAGATTTACACTAGACAAGCATCTCAATTGATGAAATTCACACTAGACAAGCCTCTCAATTGATGAGATTCACACTAGAAAAGCCTCTCACTTGATAAGATTCACACTAGACAAGCCTCTCACTTGATAAGATTCACACTAGACAAGCCTCTCACTTGATAAGATTTACACTAGACAAGCATCTCAATTGATGAAATTCACACTAGACAAGCCTCTCAATTGATGAGATTCACACTAGACAAGCCTCTCGCTTGATAAGATTCACACTAGACAAGCCTCTCACTTGATAAGATTCACACTAGACAAGCCTCTCACTTGATAAGATTTACACTAGACAAGCATCTCAATTGATGAAATTCACACTAGACAAGCCTCTCAATTGATGAGATTCACACTAGACAAGCCTCTCACTTGATAAGATTCACACTAGACAAGCCTCTCAATTGATGAGATTCACACTAGACAAGCCTCTCACTAGTTAAAATTCACACTAAACAAGCCTCTCACTTGTTGAGATTCACAGTAGACAAGCCTCTCAATCAAGTCTAAAAAACCAAGGGACTTGAAGATAATAGTAGATTGTAACAAGTTGTTATGTAACAAGGGACGTTAAGAATAATTCATATGAATTATGCGTTGCGTTTTATTCTCTAGTTCTCTACCCTTCATTCTCACTCACCAAGAACAGAACACTATTTTTATTTTTTTATTTCAATATTACATTATGCATGCGTTGAGTGCACATAAGGTGGATTGAAAAGCAAAAAACTTACAGACATGAAAAAGTCAATTAATAAACTGATTCACCACAGTCACATCAAGCCACATAAACTAATCCAGGCAATAAACCAATCAAGCCAGTCAGATTAATCTATTCAAATGTATTCAAAGCAAAATATATGCCGTTCGTAACGAGAGCAAAATTGTCTAGTCCAGCCCAGTCCAGATCATGTCTACATTGATGTCACGTTTCGCCTCTACTACCAAATGGCTGTATAGAAAAAACATGCATATATGTAACCCTGCCGGACCAATTAAAACAAAGGACGTTTGGGCCACGAGGCCTTCCTCAGCTACAAAACAAACAATAACACCTAATGGCGCATACAAAAATAATGTGGGCAGCAAGAAGACTTTTTTGTCTGAGAAGTTTTGTCTGGGGAAATTCTTATTTTACAAATTACAAACGTTCCTTAGATTATTATTATTATTATAAATTATTATTGTTAGAAACGAACGAGTAGCCATTCTCTGGCGCTGCCAGGGTCGAGTTGCGTTAAAGAGAGACACAATCCATTGTAGTCTCCCTTTATCCGTTTCCACTGAGGAATTTTCTGGTGATGTGGCAGGTGTGCAGAAGTGCCGCCCTCTGACAGGCAACGTACACGTTATTGCTCCCAAACCCATTCTCGAATCAAGTTGAAACTTTCCACGATTATTCTTTTGTACCTAACAAAACATAAACCAACTAAAAAATTTTAAAAATTGTCAATTAATAATTGGTAATTTTTTTGTTTGATATTGAAAAAGGGAAATATGTTCTACATTACGGATATAGGCCTATATATTTGTAAATATGGAATTTACCCCCTTTGATAACCTTTGTTGTTTTTTTTCAAAGTACTTTTATATTTTGGTTGTTTCTTGGAAAACATCGAGCATGCTTAGCTTGACATCAACTTAACCCTTTCTTCCCAAGCAGTTCACTCATCTTTAAAGGTCGCCACTAGCGTCTTTGTTTACTGTGGATTGACATGAATGTCGCAATGCGCATATAATTATAATTTCTCCCCCCCCCCCCACTGTCTTTCTTGTTTTATTTTAAACTTAATGTTTTTTAAATAACTGCATTGTGTCTCGCTATCCATGATGTATTTCTTCAAATCAAGGTTTGTAGTTAGCTGAATGCTTAGGCTACGGCATCTTTTGTGTGCTTCTATTAACCCTTTACTCTCTAGTAATGTTTTTATTTCACATGTTTCGGGTGCTCCTTCAGAATGGAAGAGTATTACATTTAATCCTAAGCCTCCCCAGGGATTGCCGGTGATGGAGGCAAGCAGGGCTCGAACCCGAGACTTTCGAGACGAAAGTTCAGAGAGCATACCATTTGACCAGGAAGCCATCTAGTAATATGAGCGTTAAAAACTTCTTTATTAATAACCAGTAGCGTAGAAACCATTGCGTCCTGACCCATGATTATTGGATGCCATATGGGCTCTAGAAAAAAAAATTATTTAAATTGATCGGATTTAGACCATTCGCTAGACGTGCCAGAAGTCAAAACCTAGTTGAGTGTATTGACATGAGTACCTGCAAAAGGTAGTCTCTACATTGAATGCCTTATTGTAAATGAACAAAAACTAACAAGATGACTCAATTTGGTTTATTATATCATATTACTTGAACCCTTGTACGCTACTGTAAATACTTAACTCTCAAGTATGTTTCTAAATTTGCAGTATAACACATTTCATCAAACGTTCCAACACTTTCTCCCTACTGAAAAATCTCCTTACCGTTTCTTTCGTTCGCCTCATATATCGTGCCTTTAGAGTGTTCGTCTCATAGATCGTGCCTCAAGAGTGTTCGCCTCATATATCGTGCCTTAAGAGTGTTCGTCTTATAGGTCGTGCCTTAAGAGTGTTCGTCTTATAGGTCGTGCCTTAAGAGTGTTCGTCTCATAGATCGTGCCTTAAGAGTGTTCGTCTCATAGATCGTGCCTTAAGAGTGTTCGTCTCATAGATCGTGCCTTAAGAGTGTTCGTCTCATAGATCGTGCCTTAAGAGTGTTCGTCTTATAGGTCGTGCCTTAAGAGTGTTCGTCTCATAGATCGTGCCTTAAGAGTGTTCGTCTCATAGATCGTGCCTTAATTAAGAGTGTTCGTCTTATAGATCGTGCCTTAAGAGTGTTCGTCTCATAGATCGTGCCTTAAGAGTGTTCGTCTCATAGATCGTGCCTTAAGAGTGTTCGTCTCATAGATCGTGCCTTAAGAGTTTTTTCTCATAGATCGTGCCTTAAGAGTGTTCGTCTCATAGATCGTGCCTTAAGAGTGTTCGTCTCATAGATCGTGCCTTAAGAGTGTTCGTCTTATAGGTCGTGCCTTAAGAGTGTTCGTCTCATAGATCGTGCCTTAAGAGTGTTCGTCTCATAGATCGTGCCTTAAGAGTGTTCGTCTTATAGATCGTGCCTTAAGAGTGTTCGTCTCATAGATCGTGCCTTAAGAGTGTTCGTCTCATAGATCGTGCCTTAAGAGTGTTCGTCTCATAGATCGTGCCTTAAGAGTGTTCGTCTCATAGATCGTGCCTTAAGAGTGTTCGTCTCATAGATCGTGCCTTAAGAGTGTTCGTCTCATAGATCGTGCCTTAAGAGTGTTCGTCTCATAGATCGTGCCTTAAGAGTGTTCGTCTCATAGATCGTGCCTTAAGAGTGTTCGTCTCATAGGTCGTGCCTTAAGAGTGTTCGTCTCATAGGTCGTGCCTTAAGAGTGTTCGTCTCATAGATCGTGCCTTAAGAGTGTTCGTCTCATAGATCGTGCCTTAAGAGTGTTCGTCTCATAGATCGTGCCTTAAGAGTGTTCGTCTCATAGGTCGTGCCTTAAGAGTGTTCGTCTCATAGGTCGTGCCTTAAGAGTATTCGTCTCATAGGTCGTGCCTTAAGAGTGTTCGTCTCATAGATCGTGCCTTAAGATTGTTCGTCTCATAGATCGTGCCTTAAGAGTATTCGTCTCATAGGTCGTGCCTTAAGAGTGTTCGTCTCATAGATCGTGCCTTAAGAGTATACGTCTCATAGGTCGTGCCTTAAGAGTGTTCGTCTCATAGATCGCACCGTAGCGTTTCACTGTCGACTCTGCTCACATTTACATCCAACAGGTTCTCCAACTTACCATCTACTCTAAGTAGTAAAAGTGCATTACTAAGGCAAGGTCAGGGTGAATGAGCATATTCAATGATGAATTCCATACAATCCTGTTGATATTTCCATTCTCGTCGTGAGGCTAGTGACCTCGACCATCTCAAATTGCTTTTGTCTGTTTAAAGTACTGGTATTTAAAATCACATTCCTCTATTTTGTATTTGACATCTAGATCAAGTATCTCGGGATTTCTTTAGGAGGGTGGGGGAGTTACAGTGATTGTCCTCCTTGAGTTTAAATCGTAGAGCTTGGGTGACATGAAAGCTATCTAACTATCTAAAATTCTAAGCTATAGTTACAACGTTGTTTAGTAAAGCCCAATAGAAAAGAAGCTCCCGACCTGGAGCAAATCTATATTTGTTCAGAGTTGTTGTGTAAAATAACAATAGACGCAGGAGCATTGTCGACGTGTCAATAGTGTGGATAGGATTACTCGAACACATTGTAGCGTAAAACCCAGACACTTTGAAAAACAAAACCAAGTTTTATCCAGGGAAGTGTACAAGGCTATAATGCAAGTCCACCACGTCAAAATAATCTCCACCGTCAGACGATAAGGCTCTTTAAAAAACACAGACACAATATGTCTGATACCCAGGAAGTAAGCGTGAATAAGCTAAAGAAAAAAACAACAACATTGAAGCCTCGTGGGACAGAGGTCAGAGTTCGAGACTAAATCAGCCTTTTATTTCATTCGCTCTGGTGTTTGGACCTGCACTGTGCATGGAGTGGCGTGTCAAAACCAACAGGACTTGCACAATGTGTCAGTCGCATAAATAGGGATATGTCACAGAGAGCATTCCTTAACAGGCAATGTTGGTGTGAAAGGTTAAATACGAGGTCATTCGAAGAGGTTGACAAGGTTAGAATGAAGTCATAGGTCACTGTACCTTCAAGCTAAAAGACAAGTCACTGTACCTTCATACTACAAGACTAGGTCACTGTACCTTCAAGCTACAAGACTAGGTCACTGTACCTTCAAGCTACAAGACAAGTCACTGTACCTTCACACTACAAGACTAGGTCACTGTACCTTCAAGATACAAGACTAGGTCACTGTACCTTCATACTACAAGACTAGGTCACTGTACCTACAAGCTACAAGACAAGTCACTGTACCTTCATACTACAAGACTAGGTCACTGTACCTTCAAGCTACAATACTAGGTCACTGTACCTTCATACTACAAGACTAGGTCACTGTACCTACAAGCTACAAGACAAGTCACTGTACCTTCAAGCTACAAGACTAGGTCACTGTACCTTCAAGCTACAAGACAAGTCACTGTACCTTCAAGCTACAAGACTAGGTCACTGTACCTTCAAGCTACAAGACTAGGTCACTGTACCTTCAAGCTACAAGACAAGTCACTGTACCTTCAAGCTACAAGACTAGGTCACTGTACCTTCAAGCTACAAGACAAGTCACTGTACCTTCAAGCTACAAGACTAGGTCACTGTACCTTCAAGCTACAAGAACTAGAAAAGTAATATTAGAAGTGGCCTATAACATATTGCTTTATTCAACACTACTTCACATTCGACAGCTGTGCTGGGTCGGACACTTAGCCCGCATGAGGACGACCGCATGCCAAAAGCTATCTTCAAGGAGGACGGCGTAACAGAGATGCCCCATCCACTTTGACGCCTTTTTGCCCTCACTGGCGTAGAGGAAAGTATCTGGTACCAGATGGTCTTTGACACTTGGAGAGCGCTCATGGAGGCAGCGTGATACAGACGGCCCAGGCGAAAGCTCTTGTAGAGTACAGGCGAAGAGGTAGCAAAGAAAACTTAAATTGACCCCCGGAGGACAACAGCTTTCTCTGCATTATATGTGGAAAAATATGCAGGTCGCAACTGGATTTACATAGCCTTGTGAAAAACTGCACTTTATCCTTAATCTTCGTAATCGAAGACAATACCATTATTATGATTATTCAAGAATATGTCAGATTTTGAATACAGAATAACACAGAGTAGGGATGGTCAGACCAGATTTGTAGTTTTGTTTCACTATAATGAACTCTATGATGTAGCCAGATAATGGTTGGAATGAGGGAATTGGAGGATAAAATTGTAAGTCTGATAAAAAGGCCGAGTTAGGAAAAGAAAAGAGGGACCATAGATAAGCCTCTGAGAGGAGGCGGCGTTACCTTGTTGATTTCCAAGGGCTGAGCCGAAGGCTCTTCGAGCCCTAAGTTTGAAAAAAAACCTGTTTGGACGCCAAACAGTAAAAAAAAAAAAACCTGTGAGAACACAGTTCTGTTTGAGAGAGACCCGAGTCAATGCCTATGTAAAGCATTGCTGTTTCCAATGCCTTTGGCCCCCGACGCATGCTTGGCTGCACATGGCCGAAGGCCGAGGGCACCAGAAGCCTCCGCCATTTTTCTTCGTTGTACCAAGCTAACTGTGCGGGACCCGCCATTTATGTAACGGTCCCTTTGTGGAACAGCGCATGGATGTGGGACGTGTTTGTGGGGACTTTTTTACAACCCCGCCCGTGCAAGAGGTTGACTCTCGTCTACCCGTGGGCATCCCCACGGGAGTTATGTTTCGCCATTCATTTAGCCTAGCTACCCCCTCAAGTAGCCGTTTCCACCCAGGTGCCACGATGAGGCATACCCGGGGGCGGCGTTTTGTATCGATCGACCCATCATGAATATGGCAAGCGTTAGTTATATTTAGTTATTAGAATCTATTAGAGGATGGCATTTTAAATTAACTTTAAATATAGACAAGGAAACTAAGATTACATGTTTTTTACGAAGCTTATATCACTCACTCACTCTGTCTGTCTGTCTGTCTGGTTAAACGTTTGTACACTTTACTTCCCCCACAACCTATCTTGGATCAAGCTGAAATTTTTGCACAATTATTTCTTTTACCTGACAACACAAGAATCTATTAACCAATTAGTTAATTCACTATTCCTAATTAATTATTTTATTTGGTATCTCGAACAATGGAAGGAAGTTTTACTTGACTGATAAAGTTGTACTAGTTGAATTAGTCCCCTTTATTGTATGTAGAAAAAAGTTTGCAAGAAAACTATAAATAAGTAAAAAAAATGTTTTAGTGAGCAGCTTTCTGGCACAGTGGTTACCGTACTTAACCAGGGAGGCCTAAGCACTCGAGTTCGAATTCAAGTCGCTCACTTTTTGTATTTTTTAGTGTTTTTGTTTTATAAATACATTTAAAAAGCGATCACCCAAATACTACTTTCTTTCTTTCCCCCCCCCCCCGTTCCAATAGGGCCAGACATTTAATAGGATGAGGTGCGAAAGCTAAAGGCATGAAAATGCGCTAAACAAAAAACAATTGATAAAAATTTTTTTTTAGTCGCACAGATTTATTATTGTCAGTCTAGATCTATTACTAATGTAATTACATGACTGATCAAAACTAATTGATACAACTAACGCTCAATATAAGCTTTTTTTTAAAATGCATTTTTTAAATATTTTTTTGCTACTTTATTTTATTACTCGCTAATTTTGTAAACACTGTAACTGTGTAGCTTTTTTTTTCTTCAGTTCTCTCTTTCTTTCTTTCTTTTTTTATACACATATTCCTTTTTTTTAAAGTCAATTCCTTTTTTTTAGTTTGTTCTTTCTTCTTTCTAGTTACTCTCTTTTTTTGTTTCCATTTTGCTTTCTCCCAAACTTAAACTCCTTTCTCCTTATTTCCGTATGTCTTGTTCAGTTCTTACATTTACTGATACTAACTCCTTCCATTCATTCACCATTACTTCGTCTCTGTTTCCTGTCATCTCTCTCTCTCTTTCTCTCTCTCTCTCTCTGTCTTACTTTTTAGCTGTTTGTTTTATTTTTATTCATTTAGTCCAAACCTTTTTTTTCCAAGAACTTGTTTCCGTAAATTAGCCATAAGGTCCCACTCTGTCCTCAGAACAGCCATACACTCTAGTCTTCTTGGTGACTACAATCAGTGTCCCTGTTGACTGAAGGTCGGGTAATTATTTTTACAAAACTTCAACGAACAGACAGGGCTCTCTAATGGTCTTCCTTGACCTTCTTGTTGTGGTAGCCCCAGGGATGGCTGTGACATCTACAATTAAGTCTCTAATTCGACGGTTCTCGCCCTACATCGTGCAGACTTATTGAAGAGTAATTCGGGTAAGGATTCCGAGGACACTTTTACAAAAAGCTGAACCACTGTTGAAATGTTTTATTGAAGCAAAGCGTTGTAAGAGTTAACCTTGACTTTAGAGTTATTCTAGAACATATAGGAGGAAAATATAACTTGAGAATCATTGGTCTCCAGACAATGGCTTCAGAAATCGGGGCAATCTAAAGAACAGCGAAAGAGTATCCTATTTTTATCTCCAGTTTGTCAGTTTCTTCTGTGTCGTTTTTTTTAAATCTTTCTTAATCATTTTTTACTATATTTCTCTCTCTTTTAATCTCTATCTCTCTATCTCTCTATCTCTGAATCTCTCTCTCTCTCTCTGAATCTCTCTATCTCTCTGAATCTCTCTCTATCTCTGAATCTCTCTCTCTATCTCTCTGAATCTCTCTATCTCTCTGAATCTCTCTCTCTCTGAATCTCTCTCTCTCTCTATTCTCTCTGAATCTCTCTATCTCTGAATCTCTCTCTATTCTCTCTGAATCTCTCTATCTCTGAATCTCTCTCTCTGAATCTCTCTATCTCTCTGAATCTCTCTCTATTCTCTCTGAATCTCTCTATCTCTGAATCTCTCTCTCTATCTCTCTGAATCTCTCTCTCTATCTCTCTGAATCTCTCTATCTCTCTAAATCTCTCTATCTCTCTGAATCTCTCTCTCTCTATTCTCTCTGAATCTCTCTATCTCTGAATCTCTCTCTCTATCTCTCTGAATCTCTCTCTCTATCTCTCTGAATCTCTCTCTCTCTATTCTCTCTGAATCTCTCTATCTCTGAATCTCTCTCTATCTGAATCTCTCTCTCTCTAAATCTCTCTATCTCTCTGAATCTCTCTCTATCTCTGAATCTCTCTATCTCTCTAAATCTCTCTCTCTATTCTCTCTGAATCTCTCTATCTCTGAATCTCTCTCTCTATCTCTCTGAATCTCTCTCTCTATCTCTCTGAATCTCTCTCTCTCTATTCTCTCTGAATCTCTCTATCTCTGAATATCTCTCTCTCTCTCTGAATCTCTCTCTCTCTCTCTCTCTCTCTCTCTCTGAATCTCTCTTTGTCTATTGTCTCTGTTTTCTCTTACTTCATCTTTTATTTTACTCTTTGTTCCATTTATCAGAGGAGAGTGGCTGGGGAGAGGGAGGAGGGGGGAAGAGAATAATCTTCTAACAGCCAAGGCCACAAATAAAACAAAAAAAAAAAGTTCACGTGACATTTACCCAACCAACGTTCATTTCAATGCATAAGATAAGACGAAAACAACGTTAGTCAAATTTTTATCACTTTTGTTGTTGTTGTTGTTTTAAAATATATTAAAAATAGAAAGTACATTTTCTTGCAGATTGTATCTCATTAGGGTGCACTCAAAATAGTGTTTTTTAAACAAATATCAATAACGTTATGATTGAGATCAAACGTTATGATTGAGATGTCCTCAAATTCCAATGTAATTTTTTTTTAAAGCATGAAAACAATGTTGAGGAAATTAATCACTACTATAGATAGAAGCTTCTAAGTTTAAACCAGTGGTTCCCAAACTTTTTACATATGAGGTTTTACTTTTGTAACTAATGTCACCGATGTACCTTTCAACTGTATTAAAGAAATTCCTTAATAATAACAGATCTAGGTTTGTGTAAAATAGCTAGTTTAATCAACGTTTGACCTATGCTATTGTCCGTATTTTGTTATACGTAAAGAGATATTGTAAGGCATTTAGGCAACCGCTTGTTTGACAAGGAAGGAAGGAATCCAAATTTTAAATAATCAACGCTGTACGGTCTACATTGCTATTTTTTAAACATTAATTGCATGAAGACAAAATTAAGCTATTTAAATAAGTATTGAAATTGAATAGAACAATTTTTCGTTTGAATATCAGGATAACTATTTATAGGATTGACTAAGATACAAATCATCTATTAGTGTAGGGAAGAATTACCTGATTGGTAAGTGAAAAATAAAATCACGACCTCCTTAAATGAAATCCATTATCGTAGACCCCCGCTGACATCTCATAGACCCCCAATTTATATGTTCACTTTCGTAGATCTGTCATGGGTCGAGTCTGTGACCTATTTCGACCAGTTTCTAGAAGCGAGGTCAAACCAGTGCAAGTGTCCAGCGTAAACAAGTTAATTTTAGGTATCCAATCAAAGAAAGAGGTTAAGGGAAAAAAAAATTGCATACGTCAGCTTCTAGAAGGTCAAAGTTACTAAAATAATTAGGGGAGAAGTTTCCACGATTCTGGAATGTACGATAAAGAAAATTATAAATTAGGGGAAAGTCAGTTAGACGGGGTCCTCGCATAGTAGTAGTTCTTGTAGAGCGATGGTCCTCGCTTAGTCCTCGATTAGTAGAGTTATAAGTTTTGTGATATTAGCGGGTCCAGTAATTAAAGTTTTATTAGTTGAAGTAATATTATTAGTTGAAGCTGAAGTTATACTAAGTGAGGTTCATGTAGATTTTAAGCCATGTATGAAAGTCTTTAATAGACACATACCGTTCAATGATTATAGAAATGAAACAGGCCTTTTAGGGATCTAGGAATCAGTCACAGAAAGTGATCTACAACATTTAGCTCATAGTTGACTCTGACAGTGTCTACGTCTAGGAGAAAGGCGCATACATGAAGTCAAGAAGGACTCAGACAAGATTTACTCAACAGTATATCATGATGTTTTTTTTTTAACAAGACATAATAAACATTAACTCTTAAAGAGAGTTTGTGGAATCTCGGCATCAATAAATTAGCAACAATAAATAATAAGTTAGTTATAATGTATTTTTCCTAATGTACAAACTGTAAGACAAATTCTAATGTTTGAGATGCTGACTTTATTTCTATTAGAGACTCAGTAGGGGGGTTCCATCTTAAGCCATTTCAATGAGCGACACACGCGCTAATCCCTGGCCATTGCTTCCGTCAACATTGCAATGAGCGGCCCATTGAACCCTAGGCTTGGTCCAGGCTTAGCTTCGACCTCAGCGGCGCGTTCTAGCAGCTGACCCTGATGTCAGTTGACCCCTTTGTCCAATAAATTTTGAAAAAGTTCAGGGACATGATTTCATCCGTCGTTAAGCAGCTTGAGGAATATCACAGGGAGGGGGTGGGGTCAGAGAAACTTCATTTGATGGAGTTTGTAGGGGAAAAATTGTCACAAAAAATGACGCATCTTCCCTCTGCCCGTAGCCACATTTTCTACCCCATTCCCCCGCCCCCCAAGTCCTGGTTAAGGCTATCTCTTGCTTTAAGAAATGTTGTGCAGGCGAAAAAAAATCAATATTTCGGTTTGTTAGGATGAAAATTATCATTATTTTTTTTTGTCTTGAACGAAAACTGATCTGTTAAGACATTGTTAATTTATTGAATGTTGGGTTTTCGACACAGCTATAGAGTTTTAAAAAAACAGCAACGTAGAATGTTTCTGGAGATAAACTTATGACAAAAACTAGAGAGAGAGAGAGAGAGAGAGAGAGAGAGAAGGATGAGAGAGAGAAGGAGAGATAGAGTGAGAGGGCGAGATATTAAGAGATACAGAGGAGGGGGAGAGAGAGAAAGAGAGAAAGACGGAGAAAGAGGTAGAGAGGTGGTAAAGAGAAACCAAATCTCAAACCTGTTGACACTTAATGGAAAGATGAAATGTCAGAGACAGATGTAAATTTAGATGAGACGCGTAAGACCTTGAGGAACCCCCCCCCTCTCTGAAATGTTTAAGAATACCTGAAAAAAAGATCTATCAGGGAATGGCTGACATAGCTACAGGGAATATTTGACCGTCTGTTTGAAAAGACGAGAATCTGTAATTAACAAATAAAATTAAAGGAAACATTGAAACACTGATGTCTAGAATCACTGCTAAAAAACAACAACAAATTCAAGAAAAGACAAATACAAAACTCATAACAACTTTTGACTCAAACAGGTGTAAAAAAAAAAGTTCATCTTTTATAAAACCTGCAGAAACCTGGATCCAGGAACCTGGCCAGCTGATCTCCAAAAACGGCTCTAACAATTTTCCTAGAAATTTAACAGTTGATGTGTATCGCTAATAAAAGAATTACTAGCTCGTTGACCACACAGAGAAAGCTATAGTTTGACAGTTATAATTTTTCATAGCAAATTAAATTAATTCTTAAAACTTTGATAATGGAGGATTGTCTTTTTTAAAAATATATATGGAGATCTTCTAACACTACAAAAAAATGTGAAACTTTTTTAAAAAGTTGAAACAAGGCGTTGTTTTGTAAAGTAGTCATAAGAAGGAACTTTTTTTTTTAATTTTTTTTTTTAATTTTTATTTTCAACCCTAACCTATGTAACATATAATTTAATTTTTAGATCTAGATCTAGTAATTGAACATCACAAATAAGAGTACTCTCGTCTCATAATTATTATTTTGCAATTTTTAGATAAATAATCTAGAAAGATTTTGGTAATCAATCTATTTAAATGTACATAAGATTATTAAAATCAACAGACATGAATTATTTCGATCCAGGATTTTTGAAACATTATCTTAATGGAAACAAACAGGAAATGGCCTTGTTTCATATATATTTGCGTGAATATACAGTTGTGTGATAAATAGCCCAATCTAAAGAGAATCCGAGAAATGATTTTGCATTATTTCTAAACTTTGAAAACTAAAGATCATTACTTTTTCTAAGACGGAAAAGATTGCTATTTGGTGTATTCCTTTCATTGCTATTTGGTGTATTCCGTTCACTGCTATTTGGTGTATTCCGTTCATTACTATTTGGTGTATTCCGTTCATTACTATTTGGTGTATTCCGTTCACTGCTATTTGGTGTATTCCGTTCACTGCTATTTGGTGTATTCCGTTCACTGCTATTTGGTGTATTCCGTTCATTGCTATTTGGTGTATTCCGTTCATTACTATTTGGTGTATTCCGTTCATTACTATTTGGTGTATTCCGTTCACTGCTATTTGGTGTATTCCGTTCATTACTATTTGGTGTATTCCGTTCACTGCTATTTGGTGTATTCCGTTCACTGCTATTTGGTGTATTCCATTCATTGCTATTTGGTGTATTCCGTTCATTGCTATTTGGTGTATTCCGTTCATTACTATTTGGTGTATTCCGTTCACTGCTATTTGGTGTATTCCGTTCATTACTATTTGGTGTATTCCGTTCACTGCTATTTGGTGTATTCCGTTCATTACTATTTGGTGTATTCCGTTCATTACTATTTGGTGTATTCCGTTCATTGCTATTTGGTGTATTCCGTTCATTACTATTTGGTGTATTCCGTTCACTGCTATTTGGTGTATTCCGTTCACTGCTATTTGGTGTATTCCGTTTATTGCTATTTGGTGTATTCCGTTCATTACTATTTGGTGTATTCCGTTCATTACTATTTGGTGTATTCCGTTCACTGCTATTTGGTGTATTCCGTTCATTACTATTTGGTGTATTCCTTTCACTGCTATTTGGTGTATTCCGTTCACTGCTATTTGGTGTATTCCATTCATTGCTATTTGGTGTATTCCGTTCATTGCTATTTGGTGTATTCCGTTCATTACTATTTGGTGTATTCCGTTCACTGCTATTTGGTGTATTCCGTTCATTACTATTTGGTGTATTCCGTTCACTGCTATTTGGTGTATTCCGTTCATTACTATTTGGTGTATTCCGTTCATTACTATTTGGTGTATTCCGTTCATTGCTATTTGGTGTATTCCGTTCATTACTATTTGGTGTATTCCGTTCACTGCTATTTGGTGTATTCCGTTCATTACTATTTGGTGTATTCCGTTCACTGCTATTTGGTGTATTCCGTTCATTACTATTTGGTGTATTCCGTTCATTGCTATTTGGTGTATTCCGTTCATTGCTATTTGGTGTATTCCGTTCATTACTATTTGGTGTATTCCGTTCACTGCTATTTGGTGTATTCCGTTCATTACTATTTGGTGTATTCCGTTCATTACTATTTGGTGTATTCCATTCATTACTATTTGGTGTATTCCGTTCATTACTATTTGGTGTATTCCGTTCATTACTATTTGGTGTATTCTGTGTACAGACTGAAGGAAGTGTGGATAAACTATGTTTTTTATTTAAACCCTGCAGAAAACAATTGTCTCTAAGCTCTTCTGTTTGTACCTCATTTTTTTTTTAAAATTAGTTTTCAACATTGAAGATCAGTTTAGCGTCCTTGACATTGATTAGTTTCTCGTGAAAATCCAAAATCGTCTGCTATTCAACACCACAGTTTTTCCAATGTTTTTGTTAGTATTTCCATTTCATTTCTCTAATTGTGTAGGTCTAACGTCCAGATCTATTTATATTTCCTGGGACTTTTGTCGTTTTTGTCCTCGCGCGTTTCTCCAATCTGTCTTTAGACAACGATTTATTTCCCCTTTTCTACTAGCTCCAATGTATTTTTGTATCTTGATATAATGTAGGTTAAACCATTCCCTGGTGCCGGCAGGACGAGATGACCGCTCCTTTCACTAGTACTGACGAGAATCTCTTTGTTAAGCTCCAAGACTATTGTTAAGTCAACGACAAGATACCAGGAATGTTTGAACGTTCATTGGATGAGTTTTAGTTCAAGTTCTTCTGTTACTTTCAATGTCCGATGTTAATGGTCATTGAAAGTAGCACTTTGTCTGTATCTGTTCTACGATATTCAACAATCTTAAATTATGTAGCCTTTGTGATGTTGCTAGTTCAGGCTGTCTTGAAGTCAACCAATTACTCTGCAATCGTTTGGGTGTAATTGTCCGGGTGTATTACGTGTAGTTGCACAACAATACAAACAAGAACTGGCACATCGATTTTAACTAGTGAAGAGATGTAGTCGACTCTGATGAACTATTCAACATGTATTTATTATGATAAAAGGGCCACAGTAGAAGTCTCTGTCACTAAACACGTCGTTACCCTGGAATGTTCTATCGCTAACTGATTTTCCGGTCTCTAACCCAACATATCCCAAACGTCACTAGTCCCGTTCAATATGCGTCTACTATGGTGCGTCGCTAAATAACTAAAATAACTAACCTATATAAATAAGGTGTCTAACAGATTCCTCCCCCCCTTGAAAAAAAAATATGTCAATATTTTTCCACTACTGTCAAGTCTTACAAGGGCATTTTCAATTTAAGGGGAAGACCACAAACATAAAATCTTGATCTCTTCATCTTGACATCTTCATCTTGACAGTTCCTCATATTCATGTCAATGTTCATAACAGTTCATAACATTCCAGAATCATCTTCATTGGTATACAGTTCATCATAGAGGAAAATGTGGCATCCTATGGGCATGTCCTACACATCTCAAATGTTCTTCACTGGCAGTAATCTGATAAAATACAATATTTCAAAAAACAATTACAGACTTTATTTACACATTCAATACATTTTTTCTTACCACCCTTTTATACGCTTTTGTCCATTTTTCTTTTATACTCACCCTTTTCCATAGAACTAACTTTCGTCAATGATATATGAAATGATTCACACAAAAAAAATATCCATACTTACTTTTAAATGCTTAACATCAACTTTACTTATCTCCCTTTTCATAACATATAAATGGTGTCAATATATTAATATATATTACATAATCAATATAATCATAGTTTATTTACAAAACTGTTTCACTTCAATGTCATTCTAGACAATAAATCAGCTACAATATTCACAGCTCCACTAATAGCTTTCACTTCAAATTTATACTCCTGTAGTGCTAAGAACCATCTATAAACACGACTGTTTTTCATGCTCTTTTGCTGTATATACTGAATAGGTTTATGATCAGTTAATAATATGAATTTCCTTCCTATTAAATAGCTCTCTAGCTTAGTAATTACCCATATTACAGCTAAGGCTTCTCTTTCAATGACACTATATTTTTTCTCTGCCTCTGACAATTTTCTACTTACATATAATATAGGATGTAAGTTATCATAGTTCTGCATTAAACAACCACCAATAGCATTACCAGATGCATCAGTTGTGACATAAAATATTTTGTCTTTATCAGGTAGTCTTAATATTAGTTCATGACTAAAAACATCTTTAATTCTGTCAATAGCTTTCACACATTCCTCATTACAAACTACTTTTTGAGGTTTTCCTTTTTTAAGTAAGTCATTTAGTGGATTCACTATTTCTGCTAAGTTCTTTATAAACTTTCTGTAATACTTTACTATTCCTAATATGCTTTTAATTTGTCTTTTTGTTGTAGGTATTTCAATATTAAGTACTTTCTTTATGTTATCTTCAATAGGGCTAATCATGTTGTTATTTACTTTATGTCCTAAGAAAATTATTTCCTCCAATCCTATTTCTACTTTTTCTGCTTGAATTGTAAGTCCACTTTCTTTTATTATTTTGAATACTTCTTTTACATCTACCAAATGTTCCTCCCAACTATTATTAAAAATACATATGTCATCCAAATAGCAAATAACATTTTCTTTGTTTCCAATTATCATGTTCATCATTCTATTAAATGTGGCAGGTGCATTTACTAATCCAAAACTCATATAATTCCATTGAAAAATACCATATGGTGTTACAAATGCTGTGTAAGGTTTTGCATTTTCTGTTAAAGGTATTTGCCAATAACCTTTAGTTAAATCCAATTTAGTAAAAAATTTTGCTCCATTTAATTTATGTAAAATATCCTCTATATTTGGCATTGGATATGGGTCAAATTCTGTGATGTTGTTAAGTTTCCTATAATCAATACATAACCTTATATCTCCATTCTTCTTTTTGGCTATCACAATTGGTGAAGCATAAGGAGATGTTGATGGCTCAATTATACCTGATTCTAGTAAATTGTCTATTTCTTTCTTTACTTTGTCTTGTAAATGTATCGGTATTCTATATGGCTTAAGTTTGATAGGTTTTGGGTCTGTTACTTTAATGTCATGTTTAATAATATTAGTTTTTCCTGGTATGCTGGAAAAAATTTCTTTGTATTCCTGTATTATTTTAGTTATATCTTTTGACTTTTCCTTAGTTAGATTATTAAGATTAATCTTTTGCCAAGTTTGATTCTCTTTTGTTTCTATTACAGGTATTTCCTTAATATCATTTTCATTATGATTTTCATTTGTTATTATCATCAAGCATTCTTCTCTTTCTGAAAATTTATTTTCTATTTCCTCCTGAATGTTTTGTATCAACTCATCTTCTCTATCATGATATAGTTTCAAATTATTTATGTGATATGTTTTAACTTTCCCATTTATTTCAATTTGATAATTGACATCACTAATTTGTTTTATCACCTTAAATGGACCTTTCCATTGTTTACCAATTTTATTTTTCAGGTCATTTATTAATATTAATACGTTGTTTCCTACTTCTAGTGTTTTCAATTGTCTTTTCTTATTTAGATTCTCATGAGCACTTTGTTTATATTTCTTATTGTTGTTATATGCTTGAGTCCATATTTCTTTCAATTCTGTTGTGATTGTTGTTTCACTGTCATTATTTAATTTATTCTCATTGTCTATTAGATTTTCTTTAAAAACATCTAATTCATCTCTGGGTTTTCTTCCATGTATTATTTCATATGGTGAAAATTGTGTTGCTTCATGGATGTTGTTTCTATGAGCAAATAGTACATAGTTAATGTAATGATCCCACTTGTTCTGATTATTCTGAATTATCTTTGTTAGTGATCTTTTTAATGATCCACCATATCGTTCACATAAACCGTTACTCGCCGGGTGGTAAACCGAAGAGTATATGTGCTGTATATTGTATTGTTTAGTCCATTTCTTAAATTGTTCTGACTTAAACTGAGATCCCTGATCACTCAATATAATTTTAGGTATACCATGTCTTGTAATTACTTTTTGAGTTATGGCATTAATGATATTTTCTGCACTTGTATTTGATAATGGGATTGCCTCTGGGTATCTACTAAACATGTCTATTACTGTTAGAATGTATTTGTTATTATTTTCAGTTTGAATTAAAGGACCTATTAAATCAATAGATACTTTCTGAAATGGTGCTGTAGGTTCATCCATTTCTTGAATAGGTGCTTTATTCACTAGGCTTTTGTTAGATCTCTTTTGACATATGTCACATGAGTTTATGTATTTGTTGATTGTTGCTTTCATTTTGGGCCAAAATACTTGTTTTGACAAATTCCTATAACATTTCTTTACTCCCCTATGTGCTGCTAAATTATTATCATGTGTCATGATTAAAACATCTTTCCAATATTTCTGTGGTAAGACAAGTTGTTTTATTTTCTTGTTATCATTACTTGTTTGTCTAAACAATATTTTATTCTCTATACAAAATTTCTCCATTGGATTATTATTGTTTTTATCTGATATTCTTGAATAAATTTTCCCAATAATATTGTCATTCATTTGTTCTAATGCAAATGTGGGTGTTGTTTCTTTTTCACTTTGAGATATTTGTGTTTCCAGACTATTTTGTGTTTCATTTTCTATCTCACTTTCCTTAACATCTGTATTTTCTATTTGTATTACATTACTGGTTTCTTTTTCTTCATCCTTACTTATTACATTTATTGTATTTTCCTGTTTCTCATCTTGTTTATCCATTGATCTTGTTATTACCATACTTGTTATATTTTGTGTTTCTATGTTTCCATGATTTTGTCTTATGTTTTTGTATTTGTTTTGCCAGTCTTCTAATTCTTTTCTTGAACATTCTTTAACTCCTTTTATGTTTCCTACTAACATATCATATCTCATTTCTGGTATTGCAATGCCATCACAATAACCAGTGAAAAATGGAGTTTCAATGTACACCCTTATAGCTTTAAATTCCCTTACAGTGCCATCTGCTAATTCTACTTTCTTAGTAAACCCTTTATACCAATGAGGTTTGACAAATTTAGTTTTTACTGCCAAGGTGTTACAACCTGAATCCCTGATTAATTCCACCGGAATTCTATCTACAAACCCTGGGTACACTGCAAAATTGTTCCTATTTCCTTCCATGAAATATACCCTATCTGTACCTTTACTTTTGTATTCCCTACTGTAACTCCTATTTCTATAATTTCCCCTGTCATTCCTATCTCTACTCCTATATCTACTGTTATTTTGTTCATTGTATCTATTTCTACTTCCAGACCTACTATTCCCTCTTCTACAGTTAGCTGCTATATGACCTTTTCCTTGACATTTAAAACATGTTATTTCACTATATTTTCTATTTCCACTATTTGATCTGTTTCTATTTCTACTTCTATCAACATTTTCTTTGGTGTATCCTATTAAATCTACTTTGCTCTTATCCCTATCAGAAAATGGTTTATTTGGATATGCATTTTTGTATACTCTCATTATCTCTGTTATTTCATCTATAGTTTTTGGGTTTCTTTCTTTAATAAAAGATTGTAACTGAGGATCACATTTATTTACAAAGTTGTCCACTAGAATAAAATTTTTTAATCCCTCATAAGAGTTATTCACTTTTTCTAATTTTACCCACTTATTGAAGAAATCCTTTTCCATATTAATGGTAGTTTGGGGTTCTATTTCTAATGATGGTATATTGTCAAAGTATTTCTTTCTAAAAGTTGTAGCATTATGACCATAGGCATTTAATAATTCTCTTTTTAAAACCTGATAGCTATCATCAATATGATGGTCATGATTTTGGCATATTGTTAGAGCTTGACCATGAACAAAGTCTATCAGTATTTCAGACCACTCTTCTTCAGGCATATTAAATGTAGACATTTTTGCCTCATATCTTTTCAGAAAATCACCAATGTCATCCTTCTGTTCATCAAAACTTTGTATCTTTCTCTTTAGCCATGTCTGCGAATTAGGGTTGTCTCTTTGAGTGGTATAATTATTTGAGTTATTTGTGTTATTTCCTTGTTCAGTTTGGGCTCTGGCTTGTGCTGCATCCAATCTCATCTTCTCCATTTTAGCTTCATGTTCTCGGTCCTCTTTTTGCTTCTCATATTCTTCCTTTCTGATCCTATCTTGTCTCTCTATCTCTTGTCTTTGACGTTCTTCTTGTCTTTCTATCTCTTGTCTTTGACGTTCCGTTTCCTCCTTCACAACTTGCTGTACATAAGCTGCTAAGTCCTTTCCTTTTAACTCCATGGCCTTTCCATCCTGCATAGCTGTTTCCTTAACCTCCTTAAGGTCCACATATGATGATGTAGCCATTGTGTTTTATATTTTATATATATTTTTACTTAGCCTATATTAGTTATGGCTATACTTTAAACTTATTTTATATTTAAGTTTTTCCACACTTTTATACAAATTTTAAATGGTATGTCTCTATCTATAGATTTAGTAAATGTATAAATCTAGTCTGAGTTATTATGGTTATATTCAAATCTGTATATTAGGTCCAGTATTACACACAAATTTAAATCCAGTATATTATAGTATGTATAATAATACTATTTAGATCTAGTTATCAAGAGCACTATGACTTTTAGATCTAGTATGAATAACTATGATCAATTTTAAAACCTGGTATGACTGAAGTCACAGTGAAGTGTCTAGAGTAAATTCAAGGACTGTCTAGAGTCTAGATCTAGAGTAGATTATGGTTCTATTTCACCATACGAAACAAATATGTGTATACAGTGTCAAATATATCTTCAACAAGATATATATATCTAGAATGTACTACCTTCATTCATCTTCAACTTAATAATATTTCAAAGTAGAGTCTAGATAATTAAATTGTACCAAAGAGATGTACAATAATTTGCAGATCTAAATTTAGCCAGACGATAGTGTTTGACTACATAGCCAGTTTCGGCATTATTCTCATGGCAAAATCATATTTGATTTTAACCGCTCAAACTAAAATTATTTTAGTCTGATTCACAGTAAAAGAATCCTACCCGCACTTTCTATCATTAAGTGAAAAAAAAAAATACAGATCTAATTAAATTAATAAAAATAAATAATTTAAAATAATATAAACAAATGAAATAATTAAATGAGACTATCACTATGGGTTGGGATGTGACAATATGGCACACAATGATAACGTCACGAAGTAACCAGGCAACAACGGATATGACGTTTACACAAACAAAACAAATTACAATCCTAAATATATAATATAGCTTTTCATCTAAATTACGTCTTCTACCCCGACGGGTTTTAAGGCGCACCACCTGATTTTACTCAGGCTAACGTACCAAATTTAGACAAAATCTATTTCTAAGGGCAATCTAAACATATACTAATAAGAAAAATGGCACTTAGCTTTTGATAAGAAAGATCCCTTTGTTCGGACTCCCGAATATGCTAGATCACAACAAATTCCACTGCCTCTCTTCCAGTTCTGACTCTGTTCTCCGGTGCTACCAGTATCCCACGTAATGCCACAGATGTCCTGATATGCCACAGCAAAATGTTCCAGTTTCTTCGACGACTGTTGATGAGCGTATGTGTAGTTCCGACGACCTTGTGTACACAGTTACTGACGAATAGGTTAACGGTTCTTCTGGCGATGACTTGACTTGTGTAGACGACTACTGACAAATAACAGTCTCTTGACGGCAACTTGATCTGGACGACTGACGAATAACGAATTTCTTGACGATGACTTGATCTGGGCTGACGAATAACGACTTTCTTGACGATGACTTGATCTGGGCTGACGAATAACGACTTTCTTGACGATGACTTGATCTGGGCTGACGAATAACGGTTCTCTAAAATAGTTCACTGCCTCTGCTGCTACTCTGGTAGTACGACGAAGTTTGCTGTTGTACTCTGCTTCACTAGACCAACTGTCCAATGTAGACTAGGTGAAACCAAGGTCACCTCCGACGACGTTCCGTTAGACGATTAACGGTTTTCAACGAAATTAAGTGGATGTAGCTGTTTCCACAACTTCACTGCTAACAAGTCTAGATATGGTCTAGACCGACGAATACTAGATATATCAATGTTCAGTAATGATAAAGATTACTTCACTAACCTTCCAAAGGTTAAACACAGTGACCGTTATAAACGTGGCAAGCAACCGGTTCAATGAGCAAACTGCTCCACAAGAATCTCTCCAAGGGTAAGACGACAGAGCGATTTCGATTTAGTTAGCTACCAAACTTGTAGTACTCACAATACTTCTGACAGCGGGCAAACTGTCCTTCTCGAAACTGACGAGGTAAAACTTGATACTCGACGTGGCTCCTACGACGAAGAAAAAATATGTCCAACAGGTTCACTAACGATCTCTCACCCGTTATGAACGAACGGTTTCTCTGGTTGTAGGTCGATTCAGCATATGAAGATCAGGCTTTGATAATATACTGGTTAAGTAGACCAGACGTTACGATGATTACTGTCCTGACGAAGGTCACCCTGAGTTAACGGCTCGTTGAACGTGCGATCAAACAGGCGACGACTGTATGTAGATCTAGAACAAAGTCACTCTGCGATACTGCTGTGTTCAGCCGTACTCCGCTGAAATCTTATATCTTCGAGTGCACGACCCTCACCTGAGTAAACGTTCTGCTTCGAGGTCCGGTTCGATGTTCGGCTTCATCAGGGTCCGGCTTCGAGGTTCGGGGTCGCCACTGTGATGTTGCTAGTTCAGGCTGTCTTGAAGTCAACCAATTACTCTGCAATCGTTTGGGTGTAATTGTCCGGGTGTATTACGTGTAGTTGCACAACAATACAAACAAGAACTGGCACATCGATTTTAACTAGTGAAGAGATGTAGTCGACTCTGATGAACTATTCAACATGTATTTATTATGATAAAAGGGCCACAGTAGAAGTCTCTGTCACTAAACACGTCGTTACCCTGGAATGTTCTATCGCTAACTGATTTTCCGGTCTCTAACCCAACATATCCCAAACGTCACTAGTCCCGTTCAATATGCGTCTACTATGGTGCGTCGCTAAATAACTAAAATAACTAACCTATATAAATAAGGTGTCTAACACTTTTAAGACTATCCTGATGTTTTAAAACATGCAAACATTCTTCAAGAATTGAGTGATATATATCGCCCTGCTCCTCCCCCCCAAAAACACCCCAGATATTTTCACATTATTTGTATTTGTCAAAATTGATTCCCTAATGTTCCTGTCTTTCTATCATCGTGGGTCACTTCTAATTGAACAAGGTCAGTTTTGTTCACTGCTTCATTGGCTCTAAAGATCGACAAACCATCCAAGAAACCTACATCCGTCATAAACCAACAGCCGACAAATCAACAGCTAACTAACCAACAGCTAACTAACCAACAGCTAACTAACCAACAGCTAACCAACAACCAACAATATAATCATTAAGTTAGACGTTGCATTATCGATAGTTTATAATTCTGCCTATTTCTTCAACACAATACTAATCAACGCTGACCAACTAGTGTTTGTAGATCTCCAAAGTACCTTTGTTGCTGGCATCATTTTTCTAATCATTCTTGTCACAGAGATATCAAAGTTGTACAACTTTTCGATCGTTATATGTAAGATACTTAATTTACACAACTTTTGTTGTACCTTATATATAAGTGAAAATAGTTGGGTCCAAACTTATATCGTAAGAACAATATTTGTTATACAGTATTTCAATTATACCTTGCAAAATAACATGTTACAGAAGACATAAAAACAATAGCAGAAAATTAGTCAATTTTAGTTATAATGGCAATAACATGAAACATAACGACCTTATAATGATACTAATATTTATATCAATAAAAGAAATGTACAGATAAAAACAAGAGAACAAAATGAAAGTAAACAGTCATATCCATATCTAAAAGAAAAATAGATCTTACCGTTGCGTTGTCTACAAAGATCGATACGCCTCTTATGTTAATGGATCGATACCTTTTTCTGGTCTCCTTTATTAGTTTATTATCTACAAAGGGAGGCTTGCGAATCTCTGAGGAATATCGAATCTTTGTTCCTTTTTAAAGTTCAATGTTTTCTAACGAAGCCATGATGACAAAATTCCGTGAACAAAATACATTGGGTTACACTTCTACCAAAGTTGGCAAGTAGGCCTTGACACGGATGTTGTCGTTTGGTTCCTCTTTGTGGGGAACATCTGGTCATGGGCTTACATTGGCCGTTACGGAATGACGTGTCCCCCCCCCCCCCCTAGATGACGAGATGTTAGGACTGCTTTAATGTTTGGTTAGAGTCACATTATAGTGCATAGATTGTTTACATACAATTTGATCTATTGACTAAACAAAATCATTTAACAAATCTCAGATGTATTATTTACTAAACATATATAGATCCCCCCCATCTCGAGGTCAAAGATGAGCACATTTCTCATTTCCTATGAACAAAAGATGGCTTTAAAGTCCAACACTCGCTTTAAAAAGCGGGTAAGTTGGGTCTTATGCAGATAAGCATGATTCTTCTCTCAGGCTTTTTGCCAGCTTTGAATTCATTCAACTGGTCCTCTCCTTGCCTCGTATCTTGAGACTGACAGACACGGCTTCACGCCATTCTAAACATAACACTTTAACTCATTGATATGCTTTTGTTAAGAATATATATATATATATATATATATATATATATATATATATATATATATATATATATATATATATATATATATATATAGTTCGTCCATAATGGTTCGATGATGACCACTTTGTCATCCAGGGGGCTGAAGGCTTTGCTCAGGAATTTTCGGCTGCACACTGGGCAGGTTATTCCAGCCTGAGCATGTTAAGAATAAAATAATGCTTATATATCAAGGTGTTGTATTCCAGTCTGAATATTAAGGAAGCGTGCAGTACTTCTAGTTTCTACTCAGACCCTTCTTTAACCTACATATTTTGTCACATCTAATGAAGACAAAAGTAGCCTAAAATCAAATATCAAAATGATCAGTCAATTCGTTGATAGTTTTTCAAAAATAACCTGAAAACTAAACTGTGACACCAATGTGATTTTTTGTCTAAAATTTTATGAGCGAAAAGTGTTTAAATGAAAGTCTAACCTTTGTTTCTCATAGAAAAGTCTAGCCCTTGTTTCTCATAGAAAAGTCTAGCCCTTGTTTCTCATAGAAAAGTCTAACCTTTGTTTCTCATAGAAAAGTCTAGCCCTTGTTTCTCATAGAAAAGTCTAGCCCTTGTTTCTCATAGAAAAGTCTAGCCCTTGTTTCTCATAGAAAAGTCTAACCTTTGTTTCTCATAGAAAAGTCTAGCCCTTGTTTCTCATAGAAAAGTCTAGCCCTTGTTTCTCATAGAAAAGTCTAGCCCTTGTTTCTCATAGAAAAGTCTAACCTTTGTTTCTCATAGAAAAGTCTAGCCCTGGTTTCTCATAGAAAAGTCTAACCTTTGTTTCTCATAGAAAAGTCTAGCCCTTGTTTCTCATAGAAAAGTCTAACCTTTGTTTCTCATAGAAAAGTCTAGCCCTTGTTTCTCATAGAAAAGTCTAACCTTTGTTTCTCATAGAAAAGTCTAGCCCTTGTTTCTCATAGAAAAGTCTAGCCCTTGTTTCTCATAGAAAAGTCTAACCTTTGTTTCTCATAGAAAAGTCTAGCCCTTGTTTCTCATAGAAAAGTCTAGCCCTTGTTTTTTATAGAGATGTCTGGCCTGTATTGTAAGGATGCAAAAGTTGATCCCTGTGTTAAAAAACAATTAGTAAATTTAGAACCATTTCACGAAAGAGAGTTCTAACATGACGTCATACTTAAAATTAAGCAAAGTCCTTGGAATTATCTTTCACTTTCTAAAAAAATTTGTAGTTTGCATTTTTTAAAAACTTGTTTGACGCGTTCAAATAGTGACAGCATTGGTTTGATATTTGGCCCACCAATGTCTCCCTATGTCACCTACGTCTCCCTATATCACCAACGTCTCCCTATATCACCAACGTCTCCCTATATCACCAACGTCTCCCTATATCACCAACGTCTCCCTATGTCACCAACGTCTCCCTATGTCACCAACGTCTCCCTATATCACCAACGTCTCCCTATGTCACCAACGTCTCCCTATGTCACCAACGTCTCCCTATGTCACCAACGTCTCCCTATATCACCAACGTCTCCCTATATCACCAACGTCTCCCTATATCACCAACGTCTCCCTATATCACCAACGTCTCCCTATATCACCAACGTCTCCCTATGTCACCAACGTCTCCCTATGTCACCAACGTCTCCCTATATCACCAACGTCTCCCTATATCACCAACGTCTCCCTATGTCACCAACGTCTCCCTATATCACCAACGTCTCCCAATATCACCAACGTCTCCCTATGTCCCCAACGTCTCCCTATGTCTCCCTATGTCACCAACGTCTCCCTAAATCACTAACGTCTCCCTATATCACCAACGTCTCCCTATATCACCAACGTCCCCCTATGTCACCAACGTCTCCCTATGTCTCCCTATGTCACCAACGTCTCCCTATGTCTCCCTATGTCACCAACGTCTCCCTATGTCTCCCTATGTCACCAACGTCTCCCTATGTCACCAACGTCTCCCTATGTCACCAACGTCTCCCTATGTCACCAACGTCTCCCTTTTTCACCAACGTCTCCTTATATCACCAACGTCTCCCTATGTCACCAACGTCTCCTTATATCACCAACGTCTCCCTATATCACCAACGTCTCCCTACATCACCAACGTCTCCCTATATCACCAACGTCTCCGTATATCACCAACGTCTCCCTATATCACCAACGTCTCCCTATATCACCAACGTCTCCCTATATCACCAACGTCTCCCTTTATCACCAACGTCTCCCTATATAACCAACGTCTCCCTATATCACCAACGTCTCCCTATGTCTCCCTATGTCACCATCGTCTCCCTATATCACCAACGTCTAACTATGTCACCAACGTCTCCCTATGTCACCAACGTCTCCCTATATCACCAACGTCTCCCTATGTCTCCCTATGTCACCAACGTCTCCCTATGTCACCAACGTCTCCCTATATCCCCAACGTCTCCCTATGTCACCAACGTCTCCCTATGTCACCAACGTCTCCCTATGTCTCCCTATGTCACCAACGTCTCCCTATGTCTCCCTATGTCACCAACGTCTCCCTATATCACCAACGTCTCCCTATGTCACCAACGTCTCCCTATGTCTCCCTATGTCACCAACGTCTCCCTATGTCTCCCTATGTCAACAAGATTTCTTTGAAATGAACGTTTTCCTCATTCTGTAGCGTGTTCATTAAAAGGTATAAAGGAGAATGCAGTCTACTATGAATAACATTGTTTTTTGTTGTCAAATGTAACATTACTTCATCCTTTGCAATTATTCAATTTATTTTAATAATGTGCCTGTATTTTGAGTAATTTAAAGTTTTGCCAGCGAAACAAACTGATAGAAAAAATTTCTATGAGTGGAAACTGATTTTAAAATAAATTCAGACATTCAATCTAAAAAACAAAAATATGAAAAAAGAAACTTTTTTTTCTGTCGTCTGCATCGCAACCTCGTTCTGGTATTTATAGATTGTGACGTACTTCCTGTGGCCATGTTTTTGAGAGACATTATAGATTGATTGCACACTTAAATAAAAAAAAAAGAAGTGAGCAGGGAATGATGGCGGCTTCTTTTGTTGTGACAAGATCGAAGGGTGTCTCCTATCGCCTTGCCTGGCTGCAGTTCTAAGCTGAAATACAAGGAAACTTTAAAAAAAAAAAGGCTGTTATTATCCAAAACTATAATTGGGCTGTATTTGTTCTTTAATTGTGTGCGTGTGTGTGTGTGACAGCGTTGGTGTATGTATATCACAAAGCCAACGAGTGTGTGTTAATAACAAGGAATCGTTGGGGTAAAAGATTTGATGTAAAGACCGACTACTGCGACTATTATTAAAGCTTCAAATAATCGATACCAAAAAGGGGAGAATCGGAAGGCAAGAATTGTCAGTCAAAGTTTGCGATTCTTGTCTTAAACTATCAGACTGGGAAAACATACACGAGAACCATCTCTTCTGTCTCAATTACGTTCACTAAATGTGTATCTGTGACAATATTTTGGGTTGAAACAAAGACTATTGATGTTCATTTCGTGGCACGGAGGTTTTGGAGAATGTCAGAGGATGATCAGTTGCACTTACTAGCGAAATTCACACTTTGGTAGGTCGTAAAATAAGATTGTTATTGCAATGTTTTGACTAGCAACATTCACCCTCACTTTGGTAAGTTGTAGAATGTTTTGACTAGCAAGATTCACCCTCACTTTGGTATGTTGTAGAATGTTTTGACTAGCAAGATTCACCCTCACTTTGGTAAGTTGTAGAATGTTTTGACTATCAAGATTCACCCTCACTTTGGTAAGTTGTAGAATGTTTTGACTAGCAAGATTCACCCTCACTTTGGTAAGTTGTGGAATGTTTTGACTAGCAAGATTCACCCTCACTTTGGTAAGTTGTAGAATGTTTTGACTAGCAAGATTCACCCTCACTTTGGTAAGTTGTAGAATGTTTTGAATATCAAGATTCACCCTCACTTTGGTAAGTTGTAGAATGTTTTGACTAGCAAGATTCACCCTCACTTTGGTAAGTTGTAGAATGTTTTCACTAGCAAGATTCACCCTCACTTTGGTAAGTTGTAGAATGTTTTGACTATCAAGATTCACCCTCACTTTGGTAAGTTGTAGAATGTTTTGACTAGCAAGATTCACCCTCACTTTGGTAAGTTGTAGAATGTTTTGACTAGCAAGATTCACCCTCACTTTGGTAAGTTGTAGAATGTTTTGACTAGCAAGATTCACCCTCACTTTGGTAAGTTGTAGAATGTTTTGACTAGCAAGATTCACCCTCACTTTGGTAAGTTGTAGAATGTTTTGACTATCAAGATTCACCCTCACTTTGGTAAGTTGTAGAATGTTTTGACTAGCAAGATTCACCCTCACTTTGGTAAGTTGTAGAATGTTTTGACTAGCAAGATTCACCCTCACTTTGGTAAGTTGTAGAATGTTTTGACTAGCAAGATTCACTTTGGTAAGTTGTAGAATGTTTTGACTATCAAGATTCACCCTCACTTTGGTAAGTTGTAGAATGTTTTGATTAGCAAGATTCACCCTCACTTTGGTAAGTTGTAGAATGTTTTGACTAGCAAGATTCACCCTCACTTTGGTAAGTTGTAGAATGTTTTGACTAGCAAGACTCACACCCACTTTGGTAAGTTGTAGAATGTTTTGACTATCAAGATTCACCCTCACTTTGGTAAGTTGTAGAATGTTTTGACTAGCAAGATTCACCCTCACTTTGGTAAGTTGTAGAATGTTTTGACTATCAAGATTCACCCTCACTTTGGTAAGTTGTAGAATGTTTTGACTATCAAGATTCACCCTCACTTTGGTACGTTGTAGAATGTTTTGACTAGCAAGATTCACCCTCACTTTGGTAAGTTGTAGAATGTTTTGACTAGCAAGATTCACCCTCACTTTGGTAAGTTGTAGAATGTTTTGACTATCAAGATTCACCCTCACTTTGGTAAGTTGTAGAATGTTTTGACTAGCAAGATTCACCCTCACTTTGGTAAGTTGTAGAATGTTTTGACTATCAAGATTCACCCTCACTTTGGTAAGTTGTAGAATGTTTTGACTATCAAGATTCACCCTCACTTTGGTACGTTGTAGAATGTTTTGACTAGCAAGATTCACCCTCACTTTGGTAAGTTGTAGAATGTTTTGACTAGCAAGATTCACCCTCACTTTGGTAAGTTGTAGAATGTTTTGACTAGCAAGATTCACCCTCACTTTGGTAAGTTGTAGAATGTTTTGACTAGCAAGATTCACCCTCACTTTGGTAAGTTGTAGAAAGTTTTGACTAGCAAGATTCACCCTCACTTTGGTAAGTTGTAGAATGTTTTGACTATCAAGATTCACCCTCACTTTGGTAAGTTGTAGAATGTTTTGACTAGCAAGATTCACCCTCACTTTGGTAAGTTGTAGAATGTTTTGACTAGCAACATTCACCC
This sequence comes from Biomphalaria glabrata, assembly GCF_947242115.1. NCBI lineage: Eukaryota > Metazoa > Mollusca > Gastropoda > Planorbidae > Biomphalaria > Biomphalaria glabrata. The sequence goes on from NC_074713.1 coordinate 10,611,286, forward strand.
TCACTTTGGTAAGTTGTAGAATGTTTTGACTAGCAAGATTCACCCTCACTTTGGTAAGTTGTAGAATGTTTTGACTATCAAGATTCACCCTCACTTTGGTACGTTGTAGAATGTTTTGACTAGCAAGATTCACCCTCACTTTGGTAAGTTTTAGAATGTTTTGACTAGCAAGATTCACCCTCACTTTGGTAAGTTGTAGAATGTTTTGACTAGCAAGATTCACCCTCACTTTGGTAAGTTGTAGAATGTTTTGACTATCAAGATTCACCCTCACTTTGGTAAGTTGTAGAATGTTTTGACTATCAAGATTCACCCTCACTTTGGTACGTTGTAGAATGTTTTGACTAGCAAGATTCACCCTCACTTTGGTAAGTTGTAGAATGTTTTGACTAGCAAGATTCACCCTCACTTTGGTAAGTTGTAGAATGTTTTGACTAGCAAGATTCACCCTCACTTTGGTACGTTGTAGAATGTTTTGACTAGCAAGATTCACCCTCACTTTGGTAAGTTGTAGAATGTTTTGACTAGCAAGATTCACCCTCACTTTGGTAAGTTGTAGAATGTTTTCACTAGCAAGATTCACCCTCACTTTGGTAAGTTGTAGAAAGTTTTGACTAGCAAGATTCATCCTCACTTTGGTAAGTTGTAGAATGTTTTGACTATCAAGATTCACCCTCACTTTGGTAAGTTGTAGAATGTTTTGACTAGCAAGATTCACCCTCACTTTGGTAAGTTGTAGAATGTTTTGACTAGCAAGATTCACCCACACTTTGGTAAGTTGTAGAATGTTTTGACTAGCAAGATTCACCCTCACTTTGGTAAGTTGTAGAATGTTTTGACTAGCAAGATTCACCCTCACTTTGGTAAGTTGTAGAATGTTTTGACTAGCAAGATTCACCCTCACTTTGGTAAGTTGTAGAATGTTTTGACTAGCAAGATTCACCCTCACTTTGGTAAGTTGTAGAATGTTTTGACTATCAAGATTCACCCTCACTTTGGTAAGTTGTAACTTTTTATAACTTTACATTCTGTAAGCAATCCAATTTAGTAAGACAGAAAAAGAAGAGATTGCGGAATGAAGAAATGTGAAGGCGATATAATGTAGCCTGAAGATTAAATAGTCGAAATAAGCAATGTCAAGGACGCCATTTTGAGAGCTCACAGTTGGCAACAAAATAATAAAAATGATATACATATCTTGCTAAATGGGACAGAGTTAAGATATTTGACTTAACAGCATGGGCGTAGCCAGGGGGGGGGGGTTTGGGGGTTCACCCCCCCCCCCCCCCGAAATGAAATTCACACCGGGGGGGGGGGGGAATCGGAATTTAGTGATTGTTTTTTTGCTTTGATTTTGTTTATTTTAGATGAGATTTTAATACTAAACCATCACTTGCCCCAGCACAACCAAAGGGGTTTTGAGTTTAAAACCCCCTACCACACTGGTTTTGAGTTTAAAACCCCCTACCAGGGGGGGTTCGAGTTTTAAAAAAACCCTTCCAGGGGGGGGGGGTCGAGTTTAAAACCCCTACCAGAGGGGTTCGAGTTTAAAAACCCCTACCAGGGGTTTTGAGTTTTAAACCCCCTACCTGGGGTTTTTGCAGTTAAAAATATAAAACAAAACAAAAAAAAATGAAAACGAAAATCCCCAAATTCCAAGAGCACAGTTAAGAAAGATTTTGATTTTAAAATCACCTCTAAAATTTACGATAAATCCCCTCTTCGACATAAAAAAAAAGCTAATTACGCACTCAATATGTTATGAGCGTAAATCTCACTTCAGCGGGGTTTGAGGCTTAAAAATACATCTTCAGTGTAAGAAAAAAAAGCAAATTACGCACTCAAAATGCTATGAGCGTTGCCAAAAGGGGTTTTGAGTTTAAACCCCCATTCAGAGGGGTTTGATGTTAAAAATACCTCTTCAATATAAAAAAAAAAGCAAATTACACACTAAAATTATTTGAGCGTAGCCAATCCAATCGGGGGTTTTGAGTTTAAACCCCTCTTCTACAGATGGCTTTTTTTAAAAGTTTAAAACCCCTCCAGATGGTTTTGAGTTTAAGATCCCCCTACAGAGCATTTTGAGGTGGAAAACCCCCAACAGATTATTTTGACGATAAAACTTCTCTTTTCGATATAAAATCTAAAGCAAACTACAGTCACTTAATTCCAAGAGCGTATTCAAGAGAGGTTACACATTTTACCAGTGGCAAGGCTCCATTAATAAACTGCAGTGAATAGTCATCTGCCGAAATTGAAAAACACTAAATGTGGCTCAACAAAGATGGCTAAGACAGATTTTAGCAGTCAGTTATAGAGATCGGGTCTAAATCAAGGAAATCCTATGCCGAACTGGTAGTCGACCCCTTAGTAAGATTGTGAGAGAGCGACGCATGAGGTTTGCGGGACATGTTCTCTGACAAAATGAATTACGCATAAGAAGAGTTGCAATGATATCCTAGTACAACTTGACGCCACTCATTCATGGAGGTCCTCATGGCAGGTGGGAAGAGGCTTCAGACATTACCAGTGACAGATTTTTATGGAAACAGCTTGACGGCAAATGCGCCGAACGGCGCGGGAGGGTCTAAGTCAGTAAGAATAGCACATTAGGTTTTTAAAATAAAACTTTTTAATAGCAGGAAAATGCAGTGTAGATACCTCAGAATATGCATTTTGTTGGCTTTCAATACCAGAAATAGTGCTTGGCGGCGGGGCTTCGCCCCGCGCTAGGGAGCTCCTAGCGCTCCCCCAGACCCCCTTGCTAGTAATGTCGGGGAGTCTACAATTTTATGGAAACAGCTTGACGGCAAATGCGCCGAACGGCGCGGGAGGATCTAAGTCAGTAAGAATAGCACTTTAGGATTTTAAAATAGAAATTTTTAATAGCAGGAAAATGCACTGTAGATACCTCAGAATATGCATTTTGTTGGCTTTCAATATCAGAAATAGTGCTTAGCGGCGGGGCTTCGCCCCGCGTTGGGGGACAACCTAGCGCTCCCCCAGACCCCATTGCTAGTAATGACGGGGAATCTACAATTTTTCCACTAACTCATGGAAGAACCTATTCTAGGGCACATTAATCGTCTTCCGAAAGAATGAAGGGTCAGAATGTAATAAAGATTATGTAGGCACACACTTAAATACATTGGGGGGGGGGGGGGTCGGGGGGGGGGGGAAATCCCTCCCCCAAACCCCCCCCCCCCCCGAAAAAAAATTCTGGCTACGCCCATGCTTAACAGTGCTTAAAAGCAAAAAAATAATAATTATTATAAGGTTTATTAAAATACTTAGCTTATCACTACGTATCAATATTGCGGTATTCTGGATACCTGATACATCAAAAAGATATTTATCTTCCATTATATATATAATCTATTTGTTTAGAATTACCTTGTTTTGTTTAAAATCAAGTAAAGACTTTTTCAAATCGAAAATACGCCATTTTCGATAACCAAACTTTTTTTTTTAAATAAAAAGAAATTAGAGAAACAAAATTTTACCATATTTTGAGATTTCCGGTCGTAATATACTCTGGGTGTTTCGGGTATTTAGAATCGTGAAGACGTTAAACTGTATTGTGTTTTGTCGTATTAATGTAGTGATTGTATTTTGTCTCATTTTTATAGTGATTAAAATTTGATTATTGGTTTAGTGATTGTATTTTTTTCTTATTGGCATAGTGATTGTATTTTGTCTATTTGGTATACTTACTTACTTAATCCTGTGTACTCCCAGGGGAGCATAGGGCCGCAACCACACCTCTCCACCGAACTCGGTTCTGAGCAGCTTTCTTCATCTGCTGCCATGTCATTCCAGTATCCTATTTGGTATAGGGATTATTTTTGTCTTATTGGTATAGGGATTGTGTCTTGTCTTATTGGTGTAGTATTCTCTCTCATGTGTTCTTATATGAAGAAGCTTATACCTAGCTTATGGAGCGATTTTGATTTTTTTTTTTTTTTGCTTATTTAATTTAATGCCTTAAAAAAAACTCACTTCTGCTCTTTTAGCATAATTACTAAGGGCATTATACATAATTTGATCGTCTGGTCGTGCAACGCTCGAGGGGAGGCTCTAGATTGTTATTGATTTGTATGTAGTGTAAGATGGTTGGGTGTCACCTGCACAGAACTTGTACATGTAGCATTATGTACGAGTCTTCGACACTTAAATTACTTAATTCTATAGTAGGCTACTTTAAAATTACTTGATAGTATATTTATTTGAGCAATTTTCCTGTTTTTCTAATTGCCTTGTATTGTGAAACTTCAATTAGTATAGCGCTGTTCATTTGTTTAACGTATTTTGGATGTTAATGCAGAATTGAAGATTATTACACCCGAGCCCAAACTGGCCCCAAACCACCCGCAGTGGCAGTGAGCAAGGTTCGATTCTGGGATCATTTAGACGACAGTTCAGAGCCCTAACAACACGACCAGGAAGCAATGTTTCTTTAGAGTTTCAAAAGCTGTTTAATTGTTTGTTAATCTAGTTCGAGATGCAGGCCCTTTTCGTCATCAGAACCATGTTGAAACTATTTATTTAGCAATCTAATGTGCTTGTGGACAATGTTTCCGTTGGAATTTGATGGTGAAGATTGTTGGATCTATTAACACTTTTATGGCACCTTTGGGATGGCTACTATAATTCTGATATGACAAACTAAAACATAAAATATTCAGAGGACAAGCTTTTGCGAGAACAAGGATTGAACATATTTTATAAAACACATATACATATATATATATATTCAGGGCCGGATTTAAGGGAGGGCACGGGGGGGCTACTGCCCGAGGGCCTCCACAAAACACAAAAACATACAAAATATACATATTTTTTTTTACAAAAATTACATATTAAATAATTGTGTCCATTTTTTTTTTGACAGTAGTAGAATTTGATACAATTGTAAAGTATTCTATTTCTTTTTTTCTGAAATATGATTTGATATCAGTATGTTTATTGCCAAGTGTTAAAAAGTGGATTTTGTAAGCTTTTAAAAAAGTGTAGGTGCCATCATAAAAACTCTGCCCCGAGGCCTCCTATACACATTTAACACTCAGATATAGGAACCCATCCTTGAGATTTACACAAAAAAAAAAATAATTAAAAATCTGTTCTTGAAAAACAACATAACAATCTTACATCCTCAATATTGCAATTAGCAATGTGTACATACCACTATATGTAGTAAAATGTCTCATCTGTCCCTTGTTGTCCTATGGGCTGCTGTTTTTTTTTCCCATCAGCTCCTTTTTTTTTTTTTTAGTACGATATCAAGAGAGAGGCCGGTCCATTATTTTCGCGTTGTCCAGCGAGCTTTTCTTTTTCGGACACCCCTTTCTTGTGCTCCCTCCACTGTTCCTTAAAGGATGACTTTTGACAGTGAGTCATGTCATCGATATGACGGAATCAGCTCAGCTTTCGTCCCTTCACATTATTGAGGAGTTCTTCCTTTAATGCCAGCCAGAGTATTCAATCGTAACAGTACAAACTCATTTTTATTCCTTTCCTGGCATCTGATACCCAGCATTCTCTCCCGATGGTTTCAATTCTTCTTTCAGCCTCAGTGTTCAAGTTTCACAACTATAGAGTACAGAGACTACAGAGAGTACAGAGTACAGAGACCAGTAGCGAAGAATGCAGCTTCAATTTTACTTGGAGGCTGGTGTAATTTTTTTTTCCGAGGAAAAGCTCCCGTCGCCTCAGCGTGGCGCCTCCATGGAATCGTCCGCCCGGGGAAAGCGGAAAGCCTAAGAACGAGAGCAAACATGACTCCCAGTGACCTACCACAGTTATGCTCTAGCGAGTGTACTTGCAAGTGATAGGGATGTGAGAAAGGCTTGCTAACCTTCCGCATTCATTGCAACGTTCCCCAGCGTAATTGTACATTATTGGAATAAAAACGTTCTCCTCGTAGGGTCTGCCTCCGGCCTCGCATGGGATGAGTGAACCCGTTGCATTAGCTCAAAGTACCGTCATCCATGAACAAACGGATGTAATTAAATGATCATCTATTGATGGGGCCCTTCCGACTGAAGGGTCGGTGAAGAGGCAATCCTTCATCCTGGCCACGGGATGAAATCCTTACCCGGATCAAAGCTTCACAAAAGGGATTTATCTCGAACCTTTTTTGGACACCTCATTAGGTGTTACTTTTTCAGAGATTCAGCAGTTTGCTCAAGGCAGCGCATGCCAAGCTTTAATTAAGCCATGGGTCACAGATGACATCCTTGACTTATGTGACGCATGAAGGGAACTAAAAAAAGAAACAGACGGTTAATTCAATGCTGAAAGAAGATTACAGTTCAAACATAAATGAAATACGGATACAAATGAAGTCAGGAAATCAAAAATGGATCAGTGACCAGAGCATTATAATCGATAGTAGCTTGAAAGTTGGCAATAGTAAGGAAGCATCCGAAACATTCAAAGCTTTAACCAACACAAGACAAACTAAAACTACAGTGATTGAAAACAAGACTAAGACTAAGACTAAGACTAAGACTGAGACTAAGACTAAGACTAAGAATAAGACTAAGACTGCTTTATTGATCCTTATTGGAAATTTGTTGTGATTACAAGGACTCTTTTCTCATATAAAGACAACACAACAGAAACATACACATAAATACAACAGACACACTGGCATCTTGGTCCTATTCACGTTTCCTGATCAACGAGTGGAGTTGATATAGTCTGACCGAGTACGAACGAGTTTTTGTACCACTCCGTTCTTGTTTTGATTGACAGCAGTCGCCCACTTCGCGACGACCAGACGTAGTTCTGATGGAGCGGGTGGCCGTTGTCTTCCAAGAGTTTTTCGATTTTCCTTAGACACTTCAAAAAGTTCCTTTAACTCTTTCTCTCCTAACTGACGATACCAACGTTGATTCTACTAGAAAGTAGTAAATAATTACGAAGAGAAAGAGTTAAATGTGGTAATGTGAGTGTATTTCTTTTTGATGGAACTCTTCTGACTGAAGAAGCAGGTGTGCTTTGAAGGTGGGCAAAATATATATAACTTTGAGATAAATCCCAACTACAGTCTAATCAACAAAACATCTTACGCCAGAGGAGATTTTGGCGAGGCTCCGATGTTAGAAGTAGTGGAAGCAATAAGATCATATAAAGGTGGCAAGTCGCCTGAATTTGATAACATACAGTCAGAATTTTTAAAACAGGGCGGCTTGCATATAACTAAATCTTTTAGGACATTCTGTCCGAAAATATGGGAAGAAAAAATATGGCCAAAAAAATGGACCCAAAGGAAACTATTGTTTGTGTGTACCAACAACAAGCTCAGTAATCACCAAGATCGTGAGTTGTTTCATGCTTAATGTCAAGTATCTTCAACTAGGTCGTGAGTTGTTTCATGCTTAATGTCAAGTATCTTCAACTAGGTCGTGAGTTGTTTCATGCTTAATGTCAAGTATCTTCAACTAGGTCGTGAGTTGTTTCATGCTTAATGTCAAGTATCTTCAACTAGGTCGTGAGTTGTTTCATGCTTAATGTCAAGTATCTTCAACTAGGTCGTGAGTTATGCCATGCGCAGTGCAAGTATCTTCAACTAGGTCGTGAGTTATGCCATGCGCAGTGCAAGTATCTTCAACTAGGTCGTGAGTTATGCCATGCGCAGTGCAAGTATCTTCAACTAGGTTGTGAGTTATGCCATGCGCAGTGCAAGTATCTTTGAGGTTTGAACACAAAAATCTTTTCATTTCCTCCGCTTTTGAATTCCGCTATTTGCTTGAAAAACAGAAAGACGACAATACCGTGAGTACATAACGAGAAGACGACTAATTTGTTTACTCACGGAGTCAGATGAAGTCACCTTAGCTCCCACACGACACCACCCCCCCCCTCTCCTCCCTTACACCCCCTTCTCCCCTTCTCACATTGATCTCGCCTTCGTATTTGTATGAGACGTCTGCTCTCCAAACGTAAGCTCATTACCGAGGAGACTTAGAGATGCTAGTCCAGGTGGCATTAAGATGACGATAGTCAATGTGACATTTAAGATGACATTTAGAGGCACGTGTCTAACAGGGCGCTCACTTTTGTTTCAGTGTTTGTACAACTGAGGAGCAGAGGCGACAGTCTTGTGTGGAAGGGGAGGTGGGTGGGGAGTGGGCTTATTCAACAATTCATAGTTCTCCCGTTACGTGATCTGAATTTCTGTTTTCCTGTATTCCATTACAGCCTTGAACCCCAGAAAACTTTCCTATAGTATAAGACGTAGTCAAAATACGAAAGAAATATGTTTTGTATAATAACTAATATATACATTGAAATTTGATACGTGTTCAAAACAGTGGCGTCGCTAGGGGGGTATTAGGGGTGCGGTCTGCACAATTTTCAATGGGTGATATGAAAAAAAGGAAATACATTTTTTTTTTAAAATCTCACATTTTTAACTTATGTACCAGCCCAAAAATGTAGATAATTACATTTGTTATCATCAAGATATTGAATCATCTGAATTGGGAAATATAATTTATGAAGGAGTATTTAGTTTATCACATCGGGTGGCGCCTGCCCTTTCGACGCCTCTGGACCGAATAATATTAAGGGTACCATACACTCCTCCTGAGCTCACTGAAGTCTGTTCTGACATGACATGTTTTCTTACCTTTGTTTACTTTGCAGTATTTCCAGCAAGATAACTTTGAAGAAGCGGAGAGTCTCAGTTTTAATCAGATAGGACAGTCTCAGGAGTCAGAATATGTTCTTTAAAAAAAACTACATTAAAAATACTGCAATGTCACATCTGTGACAGCTTTGAAGTCATGGTTAAAACAAACTGTTTGCGTAGCTCCACCAGGGTGACCTACTTAAAGACCTAACCTTCAAATCAATGACCTAACCACCTAATCGTTTTCCGTTTTGAAACAAATATAAACATAGAATAAAAAAATTGATGAATCCAATTGTCACTGAGGAAATGCTTCAGTGACTCAGTGGTGTTGGGAGGTGGGGAAGGGGGACTTACTTTTCTTATTCTGGTTGTTGATTATCTAATGACAAGATCCAGTCCCCGAGCTCTCAGACTTTCGATCCCAGTTCCATTTTCTTTTGTGACATTACGATTATTTCAAAAGCCTAGACATTTCGTATTAAAATCCTACTTTATACCAAGAAACGAATATGGATTAATTGTTTTTGTTATCTTCTATTTACTATCTTAATATGGTCTGATATCAAGCTGAAAAATTTCAGGAGAAAAAAAAATTTGTGAAGACCCATGAGAAAAGACATATCTTTAAAAGATTTAGAAAAATGGAAACCACGAAAGCCGGATAAGAATCGATTCAAAAGGATTATCTCTCTTTAAAAGCCTTGATAAGTTTAACCATATTTTTAAACAAGCAATAAAAAAAAAACTTTTTTTTTAGAAACAAAGCTTATTTAAGGGAAATAACTGCTAATTACTGCAATTAATCTAAAAAATTACAGGGTATAGCACACTTTGTGCTTTATAATGAAAACTAATTAATAAGAACTAAATGATTAAATAATTGGTTACTTTTTTCGTCTATGAATTATTATTCAAAATTTCAACTTAATTCACGAATGTGAAGTGGGAGAAAATCGTGTTAAAACAAACAAAGGGGAATAAATCCATATATATATCCACATATCTCATTAAGTATTTATTCCCCTTATTTCGGTATCAAACAGAATAATTAATCAACAACTAATTGGTTAATTTTTTTTATTGATTCATGTCCTGTGCGGTTCAATGAATACTCGTCCAAGGTTTTAACTTGATCCGAGAATGGAAAATGGAGAAAAAAACAGGTTCGAACTCTTACCAGTCTAACAGACAGACAGATAAACAGACAGACAGGTAAACAGAGTGAGTCGATATAAGCTTTGTAAAAAATGGCTGAAATAAATGTGTTACAAAATAGTAAAAATAGCAGATACCGGACAGTTATTCCAACTTGTTACTTATCAATGGTCCGTGTTCTTTATTCTGGGCAGTGAGTTTTAAAGAATGATGAGGTCAAAGGGAAAAAAAATCGAAAGCTTTGGACAACAAGATACATAGTGATTTAGTAAGATCTAAAAACTTAATCTCATAAGGACTTCGTTTTCTTTCAACACAGTAATTGCGCAATATTACTCAATTGACCCTAGGAATAAATGATTATTAATCCTTTTACTGCTCACCTCCATCCTCCCAGATATTTAATGGAGGAGGGTGCTCAGATGTTGTTGTTTTTATCTGGCGGAAGGGCTTCACAGGAAAAAGGTTGAGCACAGTAGCCCTTTTACCCTCAGTATTGTGAAGATATGATTGTTTCATTAGTAGCTTAGATGAATGATTTCTTTTACCAGATCCACGTTCAGCTGATTGGTTGATAGTACTACCTGACTCTCAGTATTACCTGACTCTCAGTATTACCTGACTCTCAGTATTACCTGACTCTCAGTATTACCTGACTCTCAGTATTACCTGACTCTCCCGCTCAGTCGCTCCCTCCAGCAGACCAGAATTTAGGGATGTATAGAGGCCAAGGGTGCCATGCAATTCTTCAACAAAGGGATACACCTTTGCTTCTGTAAAACGATATATGAAGTCAAGATTGCTAAAGTCGTCTCTTGAGGCATCATTTTGTGTGTTTTATGTTCCTTCGCCTTGACAATAAAGTAAATCGAGGGAGAATCACTGACTCCCATGGTGTCTCGTCAATGGTAATTATAGTCAGTGGCTGTACAGAAGTAAGATTACATATGTATGATGCAAGATCACCTTTCTACCTTTACTTTTTATAAGTTTAAAAACGTATTTAGTTGAAGACCTAATGCCAATGATGTCTCGTGAATGTAGCTAGTCTCCTAAGTAATACAGGCAATGGTTAACGGTTGGTCACAAATGGGCGATCTCAAGGTGCCCCTAAAGAACACTTAGCTGCATTGGTGGCAGTTTGCCGTGCCACTCTCAATTTGTAATAACAGGAACTTTTCTCAGGGCCCCAAAGTCCAAGCCTGCATGCATCCACACAAAACTGAATTTTACGACAATACACATTACTGAGAATGTACATCCCGTAAAATGTTTTAATTGCACCTCACTTGTAAACAATAATAACAATAATAATAATAAGGAAACTGAAATTGAAAAAAAAGAACAGAATAAAAAAAGAGATAAAGCGATTATGGAAGCTATCTATAGTAACAATACACACTTTTGTTATATTAACCGAGGGGATAATAACAAATGACCTAGCAGACACATTCGAAGCCCTGAGCATTTCTAACAGGATCCTTATTATTCGTCAAAGGGCAGTACTGCTGCAGGCCTACCACTTCATCATAAAATTCCTCAATGGACGCTGTTAAGGGAGACTACAATGAATATTGTTTTCCTTTAACGAAGCTCGACTCTGACAGTGTCAGTGAGTGAATATTAGTTTCATTTTAACATGATAATAATAAGGTAATTTCTTCGTGTTCAAAGACTAACTCTGAGTCGAGTATTTCCTCTGACTACGTAGACCCGCATATTTCGCCACTACTAATGTAGACTAATCCGTTGACTTGTAATTCACATAACTGTTCCACATTAAGTAGTTACCAGTGTTAGTCATCTCATCATGTCAAACAATTAACACTCGCGCCATGTCGTAGTCAGCCAGTGAAGAGTCATTTCCAGGCAGATTCTTGTTTACATTTTTATTTTAAGGGTAGAGCATCCTGTTACAAAGGTAAGCATAGTTTTAAAAATATATGTATTATAAGCCTTGGCTTTGCTTGACTTTGAAAAGGGCGGCAGGATCGATACTCAGCCCTCGGGTGTTGTGTGAGCTGCCTCGCGCACCGGCCATTTGGAAGAAACCTTTTTATTTTGGTTCGCCTCGGTGTAAAAATTGTAAATCTATGTCACAGGCCTCTGTCACTGCCGTGTGGCACATTGACACTGGGAAAACTGTCATTGATTGAGCGTGAATGTAGGTCAGTCTGCATTGCGACATGCCGACGCCCTGACAAAGGGCATACCACCACGAGCTTGTCATGTGTGGCCTAAGGTTATGAGCCGCTCTGTTACTTAGGGGAGTCGAGTTCGAATCTCGATGAGGATTATGATTTTAGAAATTAGAAATATAGCTCAATTTGTGTTCGGCAGAGTGCATAAAGGCAGCATTGAAGCCTTCTCCTTCTCTTCTTCTGTCGGGAAGCTATCCCGAGTTGTAAAAAAAAATATATATAAATGTGTTACTAACATTATGAATTAAAACATGAGATCCTATGCGCCCACTCATTGTTTGTTTGCTTGCTGACAGAGGCGGACTGGCTATATGGGCATTCGGGCAAATGTCCGATGGTCCGGTACCCAAATGGGCCTGTAGGGCCACCGAAATTGCTGCATGGTTGCCTATACAATACGTGTTAAAGGTTTTATAATATTGTTTTATAAAAAATGACTATTTGAGCGTCGTGTTGAAAAAAAAATTCTTTTACAGACTCGACAGTGTAATACTAATTAAATCGAACACATTATCCGAAATAATGTAATAAGCTACAACCATTGACAAGAAGCTCGATAGCTGAGTAGAAGAGCTTGGCTTATGAACCGAGGAGTCGCGGGTTGAAATCTTCGTGAAGACTGAGATTTTTAATTTCGGGATCCACCCAGCTCAAATGGGAACTTGACATTAGTTGGGGAAAAGTGAAGGTGGTTGGTCGTTGTCCTGGCCACATGACACCCTCGTAATCAGTGGGCTACAGAAAAACAGATGACATTTACATCATCTGCCCCATAGATCGCAAGATATCTAAGGGGTACCTTATCAAACTTAACATAATGATTTTCAGGACAGGCAAAATATCAAATGATATACAAATGATGGGCCGGATGGTATAGTAGTGTCCGGGCCAATTTTGACACCCAATTCGCCCCTGCTTGCATACAAAATACAAGTTTAGTCCAAGCACGCGATGACTGAATGTGAGCTCTGCTGGTCTTAGCGTTTTCAATTATCGTCGATTATCTCCCCCACTCATTGAGTCTATCGTTGGATCTAAATGTAGATGTTGTATTTGATGTTGTTGAGAAGAGGAAGCAGAGGAAGCAAAATAAGGATTCTTTTGTGTGTCCAGTAACACATCCACTTTCTTAGAAAATACAAAAATATTTATTTTTAAAATGACTAAATCCAAAAAGAATCACAGTGAAATGAAGATAAATCACATCCGTTATCAGGAGTCAAGTAAGCATATTAGTAATATCTAGATTTGGATGGAACAAGTGCGTTGCTTAAAAAATATAATCAAATTCAAGATGTTTTACAACTTACATTTAATTTAATTTAATTTAATTTGTTTCAGTCACGCTCCAATTATCCCAGGGTGCCCAATGTCAAATTCATACATTTGATACTAGTGGGAACCTTGCTGCGCCACTGCTAGAGACCTGTTATACAAAAATAGAATGATAATAATGTCCCTTTTAGGACTAGTAACTGGCCGGTCATGTCGCTCTACTTTCCATTTCGTGTAAGAAAGCTTTTTTTTTAATACAGTTATTTCCTTCTTCCTTCTGGCTAACATCCTGGTGACCAGCAGGTATTCATAATTGGTCCAATCTCATCCCTTCCCGTGTACTAATAACTAAATTACTCGAAGCTGTGGACAGTGGAAGTCCAGCTGTGACCTAGAGGTACTCCTTGTGAGCTCTGCGTAGTTCTATGTGATTGATGAGATAGATTCGCTGATCGATCCAATAAAGACGAGTACTGCTAGGTTCCAATTAGTTATAAGCTCCGACCGTCCCAAAAAGGCAATCGTAGCACACCAAAGCACATCATAGCACATCATAGCACATACTGATTGTTAGTAGTTGATCACTGGGTGTTGATTCCCTAATAAGGGGTTTTAATTTGATAGACTCTTTCTTTGATGATGACTGATAATGTTAGAATATACCATAAAAGCAAATTAGTAACATAAATCAAGCAGTCAATCTAGCTCTATTAAGAGGGAACTTTAACACTTTATAAAACTACATTGCACATACAAGAAAGAAAAAAAAAATGGTGATGGGCAGTCAAGTGTTTGCGATCAATCTGACGTCCTTCCTAATTAGGTCAATACATTCATGACATATTCGCACCGCATCTTTTAACTAAAGTAACTAAACATCAGGGAAATTGAGGGATCAAATTAATATAACGGTCACCTTTAAACCACATTTACAACAGTAGGTAATAAATTAAGGTACTATATGTTATGGCGCAAACTGAAGAATTCACTGTGGAGTTATTGGGCTAGGACACCGGTGTCTTCTTTGCGTTCTTTGCACATAGAACATACCCGTAAGAAGAAAGTGAAATAAGAAAAGCTCTAAGAAAATTGCGAAGACTCCTCTATCATGGTTTTTATTGCAAAGCTTTTATCAACTCTGTCTGTCTGTCTGTCTGGTAGAAATCTGGTACTTGCTATTTCTCCCTTTTCCGATTTTCATATCAATTTGAAACTTTGAACAAATAGTACAGTGTCGATGTGACAACACACGAATACATAAAACAAAATACCAATTAGTTAATTACTTTGTGATAATTGATAAATTCTGATGATATAGAAAAGGCAGATAAATCTTACAGTATTGAGAGATGAAATACTTAAGGCAAGTATTTTCCCTTACATTATCTTTTTTTAAGTCTTTTTGTTTGTTACTAGCCTTAAGTTCTGCATGCTCGCCAGGAAATGTTGGTCTCTAATAACGATAAAACAACGGTTTTGGAACCCAAGAATATCAACCATCTGCCAGGAGCACTACCACCTTGGCACTACATCCCTTTAAACCTGTTAGCAGGGCCGGACTTAGGTCAATGCAACCTATGCGGTCGCAGTGAGCCCCGCACTTTCATAGGCCCCGCACTAATTCGAGGTGTAAATTATTAAATTAAAACATTATAACTATATATAAGGACAGGGTTTCCGCGGCTTCCCTGATTTTCCAAGGGCTCCTGGAAATCTCTTGTAAGTGTGAAATATACGAAAAAGTTCTGGAAATCTACTGAAATTAAAAATCTCCTGAAAATGTATAAAAATCTTCTGAAAAATAGATAAAATTGTCATTTTAGGATGCATATCATACGCGTGATGAAAAAAAAAACGGCATTGCCAGCTTTTATTTAATAAAAATTAAATTAATTGCAGAGACGATAGTATTTTCTAATTTTAACAAATCTTAATTAAGACATTATTCTTATTCCTACCAAACTGGGCCTCGCGCCATCCGTTCCGCATAGAGCCCCTCAATTCTTAGGGCCGTCCCTGCCAGTGAGGTACCACTAGTGAATTAACTTTCTATCTGTTGTGTGTGATGCTTTTGTTTTGGGGCTATGTATCACTCAGCGTCATAAAGCACCGGGCCCAGCCATCTCCAGGGGACTGTACACATGAAGTATATACCATTGTCCCCCTTGGTGAACCAGTTCGATATTGATCGATGGCGGACTCCATCTAAGTGATCAAACAAGATTTGCCCAAAAGCATAGAGCCGTGATTTAAAAACATCGAAAGAGGACGTGATATTTCTTGTTACAATTTTTTTTTAAATCTCTGTGGGAGGGGGGGGGTGGAGAGAGAGAGAGAGAGAGAGAGAGAGAGAGAAGGCTGGACTGTGTTTTATCAACAGCCTGACACACGAAGTTCTGGTAGCGAACAAGAGAAAGGGGGACTTCACTCTTTTTCTTGACCTCACCGGAAGTGACAATGAAAGGTGTTTGTCGTCAGAGAGGATGTCCCTGCCCCCAATTCCTTTCAGAAACAGTTTTGTCTGGTGAGTACCGTGGCAGACAAGACACGAACTTCGAAGCCGATCTGAGTGGGCGTTTTTTTATTTGTATGTGTCAGGCTAAGTGACTTGGTGGGGAGAGGGGCGCGCCACTCAGACAAGTGTAACTCGAACCCGAATTCAAGCGGTCAACAGAGAGGTTAACTGCACTCCACTGAGAGTAGGAGATTGTTGACCCTCTTAATTTAAAGTTACCGACGTCAGCGTCCAACGTTAAGTCAGATGTCAACAACAAAAAAACAACATTAAGGCGTCATCACATCTTAATATAGATGTTCATACTGAGAGGCATAGGCCTAGAATATATAGGTCTGTGCGTTGAGGTTATCCACAGTAATCTGCTCTTTATTGACACTTTCATTGAAGAGTGCTAAAAAGAGAACAAAAAATGTTGGTTCTAAAAATGCATAGTTTTATCATCACCGGAGGCACCAAAAAGCTTGCTACTTTAGGATTTCATCAAACTAAATTAATTATATACCACTAATTAATTAATTACTTAGTTTGTTTTTCTTATTTATTCGTGTTTTGTTAGGGGCAATGAATAATTGTGCAAAGTTTCAACGTGATCTGAGATTAGAAAGTGGAAGAAATTACGTGTACAAAATGTGTACTAGACTGACAGACAGACAGACAGACGGAGGGAGTTGATATAATCGTTGTATTGTATGTTATTTAACTTATGTTTTTTTAAATAACTTTAAGATAAAGTCTTAACTTGCTGAAATCAAAGTCTCACTTCAGTTACTTGTATTTTCACTAAACAATGAAAGACTATCAAACAGTGTTCTATTCTTTACTGACGTAACTCTGAAGTCATCAGGAGGAAGACCTTCGTTGTGTCTCAAGTACAAAAAATATAAATAAAACAACCTGTATTCACAGGGTCCTGTTGGCATTAGTTGTGACCATCAAGGGAAAAGTCTTGGTTTTAATCTGAAGAGAATTTGAATTCAATAATAATCGGGATCAAAAAACTTTCTAAGTCCGAGGAGCAGAAAGTCAGAAGTGGTTCAGTTTTAAAATCTGTCAATATGTTTATTTACAAATCTTATATCAACTCTGTCTGTCTGTCTGTCTGTCTGCCTGGTAACAAATTTGAACATGTTTTTCTACCATTTCCCATTCTCGGATAAATTTAAACTTTGCACAATTAATCATCAAACCTGACAAGACATGAATCGATCAATAAATTAATCAATTAGTTAATTAATAGTTTGGTGATTAATTATTTTGTTTGATTTCAAAATAAGGGAAATAATTGTTAACTTTTTTCTATTGCTTCTGTATTGTGTTTTGTTCAGCCACCCTCGTACTGACACTATAACTGTATGCCATGCATTCGTTTAGAGTTCATGCAATCATCCAATAACTCTGTACATTTTTATGAGCCTGGAAATGGACCCGTCACATACTCAGCATTTAATAGACACACTAATGACACACACAGCACACACACACTTCCAACACTCCCTGTTCTTTACACATACACGCACACATATCCACAATTATGAATTCTTCAAAAACACCGACACATACACAGTTTAACAACACACATTTTTTTTTCCGCAACACATATACAAACTCACAAACCTCCTTTCTACACTATATCACAACGCCCACTGTTTTGATAAATACAACTTTTTTTCAAATGAATCGGAAAGACAAAAGTTCCAAGAGTAAATATAAAATTAATGAATAACGATATTTATTAGTCAAGTTTCAATGTGTTCTCCCCAGGCCTAACCCTTGTTGCCTCTCCACCATGACAAGAGACGGGATGACGCCGGTGGCTAAGTTGAGGGGCTCTCACAAGAAGGCACGTGAAACACATTCATTGCCCATCCTAGAGAGGCCGGCCAGGGAAACCCCGTACCAGGACTACACGTACGTTTACTATATATCTAATATATAAGACACTTTGTAAGGAGTATGTATATCTATGTATGTATATGTATGTATGTATGTATGTATGTATATCTATGTATGTATATGTATGTATCTATATATATATATGTATGTATGTATATCTATATATGTATGTATATCTATGTATGTATGTATGTATATCTATGTATGTATGTATGTATATCTATGTATGTATGTATGTATATCTATGTATGTATGTATATTTATGTATGTATGTATGTATGTATATCTATCTATGTATGTATATCTATCTATGTATGTATGTGTGTATGTATGTATGTATATATGTATGTATATCTATGTATGTATGTATGTATATCTATGAATGTATGTTACTTATAGAAATCAAAACTGTTTAACCAAGTGATGCCCAAAATACGGCCCGCGGCCAGATTTGGCCCGCGACGTGGTTCTACCAGATCCGCCAAAACGTCGGCACAAAGTGTAGAAAATTCCCCATCCATAAAAAAAAAGGTTGAAAAATGTATCTTTACCTACCTACCTCACTTTTTCTCAGATGAATTGGTACCATGACATTTAACATTTTTGCGTTTATGAAATAGTAATGAATGAATGTAAAATTTACCAGGAAAAGTGGATATATCTTTAAGTTTTTGTGGAGCATGATAATAAGCCAATATATTTGTTTTATACAGAAAATTTGGCTGTTCCAAAAACAACAACCTAGAAACGGAATTATGAAACAAATATGGCGGCATTCTTGGTTTGAGCAGTGAAAAAGAAGATTGTCCAACTAAGCTTAGAGATTGTAGGATTTATGAGGCGTCAGGAAAATGAATCGGTTGTTAAACTAGCTACATTTTGCTCACATATGATGTATAGAAATGAATTAACTTCCAATAGTTTTCCGTTTCAGACCCTGCGATCTATGGGGCAGATGATGTTAAGGTCATCTGTTTATTTTGGCCAACGGTTAACGAGCAGGGTGTTATGTGGCCAGCACAACGACCAACAGCCTTTCCCAATTTAAAGTCAGGTACCCATTAGAGTTGGGTGGACTCAGGGGCGTCCTAAAAATCCCGAAATTCAAAACCCCAGTTTTCACCGAGATTCGAACCCAGGACCTCAGGTTCGGAAGCCAAGCGCTTAGCCATTCGACCACCGCGCCCCCAAATTTCCAATATCCCATTAATTAAATTACGTTTTTAATCAAATAATTTCAGGTCAATTTCATTTTGTTTTAGTATCATTTCGTAAATGTGTCCCGCGACACGAGTGTCGGAAATTAATAAGGTCAGCAGGCCGAATTATTTTGGGCATCACACAAAGATAAAGGCACATTTCCGGTTTAATCTTGATTAAAATTCGGCATGAATATTCCTTAGATCACTGTGGAGACCGTAGTGTATATAAATTGTCTTACCCACAAAAATGCGCTAGAAAATATAATTAAAAAAAAAACATTTTCAGAGTATTATATATTAGATATGAATATGTTGGCTAAACGGGTAAATCCCATTTTCATAGTCTACTTTCATTTTCGTGTAAAAAATGAAAATATGTTAAGTGAACATCTCGCCATGTTTGGCACAGATCTAAATCCAATGCACTAGATCAGTGATACACAAACTATAGCCTGTGTGCAGCGGGTCATATCTGGCTTTAGTTTATGTATCAGTGCTCTATCTAAATATATATATATATATATATATATATATATATATATATATATATATATATATATATATATATATATATATTTATATTTATATATGTTATATATGGAGAGAGAAAGATAGGTTTAACCCCAGCCATTAGTCATAAAATTACTATCGGTACTTAAGGAACAATTAAATAAAACCTTATATCTGACTATTGGAGGCACTGTGATCAAATGGCGTCATTTCTATCAGGCCGAAGCTGAAAAGGGACAAAACAACACACAGCCTATTATTCTGTTACCTCCCTTGCATGTAACCTGTTTAATATGGTTAACGAATAATATTTGCTAGCGACTCGTTGTATTGATTTCTAGGGACAGCAAATACGCAAATGTAATCCTGATAATATAGAATTCCCACTGGATGTACAGCCGAAGCGTCATAGGGGTTGATGCCACACGGTGCAATTTTACCCTCACTTTTTTACCTAAAATCTAAATCAATGTGCATTCACTCCAGTTGCAAATCTAAAAAGGATATACTCCCCCACCCCCCTTTTCCAAAAAAAAAGAGTACAGGTTATGCATATCGTATATAACCAACAAAGTTACATACATTACGTGTACATATTAATTTATGACTTTAAAAAATACGATCCGTAGTCCGTAAATCTAGATGACTAAAGAATCGAGTAATTTGGTTTGAGTTACTCCATTAGTAAAATAACTAAACTTGGAGACACTTCATGACAGAAGAATAAAATGTAAAGTAGCTATAATACAGAAGACACTAAAACATAACTTACAAATAGAAAAAATAAAACCTAATGAAATACTCAGAAAGACACAAAGATAGAGGCACATTTCTTATTTCATACGCTAGAACAAATTCATACAAGTGCCTCTTCTTCCGTAGTGCCATTAGAGAATGGACTGGGTTGTCTTAATCAGCCAGGAAAACCAACGACTAAGCAGAGTTCATTGATTAACATGCATGACTAGACTGACACATGAAATGCGTTGGACGTAATTATCTGCTTTTTAAAGTAACGTCTGTAATAAATAAGATAAGATAACTAAAGAATTGAGCTCATATGACTAAAGAATGGGGCTCACTTGACTAAAGAACTGAGTTGAGATGACATTGTGTTCAAATTATCAGAGAATCGAATTCATATGACTAAAGAATCTAGGTCAGTTGAGACCAATCGTTTTAGTAGATCTAAACACCTAACTTGTGGGCAGTTTAGACCAATAGCTCGTTGGCATGTCAAAGGTCTGATTAGATAGATAGATAGATAGATAGATAGATAGATTAGATAGATAGATTAGATAGATAGATAGATAGATAGATAGATAGATAGATAGATAGATAGATAGATAGATAGATAGATTAATGTTAAAGAAAGTTTAATATAGTCAACATTTTTATTTCGTATCATTCTCATTAGGCGCATCCGGAAAATGATCCAAGCTAAAGCTGACCTGAAAGGAGGATTGACTAGCTCTGATCTTTTTGTGGACGCCTCTTTCCCACCAGATCGATCGTCCTTGACCTACGTCTACAGCGGAGACGACAAGTATGAGCACACACTCTTCCGGAGACCGAAAGTAAGTAACTGACCAAAGATTGTTGAAAAGTTACTGACCAAAGATTGTTGAAAAGTTACTGACCAAAGATTGTTGAAAAGTTACTGACCAAAGATAGTCCAAAAGTTACTGACCAAAGATAGTCCAAAAGTTACTGACCAAAGGTTGTTGAAAAGTTACTGACCAAAGATAGTCCAAAAGTTACTGACCAAAGATAGTCCAAAAGTTACTGACCAAAGATTGTTGAAAAGTTACTGACCAAAGATAGTCCAAAAGTTACTGACCAAAGATAGTCCAAAAGTTACTGACCAAAGGTTGTTGAAAAGTTACTGACCAAAGATAGTCCAAAAGTTACTGACCAAAGATTGTTGAAAAGTTACTGACCAAAGATTGTTGAAAAGTTACTGACCAAAGATTGTTGAAAAGTTACTGAAGAAAGATTGTTGAAAAGTTACTGAAGAAAGATTGTTCAAAACTTACTGACCAAAGATAGCCCAAAGTTATTGACCAAAGATAGTCCAAAAGTTACTGACCAAAGGTTGTTGAAAAGTTACTGACCAAAGATAGTCCAAAAGTTACTGACCAAAGATAGTCCAAAAGTTACTGACCAAAGATAGTCCAAAAGTTACTGACCAAAGGTTGTTGAAAAGTTACTGACCAAAGATAGTCCAAAAGTTACTGACAAAAGATAGTCCAAAAGTTACTGACCAAAGGTTGTTGAAAAGTTACTGACCAAAGATAGTCCAAAAGTTACTGACCAAAGATATTCCAAAAGTTACTGACCAAAGATTGTTGAAAAGTTACTGGCCAAAGATAGTCCAAAAGTTACTGACCAAAGATAGTCCAAAAGTTACTGACCAAAGATTGTTGAAAAGTTACTGACCAAAGATAGTCCAAAAGTTACTGACCAAAGATAGTCCAAAAGTTACTGACCAAAGATTGTTAAAAAGTTACTGACCAAAGATTGTTAAAAAGTTACTGACCAAAGATTGTTCAGAAGTTACTGACCAAAGATTGTTCAGAAGTTACTGACCAAAGATTGTTAAAAAGTTACTGACCAAAGATTGTTCAAAAGTTACTGAACAAAGATTGTTAAAAAGTTACTGACCAAAGATTGTTTAAAAGTTACTGACCAAAGATTGTTAAAAAGTTACTGACCAAAGATTGTTAAAAAGTTACTGACCAAAGATTGTTAAAAAGTTACTGACCAAAGATTGTTAAAAAGTTACTGACCAAAGATTGTTGAAAAGTTACCGACCAAAGATTGTTCAAAAGTTACCTACCAAAGATTGTTCAAAAGTAGTTATTATTAAGTTGGCAGACGATGGACCTGAGCTAAGAATAAACCAAAACTGCCGTGTTCCCGATCGCGAGCCCACAGTCACCAAACACTTAGTTGTAGCCACCAGCTTACTCTGTGTAAACATCGTCTTACCTCCCCTGATTTGTTATCTCCCTTACACTCTCACACCCAAACTTCCGTAGAACGAACTAAATTTTACAAACCATTTGATTTTTTTAAATTTTGTATTCTCTCTACCGCAACCTTCAATCCAGGGACGCTGCGAGGGTTGAGGCCGCTTACGTGAGAAATTAGAAAATCCTGAGGAAAGATAAATAATCTTTTAGTTTGGAGTTTATTCTTATATATAAGCACAGAAAAATATTCATTCATGATGGAACGATGGTGTAACAGATCTTAAACCGATGCCAGTGCGAGACTACTTGAAGTACAATGCCTGCAAGCCTTCACATCGTGACATCGTACATTTAGTCACGTTTAAACTCGTTTCGATCATCATCAGTATCATCCTATAATTATCATCACATCATTACTACCATAGTAATAATAATAAGGCTTTTTTGAGGAATGCAGTATTTCCGGTGGATACGCAGCCCCACCCGTGACCTAGATATCTTGCCAGATCCATTGTCCGCCTGTGGTCAATTAAGATTTTCTTTTCGCCCTCTACGTCTGTCCTCGAGAGCGGATTTTCTTTTGGTCTCAAATGTGTATCCCGCGGCCTTTGTGAGTGACCTCCAGCTGTCTCGTTCTGAAGCCGCTTGCAACTAAGTGCACTCTTCTATAATCATCAAATCATCAAATCATCATCCTACTTTAATTATTATCATTATCATCATATCACACCATTATCATCATCATTATCCTTTATTTATTTATTTAAACCACGTGCGATCATCATCATTATCATCATTATCATCATTATCATATCACTTATCGTCACATCACATTATTATCATCATCGTCATACATTATTATCATTATTATCACATCATCAACGTCATCAACAGGCTCCTCTCTCTATGTGGAAAAAAATGATAATAAACATGCTACATTAACTTAGCATTTTAGACACATTTGATCTATTTTATATTTCACCAAACGTTAAAAGTTTTAGGAACAAACTTGTAGGAACGCTATTATTCAATCAAAAGAAGAAATTTTATTCCGCTTTATTAGATCTAATTAGATTATCTAACTTGTATTCCAACAGATGTTTGTTATGTAAAACCTATTCCTAGCTAAATGTCAAAGGTCAGGCTAAAACTGCTAGTGTACATTTAAGCCATATCGAATCAGGTTAAAACAAGGCTATCCCATGAGTCAACGCGATCTCAATATGTTCATATCTGTGCTCCGAAACGTTGTTTGTGCTTTGGTTTAAAGAAACGTCCCAATTCAGTTCTGACACCCAATTGAAGACAAGAAATGATTGGCTCTTTTCTTCACAGTAAGGATTGGATTAAATTACACACAAGATGCCATGACATACGCTCACATCTCTTTCTGTCTCTGTGTCTCATGGTGTATCCTGTCTCTGTCTCTGTGTCTTTGTCTCTGTCTCCTTCTCCCTCTCCCAACCTCAGGCAGAAATAGAAATATTTATTTTAACTTTTCTGTTATTTATTTCTTGTTTCAAATCTCTGAACTTTCACCAGCCGTTTAGTTGAAGAAAAAAAATAAAAGACTCATTTTGTGTTCCACAGTGTGACACGAACACTGGCACATTCTCTCCCTCTCTTTCTCTGTTAATCTCTCTTTCTTTCTCTCTCTCTCTCTTTCACTTTCTCTCTCTCTCTCTTTCACTCTTTTCTTTATCTCTGTCTTTCTCATCCACACATAGACGGTGTGACAATTTGCTTTTTTATTGATTTGCCAGGCTTTGTGTTTTAACCACTGTCTGTCACAATTATGTCACTCTCTCCTCCCTTTCTGTCCACCCCCCACTCTCTACCCCTTACTCCCCCCCTCCATTATGCCCACCAATTCGTTCATCAAGCCCCCCCCCCTTTTTTTCCACAACTCTTGTTCCAGGAGACAAGAGAAACGCCGATGCTGACTGGAGTCGGAGGAATCTGTGACGAGCCGTTTCCTTGGCAAATGTGGAAGCAGCGAGGGTGGTTTCACGGCGCCCTGGTGGTGGTGTCTCTCAGCGCCCGGGCTCTGGAGCGCCTGATTCCAGGCTACAGGAACAATGAACAAAACTTCGATGCCAACTATAGTGGTAATGTATTGATTCCGAAATGTTTCTTGTGAGTTTCTTCCCCTTTTAGTTTCATCTCCTGTAATTGACTGGAAACAACTATACCGTTGTCTCTTGAAGGAGGGATGAGGCGGGCTGGGGCGCTGTGTTTTTTTCGCTCTTGTGTTGTCAATTAAATAAGTTCCAGCTGAGTGACTTGGAATGAGAGAGAGAGAAAGAGAAGGAGAGAGATGAGGAAGTGAGAGAGGAGAAAAAGGAAGCTGAGAGAAAAAAAATCAAATATTTGAATTGACTAATGGAAAAGCAATTGAACTCCAAACAGTAGGCCTACCAGTGCGTCATAAAGAAATGTTGAATCAACTCCTGTCCCACTAGACTTGAATGCCTATTCAAACAAAATAAATAATTGAAGAGTTTTCTATCTCATAAATAAATTAAAAACATACTCAAACCAAGTAGACGTCTGCTTTATCACGTGACTACCAGTCAACCCAACAGCTGATTTCAGTTTAAAGTAAAGTACCCCCTTCCCAGACTTTGCGATCCATGGGGCAGATGGTGTAAAATCCATCTGTTTCTATGGCTGACGGTTAACAAGTATTCATGTGGTCTGCACAACGACCAACCGCCTTTACTTACATCTCATAATGTTATGAATTGAGTGGACTCATTGAATGCTTTAGAAATCATGAAATCTAAAATCCCAGTATGCACAGGGCTTGGAAAACGATAGTCCACTGTTCGGAATTCTAAAAGCGGATGTTTTCTGGGGCAAAATAGCATTTTGTTGCGTGTCCGTCACGAACCTTGGCCCTTGGGCAATATTTAGGCATCACTGATCTAGAATTTTGAGATGAGATGATAAAGAATGAGATAATAAAGAATGAGATAATAAAGAAATCAATTTTTTTAAAAAATAAGTTTATTTAATGGAAAGAACACCGCAATTACAACTATATCTCTCAATAATGTAGAATTTATTTCCCTTATTCTATATCAAACACAATAATTAATAGATTAATTCGTTTAATCGATCCATGTTTTGTTAGGGTACAATAATTAACTTTTTAAAGTTTCAACTTTTTCCAAGAATGGGTGTGGGAGAAATATAACATGTTCAATTATCTAAGGGGACGAAACCCTACATATTTAGTCTTATATGTGAATACTGAAGGATTCATTTCTCTTGTTGGTATCAAACAAAATAATTAATTACCAGTAATTAATTGTCTTGATTGGTCAATTTTTGTATTGGTTTATATCGTGTCTATGCCATTGAATAATTGTGCAAAGTTTCAATTTGATCCGAGAATGGGTGTGGGAGAATATAACGTGTACACACTTTTGACCAGACAAACTAAACCAGTGATTTGATAGAACATTTGTAAAAAAAAAAAAAAAAAAAAAGCTGATAGAAATCGAGTCTATGAGCCTCAATTTTTTAATCTCTTCAGAGACAGAGGTACATCCGCAACATCCTTTGATCACAGTCCCCCCCACACACACACACACAGACACACCTTATCGATCAGCTCTCACCTGCACAGCCTACAATTTGCTGATATGTTTAGACATTCATCCGTCAACAGGCGGTACGGGATAAACAAGCTCATCACACAAAAACTAGGACTAATGTACTATTGACGTGAGCTGGGAGACGAAGAGAGAGAGAGAGAGAGAGAGAGACAAATGAGGTGGTGGTTGTGACGTATAAATAGAGTGACGCGGAGCTCTTTAATTACAGAGATATCTAAAAGCATGGGCTAGAGGGGAGGGTAAGGAGTCATTATAAGCTCGTTCAGTGTCGTCTGGCCAGCACTAAATTAGTCATGAGTTAATTTGTAGATAGCAGAAACAGAGTACACTATATTTATGTCTTAATTTGTTAGCAGTTGCAAATGTGTGTGTGTGTGTGTGTTTCATGTGTTGTCTCTCTGTATAAATCAGTATAGAAAGATAAACAACGCATATCAAGGCCAGGAAACAGTCAGATAACCATGTATTGCTATTATGTATTTTGTATTATGGAAATAATATTTAGTAAAGTTCTAACAGTTTTTTTTTTCACTTTAAATACTTCATGCGAATGTGTGTGTGTGTGTTTTTTTTCGTATTTGTTGGGGGCTGGGGGGCAGGATCCCTTCTAAACTTTCGATCTTTTGTGCAGATGATGTAAAGATCATTTATCTCTAAACCCACAGTTAAGGAATTACGATAGTGTCATGTGACCAGCACAACGATCAACCTGCGGGTATTTTCCCAAACTAATGTCAGTTACCCATTAAACTTGGATGGACTCAGGGGCGTCAGTATGAGAGGTCTTACGTAGAAGATGAAACAGCTTCTCATAATTTCATTTTCTAGATTTGGATAACTTTTAAAATTATGTTTGTTAAATTAATATGGGTTTACAACTCCATGCGTATAAAACAACAATTGAACAACATTCGGCTCCCCTTTTCGTCCTGACAGCTTGAGAAACGCCTATAGAAATGGGACACAAGCTTGTGACCTATGTGTTTGTTATCTTATAAATTACAGACGTTCCAACCAAAAAGAAGACTATATGTTTTAACTTATATGGACTTGTCCAATACACCAATCACATCTTATCATTTACATTGTAAGTTAATTTTCAAACATTTTCCATTGCCAGGCTGTTTTCACTTTCATCTGTGGCGATTTGGTGAATGGGTGGACATTGTGGTGGATGACTATCTCCCCATGCTGGACGCCTTCCCACTCTTTTGCAAGCCCTTGGGTACTGCTGGTGAAATGTGGGGACCACTGGTGGAGAAAGCCTATGCCAAGTAAGTCAATAATTCTTCATACATCTACTGTGTTGCCATGGTGTGTTTGTTGTAGTGTGGCTTGTCTGTTGGTTGCTGTGTGTTATCATCAGTGTGTTGTTTTGTCTTGTGCCACCTCCACCTATCGCTTGGTCATTGGAACCGTTGGAGCACCACACAGAAATGTCGACCGTCTTCTTATCTTATATAATACAGACGTTACTTCAAACAGAAGATGATTACGTCCTGCGCGTCATGCATATAGTCATGCATATTAACCAATGACTTAAATTTTGCCAAGTCACTGGTTTTCCTGGCTAGCTCAGGCAACCCATTTCATGCTTTAATAGCACTAGGGAAGAAGGATTATTTGTACAAATTTGCCCAGAAGCCAAGCGCTTTACCGCTCAGCCACCGCACTTAAAAGTGCACAAATATTGTTAAATATATATTTTTTTAAAAATAGTTTATCGTCACTTTCATTAGTTTGTCCACCGAATACACCAAAAAGCTATTTTCAGTTTATCTGCCATGTATGTTTTATTTTTTTATGCAGCAATGCTGACAAGTTGACTGATCTAGTCAGAATGCTGTTTAAATAAACTACAGTTGTCTATTAACTGCTGCCTGGCTGTTTCAGGTGCAAGAGAACCTTCCAAGCAATAGAGTACGGCTTCACCCTGGACGTGTTGACGGACCTGACGGGAGCCGTGTGTGAGTTCTTCACACCGGACATCGACCCACCCTCCAACCTCTTTCACATCCTGTACAAATCCGGCTCCTGTCGGTCACTCATGGCCTGCTGGAGAAACAACAAGAGACTGACCCCAGCTGGATTTAACTGGACAGACGACAGCGGAGTGAGTTGAAGTGTTTTGAAAGTTGACCTTGTTTACTCCTGGTCTGTTATGATATCATGTGATTGTCTCAGCAGGACATTATAATTGGAATTTACACTTTATTCTAGTATTGAGGCGTGTTTGTGTCCGTTATACAATATCGTTGTAATGTAATATCTTTGTAATGCAATATAGTTATATAGCTCCTACTTCGTAGTGAAAGTTGAGCACATTTCTGATATCCTATGAACTGTTAAGTCCGATCCTCGCTTTAAAAAGCCGGCCGCATACGAGCCATGGGTAGGTTTGGTCAATTACAAACAGGCCTGCTTCTTCTCTCAGCTTTTCGGCTCTCTTCACGCTGGCCACTCTTTTTGCTTCGTATCTCGTTATGCTGTAATATCGAAACCATAAGCCTGTCTATATAACGTGGGATGGACACTCTATTGATATGTTAATTTAGGCAATAATTTAGCTATTCATTTCTAAGTTTCGCTCAAGCATTTTACAGTTTAGATTGCAACTCGCTCTTTTGTAAAGAAAATATTTTTGTTCAACTTGTAACCGGAAGAAAAACACCCATTTTGTTGTACTTTTATAGATTTTCCGGTTATGAGTTCCTTTATATTAACAATGAAATTTTTTCTTGAAAACCAATCTACATTAAATTTGAACTTGTTCTATTTAGTGACAACACTAAAAAGACATACTTGGATGAAAACACTTAACGTTTATGTAAAAATGCATAAAAAAAAGAGTATTTATAAAATTCTGTGTTTTTCAGAAGCAAAATAAGGAAACTATTTTCTGACTGAACGATTTGTATTTCAAGATCATCAAAACGCTTAGTGTTGCTAAAGAAATAGAAAGTTTCTCAAGTGAAAAAAAAAATTTGTTTAGCTTTTTTTTTTTGCTTTACTTTTTAACTCAAATGCTGTGTGTGTTTGTGTGTTTGAGAGAATTCGTGGATGCAACAATGTATGTGTGTTTTTTTTCTGTTCTATTTCTATCGCTATTCTGATCTGAGCATTCGAAAATAATACAAGACCAATTTATGGATCTTTTCACATATACAATTTTCCTTACTATCGAAGCAGTGGCGTAGCTAGGGTGGGGGAAGATGGGGTCCAAATTAAAAAATCCCCCCAAATAAAAAAGTAAAGTTCCCCTTTCAAACCTTGTGGTTTATAGGGCAGATGATGTAAAGGTCATCTGTTTCTGTGGCCTACGGTTAACGAGGGTGTCATGTCGCCAGCACAACGACCAACCGCCTTTACTTTTCCCCCAACTAATGTCAGGTACCAATTAGAGTTAGGTGGACTCAGAGGCATCCAAAGATCCTGAAATTTAAAATCCTTGTCTTCACCAGGATTCGAACCCAGAACATACGGTACAGAAGCCAAGCGCCTTATCGCTCAGCCACCGCATCTGCCAAATGAGTGTCCGAAATGTTTTGTTTACATTAAATATTAAGCTACTGCCATGTTATCTTACCATTTATGTTTTTTTTGTAAATTAGTTACCGTGTTGCATTTATTTCACACTTTAAACTTAGATATTTAATATGTACGCGTGATGTTGAATGTCAAATTGCCGTGATGTTGAATGTCAAAATGTCGTGATGTTTAATATAAAAATGCTGTGATGTTGAATATCAAAATGTCGTGATGTTGAATGTCAAAATGCTGTGATGTTGAATATCAAAACGTCGTGATGTTGAATGTCAAAATGCTGTGATGTTGAATATCAAAATGTTGTGATGTTGAATGTCAAAATGTCGTAATGTCTTAAGTCAAACTGTCGTGATGTTGAATGTCATAATGTCGTGATGTTGAATATCAAAATGGGGGGCCCCAAGGACGCCACCCCCCCCCCCCGTGCCCCTTAATCCCTTGGTACGCCACTGTATCGAAGTTTATATCAGTTTCTAAATAGCACAATGCTTTCAATACATGGAATTCAATCCTTCAGTCAAAAATGAACGTAACTAAATGTTCATAAGTTTGATGTTAACTAAATCGTGTTCATGTTCATGTGTTCCCAGTATCTACTTTCATCACCATGAACCTCACCAGGGCGCTTTCTTTTATTTCAGGGCGCCGACAGAGAACGTTACCTGCACATCATCACAGCTGTTACAAAGGTGAGTATACTTACACTAGCAGGGGCGTGGAGAAGTAGGGGGCGCATTAGTTTCATCAAGATTACAAATACTGGTCCGACTTAAGTAACTGTTCACATTGCCCTTCAACGCCACTGCGCCCCGGTTAAAAAGTGTGTTGTCAATTAATGTAATTTAATTTTAGTCTAAAACAAGAAAAATATTAAAAATACTGTTTTAAAAAGACAATACCTTTTTTATACTGCTTATACACTGTTTTTCTCTTTATGACGAATGAATGTTATATTAAAAAGCAATATAGCATTTTTAACGCCCCCCCTCCCCCGAGAAAGAAACCTGGTCAATCGAATGTGTAGATCTTTAAGAATTTATATTTAAATGATAGGCCCATAGACTTATATAGACTATATCTAGACTGGACATGGAGATTTTTTAATACTACAAAAAATGTGATTTTTTTTTTAAAGTTAAAGTTGTTTTGTAAAGTAGTTAAAAGAAGCAAAGTTTTTTTTCAACCCTAACCTACATCTCTCTAATGCACTACGCCACAACCCTAACCTACATCTCTCTAATGCACTGCGTCACAACCCTAACCTACATTACTCTAATGCACTGCGTCACAACCCTAACCTACATCTCTCTGATGCACTACGTCACAACCCTAACCTACATCTCTCTGATGCACTACGTCACAACCCTAACCTACATCTCTCTAATGCACTGCGTCACAACCCTACATCTCTCTAATGCACTACGTCACAACCCTACATCTCTCTAATGCACTATGTCACAACCCTACATCTCTCTAATGCACTGCGTCACAACCCTAACCTACATCTCTCTGATGCACTACGCCACAACCCTAACCTACATCTCTCTAATGCACTACGTCACAACCCTACATCTCTCTAATGCACTACGTCACAACCCTACATCTCTCTAATGCACTACGTCACAACCCTACATCTCTCTAATGCACTACGTCACAACCCTACATCTCTCTAATGCACTACGTCACAACCCTACATCTCTCTAATGCACTACGTCATGCACTGTGTCCTCAACAGTTCTCAGTCAGTGGAGGCCGAATGGAACCTATGGTACGGCTGAAATGTCCATTCGCTGCGGAACCAAAATGGCAAGGGCGTTTCTCTGATGGGTAAGATACAAAAAGTAATGTTATAGAAGTTTGTGCTTTACTTTTCCTTTTCGCTTACTATTATCTGGGACACTTTTTTTGTATGAAAAAAAAAATAATATAAAAAAAAAATTTGAAACCGATTCCTACTTTATTTTTAATTATCATAATAAACTTTAATATTCATATTTTATTTATCATTGAGGGAGAAAAAGAAAAATTGACCAATAGGGGGATTGAGCCCATGACATTCGTGTTTATAGATGACGCTCTACTAAGTGAACTGACCAGCAATACTTTTGTGGTTTTAACTTTCTGACATGTGGTTTTATTTTTTTGACTTGTGGTTTTGACGATGACAAAGTGTGACACTATAGTAGGAATGGGAAAAAGAAACAGTGTGCTTCTAAATGTATACAACACTTGTGACATATGTAATGATATGTTTGGTAGACATTAGAGTCACTAGTTTTATACTGTACGGCTTGTTCAATTACTATACAAGATTTTTTTTTCTCTCCAAGTGACACTGCATCTTGGCAGAATGTCAACTCTGAGTTCATGTCACGTCTGCAACCCCACACCAAAAAGGATTCCGACGAGTACTGGATGACGTACGGAGACTTCCGGTGTAATTTTGGCGGCCTTTTCATCATCAGCTCTCCTGAACCTTTTCGATTGGACGGTTTTAACATTCAGAGGACTTACCGCACCTACAGCGATGCGGGCCTGCACCACGCTGAGCCGTGGGTGGAAGGCAGCTACAGAAACAGGTCCCGCCGCTTCACCTCGCCGCATGACAACTTGGCCAGGGAGGCTATGAAAAGGCGCACGAACAGTGACTCCGAGTGCCATTCGTACGGCACCTCCGACGCATCCAGTGCGCCATGTTCACCCACAAAGATCAACCACAGGAAGGCGGAGTACGCTGATGCGGCGATGCGGAGGCGCATGTTCGTGGCGAAAGAGAGAGACTATCGAGCTCAGATGGCTAGTGATACTGAGAGACAGCACAAGGCCGAGGAGAAATCCCTGAGCCCAACCCGGCAACAGAATCGAGAAACCCAAGACGACAACACTAGCGACAGCAAGAACTTCTCCAGCTCCTGTCTGCCCAGTCCTCGTCGGAGAAAATCTGCCGGGGAGAAGTTGAAAGAGGCGCCAAGGTCTTCTGATAGCAGCCCCAATATCAAAGGTTCTAACGTCCTCAGGAAGACCCCCAAATCAAACTTTATGAAAAAACACAGTCTGGACACCACCCTGCATGGAATATCGTTATCCTCTCAACACTTCTCTAGCATGGAGAGCTCCTCGGTTGTTTCCGAAAACGATTCAGGGGTATGGGCCACGCCCGTCTCACCCGAGCCCAGCTCCGTAGCCTCTTCGTCATCTTGCGCCAACACTACTGACGATACACAATCCTCGGCGCCCGTTTTCACACTGCACCCGACCACGCCACCGACAGAGAGCAGCATTACAGACAATAATCCGACATCACCTGACGCAAAGTCCACGACGGACGACAGCAGACGGTTACAAGGTGCAGGGAGTCGTCCAGGAACAAACCAAGTGACTTCATCCAATTCCTTAAACTCTTTAACCCAGAGTTCCTTTCTGGCAACAAGGGCGGACTACTTCCGTTCTGACGGCAAGTGGAAAGTTATATTAGAACATAAAGATGTCTGGAGACGTAAGTATACATTATGTTTTTTTTTATTTAATGATATAACAGGTTATTATTCAAAAATAGAAAAGCTAAAAATTGAAATGTACAATGACTACTAAACTGTGCAACTTTGTTCCATACTCCACACTAGTACACCATCCAATGGAAAGTAGGCATCCAATGCACATCTTTGAATTCACCTTGCTCTGAATCTATCTCGTTCAGTGAACTTATCAACTTAACGGTATTGTCTGCAGAACAAGTTATGTGGCCACATCAGTTATCTGCATAGCATTTGGAGTTGTTGTTTTTTAAACTTCTATTTACTGCTGTAACACTTAGGTACCGAATTAGTTTGAGGAAAACAGGCCTACTCAGTTGCCACTATATATTAATATTCACAAAGACGCATTTTATACGAAAAGTGTAATATTTAAGGTGAGCATCGTTTAAATAGTGATATTGAGTTAAAACTAAATCTGTACCACACAATTTAATTTTAATTATATAGATAATAACCTTATTTTAAACCAAAATTATGTTGCATTGTACATATAGATTCCTCTCTTATTCGGGGGAGAGGTTTTAGGAAAGGTTTAAACAAAGACAGAGCTAGGTGCAGAAGCACAGACATCTTCAGGCAATCGTCACTCCTAACTCTAATGGAAACTTCCCTTCTGCAGCTCTTGTCTATAATTAACCTCAATACAGAGACTCGACCAGGAGAGATTTAATGAATTTCTTAAAGTACAACGTTCAATAAATATTCTAGAAAATATTTTTTATTCAAAAGTTGCTCGTTAGGGAACGTGAGCTTGGGTGAATGTTTTTGTCGCGAGGTTTCTTTGAGGGGGTTGGGGAAGCAAGCTGGGGAGAGGGGGCAGGGATGTATTAAGGGCTCCTAGCGAGTTTGAGACTACGGGTCTCAAGAGACTGACCATTTATCTTGAAACTTTTACCAAACTCTAAACTATTCTCATAGACCTGTTCTTTTTGAGGTATTATCATGTTATGGTATAAAGAAAGTCTAGACTGTTGATGGTGCTTGTTCCTAGTTCTCTGAAAGGACATGTTGCCATCCTACAGGCTAGGGCTTACAGGAGTGGTCTACTGTTGTTGTCGGTATTTGATTTGTAGCTCCAAATTACTGGTAGACAACTAAACCGCTGTAAGCATATTATAAAACTTATAAAACTTGAAATATCTTTGTGAATAATATAATAGATAACTTGTATTAAGACTAAATAATAAATAACTTTTATTAAGACTAAGACTGCTTTATTGATTCCTATGAAAATTTGTTGTGATTACATTTACATAAATAGAACAGACACAAACATGAAGTGTTCATTGGCTGACAACACACAGAGGTCCTGATCCTTTTCAATGTAGACAAAATCAAATCAAACCAATGTAGTACACTTACGTAATAATATAAATTAGTATTCCGAACCAAATCTAACTCACTACAAAAACGCGTCTTTTCACTCTCTGACACTCTGGAGTAGGTTACCCAAGGCAGCTGACGACAGTGTCGATTATCTTGCATCAAAACTCTACATAGCCACCAACCAATTGCTTACCTCTTCCCACCGTCACCATAGAAACACACACACACCATAACAAATAAAATTAACACTTACACTTCTGTATTTTTGAAAATATTTTGATCTAGCTTTAACGTACTCTAGTTTTGATATGAAACTATTCCGCCAAACTTCGGCTCCTTTTTAGTTGAGAGATTTTCGTCTATGGCGGATAAACTAAATTTTTTTATTTTT
Source organism: Biomphalaria glabrata (assembly GCF_947242115.1). NCBI lineage: Eukaryota > Metazoa > Mollusca > Gastropoda > Planorbidae > Biomphalaria > Biomphalaria glabrata. The sequence goes on from NC_074713.1 coordinate 10,646,078, forward strand.
TTTTTTGGTGTATCCGGTTTACGGGATAAATGAAGTGCCAACAAGTTAGGCTTTAAAAAACGAATAAAAAATGTGGCCCCTTTTAGTACTGCAGCAGTTATAGTCAAGTCTCTTCATTTTTTTGGATAAATTGATTGAGTTAGTTGACAACTTTCAATCTAGCGTCCTTGACATTGTTTAGTTTAACGTGAAAATCTGCAATAGAACATTTGATATATATTTCACTTTTTTAATAAGATTTTCTTTTACACGGCTTATGGTTTTGCAGACATAGAATGTTTTTATTCATATTTTTGTATTTTCTCATTCATTTATTATATTGCTATTCTTTCAAAACTACAGTTTTAATAAATTCATGGTAGTGTTTCTTAACAGTTTCCACCTGGAATTCTCTAATGTAAGGGTCGGGAATCGTATTGGACTCGTGGGCAACAAGCTTTCTAAATACCACATGGAGGACTGCACTAACATTTCTCACAAAATTTGAAGCCTTGACACACTTTTTCGCCTAACTAATGTATTTGTTATTTTAAGTTTCTCAATTATTTATGGACATTTTTTTTTATTTCATTTTCTTTTTTTCTTATTTCCCTTTTGGTTACTAAAAATAAGCACAAAAAATGTCGGTGCTCTTTCGGCTATAATAAAACATGAACGTCGCTGTAAAATGTGCCAGCGAAACGTTTTTGGGCATACAGAATCACCAAGGTTCCCAGTTAATGAAATCAAAGAATTATACACACAAATTTCTTTCAGGGGACACTCCAAGCGCAGACAGGACCCGGATGGACATTCACTCCAAGACACACCGTGTCTACTTCCTGGTCACCCGCCACGAGCTCAAGGACCCCCTGGTGCCGCCCACGCTGCAGGACAAACGCCACGTCCTCATTTCCCTCATCCAGGACTACAGGCACGGGGCGGGCACTGCCAACTCTCTGCTGGTACCAATTGGCTTCTGTTTGTACCGGGTAAGTAAATAAACCAGAAAAACTATTTGCAAAACGAAATAGCAAAAAAAAATTATATTTTTGTTTGTCTTTAAACTCATTTACGTTGATTTGGTTTATGCATTAAAATCTACGAGCTTTGACATACCCTTTGGACTCACACAATTAAATAGCAGAAAATAAGTGTCTTTAATGTGTAGTTCTGTTCAGAGGAAGTAACTTCACCAAAGCTGTTTTGTTTTAAAAAAGTGTGTATTTAAAGCCTAATTCATCTCTAACAATTATTAGAAATTATGCAAAATTTTTAACGCCAATTTAGAAAACAAAATTTGTGAATAAATTTGGTAAGATAACAAGCCGGGTGTGGGTGTAATGTTTCACATTTGCTGGGGTACTCCAGACAGAGGGATTGGTGAAGAGCCAATTTCTCATCCTAGCCACGGGTTTTAAGCCTTTCCCGGGTCACATGGTTCATAAAAGGGATCGGAAATCTCGAACCCTAATTGGACAACAGAAACGGTAAGATGTAAAGACGCTATGGGGATACAATATTTAAAAGAGAATAGTTATATTTTTGAAAGTCAAACAAGTTTTTATTTTTCTTTAATTGTAAAATTACTAAAATCACTGATTTCAACAACTTAGCTTTTGTTTATATTTCTGAGGGTAAAGATGTAACACTCACCTTGTTCTCTACTTCCAGACCAAGCACTGTGAGCGCGATGAGAAAAGGCACATCTCCAAACTCCATCTTGTTGGTCAGATTGACGGGGAACCCGACAGAAGGGAGGTCACGGCGAGGTTCGACCTTGACCCGGGTGGTTACTTCTTGGTGCCTTACTACCATGCCGAACAGCATCAGGGCGAGTTTCTGCTTCGAGTCCTCAGTGAATCTGACCTTGGTCAAGTCAAGGCTGGATGGTCAGTTCCGAAAATCGGATTTTTTCTTTTTTTTTTTGCGACCCCCCCCCCCCCCCCGAAAGACGCTAATAGTTTTTTGTGGCCTGTCTGTCTGTCCGTCCGTCCGTCCCGTTTAGATCTCAGAAACTAGAAAAGGAAAAGGAAAATCGGACATCATGATATTTTAGATCATTCAAAGATCTTTTCCGAAAGTGAACAATCTAATTTTAAAAATTTTATACGCAAGCGATTTAAAAAAACAAAAAAAACAAACACCACTTTTCAATGAAAAACTTCAGGGGATGTAACTTTTTTTAAAAGGTCATGGACTTCTTCATAAATAACTCATGCTTCATTCATAGATTAGAGCATTGGTACAAAAAAAAATTGCATCTAAGGTCACAATGGTAAAAGTTTCAATGGATCATTATAAAATATATTTTCCATTTATTAACTAACTTCATGGAATAGAATAATGATTCAAATGTTGTTGTTTTTTTAAAGAATTTTGATACAAACTTCGTTTTAGTTATAAGTTTCAAAAATAACAATATTACTTTTATAGTGCGCAGTTTTGACTTATCCTCATTATAGGGGCCTACACTTTTTACTCTAAATAACACTAAATACAGCCCAGATTTTTTTGGGTGGTGGTGGCTGAGTGATAAAGCGCTGTGATTCTGAACCGAGGATCTTTTGTTCGAATGTCGGTGAAGACTAGGATTTTAAATTTCTGGATTTTTAGAATGCCCCAGAGTCCACCCAACTCTAATGGGTACTTGACATTGGGGAAAGTAAAGGCCTTTCGTCGTTACGCTGGCTACAAGGCTATAACTTCGCCCGTAGAAACAGATGACCATTATATCATCTGCTATTCATTGTAAGGTCTGTAAGGGATACATTAAGACTTTACTTACTTATGGTTTTATTGCAATTTTTCTTTTTACAAAGCTTATATAAAATCTGTCTCTCTGTCTGGTAAAAGGTTGAACATGTTTTTTCTCCCATTTCCCATTCTCAGATCAAGTTAAAACTTTGCACCAATTATTCATTGAACCTGACAAGACATGATTTAATAAAAAAAACATTAACCAATTAGTTAATTAATTGCTAATTAATTAATCAAGTTGAAATTTTGCATAATTATTCATAGTTGATAATGTTACACGAATCAGTCCAAAAATTAAATTAACCGATTAATTAATCATCTAGTACTTCCTAATTATTACTTATCTGCTGCCGAGGACAAACGCAGAGGGCGAAAAGAAAATCTAAATCAACCACCTGCGGACAATGGTTATGCTTGCCCTGGGTGTGGCAAAATATGTAGGTCACAGCTGGGACTGCGCAGCCACGGGAAATACTGCATTCCTCACTAATCTTCGGCCTCGAAGACTAGCCTTATTATTACTTATTAATTAATTTTGTTTTGTATATATCAGAAATGTGAGCTAAACCCTGTAATTATCCTATTAATTAACAGTAATTAGCGTCTCTTTTCCTTAGATAAGCTTAATTGTTTTTGTAAGTTTTTTTTTTCTATTGCTTGTTACTATTAAAAACATACTATTTTATATTACAGCAAAATCTCCTAGTTAATGTCTAAAAGACATTACCTTACATCAGATGAGGACGAATACATGGAAGGAGGGTGAGTGTTCGCACCTGTATTCATACTATGACAATAAAAGAAAAATTGTCTGTCCATCTACAATGCATGAGCCAGCGCTGACGACCATCCACTGGAAAGCAGAATTGTACTGCATTACGTTCTGGGGGGTTTACAAACTTTAAATGATTCGTTAGCCATTGTTAACATGGGCGCAGGACCTGCATTATGTTCTGGGGTTTTACAAACTTTAAATGGCTCATAATCGCAGGGCCTAAACAAACCAAATGGATCAAGCTAGCCCAAAGAGACGAGTTTAGTTTCATCATTGTCACAAGGTGCATTCTTTATCTTAGATCGGATCTAGGAATTAGGAATCATTGGACCTGACTTGTGTTCCATATTACATAAAAGCCGTATAATAATAATCAGCTGAAAGTATGTGCTACATGTAAATAGTGACTGAACGAGAGAGAAATTGAGTGAAGGATTTTCATGGAAGAGGTCATCAAAGTTTTCGATTACTGAGAAATATTTTACGTAGCGGGACGATGAAATTGTGCTCTGCATTTCAAAAGAAGTGATGGAGAACTCTCTAGATCTTTATTCGAGATTTTATACATGAAAGCGAATCCATAAATAGCACGTTTTATTGTTGGTGTCTCCGGTACACAGAAGTAATGATAAGTCACATGTTTTAATTCAGCAGATAATTATTTTGTGCACTTCCCAGCAGCATAGAACCAAATTGTAATAACTGCCATCTTTCTTTCAATATAGTGTCCTTGACAGAATCATTCCTGATCTATTTCTATCTTCTTACAATTTTGTACAAATTCTATCAATCGACCAATTTTCATCTTGTACTAAATGGTGTCACTTAAAGCAGTGCTTCCCAAACTTTTCCCTTAATGGAACACTTTGCACATTCTGATTATTTACCGGAACACTTCGCACATTCTGAGTATTTATCGGAACACTTTGCACATTCTGAGTAATCGGAACACATTGCTTATTTTTTCAGAGATAAATTCACGTGGTGGCCTACTAGTTAATTATTCCAGTAGTTATTGGAACACGTATTCAATCCTCGCGGAACACTAGGGTTCCGCGGAATACAGTTTGGGAAACACTGGTTTAGATAATTTAAAAGGGATACTCAAAATCAAACTGCAAACAAAGAGCAGATTACTGTGATTTCCTTTATTGTGAAAATTCCCCAAATATGTGCAGATTCAAATCAGCGTACCTTTGAAGCGTTTATTGAAAGATGTCTGACAACTACCAACGACTATAGAGATAAATCTAAGTTTGTGTGAAAGATTGTCAAACATTGGCTGCCAATTAAAAAAAAAACAACAACACAAGATCTGTTAGGAGGATGATTCCATTGCCAACTACCTATCCTGTCAGGTACGATGAAGTGACTTAACTCTGTTCAGGCAGCACTGTACACGTCGCATATCAACATGTCGATTTCTGTTCTATTTCCTAGACATTGTGGTTTGTAGCTGTTGAGGTTTTGTTCTCAAACATTTTTGTTCTGGGTTTTGATATGACACGTAGAATACATTTACTCCTAATCATGTCGTTAGACTCATAGAATGTTGTTTTGATACATTTTTGTTTTCTATTTGGTAGAGTTTTTTGTTTGTTTTGTTTTGCAACATCTATAATTACTATTTGAACAATTTGTATATAAAGCTATAAATATATTTGTTTAATTTTTTTAATTTTTTTTTTATTTTAAATACTGTAACATTTTAATGCCTATTGATAAATATTTCTCTAATCCCAAAGTTACTTTCTTATGGTGTCATTGACTATGTGTTTGTGTATTGTTTACTCATTATCATGATGATGCTTAAATACAATATTTGCGTGTGTTTATAGGAATATGCCTGTTTTACTATTGGTCCCCTGAAGTAAATGAATTTGAACTTTTGATATGGGAAAATGTTTTTTATTTTATAATCATTTAATTTTCATTGAAAATTGTTTACATTGAAATTTTATTATTCTCAATCAAAAATATTTAAGCGATTTTTTTAAATAACTTGTTAGATTTCAGTTATGCTAATAAGATATCACACATTTCATTTTGTGTGTCCACAACACCCTCATTCAGTCGTTCTTTTAATTGTTCTTTTATGTAATAATGATGATAACAGGATAAGAGTAGACCCGATGTTGATAAATGTGATACGATGTAAGGATTTGTGGAAATAGAAGGTGACTTAAATTGATCTGATCTGACAAATAGGGACTAAAGATTTATCTGATGTGACTAAATGGAACCTAAAGACTGACTTTTATGACGCTACATGATCTGATGTGACAAAATGGGATCCAAAGAGTGACTTTATGTGACGCTACGTGATCTGATGTGACAAAATGGGATCCAAAGACTGACTTTATGTGACGCTACGTGATCTGATGTGACAAAATGGGACCCTACGAAACTTGATGTAATTAAACGTGACTTGATGTGAAGGGGCTAAAGTCGGAGCCGTTTAGGAGAAGCAGCAGCAAATTAAACATTGAGTGATGTGAACAAATGTAAGCGTGTGTTTCAACTTCACCTATCCCTTAGTCTGTTGGACCGTTGGGGCACCACACAAGATTTATCAATCGTATGTCTCCATTTCACTCTGTCTTTTGCCTTGGATAGAACCTTTTTAAACGGTAGGGCCGTCCATTCCTTTATGCTGTCTTCCCATCGCTTTCACTATTTGCCTCTTCTTCTTTTACCTGGTACTGTTCCTTGAAGAAAGGTCTTTTTACAAGCCCCGAAGACCTTGTAATATGGTCATAGAGCTTTAGTTTTCGTTTTATTTTACACTAGTTAGCAGGTCATCGTGGTGTCCAGTCGCTGAAGTAGCCCTGTCTCTAATCTCTTCGTTTGTGATGAAGTCTTTAAATATGATACATAGGATAGGATCCTCCTTTGGCATCTCAATTCTATTGCTAGGATCCTCATATCTAGCTCTGCAGTCAGCGTCTAAAGACTTACAAGTATTTAAGAATGTGGCCATGACCAGGGAGCACATCAGTCTGACTTTGGTGTCGTTGCCTTTGTCGATAGACGCTATGTCTAAGCGTGTATGTCTCGATAGACGCTATGTCTAAGCGTGTATGTCTCGACAGACTCTATGTCTAAGTGTGTATGTCTCGATAGACTCTATGTCTAAGTGTGTATGTCTCGACAGACGCTATGTCTAAGCGTGTATGTCTCGATAGACTCTATGTCTAAGTGTGTATGTCTCGATAGACGCTATGTCTACGCGTGTATGTCTCGATAGACGCCATGTCTAAGCGTGTATGTCTCGATAGACGCTATGTCTAAGCGTGTATGTCTCGACAGACGCTATGTCTACGCGTGTATGTCTCGATAGACTCTATGTCTAAGCGTGTATGTCTCGACAGACGCTATGTCTAAGCGTGTATGTCTCGACAGACGCTATGTCTAAGCGTGTATGAGCTGTTCCTAAAACTTTACTTAACACATCCAAGTTTTTGAGTCCAACAAGTTCTAACTAGCTTCATCTTTCAATTTCTTGTCCTTTTGTATTGAATTTTCCATTCATTTTGTTCTCAGTATTTTTTTTTTTTTATTGGTTGACAATTGTATTTTTTGGTTACTCGTATTCAACTCAACAGTCACATGGTTAATAAGTCAAAATATTTCGATGTAATGCGAATAAAGTAATAAAATACTTTTTGCTGAACTTTTTTTTTTCAAACTGAATTAAAAAAGAATTATACTTAGGTGCAAAGAAAAAGCGGGATAGATTATTAAAGATAGAGTGGGCCAGTAGTATGACATGGTGATTGGGATTGCAGACAAAGTAGGGAAAGAATAGATTGTAGTTAAATGCCATGGTTAACGTTTTGAAAATGTGTATGCTATATTATTGTTCTATTATGCTAACATTTTTTCTCAAAAGCTATTTGTTTTTTTATTATTATTTATGAATCATTTATTTATTTATTACATACGAATTTCTAGAAATCACTAGCGGACATTGTTATTTATGTGTTGTGTCTTTTATTTAGAAAACTGTATTATGGTTGTGGTTTTCTCCCTTGCCTTACATTCGAAGCTTTTCTATAAATATGTTATCATATCTTTTTGTAAACAAGAAAATATGAACGTGTGATTTCTCTGACGACATCACATCATTGTAATATTGCTATGTCACAACGTGTCACAACAATAACATCATTGAAGCCTCGGCTGTCACAGAATGTCACAGTTGGAAAGTGTCTTGTAAATGTCCATTCAATTACTCAGAATTTTTTTTAAATAAACTACAACAAATTATCTCTTTTTCTTGTGAAATACTTTTGTGTGGAATAGACTGCACGAGACAGAACATATTGATACCTAGACAGAACATATTGATACCTAGACAGAACATATTGATACCTAGACAGAACATATTGATACCTAGACAGAACATATTGATACCTAGACAGAACATATTGATACCTAGACAGAACATATTGATACCTAGACAGAGCACATAGAATCCTAGACAGAAAACATAGAACATATATAATCCTAGACCGAAGATCTAGAATCCTAGACAAACTGCTTAGTCTTATATTACATACATTTATAGACTTGGAAAACAGAAAAACGTCAAGACGTCTTCAGCCTTACAAGATTTGAAACTGCTAAATTACCTACACTCTATATTTCCAAAATAGCATTTAAAACGTCACTAATATATTTTTTTTCAGTTTCTAAACAAGAAGAAACTTTAATATACTTTTTTTGACACTTATCTTTTCATAAAAAAAAATATTATTAATTATCTGCTTAAATCTAACAGCAGAATGTCAGTGATAAAAGGACGCAACTAAATTGAGTAGCAAACAAAACTTAGTCTCAGAAAAAGTAACCCCCCCCCCAAACACACACACACACACATATACAAAACCAGTTTTTAATTTACAAAATCAAAGAAATGTATGTGGCTATTTGTCCGACTCACGTCTATTAATATAAAAAAAAAGATATGAAATAACAATTTAAATTGTAACTAGTTTATGGTGCTGGGAATTTTAAAGCGATGAATATTTATGAAGACACAGCAACAATGACTGATAATGAGGTGTATTATAAATACATGAACTAATATTAGAAAGCAAATTGTTCTTTCAATGTGTTAAGACCAAAAATGTATTTAGCAATAAACTGTCAACCTATGCCTGGGGTGAAGAAAGTACAGTGGTGAGAGTTTCATGTATGTTGCAGTTGCATGCAGACGTCCGAAAGGGAAACAACTCAACTTAAGTAATGTTAAAAGAATGTAGCTTTATTAAAATTATAGTCTTTTATTTCATTTCATGTTACGAGACTTACATCCTAATACAAGTGTAATCAAAGTTTATAGAACAGGTTGTAATTAATACTTTAAAACAGGAGGGAAAGCAAATCAACTCTGTCCACAGTGAGACAGTATGTCTTCAAAGCCGAAGATTAAGTGCAGTGTTTCACATGACTACGCTAATTCAGTTGCTACAAATGTGCATAGATACAAATGTTGATAGCTGTCTGAATTATAACATGGAATATTCAGTGACATTGTTACCAAAGATCGGGTACACATACCATGGTAGATTATAAATTATTAAAGAATATTAGTGGTTGGTCCCCTCATCATTCGTAATTTAAAGACATTCATATACTATAACCTAGAGTAGTTCCCCTTGTTCCAACAATCATTATATACAATTTTATTTAAAAAAATATTTTAACCTCGTCATGAGCAGAGTTTGTCAAGAAAATAAATAATACAACACGGCAATGGAAGGTTAACTACTGTGGTATGTACAATCACTATAAGTCTAAATAATTTATTACAATGAAAAAATATCTTTATACAACACATGATTACAGGCAGAATATTTTTAAACATAACTGATCATCCAACAATTATAGTTCTCTTGTGATGAATGATTCTAATTGTACTTTCTTTATATAGACTTTTTTTTTCCACATGATTGGGATGAACGAAGTATTTACAATTGTTGGAGAAATTATAGAATTACAATAATATTGTATCTGTACAACAGTAATGAAAAGAATATGTATCTACACCTTTGTCAGCAGCGTCGCCGCGTGGAAAGATTCAAATGGGATTAAGATTCACGACATGAAGCTTCGAACATGCGAGAAAGTGAAATAGAAATGTATTTAAAGACCTGACCGCCAGAAGATTTGTACATCAGCCAATTTATCAGAGACTGGCTGTTTGACCGTGCGGTAGGTGGACAGGACTGTCGGTGGGTCGTCTCGATGGTCCCGGGTTCGAACCCCACCCGCTGCGACCCCCCCCCCCCCATCGTCCAGCGGAAGGTTTGGACTATGAAGTAGATTATCTACATCTCTGGAGGAACACCCGAAACATGTAAATAATTTTACAAGCAAACATTTTACAGAATAAATTTCTTTGGTTCAGATTTTAGCGAAATCTTTCTACAGCAATGCGCTTTAGTTTTAATAATCTATTGTACAGAATGTCTAACCAAGACTGGCTAAATGAACAGGAATCGAACTCACTGCTTTAGAATTAGGGACACTGTAAGAAAAGGTCAATAAAATGTGTGACAATTTTGTTACGGTTTCTAGTTACAAGCCGTTTATGATGGATGGTCAACTTTACCAGCTTAAGTATTGATGGAGAGGGGCAGTGAAGGAAGAAGAGCAGAATCCATGGGTAAGGGAAAGGGGTATGGAGCCCATTCGTTTCGTTAATATTCGTACATTATAAATAATACAAATAAATCCTAAAACAACAGTTTAATTACACTCCTAGAATTTGTTCGTTTTAGGCTAAATGCTGAAAACACGGCGCATGTCTCTCTATGATCACTGCGCATGTCTCTCTATGATCACGGCGCATGTCTCTCTATGATCACGTCGCATGTCTCTCTATGATCACGGCGCATGTCTCTCTATGATCACGTCGCATGTCTCTCTGTGATCACTGCGCATGTCTCTCTGTGATCACTGCGCTTGTCTCTCTATGATCACTGCGCATGTCTCTCTGTGATCACTGCGCATGTCTCTCTGTGATCACGTCGCATGTCTCTCTGTGATCACGGCGCATGTCTCTCTATGATCACTGCGCATGTCTCTCTGTGATCACTGCGCATGTCTCTATGATCACTGCGCATGTCTCTCTGTGATCACTGCGCATGTCTCTCTGTGATCACTGCGCATGTCTCTCTGTGATCACTGCGCATGTCTCTCTGTGATCACTGCGCATGTCTCTCTATGCTGTTCTAATGAACTCCCACGAGTCTGGGGCATGCAGAGGAGAAGCCTACTTTGAGACTCTCATCATTTTAATAAGTAACATTAGGTCTTAGTGTTACAGGTTTTTGTCATGTTGGGGCTACCTCAGAATTTTTAAAGCTACGAATAGTATTTATATGTTATAAGAAAAAGGTTTGTGATCTAAATTGGAGGCATACAATACCTTCTTTGTAAAGAATATTTTATGACGGAAAAGCTTATATGTATAAAATTCTTGATAAAGATGCATTTAGGACAAATAGACAGTTGGAGCAACGCACTCAGAACAATAAAATATATCAAAAGATTGTTGAATTTTTCATAAAGCTCGAAGAATTCACGTACTCTCTCGTTCGTGATTTCATTGAAAGCAGTATTGAATAACAAAATCTCAAACTGTAGGACATTCATAGGACATCTAATGTTTGTTCACTGGACTGATGCTATCCTTTGAACAGAGTGCAAGTATGTCACTGACCATCATGACAACGACCCAGCAATGTAAAAATGTCATGCTTGTATCGCCGATTCTCAAGCTGAACAGTTATCAACGGATACGTCTAGTGTACATTGGATGATTCTATTGTAATCTATTATTCCAGGATAAGTCTAATGTAAACTGCTATTTTGGATACTTCTAGTGTAGCGTTGGTATTCCTCTTATCTTCATAACAATGAAAGCCAAAATGAAGACTGCAGTAGAATAGCCTCCTAGAATGATAAAATTTCTTGTCATATGTTCAAGCGCGTGAGGATAGTAGGTATTGATGAAGTTATCCCCTTTCATCATACATTGCTCGGCTGAGAATAGACGATAAGAAGACATAATATAAATTCATACAAATAATTGAATATTATGAAACAAGAGCAAGTAATAAGAGTAACTAAAGATTGATTTCTTACGCTTTGGCAGATCTAACATGTATCAAAATTAAATCAATATTCTTGTACCGTCAGCAGCAAAAAATAAATGTAATTAAATTAGCGTATATTTTAGATTGTTCTAAGTTATTGTATAATAATTAAATTATAGCTTTTATATAGCGCTACTTTCATGCTTATGGCATTCTCAGAGCGCTATGTTCCAATCTCATTTGAGGACCAGTGTTGGGGGGGGGGGGTATCTGGGAGATGTCTGCCTTTAGGCGCTCAGTAAACACAACTCTGCTCGAGTCTTACCTTGAGCTCCCTTCATTGGCAGCCAAGCCCAGCCAAGTTCAAGCGTACTTAGCCCCTCGACCACTCTTCCCACTATAACTACAACTACAAGCTAGACAAAGTTCTACAACATTTCTAAGTGTTTTCAGTTTCATTTAATACCTGCTTGTTCTGGGCATGTAAATTTCAGACCATGGAATTCATTGCCAACCAGAATCGCTGTTGAATATTTATGTACGGCTATATAACTCGCCCACTGGAGCACAGTTGGCATATTTTCTATGGTCCTGTGTTTGGAATAAAACAATATATGCAAATTAACCCAACTATAACTATTGTTATACTTCTAATCATGTCTTTAACGTTGCATTGGTCTCGAGTATCTGGTATATTCCGATCAAATTTCAGTTTCAAAATAAATCGGACAAATTATTTTGAAAACATATAAAATTGTTGTGGTAGAGTTTGCTGAAAAACAAATCACTGAATTTGATATAAATCATAAAAATATTACTTACCCTAAGTTTTTCTGTTGAATTATTATGAGTTTAAGTTTGTAATTGATTTAATATTGAGAATGTATTACCATCACTCGTTCTTACTTTTTCCCATATGCTTACTTTCTATTTAATACTTATTTTTGCTTAAATACTTACTTTTCTCAGGTACTTACTTTCTCTTAAATTCTTACTTTTCTCAGATACTTACTTTCTCTTAAATACTTACTTTCTCTTAAATACTTTCTCTTAAATACTTACTTTCTCTTAAATACTTACTTTTCTCAGCTACTTACTTTCTCTTAGATACTTACTTTCTCTTAGATACTTACTTTCTCTTAGATATATATTTAGATGTTGTACAAGAAGGCAATCTAAGCCCGCAGCTTGACCACACTACACAGTGGGAACTTACCTCAGCAGCCCTGACGCCACCACACCGGAAGCTGAGAAAATCAACGTAGTGGCATTGCTGGCCAGCTGGATGTTCCTGAAGACGCCCATGATGCTGACAGTCACCATCTCCCCGATCTGGCTCAGCATGACAACCACCAGGATGAAGCAACCGAAACTGACAAGGTCTGGGTTCAAACCTACACTCCTAGTGAACAAATATAAGTTATAAAAGTAAAAACAAATATTCCGGACGTTTCTTTGGCAGTAAAGATTATACGTCCTATTCAAAGTTATAGAAACAAACAAATATTACCCTTATGTAAAGAGCCTCTACTCATTGTTATTACTCTTATTATAGTAAATTGTTTTAAAAGCTAATTTTGATGGAAAATGAAAAAAAGCCAGACATATTTAATTTTTAAAAAAAAATCCGTTCACTTTCAGAAAATAAAAATTATACACAAAACGTTGCAAACTGCAAAATGTCCTGAAAACAGATTTTCATTATCTTTTCTAGTTTTTGGGATCTTAAGAGACAGACGGACGGACAGACAGACTGAGCACACACTACTGATAGCGACTTTCCCCCCTTTCTCTGGCATCCAAAAAAAATACTTTAATCGTTTGTTTAAATCTTAAGTTAATTGTGTGTTAATTACAATTTCAAATTGCAAGCTATGAATGCTTCTATCGTGACTATTATACCAAATGGCTAGCTACTTAGGCCATCGGTATTCATTTTGCCTTGAAAAAACTTAGCAATGTGTACCAGGCGATTGATAGAGGCACTGTGGCTGAAAGTAAAGCGCCTGGGATCCTGGGTTCGAATCCTAGGATTTTTAATTTCGGGATCATTAAGGCGCCTTTGAGTCCACCCAGCTGGGCTACCTGGCAGTAGTTTGAGAAAAGTGAAGTTGGTTGGTGGTTGTGCTGGCTACATGACACCCAGGTTAACGGTGGGTGACAGAAACCGATGAACTTAACATCATCAACCTATAGATCGTAAGGTCTGAAGTCTGAAAGGGAACTTTACTTTCCATTTTACCACGCGATAGACTGATTAGACAAGTTTCAGTTTATATCTCCTATATCTGCTAAGTGACGATGTTTATAAAGTCTTCTATATCTATATATCAATCAATCTCGTTGCCACGTAGAAATCTTGGGTCAGAAGTACTCACCAATACAAGATGCCAGAGAAGATCAAACTGGAGATGATGTTGAAGTACTCACCAATACAAGATGCCAGAGAAGATCAAACTGGAGATGATGTTGAAGTACTCACCAATACAAGATTCCAGAGAAGACCAAACTGGAGATGATGTTGAAGTACTCACCAATACAAGATTCCAGAGAAGACCAAACTGGAGATGATGTTGAAGTACTCACCAATACAAGATTCCAGAGAAGACCAAACTGGAGATGATGTTGAAGTACTCACCAATACAAGATTCCAGAGAAGACCAAACTGGAGATGATGTTGAAGTACTCACAAATACAAGATTCCAGAGAAGACCAAACTGGAGATGATGTTGAAGTACTCACCAATACAAGATTCCAGAGAAGACCAAACTGGAGATGATGTTGAAGTACTCACCAATACAAGATTCCAGAGAAGACCAAACTGGAGATGATGTTGAAGTACTCACCAATACAAGATTCCAGAGAAGACCAAACTGGAGATGATGTTGAAGTACTCACCAATACAAGATTCCAGAGAAGACCAAACTGGAGATGATGTTGAAGTACTCACCAATACAAGATTCCAGAGAAGACCAAACTGGAGATGATGTTGAAGTACTCACCAATACAAGATTCCAGAGAAGACCAAACTGGAGATGATGTTGAAGTACTCACCAATACAAGATTCCAGAGAAGACCAAACTGGAGATGATGTTGAAGTACTCACCAATACAAGATTCCAGAGAAGACCAAACTGGAGATGATGTTGAAGTACTCACCAATACAAGATTCCAGAGAAGACCAAACTGGAGATGATGTTGAAGTACTCACCAATACAAGATTCCAGAGAAGACCAAACTGGAGATGATGTAGAAGTACTCACCAATACAAGATTCCAGAGAAGACCAAACTGGAGATGATGTTGAAGTACTCACCAATACAAGATTCCAGAGAAGACCAAACTGGAGATGATGTTGAATTCTCACCAATACAAGATTCCAGAGAAGACCAAACTGGAGATGATGTTGAAGTACTCACCAATACAAGATTCCAGAGAAGACCAAACTGGAGATGATGTTGAAGTACTCACCAATACAAGATTCCAGAGAAGACCAAACTGGAGATGATGTTGAAGTACTCACCAATACAAGATTCCAGAGAAGACCAAACTGGAGATGATGTTGAAGTACTCACCAATACAAGATTCCAGAGAAGACCAAACTGGAGATGATGTTGAAGTACTCACCAATACAAGATTCCAGAGAAGACCAAACTGGAGATGATGTTGAAGTACTCACCAATACAAGATTCCAGAGAAGACCAAACTGGAGATGATGTTGAAGTACTCACCAATACAAGATTCCAGAGAAGACCAAACTGGAGATGATGTTGAAGTACTCACCAATACAAGATTCCAGAGAAGACCAAACTGGAGATGATGTTGAAGTACTCACCAATACAAGATTCCAGAGAAGACCAAACTGGAGATGATGTTGAAGTACTCACCAATACAAGATTCCAGAGAAGACCAAACTGGAGATGATGTTGAAGTACTCACCAATACAAGATTCCAGAGAAGACCAAACTGGAGATGATGTTGAAGTACTCACCAATACAAGATTCCAGAGAAGACCAAACTGGAGATGATGTTGAAGTACTCACCAATACAAGATTCCAGAGAAGACCAAACTGGAGATGATGTTGAAGTACTCACCAATACAAGATTCCAGAGAAGACCAAACTGGAGATGATGTTGAAGTACTCACCAATACAAGATTCCAGAGAAGACCAAACTGGAGATGATGTTGAAGTACTCACCAATACAAGATTCCAGAGAAGACCAAACTGGAGATGATGTTGAAGTACTCACCAATACAAGATTCCAGAGAAGACCAAACTGGAGATGATGTTGAAGTACTCACCAATACAAGATTCCAGAGAAGACCAAACTGGAGATGATGTTGAAGTACTCACCAATACAAGATTCCAGAGAAGACCAAACTGGAGATGATGTTGAAGTACTCACCAATACAAGATTCCAGAGAAGACCAAACTGGAGATGATGTTGAAGTACTCACCAATACAAGATTCCAGAGAAGACCAAACTGGAGATGATGTTGAAGTACTCACCAATACAAGATTCCAGAGAAGACCAAACTGGAGATGATGTTGAAGTACTCACCAATACAAGATTCCAGAGAAGACCAAACTGGAGATGATGTTGAAGTACTCACCAATACAAGATTCCAGAGAAGACCAAACTGGAGATGATGTTGAAGTACTCACCAATACAAGATTCCAGAGAAGACCAAACTGGAGATGATGTTGAAGTACTCACCAATACAAGATTCCAGAGAAGACCAAACTGGAGATGATGTTGAAGTACTCACCAATACAAGATTCCAGAGAAGACCAAACTGGAGATGATGTTGAAGTACTCACCAATACAAGATTCCAGAGAAGACCAAACTGGAGATGATGTTGAAGTACTCACCAATACAAGATTCCAGAGAAGACCAAACTGGAGATGATGTTGAAGTACTCACAAATACAAGATTCCAGAGAAGACCAAACTGGAGATGATGTTGAAGTACTCACCAATACAAGATTCCAGAGAAGACCAAACTGGAGATGATGTTGAAGTACTCACAAATACAAGATTCCAGAGAAGACCAAACTGGAGATGATGTTGAAGTACTCACCAATACAAGATTCCAGAGAAGACCAAACTGGAGATGATGTTGAAGTACTCACCAATACAAGATTCCAGAGAAGACCAAACTGGAGATGATGTTGAAGTACTCACCAATACAAGATTCCAGAGAAGACCAAACTGGAGATGATGTTGAAGTACTCACCAATACAAGATTCCAGAGAAGACCAAACTGGAGATGATGTTGAAGTACTCACCAATACAAGATTCCAGAGAAGACCAAACTGGAGATGATGTTGAAGTACTCACCAATACAAGATTCCAGAGAAGACCAAACTGGAGATGATGTTGAAGTACTCACCAATACAAGATTCCAGAGAAGACCAAACTGGAGATGATGTTGAAGTACTCACCAATACAAGATTCCAGAGAAGACCAAACTGGAGATGATGTTGAAGTACTCACCAATACAAGATTCCAGAGAAGACCAAACTGGAGATGATGTTGAAGTACTCACCAATACAAGATTCCAGAGAAGACCAAACTGGAGATGATGTTGAAGTACTCACCAATACAAGATTCCAGAGAAGACCAAACTGGAGATGATGTTGAAGTACTCACCAATACAAGATTCCAGAGAAGACCAAACTGGAGATGATGTTGAAGTACTCACCAATACAAGATTCCAGAGAAGACCAAACTGGAGATGATGTTGAAGTACTCACCAATACAAGATTCCAGAGAAGACCAAACTGGAGATGATGTTGAAGTACTCACCAATACAAGATTCCAGAGAAGACCAAACTGGAGATGATGTTGAAGTACTCACCAATACAAGATTCCAGAGAAGACCAAACTGGAGATGATGTTGAAGGGCAGACAATGGACGTAGTACACCCCCAAGAAGGTCAAGGTCGAGTAAAGTCCATCCTGGTACTCACGATAAAACAGGTCACGTAAGGCTGGGTCTAAAAAAAATAAATCCGAGGAGCCAGTAAATACACTAAGTGAAGTTTAATGATCTACTTTCTTATGTTATCGTCTTATCTTATAAATTAGAGACGTTCCTTCTTAATGGAATATAATTACGTCCTAGCTTATCCAAGTGTCAACTCATCGAGAATGTTAATTAGTCTTAAATTCTGCTAAGTCATTGGTTTTCTTGTCTGATTCGTGCAGTCCATTCCACATAGTATGATATAACATGAGCATGCAATAAAGAGTGTTGTCCATGTTATTACCATGGGGTCCCATGGGATGGGATGGGACAGCACACATTTGTATTTCTCTATGGCAGTGGATGATACTGAACTGTCATACTTAGATAATACTTTTGAGTGTTAAAGTGAATACATTGTGTCGTTTCGCATGTCTGTGTGTACATGTAGTCCTAGTTTGTAGAC
Organism: Biomphalaria glabrata; assembly: GCF_947242115.1. Taxonomy (NCBI): domain Eukaryota; kingdom Metazoa; phylum Mollusca; class Gastropoda; family Planorbidae; genus Biomphalaria; species Biomphalaria glabrata. Next base: position 10,664,135 of record NC_074713.1, read on the forward strand.
ACTAGACCTAAACTTACAGACATTTAATGATTTTATTTGAACTGTATTCCATATTAATATTATAATGGGAATCACGTGGGATGGGGTGGGACAGGCATAAATTGCCATGGGATGGGATAGAAAAATGTGTCCTATGGACAACCCTGGCTATAAAGCGATGTAAAACAACGTATAACTATTAGAATTTAAATAACAACTCACACAGTGCCACTCCGTTCACTATCCCCATATAGGGAGGAACTTGCGAGGCCTGGTAGATGACGCCCAGTCGGTCTTGAATGCTTTCTTGGTTCAAACCCAGCCGACCCAGGAACATTATAATAAATGGGATAAAAAACGGCAGGAAAATGAATCGGCCAAGGCAATCGCCTCGATTTCTCCAGACGTGAATATTCATCCGACTGTGAAAATAGGAAACAAACTAACAGCTGAAAGTGTTTCACAACTATTTAACATTTCATTTTAATTATATCACAACTGACATGGAAAATGTAAAAGTTACAAAACAATGAAGCTATGAAATAAGTAAACAAGTGATAACAAATACAACTAAATACATAAACAAGCAAAATATACAAATTAAAAAAAAACAACAAAGATTATAAAAGGGAAAGCACCGCACTATACTGCAATAGCGCTCATTACTGTAAATTATACTGTTTTTCTAAGTAAAACAAGATTAATTAATTATCCCAAATTGAAAACCTAATTGGAGATTTTTATTTATTAATTCGTGTATAGACTTAGTTGATTAATAATTCTTCGAAATTTCAACTTGATCAGAGAATTGGAAGTAGGAGACAAAACGTGTAAAAGAGTCCACCCAGACAGACAGACAGACGGAGTGAGTTAATTGAAGCTTTGTAAAAAATACTTCAGACTTTGTACATCACAAGCTTTGAGATAGACGTGCAAAAAAAAATAAGGTATGAAATATATAGTACAAATTTGCTGTGTTAAAAATTTTTCACCAAAATATTCCAAGAAAATTGCTAGATCTTCGTCCTATAAACAGTATGCGTTGTTTTGCATAATTAAAGAGTTCAAAATGGAAGCATCAGGGTGCTATACAGCTACTTACTTCAAGAGACAATTAAATGTTCTGGGGTAAGACGGAGACTTGGACACCCTCTCGACTGTCCCCTGGGTCTCCTCGGAATCATACTGGCTGAGTCCGAATGTGATTCTCTTCAGAATTTCTGTGTAGATTTCGTTGTTCGTGAAGGCCGCGCAGAGTTTTTTGGCGCGTTTCAGTGTCTTGACTTCTTGATCTGGTGTTCTTCTGTCCACGCTTGTAAGGTCAACTATAGAATTTAAAATGTATACAATTATAACTGTCACAGATAAAATGGTTAACTTACTGTAACTTATAATACGTTGGTGAGTTTTGTGAATAGCTAAGTTTCTGGTCAGTTGGTGAAATGACTTGATGAAATTAAGTAAGTCAGTTGGACGTCTTGTAATAAATTAGTCTTTAGTCACTTGCTGAAATTAACCAAGCCTGCTAAAGTGACAATGTGACATTTTTTTTCCCAGAAATTTCTGAGCAGAAGACATTTGAATACAATAAGCAGAGAATTTTGTTAAAACTTTTCTCAGATTCTTTTTGTTATAACATAAACAGATAAAAGGCTGAATGACAACAATTAATTTCTCAGATTTAGATTTTTTTTTACTTCTTAAACTGAATGGCGCAATATAATGTAACAGTAATATATTTCTTCATGTTAACCATTGTGCTGCCAACTATGTCCCAGGTTCTAGCAATTAAAAAATGTAGTCCGATACGTTATTTTCTCTGTGTGTGCATAGGAAAACTTTTTAAAATCGTTCATTGTACTTAAATGTTGATGGATTTTATAAGGGTGTCATGTGGCCAGTACAACGACCAGGATCCCTGGTTCGGAAGTCAAGCGATTTACCACTCAGCCACCTAGCCTCCGAAATGAAAGCTAACAACGTGTGTGTATATATATTTCTTAATGAAAATGATCTGTGTATATTATATTCATCTATTATCTTTTTGGAAGTTGGATTTATTGTAAGTAAATTAACATCATGTCACGTTCGCAAGTGGTTCTTAGCTCCTGTAATTGTTTCTGGTACTATCTCCAGACTGTAATGCTGTGTACAAATGATATGTCGACAAGTATCTTACAGACAAATGTCATTATAATCATTATATCAGTCACAATAACTAAACTGTATCAACTTTATTTTTAAAAAAAAATAAAACTGCAATGAGTTGTAGTTGTAAAAACATAATTTCATAAAGACATACTGGATTTTTCTAGTTAGTCTACATTTGGTGTTGAAAATGTTTTTAAAAGTCACGCGCAATGGAGGAATTAAACAAAAAGATGAGAATTAGAATACAAGTTTTGTTTTGATTAAACAAAATATTTTCCAAATCATAGAAATATGACGGGCCTGCCATTGAAAGAGGTTCTATCCAAGGCAAAAGATAAAATGTAGAAAGACGGTTGACTAATCTTGTATGGTGCCCTAAGGATCCTACAGACTTAAGGAATAGGTAAAGTTGAAGGATATTTTTCTATATATTAAAGACCACAACAGCCCCAATAAATATAAAAAACACTTATGTTATATGTTTCCTAATGAAAATTTGTATTTTTAAGACCTGTACAGAACTAAGTCTAATTCTGTATAAAAAAAAATTTAGCTTGCTAAATATTTTATCATAAATAACAAAAATGTTATACTATAATTGTAATACAACAAATACTGCACGTTACCGTATCTGCAGCACCATCTAAACATCACCAAAACGTCAGCGCCGGGTCTAGTCAATCATAACTAATGAGCCTTATTAGTAGAACCATTATTAAAACTATACGCAATCCTTTTGAATAAGATATGGACTACAGACATGAATAGTAGCGAACATACTTACTGTAAATATCACAGGGGTTCTGGTTGACTGGACAGGAGTAGCCGACGGATGTAAAGTATGGCACCATCTGGTCAGGTCGACCTAAGAAAGCCAGTTGCCCTATTGTTAATATGGCTATCTTGTCCAGGAGCCGGAAGATGTCAGAACGAGGCTGGTGGATGGACATGATGACCAGCTTGCCCTTGTGAGCCAGATCCGCGAGACTTTGGACAAGATGGTGAGCTGTGAAGGCGTCTAGACCGGAAGTCGGCTCGTCCAGCAAGAGAATGTCTAATTGGAAAAAAAACAACACACACACAATAAGTATGTTAACTGAGAGGTAAGTAAAGGAGTAAGTTCCCCTTTCAGACCTTGCGATCTATGAAGTTAAGGTCACCTTTTCTTTTGCCAACGGCTAACGAGCAGGACTGCAGGGTATCATGTGGCCAGCACAACGACCAACCGCCTTTACTTACCCAACTTATGTCAGGTACCCATTAGAATTGAGTGACTTCAAGGGCACCCTAAAAATCCCGAAATTCAAAATCCCAGTCTTCACAGATTCGAACCCAGGACCTCAGGTTCGGAAGCTAAGCGCTTAACCACTCAGCCAACCACGCCTCATGTTAACTGAAGTGGAAAAAAAACGTGTACCTCCTTCCTCACTCGAGGATCATGTACCTCCTCCCTCACTCCCGATCACAATGGTTAAAAATAAAGAAAAATAACAAATAATTATAACAATGAAATATTTTTTTAAAATATAATAAAGAAATATACGTACCTGGATCTTTCAATAGTTGAACCCCTATTGTTATTCTTCGCTTTTCCCCACCAGATACGCCCCTGACAATAGCACCCCCAATGCGGTTCTCGGCTACGTGGTTCAGCCCCATGTCTGTTATGACAGTCTGTACCTGTTGGTTTTATGAAAGAAATAAGTTAATTGATTTGATAAATTAATTAGTTACAGATGTAAACAAAAAAAATAGACGATTCCTAAAACAGCCATTAGATGAAACAATATATAAACAGTATCTGAACTCTGACCTCAGAAAATGGAGATCAAGAGACAGAAGAATAATATAACTGAACAAAACCAAAGGTCAGTTGTAAATAAATTAGGGAAATAAGAACAACCTTTCTGTTGATATCCGAGGGCTTGAAGTGACCAGGTAATTTCAGGTACGCCATGTAGGTCAAGGTCTCTCGTACGGTCAGGGTGGGCAACAGTCTGTCAGCCTGCAGGACGTAGCTGGACTTCTGTCTCATCATCTTTCTCGTGCACTGTTGACCCTCATAGCTGACCACACCAGTGGTCACTCCTGTGCTTCTACCAGATATGACGTCCAGGAGCGATGTCTTTCCAGATCCTATATAAGAAGTTATGTTGCTTCATTGTTACTTCCTACATTTCAAACAAGACTAAACTAAGAACAGAGCTCGACAGGGGAACCCCCAGGGCACAAGACGTAGAGGAAGACCAAAAAGAACGTGGCGACGCAGTGTGCTAGATGAAGCAGTGAGGACCGGAAAGAGCAGGGAAGCCGTTAAAAAACTACCAAGAGACCGTGGAGAGTGGTGTGTTTTTACTGAGGCCTTATGTTCCATGAGGAACGAAAAGAAAAGATGATGATGATTGTTAATGAAGTATATTTTTGAAAAGGATAGTCACTGTTCTCCTAAGCTAAACAGCCAACGGATATTCCATTCTTTTTTAATAACAAAGGAAAAAAAATCATGATATACAAATAGTACAAAGTAATAAGGGACATAACTTTTATATCAGACAAAATGTAGACACAAAAGGGAAAAAAACATTCACCTTGACTTACCGGAAGTGCCTACAAGTGCAGTCAGTTCACCCGTGGCAAAGGTCATACACAAATTGTTTAAGACGACCTTCGTCCGAGCAGACCTACAGCAGCTACCAGTCCACCAGTGGCCAACTCTTTCCTTGACCTTTCGGGAATATCAATTACACTACATTATGACAGGCTAGAGATCAGAACCGCATATAAGGTAGGGCGGTCAGGGCTACGGCCCCAAATCTTCCACAAGAAAGGGGCCTTCACATAAGAAATAAAAATATATCCCAATTTCGACGGGTCAGAAACTTTTTGTCACGAAAATCATCAGACTAATGCGCTCCCTGGTTATGGCTACATTCCTATATGTATGCGAATCCTGGACACTGACTGCATATCTCGAGAAGAGGATCCTAGCAATGGAACACAAGATACTTCAAAAAAATAACAGGTGTCTCCTACAAAGACTGCATCACGAATGAAGAGAATTGAAACAGGATTAAAACAGCAATTGGACCCCACGATGACCAGCTAACCACTGTCAAAAAACTATGTGGCCACATCACTAGGTCCTCGTGCTCGCCAATACCTTCCTTGAGGAAGAAGAAGAGGAAGACGGAGAACAGAGAAAGAAATAGGAAGACAACATTTAAGAATGGACAGGCCTGTCATTAAATAAATTTGTAACCAAATCAAAGGACAAAGAGGAACGGAAAAAGACAGATCTTGTGTGGAGCCCAATGGCCCAACAGACTAAGAGATAGGTGAATGTGAAGGAGCACTCATGCAATACTTAATAGAAGAGTCTAATAAAGCTTGGCTTAATCTTTTATCGTGATACAATGCTTTAAAAAATGGCATGTAATGTTTGATTAAAAACTTACACAATCTGTATGAGTCTTTGTCCAAAACAAAATATTTCTAAAACTTCAACAGATGTTTTTTTTTCGACATAAGATTTCCAGAAATACCGTAAAGACACCAAAACATCATACAGCATTCAAAACATAGGCAGTGTACCACGGAAAGTCATATTTGGCTAAAGACGAGGATACATGTGTCACGTGTTTATTACGTTTATTGAACTGGCAGATCTTGATGCTATAAACTTGTGACATATGTGGGTTCGGAGGTGCCTTGATTATAGTTCAAACACTTTAACAAGTAATGAAGTAACAAAGTGCTGATGTGTTTTCTTTAGTTTTAATTATTTAAAACTTGAACTTGAAACAATAAATGTATGTACAAAGATATATAAAACAGATACAGGATTCAGTGAAAATGATCAATGAGTAAATATTTACTTTAAAAACTAGCGACTTCTAAGCCTAACTTTCTAGCTCTCTCTCGTCTCAAACTAACACTCCGCCTTTTATATCTTTCTTTAGAATAAAGAACCGTGACATCCCAATACCCATCCTTGACCCGTTTACATTTAATTTTCCCCTCAATTGTTTCTGTAATTTAACCTACGCCAATTATGTCTCCCTGCTGTAGCCTTGAACCAAGTTTTAATCGGCGTCCTTCTGGCATTAAAGCGCGAGCACGCTGACCCGATTTGAGATAGGTACAATGTCCTCATTCTGTGAACAGCGAGGTGTCACTAGGAACTGTATTTTGTAATTTAAGCTATGTTAATTTTGTTTCCCTGCTGTAGTCTTGAGCTAAGTTTTAATTGGCGTCTTTCTGGCATTTAAGCGTGGGTACGCTGACCTGATTTGAGATAGGTACAATGTCCTCATTTTGTAAACAATGAGGTGTCACTAGGGACGTGACAACATGTACTTCAAACAGGGCCGGTCCTACAGATTGCGGGGCCCTATGAGAAACAGATTGCGCGGGATCAGTCTGGGTAGGGAGTATGCATTTTATTCATAATTTACAACATTACTATCAAATTAACTTTACGAGCAATCTATAGTAGATAGTAGTTTTACAACAAAAAGCCGATAAATATTCAGATCTGCATTTTAGATTTACTATCGACTAGCAAAATAGCGCTTTTGATTTTTTTTAAGATGTCAAGATAGATTTAAATCTATATTTTTATACCAGTGACTATTAAAGTAAATTAAGAATTTGAACTTCTTGTTTTAGTTAAAAGTCGTCTTATTATTACATTTTCATTAAATGAAAGCTAACGTTTTTTTTCTTCTTATCTTGAGTAGGATTGGCGTTTTGCGTTTTCCATATTGAATGACACCCCGAAATGACAATTTTGTCTGTTTTTAAGGAGATTCGTATGAGTTTTCTGAACATTTTAATAATTTCAGGAGACTTTCATGAATTTTTCGTAATTTTGCAATTTCAGGAGAATTCCAGGAGCTCCTGGAAAATCAGGAGGCCGCAGTAACCCTTTAAAAATACGTTAAAATGGTGTAATTTAATAATTTACACCTAGAATTCGCGCCTGGCCCACTGCAACCAATGCGTAAGGTCGACCTTGCTTCTAAATATACACATGTAGATTAATAAAATTGATGATGAAAAATAATTGGATTATGTTAACTTTATTTATTGTAATAGTGCGGTCGTTTCAAATAGATTCTAAGTAAGTTAACAGTGAGGCTGAATACAAAGAAAGCTCATTGCACGACACCAACTTTATAAAATATGTGTTTAAAAACCTCACAGGAACAACAACTCTTTTCTCGATTCCTCTTCTCCCTCTCGATTCTGAATAATTCATTTGAATTATCTCTCTTGAAACATTAAATCGTGTGTAGGAATTAACAATGTAACTAAATCCGACGAACAGATTTATTAAAAGTAGATCAAAAGAATAATGACTAATGAGTTTAGTTTAAATCAGCTAGTAGGAATGTTTGGAGATGCAAATAGACACTAACATTCCATACCATGACACATACACACTGTGACAAACACTTTTCATAGGCACTTTATGCCTTAACGCACAAAATAATATAAACAATATCTACACTAATTTCCTCTCCCTACATTGCACACAGGGTTTGAGTAGTCATGTGAGACACTAGACTTAGTGTTCGGAATCGAAGACATTGCCATTATTACACAAACACACACACTTATAAACCCATTTAAAGTTCAAGGCCAGTGCAGTTACTCTAAACTACTCACCACGTAGGATAATCCGATAATATTTAACGAGGGCGCCTCTTGTGACGCGTCGGATTCCAAGACTTCCCCTTCGGCCTCCATAAATGGCGTTTCCCTTGTCGTGTGGCGTGCTTCATGCCTGGAGCTAAGACTCCCGTAGTAGTGTCCGCCCCTGTCACTTCCTCCATAGGAGTGCAGCAAGGCTTCCTCTTTTTGAAACACAGGGTTATCCATGAACAGAGCTAGTGTCAAGTAGATAAATCGTCCCAATCACATTAAATTTACAATAAGGATAAATAAAGAAGTCTTAGTCTTAGTCTAGCGAGTCCCAGAATGATCCACCACTGGAGTCTAGCGGTGAAACATGTTTTAGCGTTTTATATTCCCAGTTTGTTCCTTTCAAGTCAAGATATTTTCCCAGTTCATCGAATAACGACTTGAACCGACACACACGAAATCAGTTCCTTGGTGTGTTCTCAGTATGTGTCTTCATGTGTGTGTGTATGTGTGGTGTGCTGTTTGATAAACTCAAAAATTTTTAAACATTTTTTTTTCCTCGCCAGGTCAATAAAAAGGATATCAGTGTAAAGTGACGTCATGTTGGTTCTATATTTAGAAACAAAACACAACCTTCCAAAAGTACGCCGGTGTGAGATTCTGTCCAGCAGACGACTAATATTGGTGTGATCTCAGAGTGATAGACAATCTCATATGTCACGGCGTAGAACTAAAATCTAGACATTTTTAAAAATCAATTTACATCCCAGGATATGCTCAATATAATAAATAGAGACTACAAGCATTATCAATGGACGATTTTGATTTTTTAAAAAATGGAACAGAACCTCGAACTCATTAATATAATTACATTAATTTGCATAAAAAAGGAGGGAGGGGGGAGAGTTAAAAGGAGCTTTAACACAATGTTTTGTTCTGAATGAATTTTAAAAAATAAAGAAAAAACTTTGTCAAGACAGAATGTTTTAAAAGGATCAAGACTTCTGTGTGTAGTCACTCAATGAACTCCTTATGTTGTGTCTGTTCTATTTATATGAATGTTTCTGTTTTTTAGTTGAGGAATGGGTCCTTGCAATCACAACAAATTTCGATAATGATCAATAACGCAGTCTTAGTCTTAGTTTAGTAATAGTAACTACTCGACCCACGGCGTAGCCTACTCCGCTATTTGGCAGGGCCGGCCTTAGACCAATGCAACCTACGTGACCGCAGTGGGCCCCGCACTTTCAAAGAACCCGCGCTAATTCTAGGTGTGAATTATGAAATTAAACCGTTTTATAACTTTAACAGAATTCCCGCAGCATCCTGATTTACCAGGAGCTCCATGAAATTTCCTGAAATTACAAAATATACGAAAAAGTCATGGAAATATCCGAAAATTATTAAAATCTTTTGAAATCACACAAATCTCCTGAAATATATAGACAAAAATTGTCATTTTGAGGTGTCATTCAATATGAAAAAACGTCAATCCTACGCGCGATAAAAAAAGGCATTATGCAATTGTGGAATCTGGTGAAAGAAGCTTTTCGCAACTCAAGCTAATGAAGAATTACTTGAGATCAACAATTCTCAAAGATAGGTTGAAACATTTGGTAATTCTTGCTATTGAGCGTGATCTATGTAGGAAATAAAATTTTAATGCTCTACTGTATGACTTCGCTACACGCAAGGCTCATAAAGTAATTCTGTACGTAGTAAAGAATGATTAAAATACAAAGAAGAATTTATGTTCTTATACAAACTCTTAAATTTCACTTATTATTCGTATCCCTACCCAAACTTGGCCCCGCCAAATCCGTTTTGCATAGGGCCCCACAACGGTTGAGTCCGGACCTGCTATTTAGTAACGGGTGAATACAGAGTAGATAACTTGTTCTCCTCCCCCCCCCCTCTTTTTCGCCGCTAAAACTACGTGGGGTAGAAATAAAAAAGAGTGAACTTTCCATGACTTCTTGGTCCGGCCCTGCTATTTTGTGACGGGTCAATACTACTTGTTCTCCCTCCCCCCTCTTTTTTTGTTGGGTAACTCTAGTCCGACGTGCAGAAAAAAAAGATTTATCTTTCCTTTACTTCTTGTCCAAACTCTTGAGCCATGAAGAGAATTATATATATAGATAATACTAAACCTACTAACCCTAAACTCTGATACTAACACTACTTGTATAACTGTGATCCATATCCCATAAGTTGCTATTTTTGTAAGATTTGATAGTAAGAAATTATAGTTATAATTATTATAGTTATAATTTCTCTCTCTCTCTCTCTCACTCACACACACACACATGCACACAAACACACAAAGATATTTGCCTTCCACACTTGGTGTTATTTTCATAGTAGAAATAATATAAAAACACAGAAGTCAAAACACAAACTCTTTTCTTTGATTCAAACACTCGAATTAAGTTCAAATATTGAAATGATAAAAAACATAAATGGAGAACTAAATGTAAATGCTACAATGTAGTGGCCAGGCACATCTGATGTTCTTTGGTAAATGAGAAAACGGCTAACATTTGGAAGCACTAAAGATATTGCGCGTTCAATATGGGCAAATAATTGTATACAGCAGCCGTGCAGAGTAAAACACATAGAATTAACAGTATTAAAATATTGAATCTAATACATTTGGTTAGGAAGAGGCCCGTTTCTGGATTCTTTTAAAACTCCATTGGATTAAAAACGTTGATTCGTATTGCCTTACATAATGATTATTATTATTATGCTTGATCACAGATCAATTGAATCTGACAGCGTCAGACATAAGACATGTAATCACAAATATCCAAAAACAATAAAATGAACATTGTATCCCAAGCATCTATTAGTAACTATGTACATGTTTATAAATAGCATCAGTGCTAAACAAGGTAGGTAAGAAACTTTCAGGTTTAACTGTATTAATCAAACCGTCATGCATTTCTTATCACAAAAATGATGTCTATGTGGTATATTATTAGGTTCAATGACAGCCTGTTTCTGTGTTGTGCTAAACACAAATATTGTCGCTCTAAAACATTTTTATTACAAAACTTTTACCAACTCACTCTGTCTGTCAGTCTGGTAAAAGAGTTCAACCCGTTATTTCCCCCGCGCTCATTCTCAGATGAAGTCGAAACTTTGGACAATTACAGAGATGTAAAGACAATATATAAATCAATACAAAAAAAATACAAAGTAGTTAACTTATTGCTGGTAATTAATTATTTTACTTGATACCGACAAAAGAAATTAATATTTCTCCAGCAGTAAGAGATATAGCTAAAGATGTAAAAGGGAGGGGGGGGGGGTTGTTCTCAAGGATAATCGCACATGCTATTTTTCCCACACCCATTCAAAATCAAAATGAAATTTTTGTTTAAAGTATTCATTGTCCCTAACAAAACATATAATTATTTTTTTAAAGCAATTAACAATTTATTATTGGTAATTAGTTATTTTGTTTGATATCGGAAAAGTTAATAACTTCTATATTATTAAGAAATATAGTTGTAAATGTGGAATTGTACCCATAAGATAAACTTTGCTTTATTTTTGTTTTGTTTTTTAACTTTTAAGTTTTTCTTGTATTATTCTCTCACAGGTATTAAGTCCAACAATTTGAGACTACGCTGCTTGATATTGCTCATATTGAAATAAGAAACAATTTTTGAATTTCGACTATTGATGTGCGTGTCCTTTGAAAAGCTACAATTTTAAAAAGAAATGGGTCGCTAGAATGGAATGAGACAATCAGGTCTCGATATGTAATAGGTCAATAATCAGGTCCTCAAGCTGACTGATAAACGTCGCACTACTGGAAGTTACAATTATGCTCTAGAGAAAAAAAAATAGTACCAAGTATGATGTGTCATAACTGTTGGTATATCACATGTGTCAGTTGCGTATTGGGTTAAAAGATTGTCCCATGACCTAAGGCATCAAAGTCGTGATGACCTTTGTTGAAGTTTAAAATTAAATGGAAGAGGTTATATAACAAAATGTTTTAGGAAGCTGGATTCACAGTGATAGGGCAAGACTCTGCTAAGTTTGATTGTATAACACATCAGAAATCTTTTCTCCTAGCCTTTCAGTTCACACAGATATATAGTTCATGTCCCACATTTGTCACCACTACTTGACTGCTAGTGCAGAACGGGAGAGCCCCTCAGTTTGAACAGAGAGATAGCCAGGCCAAGTGTAGCCACCAGATAGGCGCCGGTCAGGATAAAGTTCCGGGTCATGTGTTCCAGAGCCTGTGGGTACTGAGCGTGAATAAACTCTGCACCAGTCTTGATACACTGCTGACCTGACGGGTTAGAGAAATAATAGGCTAGCATTAATCTAATTGAAACTTATTACAGTAGTTATAAGCATATTATTAGCATTAGACTCATTTTTGGTAAATATACAGACACAGTAAGACATACAGTATGACTCGATATGGCTTCTGTCACATTTGTCTTAGAAGAGACTGGATCACTATCATATTCTTGAACCCCGGATCACGGGTGCCTTGTTTCGCTACTGTCTCTGATCATTAATATAAAACTAGAACTCATGTGTGATTTGAACCGAGCAAATATAATCATGATCTTTCCATGTGTAGTAATATCCCAGAGTTCATTTTTAAACAATTTGTAGACATTTGTGTAATAACATTAATTACATAATTTACATTCTTAATGTTTTAAAAATTGAAAACAGGATAACATATTGTCAACCTATATCAGGGGTTCTCAAGATCTTAGAGAGTTTGGTGTATGAAATGTCAGAGAGATTTAAATCTGTATTTGCTCTTTCAGAGAGAAGATGTTACTGGTGAAGTTCAAACTGTTAAACTAACCATCAGGAACATTCTGGAACTAGTGCGTTTGTAAATGTATTTGTCTCCATTCAAATAAGACAGCACAATATTTAGGGCTGTAATTTGCCCACCCCTGAGCTAGAGTCATTCAGACCTGTTACGATTAGCCGAAAGGATAGCGCACTGAACTATAAAATATTGCTTAGCTGTCTTCCATACTGGACAGGGTAAGGCTTGAAGATTTACATTTAGAGAGGGCACCCTGTGGGCTGTACTGACAGTAGAGATATGGGGACAGGTTTCATTCGATAGGCTAGGCACTAACATTTTCAATTATTAGAAAAAAATGTTTCTACTTTTTCTCAAGCCATCAAGAATCGGACCAGTGAACTGTGTGATTTTGTTGAAGGGTATAATGAAAACAACCTAACTGTAACATCCAAGCTTTGCACTTGGTCAAAATGCAGCTCTACCTGACCAGAAAACAACTTTAAAAATTCATTAGAACAAAACTGTTTTTATATACTTATAAAAAATAGAAGCATTTTTTTAGCTAGTTTGGGCTCTTTTGGTGGATCCATTCGAAATGCAAGAGGTCTTTATGTCCCACTCTTTATAAGACAGTTTACGATAGAAATGTTTTATAACTAAACTTAGTTTTCACACTGTCCATGTCTATGTGTCACGTACTGAAGGGGCTGGACTCCATAGGCGTACCCTAATGTTTTAAATGGGTATGACTTACCTCGTCCAGAAGTATCACAAGTAAACTGAAGTCCGCTGAACTCATTTCCCACAACGATCTCTGTCACATACTTGTGGATGGCCACGTAGCCTGCCCACTGCAGGATTGTTGGCATGTTCTCCATCGTCCTGGCAAAACAAAATAGTTTGACTCATTGAAAGCGTTGGCATAATAGGTAAAAATAAAAATAAAGTCTCAATTTCAGACCTTGTGGTCTATGATGTAAAGGTCATCTGTTTCTGTGGCCCATGGTTAACGAGGTTGTCATGTGGCCAGCACAACGATCAACCGCCTGTACTTTTCCCAAGGTACCCGTTAGAGCTTGGTGGACTCACAGGCGCCCGATGATCCCGAAATTTAAAAACTAAGTCTTCACCAGGATTCGAATTCCGGACCCCGTTTCGGAAGCCAAGCGCTTAAACGCTCAGCCACCGCGCGCATATTGAGAAATATATGTGTCAAAAGAGTCAAACCACACACACACACACACACTCTCAACATCACATAGCAAGAGTCTCTTACTTATATATTAAATAGTCTATGCTTAGATATTTATTATATTTAAAATATTTCATATCTTAAAATACTTAAGGTTAATACACATAACAAGAAGTCAGCCATAGAGGCTGGTCAAAGTACATTTTATTTTAAGAATGAGAACTTTAACAAAGGTTGGCAAAAATTGTTAAAAATTAAATCTATTCTAATTTTTTTTTATAGTGGCGTAGCTAGAGTGGGGGGGGGGGAGGGGGAGAATTTAAAAATCCCCCCCCCCCGGGCACCCACTAGAGGGATCACGCAAATGATTATTTTTTATTTTAATATTACTCAAAATGAAGCCCCCAACCCCTCAAAGAGGTCAAGCTCCCCGGGCCCCTAAATGATGGCAAATTCCTAGATGCGCCACTGGTTTTTTTTAATTTTCTAATCAAAAAATATAAATATTTAAGGAATTGTTTAAAAAATTCTTTCTTTCTTTCTTTCCGTTATTGCAGCATCCGTTCTAAAAACAATGTAAGCTTTTGTAGTGCAAGTAACATGTTATATTCTTGTGTTTGATGCACAGACACGTTCACTGACCTCAGAAGCCCAGAAGCGACCAGGCCAGAGGCTGAAAAAATCAACGCTGTTGTGTTGTTGGCCAGTTGGGCGTTCCTGAAGAAGCCACAGATGCTGATGGTCATCACCTCGCCAAACTGCTGTAACATGATGGACACCAGGACGAAGGCACCAAAACTGACAATGTTTGGATTCATCCCTGCAACCCTGTTAGAGAACAGTCACAGTCACTCAACTATGTACTATATTGTACTGATCTAGCTTCGTTTAGAGATTATATAACAGTAACTCAACTATGTACTATATTGTACTGATCTAGCTTAGTTTAGAGATTATATAACAGTCACTCAACTATTTACTATATTGTACTGACCTAGCTTAGTTTAGAGATTATATAACAGTCACTCAACTATTTACTATATTGTACTGACCTAGCTTAGTTTAGAGATTATATAACAGTAACTCAACTATTTACTATATTGTACTGACCTAGCTTAGTTTAGAGATTATGTTGATTTTGTAAATTAAATATATTGTGCATTGTTTTTAACGATGGTAAAAGTAGTGACGTAGTCAAACAGAAGAATGTCGTTGTATAATACGGGTACATGATAGGAGAAGAATATGTCTAGAGCTTGTAGAAAGATGGATATTGAATAGACTGCTGATTAAAATGACGGATAGAAAGACAAGACGATCATCCCCATATGTAAATAAACATCAGTTGAACTATTTACAAGTTTTATTAAGTATATTTAATTGTTGTCTCCCTTGGATGTGTTCAGACTTTCATTTAAAATAGTGAAATAGTATCAAACAGACAACACAAACAGGACAATATACTCACTGGGATATCGATTGGATAGATATACTGACAGGGATATAGATGAGATGGATATACAATATCTAATTTTTAGACCCATTTTAGAGTGCTAAACTGTATTCTCAAAGATTGTTGTTGTTGTTGTTTTGTGTCAAATTGCCTCCAAAACTATTTTTGGTCATGGAGCTCTAGATCTAGATATCAAGAGTGAGACAGCCCCCTGACGTCAGACAGCTTCCAAACGAGACAGCTGGAGATTTATTACTAAGGATTCACGTTAGAGACCAATATGAAATCTTCTACCGAGGACAGAAAGAAAACGGTTGTCTCAGCTATGTAGATCACAGCTAGGATTGTCTAGCCACTTGAAATATTTCATTAATCAATAATACTCGGACTCGAAGACAAGACTTTTAAAGAATACATATTTAAAAAATACATTTTGAAAGAATACATATTGAAAGAATACATATTTAAAGAATTCATCTTCTCAAGTTGTAATTTTGTAACTTAGCCGTTATTTAGTTATTGTTTTTGTTTGAAAATTAAAGTGATTTTGAAGTTTGATTTCATCTTTCACCTGTCCATATTTATTTAGTCACGTGAGCTTCTTAAGATTTTCAAATGACTAACATGGCTATCTGTGAGAGTTTTTTTTCTTTGCTTGTTTGTTCGTAAGATTTTATTGTTTTAGAAATACACTGACAAGAAAGACGTTGTCTCCACAAAACAGAAAGAGGTTGTCTCCACAAAACAGAAAGAGGTTGTCTGCACAAAACAGAAAGAGGTTGTCTCCACAAAACAGAAAGAGCTTGTCTCCACAAAACAGAAAGAGGTTGTCTCCACAAAACAGAAAGAGGTTGTCTCCACAAAACAGAAAGAGGTTGTCTGCACAAAACAGAAAGAGGTTGTCTCCACAAAACAGAAAGAGCTTGTCTCCACAAAACAGAAAGAGGTTGTCTTCACAAAACAAAAAGAGCTTGTCTCCACAAAACAGAAAGAGGTTGTCTCCACAAAACAGAAAGAGCCTGTCTCCACAAAACAGAAAGAGGTTGTCTCCACAAAACAGAAAGAGGTTGTCTGCACAAAACAGAAAGAGGTTGTCTCCACAAAACAGAAAGAGCTTGTCTCCACAAAACAGAAAGAGGTTGTCTTCACAAAACAAAAAGAGCTTGTCTCCACAAAACAGAAAGAGGTTGTCTCCACAAAACAGAAAGAGCCTGTCTCCACAAAACAGAAAGAGGTTGTCTCCACAAAACAGAAAGAGGTTGTCTTCACAAAACAGAAAGAGCTTGTCTCCACAAAACAGAAAGAGGTTGTCTCCACAAAACAGAAAGAGCCTGTCTCCACAAAACAGAAAGAGGTTGTCTCCACAAAACAGAAAGAGGTTGTCTCCACAAAACAGAAAGAGGTTATCATCTGGCATTGAATATATACTAGTATTTTAGGTATTGATAGCATTAACTTATACTAAATTTACACATAATCAAATATAAACAAACACTATGTACCAGATCTGGTGTCTTTGAAAGCATCATAACACAAAGCCGCTTACCAATAAAGAGCCGAAGCAAAAAGGGCTCCAGAAATGATGTTGAAAGGTAGGCAATGAATGTAGTATGCGCTGACAAAGGTGGCCGTAGAATATAGACCATCGTGGTTCTCTCGATAGAATAAGTCTCGAAGAACTGGAACTAAAAGTTATAACAAAATATTAATTTCATTTTCACCAAATTTACATCTACATTTAAAAGTTTATAACTTTATTTTCTAACAAGTTTTATTTATAAAGTCAGGAACGTTATAAAATTAATTGATTTCAAATCGAAATTTGTCTCCCTTGAACTGGCTTTTTTTCGATCCAAGAATACTTTGCAAAAAAAGGTTTATTTATTTGATTAAATGCTTTGCGACATTGTACTACAAAGAAACCGTTGAAATAAAATGCCAACATGAATGTCGTCAAAAAAAAAGAAAGAAAGAAAGAGATATATTTAAAAGTAAGAAACCTTTAAGACTGCTATCTATCACTGCATTTCGGAACGCCAATTATATCGTTTAGCTTACAGAAAGCGATTCCATTGACCAGTCCAACGTAGGGCGCCACTTGAATAGACTGATAAATGATGCCCAGTCTGTCTTGAATGCTGCCCTGGTTGTTCCCCAGCCGCCCCAGGAACATGAGGATGAAGGGCACAAAGAATGGCAGTAGCAGAAATCTGGCCAGGAAGGCGCTACGGTCTCGCTTCAAGTGCACGTTCATTCGGCTGACAATAGAAAGAAACAAAATTGGTTTTTAAAATCTGAATGAAAATTTTGTTTGTAAGTGTCAATAGCTATTGTTAACTTTAAAGACTAGATCTCATATACAACTAAAGATAATAATAATAATAATAACAACAACAATAACAATAATAATAATAATAACAACAATATACCCCATTGTTAAATCAACCGAAGGGATAATGACAACTGAACTCAAAGGTACCTTCAAAGCCCTTAACATTTCTAAGACGATTCTCGTTGTGTGTCAGAGGGTGGTACTGCTGCAGACCAATGGACACTGATAATGGGATTACAATAAATGTCTCTCTTTAACGAAACCCGACCCTGGCAGTGCCACATAATGAATACTCGTTCGTTTCTAATAATAACAATAATACTGGGTCAATGATTTCGAGACCGAAGACTAAAGAAAATTGCTAAAGTTCACAAAACAACGAAGACCCAACACTGACCTAAATATCTTTTCACAAGTCACACACTTTTCTTAATTTGATTCACACAAAAAAAAAACTTAAATAGACCCCCGGCGGACAACGGTTTTGTCAGCATTAGGTGTGATGTGGGTTTGTGTTAAACACTGCACTCATCCTTAATCTTAGGTATCGAAGACATTGACACTATTATTATTGTCTTTAGAGCATCGCCTATCAAACCACAAACTCTAACGACTTCTTCTTATCTTATCTTATAAAATATAGACGTTACTTCAAAAAAGAATATGATTACGTCCTACGCATGTATCTGTGTGGAACCTTACTTGAGCAGACACGTGAAGACTCGAGGCCAAGATGGCCAGTCGTTGCTGGCCGCGTCCATCTCCTCCACGTTGTCCACGTGGTGCTGACTCAGGCCCAGGGTTATCCTCTTGATGATCCCCGTCTGAAGGTCCGAGTCAAAGAAGGAGGCGCAGATGTCCCTGGTTCTGGCCAGGCTCCTTTGTTCTTGTTTCTTTGTTCGTCTGTCAACACTGGTCACATCAACTTTGGGCGACATTCAAAGGAAAACAACTTTAGAGGTCACACAAGTTATGTTTCGTTGTTAAATTTAAAGTTAGGAGAACAAAAAACAAGCACTAGTTGTGGATGTTTGAAGTGCCAGAAGGTGAAATGTGGATGTTTGAAGTGCCAGAAGGTGAAATATGGATGTTTGAAGTGCCAGAAGGTGAAATGTGGATGTTTGAAGTGCCAGACGGTGAAATGTGGATGTTTGAAGTGCCAGAAGGTGAAATGTGGATGTTTGAAGTGCCAGAAGGTGAAATGTGGATGTTTGAAGTGCCAGAAGGTGAAATGTGAATGTCACGAAGTGAAAGGGATAAGTACTAACATCATGTATGAATACCGGGTGTGGCATGTGAATAAAATGATAAGTAAGGGAAGAAACTCGTCCGTTCGTAAAAGCGCAATGAATTATCCCGTTTTATATTGATACTGTTACTTTTGTGAGTAAAAAGTTAGTCAAATATTAATGTTTTTGTTTGTTTCATTACTGATCTTCTGTTAGGCTATGTGCATTTGTGTATGTGTTTATCTCAGATATTTTAGTCTAAAAAAATGTATAGTATAAAAAAGTTGAGGAACAACATAATTGTTAAAATCATTATTCATAAATTTTAAGACCGCATTGAAATCAAAATAGGAACAGACATAAATCTTATCCTGTAGTACTATAGTGTATATAGCGCCAAAGACATTAACTTTGTATTATACTCATGTACTTTAAATGCTCAAAATCCACCAGTAGTAAAATGTATTTAACAGTATCAAAAATTTTCTCTGACGTAAGCCCATTTGCAAATATCGACATATACTTTGAAAAGTTGAAAAGATGCAAGAGCTTACAGTACCTCGAAGGGTGGAAAATAGAGAAAACATTAGGTCCCAGGCCCACACGAATAAACGTAACTACACATTTTAATTATTATTGTAACTCTTGTCGTGCGCATGTGCTTATGGTGCACACTAGAGCACAATGCCGTACGAGACAGGAACATGACTTTAGAGGAAGACAGACCTTACTTCCGCCTAGGTATAGCAGCTGAGAAGAAACCTGTCTACAACAAAGGCGGCTTGTCGTTTTTTTTTTTTGGGGGGGGGGGGGTATTTTATTTGGCATTAAACTTGTGTCATTGTTTTCTACGTCTCGTTAAGTCGCTGACCTTATATTTCTTACAAGACATACCTTACTCACGGGTATTTACTTAATTTATTTTTTTACACATTTGAGACCAAAAGAAAATCCGCTGCCGAGGACAAACGCAGACGGCGAAAAGAAATATCTTAATCGACCACCGGCGGACAATGGTTTTGCTTGCCCCGGATGTGGCAAAAAAATATGTAGGTCACAGTTAGGGCTGCGTAGCCACGAAAAATACTGCATTCCTCATTCATCTTCGGACTCGAAGACAAGCCTTATTATTATTATTATTATTATTCCTGATAATTTAGACTTGTTATTGCGATGACAAATCCACAGACTTCCGGACTAGGTTTTTAACTTTAAACCTTATCGCCTTGTCACAAAGCTGAATATTTTCAACCCGGGTACACTACCTTGCCTTAACGCGATACTAGAGTGGAAACGATCGTGTGATGGAGAGATTAGGATAAAGTGGCAGTAAAACTAAACTCCCGTGGAAGTGTCTAAGGCAGGGGTTCTCAACCTGTGGGTCGCGACCCCCTTGGGGGTCGATTGACGATTTGCCAGGGGTCTCCAAGGAACATTGAACATATGGATTGTTATTGTCTATTCTTTTATTGCTGTATGTGTGTGTGAGGGGGTCGCGGCAGAGTGGAGGATTGTAAAAGGGGTCGCCGAGCATAAAAGGTTGAGAACCGCTGGTCTAAGGGAAGGCGAGAGCATTTCCATTGCACATTGCGAAGTTGTAAGAGAGCTTCCACGACCTTGTCGAAACATCCAGACTCCGCTCCTTAAGGGACCGTTTCATCAATGGCGAGTCCTACACAGTTACATACGTAAACTATAAGAAAATGCCGGGGGTTCCCGGTGTGCTCGGCCTTCGGCTACGTATTCTAGTCCTTGCGTCCGAAGTACCTGACATGTTTTATGTGCACATTGACTTGGACACATTGACTTGGACACATTGACTTGGACACATTGACTTGGACACATTGACTTGGACCTCTTTCAGACAGAGCGGTTTGTTCAATCAGGCTTACAAGCCTAGAGTTCGAAGAGCCTTTGGCTCAACTCTTTTGACAGTAAAACGGACATTTTCTGTACGACATTTTGTCGTGGCGTCGATGAATCTCGTGGACGATGTCCACCAAAAACCAAACCAGTAGCAACGTCGGTACATTTTTTGTTCAGTTCATACGAGAGCTTCAGTGGCTTGCCAAGGACAGAAAATGAAGCATTGCTCAGTTCAAGCAGTTTTCTTTTTATTTTGTGACGTGTCTTATTTCATTCAGTGTGATGTACCAACTTACGTACTCGGGTGTAGCACTGGTGCTATGATGCACAGGCTTTGTTTGGTCGATTTTGGGATTTTCCCGTTTTCCCCATAAATTAAACAATGTCAAGGACGCTGAATTGAACTTCAAAAAATAATAATAATAAAGCTACAAACAAAAAAGCTTAGAAAATTTGATTCTGCAGTGCTAAAAATTAATATATTGTAACGAATCTGACTATCCAGGCTCTCTGCAAACTGCACCATACACCACCAACTTAAGGAACTTGACAACTCAGGGCTCCAAAGTAACGTAACAGTTTAATAGTTGAATAAGTAACAGCCAATACTGTACAATTGGCAACACGTACACTGTACAAATATCTCTCCGATAACAACGTTCCGCCGTATCAACTCTTGCACTGGCCTCCCCGTCTCGTTCCGGGCTTGCACTGGGTTCAACAGTTCAGGACTGACTTTACACACTAGGTTCGTTGTGTCGGACTCGATCGCAGACCAAGATCAAGACTCCATTCGTCTCAACTGTACTTGACAGTACTCCGCACTGAACCGTCGTAATGCTCCGTACAGAACCACACCGTTGAACTGTGCTGTAGTCGACCGGACTGTGGTGAACCGGGCTCTGAACCCCTGCCGTGAACCGTCTCTCGTGAACCGTGCTGTATTGAGCCCCTTTTTTCAACCGTCTTGACTGCGACACCTCCTCTCTTATATAGGGTCCTTACTGGCCTTCTCGAACCGGACAGAACGCCGCTCGACGTTTCTAGGTGGTCAGATGACTACAACTCTGTTCACGACGGCGATCCTTCCCGAACCGTCCTGTTGATACTCGACTCGGCTGACCGTCGTAGCTCGTCACGGTTGACCACTCGTCTAGCGCTGGCCTAGGGCGATTTGCGTCGGCTGACTACACACGTACCACTACCCCCATCTGTGCCACCACCGGGTTTATAACAATATATATATATTTATTATATAATACCATACACATTTATTCTGTACACCGGATGTACCAAAAAGCTAGCTATTTATAGATTTTCCGCCTCATACAATAACTTACTGTAAACATCACAGGGGTTCTGGTTGACTGGACATGGGTAGCCAATGGTGGTAAAGTAAGGCACCATTTGGTCAGGTCGACCTAAAAAGGCTAGCTGTCCCATCGTTAATATGGCTATCTTGTCCAGGAGCCGGAAGATGTCAGAACGAGGCTGATGGATAGACATGATGACCAGTTTGCCCTTGTGAGCCAGATCAGCGAGACTTTGGACAAGGTGATGTGCCGTGAAGGCGTCCAGACCGGACGTCGGCTCGTCTAGTAATAAAATGTCTGTGAATGAAAAAAAAAAGTTTCAAAATACTTTAACATTTTTTTTCAAAAGCCCAACTATCAACTCACTCTTTCGTCATAGCCAAAGGTAACATTTAAAAAATGGAATCATGTATTGGGCATCCTTTCCCGGGTCACATGGTTCATAAAATGGATGCGGATCATCTAGAACCTGAGATGAACTCCTATTGAAAAAAACAGAGCAGGAAGGACTCAATCCTCCTGTAGTGCCCTGGCAAGAAACTGGGCCGTTCGGCGTAATGCCTCTTAGCTACCATGCAAGTCGATTGACTGCTCAGACACGTCCCCCCTTAACTCGCGGAGCAGGGGACACTCGTACAAGACGTGCGACACTGTTTCGACGCTCTCTCCACAGTGACGGCATCGGTAGTCAATGCTCGGACGAGCCGGGCACTCGACTTGTATGGTAGCTATGGAACCAGACGTGGACATCGCAACGGGAGTTAGGAGACAACTCCTTGTATTACAGTGTCACAACGATCTGGGCAGTATTCATTGAATACATTTATATTAAATAACGTTAATGAGCGTTCCGATTCAGGGGAACTAACAATTACTTTTGTATTTTTCTTATTAATGACTAACAGTGATATCCCTTTTTCCTGTGATCACTTGCATGTAAAGGTACGCGACTCATGTTGACTTTTTAAATTTAAACAGAAGGTAAAAATTTAATTAAAATAATTATTTTGCAGCTGTGGGAAAGGAGTATCAACTTTATAGACACGCGTAGCACGGACCGTACTGTCCATGTGGGGAGAGCTTTGTTAAGCCGGCCAGAACCACGCGTTAAGCAGGATGTATAGTGTCCGTAGTTAGGGTATCAATGCACTATCCCAAATTAGAAGGATGAATTCTTGAATGAGTGAGGCGCTTTCAATTTTATTGGTCTGAAACTTACTTGAAAGGATTTGGGGGAGGGGGACTCGGGTTCAATTCCCAGTGAATGTTGGGATTTGAGTTCGCCCAACTATAATAGGTAGCTGGCATTAGTTGGGGGAGTAATGGCGGCTGTTGGTCGAGCTGGCCACATGGCACCTTCTTGAACAGTGGATATAGAAATAGATGAGCCTTACATCATCTGACCTAAAGATCACAATATCATAGTTCAACTACTGTTTAAAATACAACAGAAGAGATTATTCAACATCCCCTCCCATACCAACGCCTGTTTTCACTCCTCGTAGAAAAGTTCTTTTCTTTTCTTTTGTTTTTCAAGTTTCTGATGTTCCTTCAAAAAGGAAGATTGTAAAGTTCTATCCAAAACAGTCAGGGGCGCATATTTATCGACAAGGCGGCTCTTCGTGTAAATTTATAAGAGGGATCATTTTGAGTTTTATTTTCTCTCTTCGGATTTTTTAAAATTCCAGATGTATGGTTTCAAAAAAAAAATAAAAATGAATGAATTTGAAAGACCTGGATCCTTCAAGAGTTGAACACCAATGGATATCCTCCTTTTCTCTCCTCCTGACACCCCCCTGATGACGGTCCCGCCAATTCTGCTCTCCGCGACGTGAATCAGCCCCATGTCGATGATGACAGACTGTACCTGAAGAGCAAATCAACCAAAAGTAATTGCTGACAAACAGTATGTGATACAAATATTGCCTTTGAAGACAAGAGAAGAAATGAGAAGCTTAGCGGAGATACCAGGCACTATTTGTATTATCCTTTTAGGATGGGGAAAAAATGTATTTATACTAAACAATTTAATTTAAAAAAAAAAAAAAGAACTATTAAAAAAAACTTGAAAATAAAAAAAAACCATTTCCTAACTATATTAGAAATAAAACTCATTGTTTAAAATGTAGAGTAGTCATACAAAAACACTAGCTTAGAAAAATACTTCGAACTTGGTCATAGCATACTACATACCAGTGTTTTTTTTTTCTCTAATGCCATTATAGCAAAGATGTACGGGTTGCCTGAATCAGACAGGAATACCAATGACTTAGCAGACTTTAAGTCTCTAATTAGCATGCATGACTAGATCATCATGGGTACAATAAGAATGCAATTATCTTCTTTTTAAAAAATGTCTGTAATTTATAAGACAATGAAATGTGTTTTAAAAGAAAACATATTATTTTGACATCAATATCATCATTTCAATAGTTCATTGTACACTCTGAACTTGATATAGTGAGATGCACACTCTGAACTTGATATAGTGAGATGTACACTCTAAACGTGATATAGTGAGATGTACACTCTAAACTTGATATAGTGAGATGTACACTCTAAACTTGATATAGTGAGATGTACACTCTAAACTTGATATAGTGAGATGTACACTCTAAACGTGATATAGTGAGATGTACACTCTAAACTTGATATAGTGAGATGTACACTCTAAACGTGATATAGTGAGATGTACACTCTGAACTTGATATAGTGAGATGTACACTCTAAACGTGATATAGTGAGATGTACACTCTGAACTTGATATAGTGAGATGTGCACTCTAAACTTGATATAGTGAGATGTGCACTCTAAACTTGATATAGTGAGATGTACACTCTAAACTTGATATAGTGGGATGTACACAAAATGTAATAGCAATGATTTACTAAATATAACTTTTACGATTCGCGAGATAACAGTGATAGTGCCAATGAGTTTGTGCGCGTGTGTGTATGGTACTAAAGTACTTTTACTGTTATCTCGATGTGTTGACGCACTATTGAGGTAAGTCCAATGAACTGACAAGCACGAACCATCCATCTCACTGAAGGTCACTGACCAACACACATTCACTTAACACAGACAGTTACGACCTGTACACAGCTGGACATCATAAGGCTCGACATGTCTTTAAACACAAACACTTTATGGTTTAAATTGACACAGCACTGTAAAGGTTATTTTTCAAATTGAATAGTTCCTATGACTAGTGTTAGGTCTGAGATGAACAGCTGGATGGTGTCCAGACTGTCCTTACTGTTTCTACTTTCTCTTGGAATAACCTGCCCAGTGAGCAGCCGGACATTCCGGGCTCACAGAGGTCTCACCAGCCACACGAGGAGGCACAAAACCCCAGTGCAAATCATTCAGCTCCTTGGATGACAAAAGTGGTCATCATCGAATTACGATGGACGAACTATATATGTACTTTCTCTTTTAAAGGGATGTTCTGGGGCCAGTATTTTGTTCGGGTATGTCGATGAAGTAAGCAGCTTAGAAGGGTGGTCGATATCTCTCTCTGGCGTCACTCCAGGGCATGCTTCTTTAGCTTCCGTGTTCACTAAGAGAATTAACGTATTGACAGATCATTGAGAATCAACATAGGGCTTCATTGACAGATCATTGAGAATCAACATAGGGCTTCATTGACAGATCATTAAGGATCAACATAGGGCTTCATTGACAGATCATTGAGAATCAACATAGGGCTTCATTGACAGATCATTGAGAATCAACATAGGGCTTCATTGACAGATCATTGAGAATCAACATAGGGCTTCATTGACAGATCATTGAGAATCAACATAGGGCTTCATTGACAGATCATTGAGAATCAACATATGGCTTCTTTGACAGATCATTGAGGATCAACATAGGGCTTCATTGACAGATCATTGAGAATCAACATAGGGCTTCATTGACAGATCATTGAGAATCAACATAGGGCTTCATTGACAGATCATTGAGAATCAACATATGGCTTCATTGACAGATCATTGAGAATCAACATAGGGCTTCATTGACAGATTATTGAGAATCAACATAGGGCTTCATTGACAGATCATTGAGAATCAACATAGGGCTTCATTGACAGATCATTGAGAATCAACATAGGGCTTCATTGACAGATCATTGAGAATCAACATAGGGCTTCATTGACAGATTATTGAGAATCAACATAGGGCTTCATTGACAGATCATTGAGAATCAACATGGGGCTTCATTGACAGATCATTGAGAATCAACACAGGGCTTAATTGACAGATCATTGAGAATCAACATAGGGCTTCATTGACAGATCATTGAGAATCAACATGGGGCTTCATTGACAGATCATTGAGAATCAACATAGGGCTTCATTGACAGATCATTGAGGATCAACATAGGGCTTCATTGACAGATCATTGAGAATCAACATGGAGCTTCATTGACAGATCATTGAGAATCAACATATGGCTTCATTGACAGATCATTGAGGATCAACATAGGGCTTCATTGACAGATCATTGAGAATCAACATTGGGCTTCATTGACAGATCATTAAGGATCAACATAGGGCTTCATTGACAGATTATTGAGGATCAACATAGGGCTTCATTGACAGATCATTGAGGATCAACATAGGGCTTCATTGACAGATCATTGAGAATCAACATAGGGCTTCATTGACAGATCATTGAGAATCAACATAGGGCTTCATTGACAGATCATTGAGAATTAAGATAGGTCTTATTTGAAAGATCTCTCAGATTAAACATAGGACTTATTTGACTGATCACCAATGCACGTGAACAAAATGCGGTCATTGACACCAGCATAAGGACTTAACTCTGACACTTTCACATGTATGAAAAAAAAATTGCACTAAGAATTTCTACAAGGGTTTTAAAATAAAGGAACAACCTTTTTGTCGATGTCAGATGGCTTGAAGTGACCAGGCAGTTTCAGGTACGCCATGTAGGTCAAGGTCTCCCGTACGGTCAGAGTGGGCAACAGTCTGTCAGCCTGCAGGACGTAACTGGACTTCTGTCTCATCATTTCTCTGGTGCACTGCTGACCATTGTAGCTGATCACACCAGTGGTCACCCCTGTGCTTCTACCGGATATGACGTCAAGGAGCGACGTCTTGCCGGAACCTAAAATCAACCAAGACGGGCATTCTTTCATTAAATATCTTTAACATACATCGTCTGCTAGTTCCAGCCGTGAACAAACGTTTCTCACTATTAGAAATGTTCATAAAATGGAGGCAAAAAAATGAATAACAAGGTTTTTTTGGTGTATCCGGTGTACAGAATACAAAAGTATGAACTTATTATGAACTTATTATGAACTTACTATGAACTTACTATGAACTTACTATGAACTTACTATGAACTTATTATGAACTTACTATGAACTTACTATGAACTTACTATGAACTTACTATGAACTTACTATGAACTTACTATGAACTTATTATGAGCTTACTATGAACTTACTATGAGCTTACTATGAACTTACTATGAACTTACTATGAACTTATTATGAACTTACTATGAACTTACTATGAACTTACTATGAACTTATTATGAACTTACTATGAACTTACTATGAACTTACTATGAACTTATTATGAACTTACTATGAACTTATTATGAACTTACTATGAACTTATTATGAACTTACTATGAACTTACTATGAACTTACTATGAACTTATTATGAAATTACTATGAACTTATTATGAACTTACTATGAACTTTCTATGAACTTACTATGAACTTACTATGAGCTTACTATGAACTTACTATGAACTTACTATGAACTTACTATGAACTTACTATAAACTTACTATGAACTTACTATGAACTTACTATGAACTTACTATGAACTTACTAAGAACTTACTATGAACTTACTATGAACTTACTATGAACTTACTATGAACTTACTATGAACTAAGCTAAGCAATAATTTGTGCGCACCTTTTTTTTAGCTCTGTAGAATCAAATATTGAGTAGTAGGACTTTAAAAAACTTTTTGCTTCTGTAACTGTTATATGTAGATACTCTAACCCACAAAGAATGCCAAATGTTTCTGCATCTTTTAATTCCATATTGAGTATAGGTCTGCACAGGGACGGACTGGCTAAATGGGCGTTCGGGCATGGCTATATGGGCATTCGGGCAAATTCCCGGTGGGCCGGTACCCAAATGGGCCGGTCGGTCCACCCAAAGAGACTCATGGATGTCGCTATAGAACTTTTTAAATTGTTAAAGAGTTTTTAATATTCTCTTGTAAAAGGGACCCTCTGAGCATCGCGCTTTAAAAAATATCGTTTACAGACTCTACAGTGTAATGCTAATTTAATCTAACACATTTTCAGAAATAATGTAATAGTCTACAGCCGTAGACAGTGCTACAAGTAGGCTTCATCCTTTTGGGGCCCACACTTTTGGCTATTAAAATTCAACGTAAGGCCTACTATATTACTTAAAAAGATACAGAGTTCATTGTATGCATGGGTTCAGTTATCGATACATTATCAAACTTAATAGAATGATATTGAGGACAGGTAGACGTAGACTTAGAAATGGATTTCCATCATATGATATAGGCCAACAATTTGTGGGCCGGATTGTATAGAAATGCCTGAGCTGTTTTGTTCAGATAGTAGAACATGTGATGTACATGCAGATTCATTATTTTATTTACTAATGTGTATTACTATTTTAAACTATAACTCTTTGCTTTAAGGAATTATTAGTTTGAAAGTGGAAGTTGGTCTAGAAAGGTAGTTCATGAACTTCGCCACTTCCCTTACCCTTAAACTTCTGGGTATGTAATAACACATTTTGTAAACGTAATTTTGTTTTAGATTATATTCGTTAGTTCAAGCCTAGGAAGACACTAGCCTTTTAGCTTATCTCCCCTGATACGTTAAATGTAGCTCTTATTAATAATAATATAGATTTCTACTTCTATTTCTAGATGTAATACCTGAAGTACCAACCAGTGCAGTTAGCTCCCCTGTCTCGAACGTCATGCACAGATTGTTAAGGACTAGCTTCTTCCTAGACCGGAAGCAGGCCCCATTCCACCAATGTCCAGTTCTTTCCTTGACCTAAAACAGAAAATAATGTATAACAATAAAAAGAATCTGTAGGCCTACACATTAATAAATTGTTAGTATTGACGGCAACCAAAAGGTACGAGGCCTGCCTTCGAGCTTGGTGTCCTGGACCCGAATTCTGATGAGGACTTCTTAGCCTTTACCGGGGAAGGAGGGGTTGAACTTTCATGTTAATTTAATGTATACCTTTTTTTTTGCGATGCTTAATTAATTTTTTAAATAAAATTTATCTTGTATCTCACACATATACACACGTGAACTTGGCTTGTCTGGGCTACCTAGAAATGGGCTCGAGGTTCGACACCCGACTCGGGCAGAGTTGCGTTTACTGAGCGCCTAAAGGCAGCACGGAAAACAAACTCCCAGATACCTTTCCCCCCATTGGTCCACAAATGAGATTGGACCAAAGCGCTCTATAAGCATGAAAGTAGCGCTATATAAAAGCTATAATAATAATAATAATATGATTATGCCTTTTTCTTCTCTACTTCATGTTTCATATATTGTAGATTAATTGTGTTATATGTCTGCTGTTTAGTTCCATTGTGGAACAGAAGAAAAGGCATTTCCTGACAAGGGTTTTAAGAGTTACTTCCTTTAAGGACTAGAGCTACATATCAAGCTTAACTGGTTCAGAGCGATCCTCTACAAATGGTCATGGTAACGGGATGGCTTGTTCCGATTCCAGTACGCACACCCGGACAGACGTGGCGGGAAGCTAGTGCACTAGGAATGGCCTGTTCAGCTGACATGGCAAGCGGCTAGTGCACAAGGAATGGCCTGTCCAGCTGACATGGCAAGCAGCTAGTGCACTTGGAATGGCCTGTCCAGCTGACATGGCAAGCAGCTAGTGCACTAGGAATGGCCTGTCCAGCTGACATGGCAAGCAGCTAGTGCACTAGGAATGGCCTGTCCAGCTGACATGGCAAGCAGCTAGTGCACTTGGAATGGCCTGTCCAGCTGACATGGAAGCAGCTAGTGCACTTGGAATGGCCTGACCAGCTGACATGGCAAGCAGCTAGTTCACTAGGAATGGCCTGTCCAGCTGACATGGAAGCAGCTAGTGCACTAGGAATGGCCTGTCCAGCTGACATGGAAGCAGCTAGTGCACTTGGAATGGCCTTTCCAGCTGAAGCAGCTAGTGCACTAGGAATGGCCTGTCCAGCTGACATGGCAAGCAGCTAGTGCACTAGGAATGGCCTGTCCAGCTGACATGGCAAGCAACTAGTGCACTAGGAATGACCTGTTCAGCTGACACGGCATGCGGCTAGTGCACTAGGAATGGCCTGTCCAGCTGACATGGCAAGCAGCTAGTGCACTAGGAATGACCTGTTCAGCTGACATGGCAAGCAGCTAGTGCACTAGGAATGGCCTGTCCAGCTGACATGGCAAGCAGCTAGTGCACTAGGAATAGCCTGTCCAGGTGACATGGCAAGCAGCTAGTGCACTAGGAATAGCCTGTCCAGCTGACATGGCAAGCAGCTAGTACACTAGGAATGGCCTGTCCAGCTGACATGGCAAGCAGCTAGTGCACTTGGAATGGCCTGTTCAGCTGACATGGACTTACATACAGGGACAACGAAGGATTGGAAGATGGAAATAATGTTTAGCGCCACTTTCATGCTTATAGCATTTATAGCATGCTCAATTGTCTCTAGTCCAATCACTTTTGTGGACCTTTTGATAGAGGTAGAGGGCTAAGAGGGGGATATTAGGAAGGTTTCCGTGCTTCCTTTTCAAAACCAATCCACGGGAACTAGATGCATTCTTCATTAATCTTCGGACTCTAAGACAAGCCTTAGTATCCAATTAGCCTACTTATAAAAACAGGTTTCATTAGTTTATTGTTAGTTTTCATTTTTTTAAATTCTCTACATTATTTTGTCACGGGTCTCCCGAACACATTTTGCATAGGACTAATTGATTAACTAATTGATTAACTCATTGATTAACTAATTGATTAACTCATTGATTAACTCATTGATTAACTAATTGATTAACTAATTGATTAACTCATTGATTAACTCATTGATTAACTAATTGATTAACTCATTGATTAACTCATTGATTAACTCATTGATTAACTCATTGATTAACTCATTGATTAACTCATTGATTAGTTAATATGTTGTATTGTTACCGACAATCAATAATTGTTCAAACGCTTAATTTAATCCGAGAATGGGAAGTGGAAGAAATAATGTGTATACGTTTTCTTCCCAGACAGACAGACAGACGGAATGATTTGATATAAGTTCAGTAAAAACAGGCGAAGGTCTTTAAAGTCAAGGTTGTTTTATTCGGTCAATAAATTGTTTATTTCACTTCGAAAGTTGTCGAGTTCTATTGGCTAGTTGTGAAAATTAAATCAAAGACTCTTACAAGAATTGTGTATCGTAAAATATATGACAGATTCCGAATCCCAGTGTAGAATGAGGAAATTAAATATATGACAGATTCAGAGCCGCAGTCTAGTAAGACAAAGTGTTACTATACTGAATTTTCTGAATCCCGGTTGTAGAGCGATGAAGCATATGTATCCGGTCTAGAGGGATCACATATGAGTAGACATAGATTCAGAACCCTAGTCTAGAACTATGAATAAATAGTTGACAGTTTCAGAACCTTAGTCTAGAACTATGAATAAATAGTTGACAGTTTCAGAACCCCAGTCTAGAACTATGAATAAATAGTTGACAGTTTCAGAACCCCAGTCTAGAACTATGAATAAATAGTTGACAGTTTCAGAACCCCAGTCTAGAACTATGAATAAATAGTTGACAGTTTCAGAACCCCAGTCTAGAACTATGAATAAATAGTTGACAGTTTCAGAACCCCAGTCTAGAACTATGAATAAATAGTTGACAGTTTCAGAACCTTATTGTACAAAGAAGACGTCATGATCTAAGAATGTTATGTAGGTGGTCCATACCCTATTATCTAAAATTTGATTGTGACATCAGCGTGTATATATGTGTGTGTGTTGTATGTGTCTGGAAATTGGAGCAGTGTGTCGTTGAATGGGGAACGATTAAGGAATAGACCTTTCTACCTGACACCCACTAAAGTGCTTGGATTAAATAAGTTTACACACACAGAGGCGTATTGAGAAAAACGTGCGCCCGGGGAAAGAAGCTTTATTGGCACACAGACACACACACAGGCACACATACACACACACACACTGGCACATACACAGGCACATAGACACACACACAGGCATACAGACACACACACACACAGGCACACAGACATACACACACCATTTTCCAAGAACGTCACATAAAAATAAAGGCTAAAAAATAAAAAGTATTTAATAATAATATAATACAAATAACCTTAGAATGTATTTATTAACTTAAAATATCTACAATATTTTTTTTGGTACTTCTCTGCGTGTGGCACCTCCCTGAGGGTGGTGCCTTGAGCATCTTGCCCACCTCACTACGCCTTTGCGCGTACACACACACACACACTCAGACACAAGTGAAGTCTCTCGCAGGATAGTTCAAAATAATGTGGCTCGTCGTTTAATACGAGACTTACAATGTCAGTTTCCTTGTTCTTCTATCACGTGTAGACCTTTAAGAATTCCTACCTCGAAGTTATAAGGCAAATAGTAGGATAGATCTCGTCCCGTTTGAACTCAAATACAATTAGGCCCTAATGATTTCAAGACCAAAGCAATAAAACAAAATGATTTCAGTTTGAACGGGTCAAAGTGTAAAATGCAGTTTAAAATGTTCATGCTATTCTGAACTACTGGAAAGTCTTATGATGATGTGCTTCTTAATGTAATAATGTGTCTGTTATTTCTGTGTGTTGATATGTCTGTCGGTGGATTGTTATTTCTGTGTGCTAATGTTTGTCAGTGGATTGTTATTGCTGTGTGTTAATATATCTGTCAGTGGATTGTTATTTCTGTGTGTTAATATATCTGTCAGTGGATTGTTATTGCTGTGTGTTAATATATGTCACTGGAGTTTTATTTCTGTCTGTTAATATGTCTGTCAGTGGATTGTTATTTCTGTGTGTTAATATGTCTGTCAGTGGATTGTTATTTTTGTGTGTTAATGTGTCTGTCAGTGAGTTGATGTGTCTGTCATTGTGTTGATGTGTGTTATCAGTTTAATTAAAACTAAGAAGGCTTTACATTTATCAGTACTGAACACTCCTGTAGTTGTTTTAGTGTTGTAATGAAATACTAGATAGCACTATGACTAAATCAAAGGCATTCACTGTGTTGAATTATTTATTCGTAATCTAAGACTAAATAGAATACATATATCTCTGTTTTCTGTCGTGAACTTATTTCAACATTATTTTGCATGTAAATTTAGTCTAGCCTTATCTAAATACGTCAAATAAATGTTTTCTTAAATATGTTAACCTTCAACAGGTATAGGCCTTCGCACTTTGATACAAATGTTTCGTAATCTTTGTAAAGACAAATTTGATAATCACACTGGTCTAAGGACAATCCTTCACATTTACTCTGACAATTATTTAGATCTAGAGGAGAAGTAGATTTAAGATCTAGATTTGTTTAGAATAAACACACGCAAAAATAACAAAAGTTACACACCGAAATAGTGTTAATAAGTTATTAAAGCGGAAGGAAATATAAATTATATATTTTATATAGTCAGGTGTGAGCTTTCAAATACATATTATGTCGAAACTGCGAATTAAAAATCGTTATTTGGTAATTTAAACCGCTGCCGCTTTGATAATGACAATGACTTAGTTGTTCTGTGTTTAAGTTAAGTAGTAAACATTTCTGTATTTTATTGTCCACGGCAAGTGGGAAAATTAGGGACCAGATAGTGGTCAGGGCCAAGGATTTTATTTTGTAGATAAATATTATTTTGACATATAAACTATGATGGCTGCCTGGTCGTGCGGTTTGCGCGCTGGACTGTCGGATTTATCGATGGTCCCGGGTTCAAACCCTGGCCGCTCCCATCCCTCCGTCGTCCTGCGGGAGATTTGGGGCCTAGGAAGTAAACTATCTTCAACTCTGAAGGAACATCCGAAACATGTAAAACATTTGTACAAAATCTCTCAAATATTTAGGAAATAAATATTCTTTTCCTTTCTCTTCAGAGTCATACCAGTCTTTCCCTAATCTTACAATATAAGTTTTTTTAGAATTATTTTTTAAATATATTAGAATATTATTTTTATAAGATTTTACAAATGGAAATAATGCAGAAATGATAAAAGATTGAATGTTTACTTTATCAAAATGTTCAACTCACCACATAAGAAAATCCAATGATATTTAAAGACGGCTTGTTATCTAAAGTGCCATTCATCTTTGGTCGTACATCCTCTGCCGCTGTCGAGCCGCCTGATGGTTCCCCAAGAGACATCTCCACTGGGGTGTCCACGAGCGACGTTTGTGCAGTGCCCTTGGGTGTCTTAAAGCTCCCATACTGACCAAGAGTCTGTTGTCTGGTGCTGGACGCCCTCAGTTGCTGCTGCTCTAAGGTCCCCATCATCACCCACACACACACACTCACACACAAAAAAGGCTTCTAAGCATCAACACGTCACCGGCGTTGCCTTTTGTTCCATGGGCGTCGTCTTTCTCAAACCCTTTGCGAGGTATCCAGGCATAGAGATCTAAGTCTAGGGAGTCTACTGTTGTGTTTTTAAAGCAAGAAATAAATCCAACTGCTCACTATAGTACATATAGTAGTCCACAGTTTGAGGTGGGCAATGAGTGTTACAGTGTGGCCTACTGGGACTTGACCTAAAGAGATAATATTTGTATAGCTACGTTCAATCAAATTCTTTACCCTACTTTTGTTAGTTTTTTTATGTGCAGATTTGGATTAAGGCCTTAATCGTGACGTTTTGATAAAAGTATGATCTAATAGTGTGTCCTTGTGTTTCTTTATTATTTCCTCTTCCTTAGCACTATTGTCACTCATTTTCTCTCTTTCTCTCCCTCTCGCCTCTCTGTCCTCTCTCCTAGCTCTCTCTTTCTATCTCTTTCATCCCTTGCCTCTCTTTTTTCCTCTCCTATTTTTCTTTCCTCTC
This sequence comes from Biomphalaria glabrata, assembly GCF_947242115.1. NCBI lineage: Eukaryota > Metazoa > Mollusca > Gastropoda > Planorbidae > Biomphalaria > Biomphalaria glabrata. Next base: position 10,699,260 of record NC_074713.1, read on the forward strand.
TCTCTCTCATACTTGTATGCCATTATCTTTCTCTCTCTTTATCTCAAATCATTATTATCGAAAGTTAATTAACAATTTTCTATTTTCAATCTATGTTCTCTCTCTCTCTCTCTCTCTCTCTCTCTCTCTATCTATCTATCTATCTCTCTCACTCTTCTTTCTCCCTCTTTTTCCAACAATGTGCATACATATTCTCCTAACATTACACAATAGAAGAGACAGTCTTGAATGTGAATGAACTGAAGACTCTAGTAACGCTAAATTCTCTGGCGTCACCAATCCATTCAGTTGACATAAATCAAATGTTTATTTAGAAACCAGAACCGTAACAAGAACTGAAGTGAAGGGTCACAAGCAAAAGTGGGAGATATGTATAAGTTTGTTTTCGAACTTTCCAACATTAGGGGGATTAGAAGGAGACTAATACAATCTTATAAAAGCCTAGACAATATAGGCGTAGTTTTATATTTAAACAAAAACTGGATATTAGGTTAACAAACATGTAAGACCAAGCACAAGGATATATATATATATATATATATATATATAAACATTTTCCCACATACTCCCTACCACCTCCTCACTGATCCATACAAGTGATAGGACCACAGAGCACTGAGCTTGCTTTAAGCATGAAAGTTGCGCTAAGTAAAAACAATTTTATATTTATAATCACACAAATTTATGGTTTAGTATTAAAGATCCATAAAAAATTAATTACATGGCTAATTCGAACTAATTGTTGCAATGTCGCTAGATATAAGCATATATATATATTTTACTTGGTGTTGTTCAGAAATTGACACACTGGCGAATCCAAGGGCGATCGCCCCTCCCTCACTAGGCCAACCCCCCCTCCCCTCGAAGGGAAGGGGAGGACGAATTTCAGTAAAGATTATCACACAATTTGTATACGAATAATATATACTAATTATTATATTTAAACCTAGTTTTCGATTATTTCGCCCCCCCCCCGCTCTAGTATGTTGGCCAATTTGGTGGGATGGGGAGGTGGCGATGGCATCAATCCCGCCCCCCCCCCCCCCCCACTATAACTTTCGAGTGGGGTCCGTCCAATGTTTTTTTGCAGAAATCACAGCTTGTTAACAGAATCAATTAAATATTTATATAATTAAAAGTTGTTACTGATATTTTAACCGATATTATGTCTTTCCCCTGTTAGCCGATTGGGTGAGGTGGTGATTATATATGCTATAAATTAAATTCTTATATCGAGTCGCCCCATCCCCATTCTTTAATGCCAACAGCAATCATTAGCAGAAAATATAAAAGGAGCGAGGATTAACGTTTTCACTCTACCGCCCTCTCCCCTTTCCAGACCAAACCACCACGTTTTAAAACAGAATAGTTAAATACGGTGACAGAATTGTAACATATATTTATATATATATATTCTGTACGCGAGTTTATGCTTAGGGTTAGGGTTTACTTGGCGTTATTTTTAGGGTTTGGAAAAAAATCGCCCCCCTCCCAACGCCAAAGTTCTGGATCCGCTAGTGAACCAGAAAACTACAAGTTTCATGTTGATAACATTTTGTAAAGTGCAAAGTCACAACACAATCACACACACACACACACACACACAGTGACACAAACATATTATACAAATAAACATACAATACCCACACTAAATTTTTGCTTGTTTCCAGAGATTCGAAAAGAAAGTTCATAAAGAATGTGTTCCACGCAGGTCAAACTATGTTTTAATATAATACAAGTTCAACTTAGAATGTTGGGAGTAACAACCGAATAAGATTGTCTCTTAATGAGCTCCTTTGTTCAATAGGTCCCTTTTGGTAAGGACTGATTGTCTTTGAATGATGAACATGTTAAGAGTCAATTGACCCTTTTTATCCACTGGGCAACATGCCAGGCCTGTTGAGAATTGTTTTCTTTTTTTTTTTTCAAATTAAAACACACTCAACAAATGTAGCAATAATGTTTAGATACACAAACACACACTCACTACATTGTCGACTGAATGTGCAGTTCGTTGCTCCTTGGTGTTGTGACTGTTGTCGAGTGTTTAGGTGTCTGATGTGTGTGTGTGTTTGTGGGTTTCGTAATCGTTGTCGACAGCCGGGAAAGTTTTAAAAAGATGAGTGGTTAAGACAGTTGTTCCCAAACTGTGGCCCGCGGACCACAGAGGCCGCTAGACGAGTGTACGGGGTCCTAAGAAAGATACAAATTGTATACAGTTAAACTAATTTCTTAGCTAAAAACAAGTTTATCCGATCAAATAATTTAAATAACTATCATTTCGCCCATCACTTCTATATAATATATAATATGTCTATTAGGAACTTCTCTATGATGTCCATAAACCAAAGATTTGAAGACATTCTTCACTTGGGTATTGAACCCTTTAGCACGTAGACAAACTTAAATCTCAATCAAAGATCAATAAATATTTTTAACAAGGTTACAAAGACAGTTTGTGTGGAAACACAAACTCAAAATCGACCCCCGAAGTGGTCCACAAATGCAGAAAAAAGGCAGGTTTCAATTATTTTCCCAAGAATTTCGGAATTAAATTCTATCAGAAGTGGTCCACCCAGGCAGGTAAAAAGGCAGGTATCAATATTTTCAGAAAGAATATCATAATGAAATTCTATCAAAGGCAAACGACAGAGAAGAATGGAGAAAGAAGGTTGACAGATCCTGTGTGGTGCCCCAAAGGTCCAGCAGACCAAGGGAAAGGTGACAGTGAATGTGAAGTTAGATGTGAACCTGGCCTAACTGATGTCTTATAATGAGTGTCTAATTGATCTAATTGTTTTGTAGAGAGTCAGTCTCTTATTCAAAGCCTCATATAAAAAACTACTTATTTATTGTTGTTTTAAATTATGTTCTACTTATTTGCATAGTAAATAGATTTTTTCTCTTCAAAAAAAAGTTAATAATTTTTTGTAAATGTATCATTTATAATGACAGAACTTACATAACTTAGCAAAACATTCTAAAAACAAAATATTTTTTGACCAAAATCTAAAACCATTTGCATAAATGTGTTCATGGTGCTATAAATACTAAAAAGCCTCCAGTGTTTGTTACTATTCATAGTGAATAGTTGTAAAAATGGTGTATTTTCATGGAAAAAACTGCTTGCATAATTGATTTAAAAAATCAGATTTTTCGCTTTCAGAAAAGAATAAAGTAGCCGTTGCATCAGAACTTTGAATGATCTAAAATATCATGATGTCCGATTTTCATTTTCTCTTCTGGTTTCTGAGATCTAAACGGGACGGACAGATGAACAGACAGTCTACACAAAACTAATAGGGTCTTTTCCCCTTTCGGAGGCCGCTAAAAAACGAGTAGCTTAAAACCAATGTTTGAACAAGGAGACCATTTATTCTAGTTTCAAAAACATATTCCAAATGTATATTCTGTATTGTGGGTCATTGTACAAAAGTTGTTGACTGCTTCCCCGTCTTCTTGTTAGGTAGAACGTGGATTCAGCGCCGTAATGAGCCTCAACAAATCAAAGAAACCGACTAGAAACTTATGCTCGTGGAGATTTGATGTTGCTATTTATAAACACTGAGCCTGACAAAATCTAACCCTCAAAAAATCTCAACACGTTTAGCAAGTCCTTTTGTTTTTACATTTTATTTTAAACAAAAGTTATAACTTCAATGAACACTCCTTCAACTAGTTTTTTATTTGTAATTTATTTACTAAGCATGTAGCTTTTTCACTTAGGGGTCCGTGGGCAAGTTTTGACTATATAAAGGGGTTCCCAGGGTCAAAACAGTTTGATAACCTCTGCCTTAAGCTATTCGAATGTTGTGTCTTCAACTTTCTTTCCCGTTGCAGTTTTGTTTTCTCTTTTAGGTACCTTTTTTTTACAATACCTCTATTCCAGTCAGAACTTCATAGAGGGTGGGTAGGCACAACATGAAGGCTGGTCTCAAAATAGCTCTAACGATTTTTCTAGAAATTTAACAGTTGATGCATATCGTTGAGAAAAAAATACTACATAGTTGTCCTCACGAGGAAAACTCTAGTTTGACTGTTATAATTTTTCAAAGTAAAAAACAAAAAAATTACATTTGGCTATAAATTGGAGTTTTTAAGTAACATTTATTGTTCCGTATGCTAGGACAAATTTGTACAGTTACCCTTTCTTCCCTAGTGCAATTACTGCCTAGAATAAGTTGAATGAGTCAAGACGTTGATTAGATGGACCTAGGGATGACACATTTGTACAGATACCCTTTCTTTCCTAGTGCTATCTGAAGCTTTTAAGCCATGACAAGATAAGATAAGATAAGATAATGGAGGTAGAGTTTTTTATGTATTATTTTATGTATTTTTTTATTGTTTCAATTCCTACAAACTCACGCTTTCTATATAATCAAAAGTCAAAAGTTGAGACTAAGGTGTTTAAAAAGACATATTTATACACTATAATGTAAGATTGTAATTATTTGTCTAATGCAAAAGTGTTGAGCATTGAGTCTAGTGTGATCGCTGGATATCCAAGTTGATACAGCTTTTGCAAGTGTCGTGATACTGATACTAGCCAATTTTTTTTTTTATGACAACCATTTATGTTTAGATTACTTTACAATGAACAAAAAAAAAATAACAAATTAGTTAATTAATTATTGATAATTAATTATTTTATTCCCTATCGAACAAGAAAAATAAATGCTAGAGTTATGTGGCTGTATGTGTGGAGTGATTACCCTTACTATGTCTTGCACACGTTACAATTCTCGGATAAAGTTGAATATTCATAGTCGACGAGAATATATGAATCAATCAAAGAATTAACCAATTCGTTAATGAATTACTATAATTTATTAATTTTATTTTATATAGAACAAAAAAAGCGCTTATTCATGCAGTATTGAGATTTGAGATATGTATAAGTCATTTTATTTGGGTTCTTCCCCTTAGATAAGCCATGTTTTTTTGAAAGATATTTGTATACTTTACTTGTTTTTAATATTAGCAACACTAAACGTATAAATGACAGATGCTCCTTTGGAAGGAAGATGCGTACTTTTAAGTATTTTAACAATAATTAAGAATGAAAACGTTTGTTGTTATATATTCCATGTATTCTTAATGGCTATTGGTGTCCAGTGAAGTCAACTTTTAATTGATAATGTGCAATGCCTAATAAGTCCCGGTATATAGGTTTATGTAAGAGATATCAGCGGATAACAAAATGAGTAAACGAATACAAGTTTATTTTCAGCTTGATGCTTCAAGTGTATGTTGTATCACACTCAATCAAACTTGTATCCTGCAGTGTTGATGTAGGCCTGTCTTGTCAAGTCTTGTTTTCAAGATGCCTGAAACATGGCAGAAAAAGAAAACTGATGATACTATTATAATTCTTATAAGTAATAATGTAATAATGCTTTCATTTGCAGGTTTGTTTTCCCTAACACGTTTTAAAGGCTAAGTTCAAATCTTGCTTCTACTTCCGTATTTAGAACATAGTAAAGATTAGACTAGGGATCTTCACACGAATCAACACTTCAGATTGGGACTTCTAAATCTGTACCCCTGTCTGAGCCCAGCAGATAAGGCAGATTAATTGTCACAATGGTTTTTGGATAAAAGCTAATATTATTGATCTTCAACTACTGTGATATTAATGTGTGAAAAAACAACAATGTATATATAAATGTATATATATATTTACCCAAGACAAGGCACAAATAATTGTTTCTCTTCACTCCTTGGCTTTGTGTCCATGACAATGTTGCATGCATCACTAAACGTAGAAATAACAGAGGCTCCTTTTCAAAAGAACATTTCCTAATGTACGTCAATTAGAGTCTTAAATTCTGCTTAGTCAATGGTTATTCTGTCTGATTCATGCTATCTGTTCCAGTCTCTAATGACACAAGAAAGGAATTAGCACTTGTAAGAATTTGTCCTAGCATATGGAATAAGAAATGTGCCTTTATCTTTGTGACTTTCAAAGTACACTCAGACTATTCGCCTATACGTAGTTCTTTATATCCAAAAATACTCTTTGACACATAGATCATTCCATAGGTACCTTTGTATGCATAGAGCTGATAAGTTTTATACAGAATTTATAATGAGTTTTCTATGAAGTTTTATACAGTATTTATATTTAGTTTATATGAAGTTTTATACAGAATTTATATTGAGTTTTATATGAAGTTTTATATAGAATTTATATATTGAGATTTATCTGAAGTTTTATATAGAATTTAGGCTCTAATCATTGGCTGTAGTAAGAAAGGTAAGGATCCCATGAACCCGCTTTCATCCCACACCTCGAGGCCAATCACACTTCTGAATGTTGTTTGCTTTATAATACATTTGTTTATTTGTTTAAATCTATTACAGATTAGGCCTAAATCAGATCATATTGCTTAAAAGTTAAACCATCTTAGGGTAAATATACAAATCTGGGAGACACTTAATATTCTATTACGTAATATTATTGTCCCCAACAAGACGCACTGGTCTACAAAACTCGCTAGAAAGATTTTCGACACTAAAAATATTTGCTACCCAACTTTTTGCCATGTAATATACTTGGTTGAACTAGTCCTTGTGGTGGACACTGTCCAGCGTCATAGTCTCAGCCTAAACACAGCTCAGGCCATCAGCTGTGTAGACTCCAGAACTAGGACACTGGCCATCGTGTAACAACAAAACAAGTTGGCTATACTTGACCAAAGCTGGGTACTTTTTTTTTCTTTTTTTTTTCCTAACAAACTACAGACATCTTCCTGTAACAACTTTTACATTAGTTACTGAAGCTGCCAGCTATAGCACTGTGCTACATTAATTAGCATTGGGTAAGTCTATCAAAAGTTTAATTAAGTAGAGAAGATTTTTATACTTAACTTATATAATGTTTACAATATTTTTGTACCAGAAACTTATTGATTATTTATTAATTATTATACTTGCATTTCTTTTCGTTAACGCTAATATTTCATTCTATCAACTTGAAAGAAATTTGCTCTGAAATATTCAACGTAATTTTTAGACTTTAGATGTAACTTTTAAAACATTGTTCATGCAATGTACACTATAATTGTTAAAAAGTTCTTTTTCTAATTTCATCATGTTACTCAAGTACATAAATGTGTTTAAAGGTGCGAGTGTGTGTGTGGCTTTTCTCTGCTTTGTAATTGTTTTATTCAATTATTTTTTTGCGACCAATCAGATCCTTGGTCTTCAAAATATAATTGTGTATTTAAAGAATATAAACAAAGTCCACACCAGCTACAACACGCACCACTAAGACACCAGCCCCGCTTGGACGCCAATCCTAGAAACAAACTCAGCTAAGACACAAACACTAGGACACAAGCGCCGCTAAGACACATGTGCCACGAGGATACAAACACAAAGACATTTGCCACTAAGACACATGTCCCACTTAGACACGTGTCTCTAAGACACAAACACTAAGACACATGCACAAGCACTAAGACACATGCGCCTCTAAGACATGTACCACATAACACATAAAGCATAAAGTCGCATGTACTGCTAAGACACATGTGCCAGTAAGACACAAACACTAAGACACATGTACCACTAAGACATGTACCATTAAGGCACATGTAGCCATAAGACACATGTACCACTAAAACAAATGTACCTCTGAGTCACAAACACTAGGACACAGACACTACGACACCTGTACCACTAAGACACAAACACTACGACATATGTACCACTAGGACACAGACACTATGACACCTGTACCACTAAGACACAAACACTACGACATATGTACCACTAGGACACAGACACTACGACACCTGTACCACTAAGACACAAACACTACGACATATGTACCACTAAGACAAAGACACTACGACACCTGTACCACTAAGACACAAACACTACGACATATGTACCACTAAGACAAAGACACTACGACACCTGTACCACTAAGACACAAACACTACGACATATGTACCACTAAGACAAAGACACTACGACACCTGTACCACTAAGACACAAACACTACGACATATGTACCACTAAGACAAAGACACTACGACACCTGTACCACTAAGACACAAACACTACGACATATGTACCACTAAGACAAAGACACTACGACACCTGTACCACTAAGACACGAACAATACGTCACAAGCACCGCTGAGCCACGCACCACTAAACTAAACTACAAGCACCACTAAACTACAAGCACCGCTAAACTACAAGCACCACTAAACTACGAGCACAACTAAACTACGAGCACCGCTAAACTACAAGCACCGCTAAACTACAAGCACCGCTAAACTACGAGCACAACTAAACTACGAGCACCGCTAAACTACAAGCACCGCTAAACTACAAGCACCACTAAACTACAAGCACCACTAAACTACGAGCACCGCTAAACTACAAGCACCGCTAAACTACAAGCACCACTAAACTACAAGCACCACTAAACTACGAGCACCGCTAAACTACAAGCACCGCTAAACTACAAGCACCACTAAACTACAAGCACCACTAGACTACAAGCACCACTAAACTACAAGCACCACTAAAAGACAGTTGTACAACGACACGTTCTATCTGACACATAGGTTTAATTAAACACACGATGGTCATAATGGCAAGCATACTAGTATTATGTTCATTGTGTTCATTGTATCATCCTATTAGTGTTCTCTATGTTACCCTTCCTAATAATTTGTATTGACTGCCCCCTTCCCCTCACTGTTGCTAACCCCAAATCAAAGTATAGAATCCTGAGCACATGTGCTTGTAGATCCAGCACATCCTTAAAACTGTTCCCACAAGCTCTAATAAATGCCACCTCTAGACCTCGATTTAATCTGCCTTTAACTACACCCCAATATTTTCATATAAAAAAATACGCCCATGACAAAGATGGTTCAAATCTTGATGACCTACATTTGATTGAACCCATTACAAAGTCCCAGTCCAGGTGAAGCCATATACTATACACAGGGCAGACACAGACTTATTCAAGTGTGCCAGACAGAAAAACAAAATCTGCTCAAAATAGAACATGGCCCTTTGGTTTGAAGGAGTTAATGTACTTAGATGACACGATGTAGGATGGACGTCATTTGTTCAGATGAAATGTGTGCCCACTCTTCTTCTACACACATTATAGACATGTGTGTTACTAGGGTTTTTTTTTTTTTTACTTTACTTTTTTTTCCAATGGCTATGGGAACATTTTTTCTTCTACAGTGCGACAGAAAAGGTGTTTGTATAAAAGTCATGTTTTTAATTCCAAGATTTTATAGTAAAAATCTCCTATGAAAGGTTATAGTGAAGGAATAAAAATAATATACAGATTATGTGGGGGCGTGGTAGAAGAATGGTTAATCGCATGGCTTCCGAATCTGTGGTCTTGGGTTCGAATCTCAGCTAAGACTGGTATTTTGAATTTCGGGATTTTTAGGGCGCCCCTGAGTCCACCCAACACTGCTGTCCTCATGGTTTCACTCAGCATAAAGCAACGTTAAGGCACCCCTTTAACAATGCAGTGGTTACCGAGTCACATAGGTGTGACTGGCAACACTATTACAGACTCCTTGGCCCACCATGGAGGTCCACCCACCGAACAGGCTCTGGCTATAATTTAAAAAAAAAACAGAAATGGAAAAGTGGTTTGAATGCTGTAACAAGTCCCAAAAAGCCCGCGGAGTCTGGGAGCGCATAAGCCGCCCTGATCGCACTTCCCCGTGGTGGAGGCTGTCCAGGCCTGAGCAGGCTATTATAGCACAGTGCAGGACAGGCCATTGTCCTGTTGGCTCATATTTCTCAAGGCTATGGCCAAATTTCGATTCACGGTGCCCCGCTGCGGGGAAGAAGAGGAAACCGTGCCTCATATTTTGTTTGACTTCCCCAGACTTGCTGATCTCCGTCTCGACTAGGTCTGGGAAACCAAAAAGTCTTGACCTGTATGGTGACATGTATGCACTACGCAATACAGCAGGTTTTTTTTGAAAGAGAGGATTTGAGCCTCACTTAAATGGAGTTTGATGATGATGATGTCCAGCCACAAGGTCATACAATAACCAAAACTTCTATGTCCATCCACTTAATGTAACGGAGCTCGTGCACTCAGTTTACAGTGTCAATATAACCGAACTCTCGCGGATGCCCACTAGTAGGAGCAAGACTAATTAAATTACTATCGCGTTACTTTTAAGGGTTTATTTCTAAAACTTTAAGGGATTTTTTTACTTTTCCTCCCAATTATAGTTGATTTAACTTTTAGTATTTCTACTGTCAGTGATTTACCTGGTTATCTTATATAATCTTATATAATACAGACGTTACTTCAAAAAAGAAGATGATTACGTCCTACGCGTCATGCATTTAGTCATGCATATTAACCAATGACTTAAATTCTGCCAAGTCACTGGTTTTCCTGGCTAGCTCAGGCAACCCATTCCATGCTCTAATAGCACTAGGGAAGAAGGAGTATTTGTACAAATTTGTCCTAGCATATGGGACGAGGAATGTGCCTTTATCTTTGTGTCTTTCAGAGTATTTTATTAAATTTTGTTTTTGTATTTGAAGATTATGGTTCAGTGTTTTATGTATTATTGCTACTTTACTTTTGAGCCTTCTGTCCTGAAGGCTTTCTAAATTTAGTGATTTTACTAAAGGTGTTACTCTAGTCAAATGTGAATATTCGTTTGTTATGAATCGCACTGCTCTATTTTATGTCTGTTCTAGTTTCTTAATGTTTTCTTGAGTTGAGGGGTCCCAAACAGAGGATGCATATTCTATTATTGGCCTAACCAAGGTTAAATAACATTTTAGTTTTATGTTCTTATTTGATTTATAGAAATTTCTTTTAATAAATCCTAATGCTTTGTTTGATTTTTTTGTAGTTTCATCAATATGTGGATTCCATGACAGTTTTTCATTTATTATAACACCTAGGTATTTTGCGTTTTTAGTCTGTGTTACCGGTTTGCCATGAATAAGATAAGTGGAATTAATTTGTTTTAGTTTTTTTTTGTTACTCTTAACAACTGACATTTTTCTGGGTGGAAAGACATGCTCCAATTTGATTCCCATTTCTGTAATTCATCTAATTCTCTTTGTAAAATATCTGTGTCTTGTGTTGTTTTTATTGTTCTATATATTATGCAATCGTCTGCAAATAATCTGACTTTTGTTCCTGAAGTAATGCAATTTGGTAAATCATTTATGTAAATTAAAAATAGTAGTGGACCTAAGACTGTTCCTTGAGGTACACCTGAGTTTACTGTTATCGGTGTTGATTTAGAACCATTTATTATTACAGTTTGTTCTCTCCCTATCAGAAAGTCTTTAATCCACTGATGCAGTGGACCATTAATGCCGAAATATTTTAATTTTTTAAGCAAACTATGGTGGTGAACTTTGTCAAAAGCCTTAGAAAAATCTAGTAAGATAGCATCTATTTGTTCACTATTATCTAAACCTTTTGAAAAATCATCAATTAGTCCTATTAGTTGTGTTTCACATGATCTATATTTCCTAAAGCCATGTTGGTATGGTGTGAGGACATTATGTTTGTCTAAGTGGTTTATGATGTTGCTACATATTATGTGTTCTAGGATTTTACATGTGATGCTGGTAAGTGATACTGGTCTGTAGTTTCCTGGGTCAGATTTTTCTCCTTTTTTAAATAGGGGGGGTGACATTAGCTTCTTTCCAGTCCTTTGGTACTCTGCCCTGGTTAAGTGAAGCCTGAAAAAGTATTTTGAACACTGGGGCTAGCTCATTACTTAGTTCTTTGAGTAATCTAGCTGGAATACCATCAGGTCCAGAAGCTTTATTTGGTTTAGTGTTGGCTAATAGTTTTTGAATTCCATTTTCTTGTACTACTATATCTTCTATGTTGTCTACTTGGTTCAAATTCAGTAATATGTCTTTGTCTCCTGGGGCTGAGAATGCTGATGCAAAGTATTTGTTTAGAATGTTTGCTTTAGTTTCATTATCATTATGTATTATGTTATGTTCATCTTTTAATGGCGCTACGCCTGTTGTTTCCATTTTCTTAGACTTAATGTATGACCATAGGTTTTTGTTGTTATCTTTAGATATTACATTGTTTATGTATTCACTCTGCAGTTGTCTGCTTACTTTTTGGGTTAAGTGTTTAATTTTTATATACTTTTTGTAAACTCTTTCTGCATTAGTTTCTTTAAATTTTCTATATAGGTTTTCCTTCTGTTTACAAAGCTTCTTTAGTCTATTATTAAACCAGCATTTATTTATTTTGTTTGATGTGTATTTAGTTGGTATATGATTTTCTATAATGCTTTTAAGATGGTTTTTAATGAAATTCCAGAGGTCATCGACTGGTTGGTTAATGTCTTTTTCTAATAAGAATGTTTGTTGAAAGTTTAATGCAGCTTGGTGTAGTTGTGTTAGGTTACATTTATTCCAGAGTAAGATTTTTCTTTTGGGTTTTGTATTGGCTACTGCTTTTATCTGACTGTGTATTTTTATGATCTCATGGTCTGATAGACCAGGGATAATATCATAATCAACTACTAATCCAGATCTGTTGGTTAAGAAGAGATCTAATGTGTTGTTTAATCTAGTTGGCTTTTTAATGATTTGATCTAAACTTAGGTTGTGTAAAGTTTCTATGAAAAGCTCATTTATGTCCTTAAGGTTTTGGTGTTTATCTATGGTTAGTGTTTTCCAATTTATATCAGGTAGGTTGAAATCACCCATAATCCAAAAAACTGCATTTTTATTTGTCTCTTTAAGTGTAGTAATCTGATTACATAGTTCCTGCATGTATTCTAAACTAGAATTTGGTGGTCTGTAAATGCTGCCTATTATTAGGGATGTTGAGGTGGTATTAATTTTACAAAATGTTGATTCTATATTTTTTGAGTTAGGTAAGGTAATTTCTTCTGCTATAAGAGTGTTTTTTATTGCTAAAAGAACTCCTCCATGATTATCAGCCCTATCTGGTTGATTCAGATAGCTGGTATGTTTTGCTTGTAGATCTATATAACTCTTGTCAACAATGATTAAGTATAAAAAAAACAGAAAAGGAACAAAATGTGTCTGTAATTATTTATCAATGCTAAAGTAAAATGATATAGGAATTGTTTCCGCACAAACAACCTGTAACAATCTACACATGTTGCTCTTTCAGAATACATTGAGAAAAAAAAGTTAAACCCCCTTCCCTAATCCACCCTTAGTAATATAAGCATTTTTTACTAAAGAGACGCTTTCGGATTCATAGAATATCCTTTGGTGCTATACAGTGTCTAAATAATTCCTGTACTCTGATACGCTTCATATTATTTCGAAAACGACAAAAAAAATATTTACAATGTCAAGGTGTATGTGTATGAATGAGGAAATGGAATCTCAGCTTAGTGGCCCTATCGAGAGGTCGACCTTTATAGTGGTTTTCTTTCTTTCTTTGGTATTTTACATACAGAGAAATATCTCATTCTTTTTGCAACTTCTTTTTTTTTCTGACAAAAGAGGCCAATCCTTGATACACAGCTACGGTCACAGGTTGGCCATCTGTAACCATCAGGCTCCGTTTCACTTTCACTCTTATTTCTACTACTGTTGTGTATGGCACTGGTTTTAAAATGGTTCATTAGGGTAAAATTTATTTTTATAAATGACTTTGCTCCGAAAGACGTCAAAAGGATAAAAAAACAAACATTGACACCGCTGACTGACTTCACTGGGCTTGCTGCGATAGACTAAAAGATTTCTTTGTAAACATGAGAGAGTTTTTATGAATCAATAGGCCTAATTAGACATTTGTGCACTATCTTATGTATGCTGTAAAGCATTTGTATCAAGGTACTTAAAGTAAAAGCCAGCTACCAGTGGCTTAGCTAGGGTGGGGGGAGGGGGTGTCCAAATTTGAAACTCCCCCGGACCCCCCACATATGGGGGCCCCTAAATGAGTGACAAAATTAGTTTTTACATTAAATATAACGCCATTATCTCATGTCATAAAAAGAGGTCAAGCCACTGGGCCACCAAATCCTTAGCTACGTCACTGCCAGCTACACGGCTCTTCGCAATGTGTGAACAAGAACTTGTCTAGATAAAAATGTCTTACTCTTAAAAATGTTTGTACTGGAAAGGAAAAGCTACATCTTTCTGTCGTAATGACCAATTCTTTGGCTAATTTATGCCACAATTTATGAAGCCAATTTTCTTCTAGAGAGAGACAGGGAGAGTGAGACAGTGAAGAGAGAATGGGTAGAAAAAGGTCAAACAAGGAAGAAAGATATTAGTTCTTTCTTGTTCTGTAATAAAGGGAAGTGTCGTCTAGAGTACGATTTAACTTGGCTTGTCTTGGTTACCTAGGAAGGGGGTTCGAGGTTCGACACCCGACTCGGGCAAAGCTGTGTTTACTGAGCGCCTAAAGGCAGCATGGAAAACCTACTCCTAGATACCCCCTCCCCCCACTGGTCCACAAATGAGATTGGACCCTACCACTCTGAGCATGCTAATCTTTTGGTTCTGTTTCAATGTCTTCCTTGAGGAGTGCTTGGGCAGAAAGTGTCTTGGCCAAGGTAATGGCAGCGCAGTCTGGTGTCACCACAAGACTCCAGTCCAGAAAAGCTCGTGAGATGGCCAGCCGTCATGGAAAGGAAGTGAAACGCAAGACGAAGGACAAGCTGGTGGACATTGAGGAGGAGAACTGCATTGGCGCCCAGTACAGCCGCCGGTCTTTCCCTCTGCAGCATGTGAACGACCATTGCTTTAAGGAGATCAAGAAAACGTCCAAGACAGAATCCTCTGCTAAACAGGTGTGTGTCTTCTAATTAAAGACAAAGTTATCGGCCAGACGAACATGTTATATTTCTATAAAGCCGTCTGCTAAACAGGTGTGTATGTCCTACTTAAAGACATGTCCTCTGCCTGACGAACATGTTATATTTCTATAAAGACAAAGTCCTCTTCCATACGAACATGTTATATTTCTAAAAGACAAAGTCCTCTGCCGGACGAACATGTTATATTTCTATAAAGACAAAGTCCTCTGCCGGACGAACATGTTATATTTCTATAAAGCCCTCTGCTAAACAGGTGTGTATGTCCTACTTAAAGACATGTCCTCTGCCTGACGAACATGTTATATTTCTATAAAGACAAAGTCCTCTTCCATACGAACATGTTATATTTCTAAAAGACAAAGTCCTCTTCCATACGAACATGTTATATTTCTAAAAGACAAAGTCCTCTTCCAGACGAACATGTTATATTTCTAAAAGACAAAGTCCTCTTCCAGACGAACATGTTATATTTCTAAAAGACAAAGTCCTCTTCCAGACGAACATGTTATATTTCTTAAAAGACAAAGTCCTCTGCCAGACGAACATGTTATATTTCTATAAAGACAAAGTCCTCTTCCAGACGAACATGTTATACTTCTATTAAGTCCTCTGCTAAACACGTAGGTCAACTTAAATCATCTTAGATTAGTCTGATAAACAGTTGGGTTTTACATAAATATAAAGGGTATAATTTTTAAATTAACTATGTAAAACGCATCTTTCATTCTTGTAGGCTGCTCAGTTCTCTATGGCCCAATCTCTTTTGTGGACCAGTGGGGAAGGGGGTATCTGGGAGAAGATTTTCAGAAGATTTACATCAAGACATATTCCACTGCAGAACAGTTGGGTTATACTTTGACTCCTCTCCAGAATAGTTGGGTTATACTTAGATTCCACTGCAGAACAGTTGGGTTATACTTAGGTTCCACTGCAGAACAGTTGGGTTATACTTAGGTTCCACTGCAGAACAATTGGTTTATACTTAGATTCCACTGCAGAACAGTTGGGTTATACTTTGACTCCTCTGCAGAATAGTTGGGTTATACTTAGATTCCACTGCAGAACAGTTGGGTTATACTTAGGTTCCACTGCAGAACAGTTGGGTTATACTTTGACTCCTCTGCAGAACAGTTGGGTTATACTTTGACTCCTCTCCAGAACAGTTGGGTTATACTTAGGTTCCACTGCAGAACAGTTGGGTTATACTTACATTCCACTGCAGAATAGTTGGGTTATACTTAGATTCCACTGCAGAATAGTTGGGTTATAGTTAGATTCCACTGCAGAACGGTTGGGTTATACTTAGATTCCACTGCAGAACGGTTGGGTTATACTTAGATTCCACTGCAGAACAGTTGGGTTATACTTAGATTCCACTGCAGAACAGTTGGTTTATACTTACATTCCACTGCAGAATAGTTGGGTTATACTTAGATTCCACTGCAGCACAGTTGGGTTATACTTAGATTACACTGCAGAACAGTTGGGTTATACTTACATTCCACTGCAGAACAGTTGGGTTATACTTAGATTCCACTGCAGCAAAGTTGGGTTATACTTTGATTCCACTGCAGAACAGTTGGGTTATATGCTGGCCATGCAAACATGCTCGTACGAGTAGTAGAATTTTAGAATATACACATAACTAACCACATATAGACATAAAAAGAACTCAGAAATTAAACATGAATCTAGGCGTTCGAATTACAATCAGTGGTTATTTTATAGTTTAAATGGTTATTTTATAGTTTAAATGGTTATTTTATAGTTTAAATGGTTATTTTATAGTTTAAATTGTTATTTTATAGTTTAAATGGCATAAACCAAATAATTGTGTTTTTTGTTTCTACAGAAGAGGACGTTGAGTGTGATAGGTGAGAATACAGAAAAGGGACAGAATGCAGGCCAGAAATCTCTACAGCAACAAAGAGTTATCTCCAAAATAAAGTCTGGCAATTGTGAGTTACTTGATTTGCCCCCTTCTTTCCAAAGGTCTTACTTTGTAACACACACTGTCACACACACACACACACTATTGTTTTAATTTGTTTATTTAAAGTTATACAAATGATTAATAGTTCTCAAACTGAAAGAATCAGATACAATAAACAAGAATTTAAGCTACATTTCGCAACTTGGGGTATGTTTAGTGACACGTTCTATTAAAAATAGTGTTTAAAAATCTGCATTGACAAGGCTGTCTTATAGTTTCATTGACTGACAAGGCTATCTTATAGTATATTGACAAGGCTATCTTATAGTTCATTGACATGGCTGTCTTGTAGTTCATTAAAAATGCTGTCTTACAATTTATTGACAAGGCTATCTTATAGTTCATTGACATGGCTGTCTTGTAGTTCATTAAAAATGCTGTCTTACAATTTATTGACAAGGCTGTCTTATAGTTCATTGACATGGCTGTCTTGTAGTTCATTAAAAATGCTGTCTTACAATTTATTGACAAGGCTGTCTTATAGTTCATTGACATGGCTGTCTTGTAGTTCATTAAAAATGCTGTCTTACAATTTATTGACAAGGCTGTCTTAAAGTTTATATATTTCGTACGTTCCTAACACTAATAGTTTTGTTCTATTCTCAGCCAAGTATCGACAAGTGAAAGATGATTTGCTGTTGGTGGATGATCTGGAGCTCTTCAAGGCTTCTCATGGTATCTTTAGCATGTACAGTTTACTGTAAACACAAATAAAATGACTTTTACTATAATTAGCTTATTTGATGTATAATTTGTTAAGTAAATGCAATGCCAAGCACATTCGATTACAGTAACTTGCTTCACTCTTTCTCTCTAGATGCCACGTCAGTGTTTCCAATGGATACCGAGGTCTACGCCTCTGTGGATACCAGTATGATGGATGTAAGCAGGGGCGTGCCTTATGATGTTGACGACATCGACTTCGACCCGAACTGTTTGAAGACAACCGTGTACTCACAGGATATCATCAAGTACATGATGGTGAGTCGATCTTGTTGCGTTATCATCAAGTACATGATGGTGAGTCGCTCTTGTTGCGTTATCATCAAGTACATGATGGTGAGTCGCTCTTGTTGCGTTATCATCAAGTACATGATGGTGAGTCGATCTTGTTGCGTTATCATCAAGTACATGATGGTGAGTCGCTCTTGTTGCGTTATCATCAAGTACATGATGGTGAGTCGCTCTTGTTGCGTTATCATAAAGTACATGATGGTGAGTCGCTCTTGTTGCGTTATCTTCAAGTACATGATGGTGAGTCGCTCTTGTTGCGTTATCATCAAGTACATGATGGTGAGTCGCTCTTGTTGCGTTATCATCAAGTACATGATGGTGAGTCGCTCTTGTTGCGTTATCATCAAGTACATGATGGTGAGTCGCTCTTGTTGCGTTATCATCAAGTACATGATGGTGTGTCGCTCTTGTTGCGTTATCATCAAGTACATGATGGTGAGTCGCTCTTGTTGCTTTATGCTATTTTTAATTATCTCTTTTTTTTTTCTCCCTTTGGGTTCTGGTGGAACAGATCATAAAATTCACGTGTGTAGTTGACCAGGTCATCTTGAGGCCAGCACTGCCTCCTTTACTTTTTTTTTCATTCAATAATTAGTTATATACTTTTGTGGGAGTCGCGGAAGGCGCGGGTTTGAATCCTGGTGAGACTAAGATTTGGAATTTCTAGATCTTTATGTCGCTTCTTAGTCCATCTCTAATGGTCACCTGACATTAGTTGGGGAAAAGTAAAGTCGGTTGGTCGTTGTGCTTGACCACCTGACATACTCGTTAACCGTGTGCCACAGAGAGATAACCTTAACATTATCTGCCCTATAGACCGCATGGTCTGAACGAAGAACATTCTTTTTTATTGACTATTGTGATTAATATAATTAATACTCTAGAAGCAATGGAAATAAATTAGATAACCAATAGATTCGGAAGTTGTAGCCATACTTTCACGAGTTGTTTTAATTTATAATTGATTGTGGACGATTTTAAACACTTAAACGTTATCACAATGTTGTTTCATTGCTAAGTGCAATTCTAATTCAGACTACAAAAACGACTTTGTCTTCCCAAAACATACAGTATTTGGAGTCTCGCAACGTTCTGAAACCCGACTTCCTGAACAACAGCCCATCCATAACTACAAAGATGAGAGGCGTCTTGATGGATTGGCTGCTTCAAGTTCAGGTACATGGTCTCTCTCTCTTTTTATGTTTTATTTCCAACTGGATTCACCCTTGGAGTCATTGGTTTTTACAATGGTAATGTGAAGACAAATCATTCTTGCCGGTATGATACTTAACAGTGACCAAACTGCAGTATACCTGGCAACACAGCTTGAAACGTAAGTCTCCATGGCAACGAAAACTCAACGCACCTTTCTGGTACTGTGATTTCATCTTCATTAATATAGATAAAACTCAAATGTTTAAAACATAAAACATCTTTGTCAATGGTTATAAAAGTCTAAAACACTTTGATTGGCAAACTTTTTAGGATCGTAAAGGAGAAATTTAGGCGATATTTATTTCTGCTAAAACGGTGTATGTTAAATTCTATTTTAAAATATATTTAAAAAAAATAGTAGATGTACTAATTTTACAATTAAACAACGCATGGAGCTGCGAGTATTTTCATAATAATATTCCTCATAATTAGTTTCAATTAGGATGAGAAGTTAAGACAGTTTCTTTTTTTTAAGTTTCATTCTTGCAAAAAGCTGCTCACGGAGGTGCAAACTTTACACACATTCTCTGAGCATAAAATATTATATCAGGAAAGCTATATCTCTACAATCACCTTTTTGCGGGCCGACGTTGGCTCACGGGCAGTTGTTTGCTCATCACTGGTCTATAATATGTTTTCCTCTAGCCAGCGTTTTACTGCTGTGTTGTTAAGCTATTTTGGGAAAAGTTTTGTACTGATAATGTTCCAACCATAGACAATGCTCGGGCTCTCATTTCAAATCAAAGTCCAAATCTTGCTCTTTGAGACTAAATCGAGTCTGTTGTATTTGTTACATTATAAAATAAAAAATAAATTATAATATTTTAAATAGACATTACACTAAGTGCTGCTGCAGTGTGCATGTTGTCTATTGGTCCTATAGCCACCTTCCGTAAAAAACAGTGCAACTGTAATATTAAAAGTTTGGGGTTGGTATAATTTTAGTTTGAGATATAAATATACAAAATATTATATAAATGTTTAATTTTTTTTTTTAAAAAAGTTAAATGTAAATTTCAGATATAATAAGTTTAGTATAAGTTCTGGTTCTAGATTTAATACATTTTGAATACTTTCTATTACTTTCTATATATAATACGTTTTGTTTACGTTCTAGATATAATAAGTTTTGTATAAGTCTTAGATATAAGTTTTGAATAAGTTTGATGTTGGAATAGCTTGTTTAAATTTGGTATAAATTTGCATTTTTCTGAAATTTGAATACGAAATGTGAATGACAAATCTCTCCACAGAATCATGAAGAACTCAAAGATGAAACTCTTCACCTGTGCGTGGATTTGATCGATCGATTCCTCAGTGTGGTCAATGTGGAGATGCCGAAGCTGCAGCTGGTTGGAATCAGTTGTCTGCTGATTGCGTCCAAATTCATTGAGAGATTCTCTCCCGAGGCAAGTGAATTTGTACTGTAGTTTTAAATTAGGAATTGTACCCCAGGAATGTCCAATTGAAATTATCACAACGATCTGTCTGCAGCGAGCAGCGAGCGGGAAAAGTTTTAAACGAAAGCAGCAAAAGTTTTATCAGCAATAAATTTTACATTGACCTCAGCAAAAGTCAATTTTTTTGTTTTTTGTTTTTTTGGGGGTGAGATGAGGGGGCAGGGACTTTTATATAATTTTGTGCATTAAAAGTTTTTTAATTCTACTTTCCTTTTTTTTACATTGAAACAAAGTCTTTTTGTGTATTCTGTTGTCTGTTTTATATGTCTATTATTCTAACAAAGATTTACTGCTGCAGGGTCGTATAGAAAATACAATAAATATGCATAAAGGTAACCCTGCCGGACCAAGCAAAATATTGTTAAATTGTTTGTCTTTTTTGTTTCTTTTGTATCTAATGAAGGCCTCGTGGCCCAAACGTCCTTTGTTTTGACTTGGTCCGACAGGGTTACGATTATGTATGTTTATCTCTTATCCTGTTATTATTTTTAATCGCTATTCTTATTTCAAAGTTCTGGATAAAATCCAAACATGGAACTCTGATCCCGACTTTTCTTTTTGAGATTACGGAAAGTTTCCAATATAGTAGGTCTTTAAAAAAAAAAAAAAAGTACAATAGTACTGAACACTGAACTATAACTTACAAATGCAAAACACAACCGGATAAAATACTCAAAATATAAAGCCACATTTCTTATTTTGCATGCTAGGACAAATTCGTGTAAGTGCGCTTTCTTCCCTAGTCTTATTACAGCATGGAACGGGACCAGAATATCCACGATTTAATAGAGGTTTGACTCTGATTGACATGCACGATTAGATTAACACGTGGATACTCGTTGAACGTAATCATCTTTTGTTTAAGAAACGTCTGTAATTTATAAGATTAATTAAAGGGCAATGTCGTCAATGCGGACGATTAAGGATGAATGCAGTATTTCACATGACTACGCGAACCCAGTTGCGACCTGTATATTTTCAAGCATTTCGTGCAGGCCAACCGTTTTCCGCTGGCGGTCATTTAAGTTTTCTTTCCGAAACTACAAAGAACAATGCCACATTTACCACATTAACGGACATGTGTGTTTAGCTCCACTTATTGAAATACTATTACTTATATAGCTCTGGTATCAAATAGTCTTTCTGTCTTCAGGTTTCAACACTTTGCTACCTCACGGACAACACTTTTGTCAAGTCGGAAGTTCTCCTCTACGAGAGACTGATTCTAAGTACGCTCAAGTTTGATCTGTCCAAACCAGTGTGTGTGACTTTCCTGGATCGCTTCCTCCAGGCCCACAATCATCCGATAGAGGTAAAATATAGCATAAATCATAAAGTGAATTACACTGTGCATACTCAACAGAAACAAAAGGCACTCTGTTTTCCATTGGTTGGTTTTCAGCATTTATTTCAGCACAGTAAATTTCTTTTCGTTTCTGTTTTGATATTCAGACGAGATTTATATTCTGGAGACATCTCTGACTGGTCGTGTGGTGTGCACTTTGGGTTGTCGTCGTGATGGCCCCGAGTTCGAACCTAGGGCTAGGACGTAATAATCTTCATTTCTAAAGAAACGTCCAAGCTGATCAAACCAACACTTTCTTTAAACAATCAAATAGTGTCAGAGAGAAAAAGAAGAGAAAGCAATATAAAAAAAAATGTGGGACGATATTATACTTTTAAAAAAAGTTAGAAAATTAAACAGTAAGACTAGGAACGATTTTAAAATAAATAGACAAAATATTCAATATCCGGGAAGCTATTCTGAAAGAGCATTGTTGCCATACATAGGTTATCAATATATCCGTATACTGTTCATTGTAACCTTGCAAATAGAACTTGCCCAGTATCACACCCACAACAAAAAATGTACATAGGGCCCTGTACAGAAATGTTTTTTTTTTCCTTCCTTTGTTTCTCAAGTTGAAAGTTTAGATCATCATTCGAACTAGTGCTTCCAATAGCCATGAACATTGTTTTTCTTTTAATATTTTGTTTTTCTGATGTGTTTATATTTGCATTCTCATCTTCAAAACTCCAGCTCAAAAGAATTAGATACATACGAGTTTGACCTGTAGGAAGTTAATTCACAATAACCATGCAGATGTAATTATGCTATAATTTTCATGAGATGCAGGGTATATTGATATTCCATTGAATAGCGATCCGATCCTATTTATTGTTTATATAGGTCTCATTTTAAAAAACAAAATTCAAAATTCTATAAAAAGTTATCAGCCAAAAGAACTGTATCGAATACTATATAGATCTACAAAGATAAATTTATAATATCTTGTAACAGCTTAGTACTAATGACATTTTATAATTTGTGTAGGTTGTAACATTCTATATTGTAAAGTAGATTACCGCCCTTGTTGTTGAAGCTTTTTAAAACGTCTCTAATTATGAATGAATTATGTTGAAGGTCGAGTACCTCGCCAAATATCTGCTGGACTTGACCATAACCAGCGCCCACCTGATGCCCATCTTACCCTCACTGAAGGCAGCTGCTGCCCTCTATCTTTCACGTTTGCTTCTCCTGGACAGAGTTCCGGTGTGGACCCGAAACCTGCATTACTACACCAGCTACAGCCAAGAGTCGCTGATGGACATGGTCACCGAGATGGTCAATCTACTGTTGAAAGTACGAGCTTCGAAAAATCAGGTTGGTAGCAAGTCTGAACATTGGAATAGGTATACGTCATCTCTAAAGTGGTTGTTGTTTTTTTTTAGTCTTTCCTAAACGACATTTTTATTGGGAACTTGGGAGTTAGAAAGTGTTATTTGTTTTTCCAAGCTACGAGGCACAGAGGATGGAAATCAGCTCACACACAAAAAAAAAACGAAACCTACCCGTACCATGTGTGCGGTCGGCTTTTCAAAGAGATTATTTGGAATTCATAGCAATCTTCGAGTTCATTTGTAAACTTCCATGTAGTGAGATTAATCCCTTAAAGCACGGACCAGGTATCTGACAGTGTTCTATAGGGTTCGCTTGTCTCCGTACAAGGCGAGACCCCCGCATGCAACAGCTCTGTTTCAAGACTAGTCGTATCTTCGATTGTGTTTCTGAACGCCCTGCATTCGTAGAGGATTTGTTCAACAGTCTCGTCTTCCATGTGACAGTGTCGACATCTGGGATCATGGTTCTCTCGGATCCTAGCGAAGTAGGATCCTATCGGACAGTGTCCAGTACGAAATCGTGCCAAAATTGCTTGATCCTTTCTGTCTAGCTGCCACCACTCGTCTTTCCTGTTTAGGCGTTTGAAAACTTTCCAGACTTCTCATCCCGTGATACAAATGTCCCAGCTGTTGTATCATTTGGACTTGATCCACTCACAAATCCTCGCTTTTGCACTCTCGTATGTTTGCGGCTCCTCTGGTGGGTCTAGAGGCGTTCCTAGTTTCGCCAAACTGTCAGCCTTCTCGTTTCCTCTGATTCCACAGTGAGAGGGAATCCATTCTTCATAGAAAATGAGATAGTGCTCATCTTTGACCCGAAGAAGGATCTACTTGATTGTATGTCTACTTAGAAAAACAAAAGATTTCATCAATAATTTTCTTAAGAAATTATCATATAGCTCTACCTTCTAATATACATAAGTTCTTGTAGTCTGTACATCTTCTAAAAAGTCCATTAGGGAATAGGAGCGCCAAATGCATCCCATTATCCGGTTGATCGTTAGGAAAGATTTCTTATAACGGGCAGGCTCGAACTAGAGCTCTTCATCCCAAATCTTGTGGAAGGTTCAATAATGGAAGCGACCATTAGGCAAACTACGTTTGAGTCATACACTTACGAAGCGTTCCTGTACCTCGCCCCAGAAGTTGCCGAAGACCACTTCTAATCCCGGGAAATTTCTTCCTATTCCTTACACTGTAACCGCATAATGACGTGCAAGTACCGTCACTCCAACTAAGGGGACATTGGTGATTGCCCCTTTCTGGAACGGCGTGGTGAACTTGTTGAGCTGGGTGGTCCGGTCTCTCTTTCATTCTCACATTGGAGAGTCTTTTAAAAAATGCTCAACCCAAGGTAATTGAGGGAGGCTAGATTCGCTACCCGTTGTTGGCTTATCTGCTTCCACCGAGGTGCTACGGGGGAAGGGGAGCTAGAATTTGTTCGCTATTGTGTACACCAGAAACTGGGTTTTAAAGCCATCTTTTTATAGTAGTCCGCTTATGTGAAAATGTCAATGTCAAGCTAATGAAGGCGTTTGAAAAGAGTCATAATTTTTTAGAAAAGTGGCAATGCTAGGGTTCTTTGTAATCATTGCTGGTTAAAAAATTTATGTTTCGCTTTTAAGTTTTAAAAAAGGTTTTTCTAGTTATTATCGTAAGTCATAAGTTCACTTGTTATTTGTAACTGTTGTTCTCTATTTAAACATTTCTCGTGTGTCTTAGGGCGCTAAGAATAAATACAACACTGAGCACTACAAATTTATCAGTACCATCAACCGAGTCGCTGACGTTGAATGGAGTTTGTTAAGCCAGTTCGGAGATGCAAGGGACGCTATTCAGTAATCTAATTAATGTGCAATTTATGTTACATGTTTCTATTACCTCCCTGTCAGCATTTATAAATAAATCATTTACACTACATAATCTCCAGAAGTTGTATTTTTGTTCGTTTGTTTGTTTGTTTTTAATCACTGTGCGTCACATAAAAAATTTAGCATATCTTATTTGAATATTTGTATCACGCTTTTCAGTTTGTTGTTGACAATGCAAGGACATCACCTATGGCAGGTTACTTTATCATCTCAATCATCTCAATTTGATTTAATATCATAATCATACTATTATCTACAAGTAACTTCAATATCGAGTTGTGTGTGTATTTAATTGCATTTTTAATGATATAATAAAACACGGGGGGGTCCAAACCTTATTTGCTTGAGGAACATAATTTTCCGAAATACATTTCAAATGCAGCATCACCTTAAAACCTATACATCTTTATTTCACAGTCAGCATATATGGACCATCGAGGCCCACTGTAGAATTTTAAAAAGTTAGCTTGACTTGACAACTCACGTGAAACCATCAGTCACTACACATAAACTTTCAGACGTTTCTGTGACGTAGACTACTATTCTGAATATATATGATATTGCCTTCCCTGTCTGGACTCCAGCACATTCAGACGATCATAATATTGATCTGTCTTTATGCTATATTATGGCGATTTAATTAAAATGGAATTTTTTTTTAATAGGTGATTTTAAACAAAATTACTGAACTCGCAATCAAGCTTTAAACTTTAATGAAATAGTCTCAATATTAAATATTTTAAACTCACGCTCCATCTCGAAATATATACAAGAGAAACTTTAATCAATCATTAAGTAAGTATTGACATAAGTGACATATCATATCTCTAGGAATTTTCCTGTAATCTATGTATGTAAAAAAAAACTGCGTCAAATCAATGTATCACTCCGCCTCGAAACACATGTAACATTAGTTGTGATTTCGTGGTGGTCTCATTATCATCGTCTGAAATAATTCCTGTTATCTATCAAACAATATCGGAATACACTTTAAGGGGACATAATTTAAGAAAAAACAAAACATGTACAGATAGTGTATATGAATGATACAATTACATTTATGTTAAAAGTGGCAGTCGGCCAAGACACTGAGGAGTGGGATTGGGGTGTGGGCGGAGAGAGAGGGGCGTCAATTCATCGACATTTCAACACTAAAAGGGAGGTAATTTTCAGCGTAAAAAAAGAACACCAGACTTCTATTTTTCGTTCTCTTGCGGCCCCGTTTGAATGAAGAATGTCTTTGGATGTTTATCAACTGACATAATTACATGTCAGATACAAACGTAAGCCTCACTAATGTGGGGGAGGGGGGGCATTAAATGGAAACAAAAGTGCCCAGAGTGGCTTCCCTTAGGAATATCTACGTACACACACACGCATAATTGTGACTTGAGTCAACCATTGAACAAAACTACAACTTCACTATAAATCCATGAACTTGGCTCCCGTGTTTCGGGATTCAAAGATCATCAGGGCCCCAACAAAGATCTGCAAAACGGCCACCACAATGGCGAGGCCCCAGCCGTACTCTAGGTGCTGGTTTGGTGAGGCGGCGTCAGTGAAGGAGGAGTCGAATGAACCAGCAAAGACAATAATGGCCACGGCGTAGCTGAGAGCTGTAGGGAATCAAATATGGAAATTAAAAAAAAAACTAATTCCGTATGCAAGGACAAAATATACTAACTATTTTTGACAATTATCTTCTATGGTAATTATTGCCAACAAAATCACATAAAAAATTCTAAAGCTATAACTGTTTACGCACTTTTGGATACATCTTATCTTATAAATTACAGACGTTCCTTCTAAAGAGAAGATATCTACGTCCTAATCTAGTCGTGCATGTTGATCGCAAGACAAGAGCACGATTTACAGGGACATTCAAAGTATCAAGTACCAGGGAAACCCCAGAAAGTATGTCGGCGTTATGAAACTTTTTTTTTGTGAGTTTTTATAACCATAAAAAAAAATCATCTTTAAAACCCTAAACCCAAACCTTTCTTTACCTCTCCTACAGCCCTAACTTGTGCTGGTTCGACACAAGTGCGCGATATAGATAGGTCTCACCAGGAACATTGGTTTCAGCTGCGCGCGCCTATAGAAGCTTGCTTAAGTCACCAGTCTCTGCCCTATCTCAGAAATTGACGTAATCAACAATTTACGTAATCAACAATGCTTATCAATGGAAACATATATGTTACTAAATTTAAAGCCTTTTAATTTAATTAACCCTTTTCCCCTAAGACTAGTGAATCAAACGTCAAGCAGTATGTTATCTATTCCGTGTCTCTGAAGATCGACGTCAATCAGTTTCGCTCGTGCGCAGTCATAGTTAATGTTTAATTTACAAATCTATCCTGTAATAAAGACGCTGGCCTTGAAACAGTTTAAGAATGACGTAATTACAGAAGACAGAAATGCTGGAGCATTAATGGCTGCTGAGACTGGAAGTCTAAGATGTGCCACAATTGGATGCAGTCATTTTGGGCGGAAATCATGCACTTACGATACAATACGATTTATTGATTAGTTATTAGACATAATAGATACTGCTATACACTGAGTAAGAAATTAACTGTTTCTTTTTTAAAAATAAAGCTTCACACCTTATTTATTTATACGATTGCCGTTTTCTTTTAGTGCACAGAAATAAAAGTATTTTATTTTAAATATCTCTTTTAATGTATGTTTAAAAATAAATTCATAATGATTAAATACAAAGGTGCAGGACTTCAGTGTATGAATAGAGTGTTAGCGTCTATGGTGTTTGCCTTGTGGTATATTACTACTTGACTAACTATACTGGTGCGCAAGAGTTAATTTGGTAAACAACGCATGTTGAATAGATCTTGAATAGTACATGGAGTTGAAACATTCTCTAATAGTTTACCTAGCTAAAAGAAAACGAACTGTAAATTTTAATTTAAAAGCCTAGAAAGTAAAAATCTATTCATAGACGAGCCATTGAGTTGCCTCACCTGACCAAAATCCCAGCACAGACACCCAGAGACTCAGTGATCTCCCTTTGCTGCACGACTCAACAAACATCAACAGGAGAACAAAGAACAGGCAGAAGTTGACACTGACAAAGCCAAAGATGGCGAAGGCTTGCACCGCCCTGTACCAGTCTGAAAAATATATTTGTAGACATGTTCGGATATATCGAAAACATAGGGTTTTTTTTCACTAGTTTATAATCGTTCGATATCTGATTCAAATAGGAGATCTGACACCGTGATCTGTTTTCACAAAGAATAAATAAATTACTGTAGACAATTAAACATGACTATAATATTACAGAGACTTTGTGTTGATCATAGACATAAAATAATATAGACTGGGAAAAGGAAATAACTTATTGTATGTAACTTGAAAACATGTAAATCTATTGTTGTCGGATTTCCGAATATTGAAGAGTTGCATGATCTTCAGTCTTAGAGATTAAACAAAACTACTCTGCTGTATAATAAAGTACACGAAATTGCAAGTCACAAATTTTCGTTTCATAAAACTCTTTTATCGGCCAGTCTATATTTATTGATGTCTATGTTGTTGATATAAGAAGACATTGAAAACCTTGCTTTTATTACGTCACATCCTGTCAAGTGCTATTCACAAAAACAAGTGGCATACGTAATGGTAGCTAGATGGTCTCTCTTATTCCCCGCTTTCCCTATAGCCCTATATTGGATGGCTGCTTGGTCGTGCGGTTTGCGCGCTGGACTGTCGTCCTGAGGGAGGTTTGGACTAGGAAGTAAACTATCTTCAACTCTGAAGGAACATCCGAAACATGTAAAACATTTTACAAACAAACAATCATTTAGCCAGAAGATAAACTATTCATGTAAAAGAAATCCTATGATTTTTTTTTTCCATGATGATAATGGTAGTAAAAAAAAAAAAAATTCTGAATTCAAAATAAGTAAGATGCGTTACTAATGTGTGAGTACCCGAACACTCCAGAATACTCACGCAAGTTCCAGCCTTCAATGTTTTCACACGCTGGGTTGGTCTCTATGTCGTTACACCGCCTCCACAGGCCGTAACCCAGGAGGCTGTTGCCGCTGTAACCATCCCCCCAGGACGCTGTGACGAAAGAAATCCAAGCCAAAATAAAACTGACCAACACAATGCTAAGAACAACCTAAAAAGAAGCCAAAAAACAAACACGACATAAAATAACAAGACTTTAAAAAAAGAAAAACAAATCTAAATAAGAAAATAGTCTGTTTCAGATCGTAAAGGATGCAACATATTATCTTCAATCTTCAGAAAATGTGGGATGTGGGGCCGAGGGGCTTGGCTATCTCCCAAGGGGGCTTGAGTTCAATACCCGACTCGCGTTTTGTTTTCTGAGCGCTTAAAGCACGGAAACCCTTCTCCCAGATACCCCCTCCCCCCCATTGGTCCACTAATGCGCACTGAGCACTTTATAAGCAAGAGAGTTGCACTATATTAAAGCTATTTAAAAACACAACTTCTAATCCAACTTACTTTTAAAAGAATAGTAGAACTCCTTATACTAGAGGCGAATGTCATTCTGTAATTTTAAATGTACACTATAAACCTAAGCAGGACTGCGATCAAAACAAATTTAAACGACTGAAATCTCAAAACAAAGCCATGCTAGAGCTTCATTCCGGGGAGAGACTGTTGATATTTCGTTGTTTTCGCTGTCTGTTTACGAATGTGTGTATCTGTGCACATTTCCAGTGAAAGTACGTTGCTATAATCAAACTCAGGTCACGCTTCATTGAATACAGTAGCGCATTCATTAAAAACATTTACAGTCTAGCTTAACACATGTGTCTTGAAGACAGCAATATCATTTGATTGAAACGCCCCAGGAATCAATAACAAAAATAGTTCAATGCCAGAGACAGAGAGAGAGAGAGAGAGAAGGGAGAGAGAGTGAGAGAGAGCAGAGTGAGAGAGAGAGAAAAGAGAGAGAGAGAGAAGAGTGAGAGAGAGAGAGAAAAGAGAGAGAGAGAGAGAAGAGAGAAAGAGAGAGAGAGAGAGAAAGAGAGAAAGAAGAGAGAGAGAGAAAGAGAGAGAGAAGAGAGAGAGAGAGAAAGAAAGAGAGAGAAAGAGAAGAGAGAGAGAGAGGCCCACGATCGGCATGGACCACTGGATCATCCCACATTGAATAATAATACTGATAATTTAATGTATAGAGCGCTGGTAACAAACAAAATGTAGGCTCAAAACACAAGAGCTAAAATGGCAAACGAATCTAAACAAGTTTTTAACCAAAGAGGGAATAGACCATAGCGCACTGAAATGCTATAGAGGGGGAAAATACGAAAGTTTGGGCGGAAACATGGTTTTCAGAACCTCAGTGATTAAGATCTCGTTGGTTGTTGTTTTTTTCTGGGCATACTTGAGGCCATGTGTTGCTCTTTATTCTTTCCACGGTTCTCTTTGTCTACTCAGTAAACGCAGACGAGATGTTAACAATTATATCTACGATTTCGTTTCTTTTAAAATCAGTTTATATAAAGTTCAAATATTGAAAAAAAAAAATATTTTTTTGTTATTCTGTGGCATTTTACGTCTCGAGAGACGATCTTTTCCCTTTGCAACTTCTTATGTGGCTAAAGAGGTCAATCCTTATTACACAGCTGCGGTTGCAGATTGTGCATATGTAGTCACCAGGCGCCATTGCATTTTCAGTCTTCTTTCTGCTTCTGTTATGTATGGCATCTGCAATCCGAGACCTTTCCTTTATGCTCGCTCTCCTTGTGGATCTATCCAGTGCTACTTTTTCCCCAGCTGCTAGTGTCGATTTTAAATAGCTTCATGTCGCGTTTGCTGACATCTGTAAGTGGGCGACAAGCGGCTCTCCTGCCTTCAATAAGATCGCCATACAGGATGTCCTGTGGAAGTCGACCTACTGGCATTCTACGAACGTGTCCAAGCCAGCCAAGGCGTCTGCTGCTGATAACAGAGCGGGTGTCCTGGCACCCTGCTCTTCGTAGCACTACCTCATTGGTTATCTTATCGTGCTACCTTATTTTAAAGATCCGCCTTTGGCATCGGAGGTGGAAGATATTCAGCTTTTTTCCTGCCATGAGTAGGTTGACCATGTTGACCATGTTTCACTTCCGTATAGCAAAGTGCTCATCACACAGGACCGGTAGACTAAGGCTTTAGTATTGTTTGGTTATTAGGCCTACAATTATTACTAAAAAATTTGTTGTGGTAAAGCTGACACACAACTCAACTAAATCATATTTATTTTATAAATTATAGACGTTACCTTAAAAGAGAAGATATTTGGTCCTATATATATTAGATCAGTTAATGCTAATCAGAGACTTACACTCTGCCAAGTCGTTGGTTTTCCTGGCTGATTCAGACAACCCATTCCATACTCTATTGGCACAAGGGAAGAAGGAGCACTTGTAGAATTTTATCCTATCATGTTATTTATGGCTCCTTCTGTTTCAGAAGACAATTGATACGCCCAGATGAGTCACTGGCTTTGGTGTCGTCTTGAGACAGGACAGAATTCTGGAGAGGCAGAGTTTGCCACAGTTCGTGCCTGTATATGCATCTGTCCTAGGGCTAGTTGACAGGGCAGCTTTTTTTTTTTCTTTCGCTTGACTCATGCAGCTTCGTTTCTTTTGCACTCGGCGAAGTGCCTCCTATTATATGGAATAAGAAATGCACCTATTTATGGCCATGCTGCTCTATTATTATTAATCTCAAAGTTGCGGCAGCACCAAGTTGCACCAAAGATAGTCATAATCTCTATTCAGTGGCTCTTGGTATAAACAAACCAACCACGTCATCAAAACCTGTGATTGTCATCACTGACAGCCATTTGGCAAGAACGCGATTGATGTGCTCGCCATTTTTTTGTCGGCCACTGAAACCACCACCAGGCTAATTCAGAACAAAAAGGAGCCAAATGGCGACCTGTGGAGCGGTTACCCAACCGCAGTCAGCCGGCCCACCAAACTTTGGCAATGTGGAATATCTCGGTAATTTGGATATCTGTATAGGACTTATCTATAATCTATTATTATCTAGATCTACATCTTTAGAATCTAGATTTCTAGATTAGTAGTCTAGAGTCTAGATCAACTCTAGATCTAGATTGATCTCTCTATCTAGATCAGTAGCTCTAAATGTAGATCTCTAGATCTAGATCTAGGTCTAAAGTCTAAATCTTACACCGATGGTCGATTTAGATTTTTTTTTCGCCGGACTCCTCGGCAGTGGATATTTTTTGGCCTCAAAAGTATATGCCGCGGCATTTTTAAGTGATCACAAGCTTTCACTTATTCAAGTTATTCAAATTAGATTCAAAGTCCTTGCCTTGGCCGATTGAGCGGGCGATTGGTAGATCTAATCTAGGCTCACTTGGTCGCCATGGCAGGTTGGTCCGAGTTGTTCTCATGGGTGAATGAAGGCGCTGGATGGGTGTCGCGTGTTTTGTACTGGTTCTAGACCTGGATCTAATTTCTATGCCTACACTGTGTTGCCCGTGTTTATTTTTAAAGTTAAAAACAAAACCAATAACTTTTTTTTTTATTAAGGACTCTTGTTTGTTGGCGTATGATTTTAATAGACTAATTAATAGACTAACACAAAATCCTAACTACCGGTACTGCCTTCGTAATGGTCTCATTTATTTAGGCAAAAACTAGAAAACGCATGGATCCGCGTATGGCGTTATTAACTTATTTTTTAAAATTATGTTCTCTTTTGAAGGAACGTCTGTTATTTATAAGATAAAGACGATAAAGATACAGTTTCATCAACATTGGTCACATGGTGTATATTTCTAAGAGTTAGTAAAAGGAACATACAGGTTGGGTACACTACACCTGACATAGGAGCCTGACATGGACACCGTTTTGAGAAGTCAGGAGAGCCTTTTCTTTCTTCTAGCACTGAACTAAATGTTACTAAATAAAACTAAAGAGGTCCTGGTCTGTGGGTTAATAACTTATTGACCAATGACTATCAGCCTTTTCTGAAATTGTTTAGTATGCTGCTAATAGGCCTACTGGACAGTGTGATGGTCTTTGAGCTTTATTTCCCTACCAACTCCTCGCGTTCAGTACAGGATGGTATTTGAGTATTTTAATGTTTTCAGTAGACTGTATTTAGAAAGAAATTTAGGGCCTACAATTAAACTACAACGAAGTCTTTAAGAATAACGCATACAATTAAGAGCATTTAAATTACTTTCAATATGGCTTCGTTCTTTCAACTGCTTACTGTTTTCACCTTGGGTATAGAACCACATAATGCATAGAGTTAATACATTGTTTTTTAATCTTATTAAGTTATTATGGTGGCTAATGATTTAAAATGGTCAAAACTTTTTCTGACACAATAATATCTATGTAAACTCCACGTCCTAAGATGCATTCTAAGCCTTGTAATTTGACTGATTTATAAATACTAAATGTTAGTAATTATTTATTTAAATGTTGATTACAAATAACCTACGCCTTCGCATCATCTTACATGCTCTAAGATAGTTTCTCTAATGTTGAGTGTTGATACCATTCACTCATATTTTCTTTTTCCATTACTTCATTTCCTGTCCAAAAGCTGTAACATCTATAACATTTTTCTTTCGCTACACTTTCTCAAGCAATTACACACACTCGTACATAGTCACTCTTACACATGGACACATACACACTTATACAGTCATACACATTTACACAGTCGTATAAAAAAAAAAACCACGCAATCACGCACAGTCACGAACACTTTTTATGCCTAGACGATAAAACAAAATTGTACTACCCATCTGTTAGTAGAGCTAAGTCAGTGGCGGACTGACTATATGGGCATTTGGGCAAATGCCCGGTGGGTCGATACCTAAATGGGCCGGTGGGCCACCGAAAGGGCCGCATGGATGCCACTATGTATCAAATTGTCAAATTTTTATAATATTCTCTTATAAAAGCGGCATCGTGTTTAAAAGAAATCTCTCTACAGTGTAATACTAATTTGATCTAACACATTTTCCGAAATAATGTAATAGCCTACATCCATAGACAGTGTTACTAGTAGGCTTCATCCTTTTAAGGCCGACACGTTTAGCGGTTAAAAAGCAACATAAGGCCTTTATTTCTGATTAAAAATATAGAGCTCATTGTATAATTATAATTGGATGCCCATCATATAATATGCAATTTATGGGCCTAATTGAATAGAAATGCCCGGGCCGATTTTGACACCCAGTCCGCCCCTGATCTAAGTAATCTACTTAAGTCAGTGATGCTCAACCCTTTTCTGGAGACGGCCATAGAGGTGCGCGGGGCCCTGGTGGGCGAGTGTGGCCTCGAATATTTGTACGAAGGAAGGGCTGAGGGTGACAAAATTCTGTTATCGCCCACCCCCACCCTTTTTTTTTTTGTTATGGTGTGTGTGTGTTTCTATGGTGACGGTGGTAAGAGGTTAGCTATTGGTTTTGAATGATGCAACATAAGTAGCATTGTCGTCATTGGGTCTTAGGACAGACGATTCCAGAACATGAGACTGAAAGGTTGTGTTAATGTAGTGAGTTAGATATTAATATTATTACTAAAGTCTACAGTCTACTACATTTATTTGATCTCAAATTAACTTGATTTTGTCTATATTATAAATAAAGTTCTATTTAGTATTGTTCAAAAGTTATTTGAAGTTGTACTAGTTAAGATATATTACGCCTACAACGGTCTACCAGAAGTTTGGTGCAACAAGTCAAAGACCAGTAACAACCCCCATCCCAAGAGGCGCGGGGCCTAAGGCGGTCGCCCTGTTCGAGAGCCCCAAAAGCCGCTTCTGCTTTTAGTCCTGGGAGCCATATATCCGCCACAAGTCAGGGCAGCATCGAATCCAATGGAATCGATATTTTATTATGCACTCTGAGAATCAATGTCGGGCCCAATTCGGGGGGTGAGGGACGTGCGGATAGCAGACAGTGTCGGTGTGTCATAGAACTGAAGACCAAGCACATGTTCACATCTGCTGAGCGGTCTTAATGGCCTGCTTTCAATTGTTTTTTTTTTCCTTCAACAGGTGCCACTGCCACGTCATCGTACATGACTGGGCCCAGACAAGCTGTCCAGTTCACACAGCTCCCCACCATAGGGACCATGCAGAACCAATACAAAACATACGACACCTACCCAGCGCCTTCACCCATGAGACGATCTCTGACCACCCTGCCATGGCGACCAAGTACTTACTACCAATCTGCCAAGGCAAAGACTTTGAATCTAATTAGAATTTTCTTTTTATTGTTGTTGTTTGAAATGAACTTTGACCACCTCAGTGTTAACCCATATCGTGAGTCATGAATCAGCTAGTAGGTCACGTGAATTACCATCACGTGATTGTAGCCCCCCTCCCTTCAAACCCAGAATGTCAACGTTGAACGGCAGAACTAGATTACGTTCTTACAAAGATAAAGAAAGTTCCGTGTTACATTTTTTTTTGTATAGACTTAAAAAAAGCTTGACTCTTGATTGTTAATGAAGCACTTGAAAAGATGGAGCTACTGGTCCACTTTAAGTGGTTTTTGGGAGGGGTGGGGCGAGTCACTGACCGAGTGATAAAACTGTTTTCGAACCTAAGTTCTCAAGCTATAAAACTCTAAAGGCTGAAAACATTGATTGTAATTTAAGGTGTCGCTTGGTCTAGCTTAGTGGGACCCTGAAAATAGTAGGCTACCGGAAAAACAAAAAGGTTATCTTTTGGTGGACTTACAATTTAAAGGCAATGTGGAATCGAAATTTATTTGAAGCAAAACATTTTTTTTTCTTAATCTCTTATTGTTAATTATTTTATGTCAGTTGGTTTTAAATTATGTTTGTATTGCTATTTAAATGAGCTTGACATCAACCATTCAGCATCGAGATTTGTCATATTTTTCCTCATATTATTTTATCTCCGCTTAGAGAGATAAGAAGCCAAATGCAGTAGCGTAACCATAGCGATTGAATTGCATGTTTTACTAGATAGTTAGGCCTATCAATAATTCAGATTTCCATAGTTTCGATATGGTGGACAATACCAGGCTGCGACGTTGATTTTTTATTTTTATCTTTTAACGATCCGTGATCCTTTGTTATGACAAACCCTAGATTTTTAAATATGTTAACATCCGGTGTTTTGTGGTCAAGCTTTATGCCCTGTATGCTGCTGTATGCTCCTGTATGCTGCTGTATGCTCCTGTATGCTGCTGTATGCTCCTGTATGCTCCTGTATGCTGCTTGTATGTTGTTCGATGGAGTTCATGAAATCCGTGCAATACACTAGTACTAGTAATACATTGTCCCGACGTAGAGTATTTTGTGTTTGCTGAGCACCTTAAAGCTTCGCGGAAAACTTCGCCCCTAACAAATGAGATCGGGTCAAAGTTCACTTAGCATGCTATTTGAGGAAGGAAGATGCGCTACCATAAACGCAATACTACATATTTTGACTTTGATTAACCATATACCGGCATAAGATATAGTAATTTGATATAACCACATGGTTCGGCAATACATTCATGCTTAATGTGATATATGAAAATGTCCAACCTATGTCCAAACAGGTGAATCCATGTACTGCTATCACAAGAAGTATGCCGGACCCGATGTCGGCCAGAACACAACTCTCGGAGCTGGATAGCCTCAAAGTGCCGCCAGTGTTCGCTGCCGCCAGAAACGCCCTCTACACAAGGTTCACCCCAAACGACTGGATGGCCTCCAATCAAGGCAACTACCTGGCGTCGGACAGGGTGCGGGGAGGCTCGGAGAGGCTCCGGATGGACACAATGCGCCTGTGTAAAGAGTACGACGATAAAACAAAGCGTACCCAGGCAGACGTGGGCAAGAGGCTGGGAGAGAGAATAGGTACAGTAGAGACAACTCTCAAAGTGCATTTACTGTAGTATCACTATTTTTTAAATATTACAGTGATTGCCTTAGGCCGCTTACACACTACCCGCTTTTCTCCCCGTCAAATTAAAATGTACAGCTGAAGATGCCAAGAAGAACATAGGAGCTTTCAAATTACTATGTCGTGTCCAAATGCATGCTTGACGGTTGTTTAGTAGTACAGCCACGAAAGATGAACCAGTTATAAAGCAGTAATTTGAAATTAAAGAAACAAAAATAGGAAAGAGCCTGATATGGCCCAAAGATAATCAACGACACGAGAAAAACTCTTTTCTTTTTTCCTTTTCATGTAGGTTCTTACAGTCAAAACTGTATAGTGTGCAGGCGGCTTTATTGTTAGGTTTTGGTTTTCCTTAAATTTAATGTCGTAATATGAATATTTTATCTGGTTTGTAAAATGTTTTACATGTTTCGGATGTTCCTTCAGAGTTGAAGATAGTTTACTTCCTAGTTCAAACCTCCCGCAGGGCGACGGGGAATGGGAGCGGGCAGGGTTTGAACCCGAGACCATCGATATATCCGAACGACAGTCCAGCGCGCAAATCGCACGACCAGGCAGCCATCCAGACTTAATGTAAACCATTCTGTTGATGAAGGGTGTAAGAATATAATGAATGTATGTAAAATAATAATTAATGTAACACAATCATTGTTACATTCTACTGAAAACTAAAAATAATTGAGCTTACCACCCTCAGGTGACATCAACTTCTGGAAGACCGAACTGAATCACGAACTTGACCAGATGATCACTGAGACAAACGCTTTGAATGAAGCCAAGAGGATCCTGGAGAAGAACCTGGCAGAGACGGAAAACCCACTACACATTTCTCAGGAATGTCTGTATAACAGGTGAGCTCTGATCTCAGTTTCCGTTTGCGCAAGAGCCGTTTTTATACAAGAAGTTTTTATAATAAACATTTTTTTTATACTACTTGCTTTAGGATAGATAGTATACATTCTTACTCCCCCCCCCCTCTTTTTTTTTTAAAGTTCTAATGAAGGTTTTCACTATTTGAATAAATACCGCTAAATGATAGTTTAGATTTCTACCCGAGACTATGATATTGACATGCTTTCCCGCAAATTAATAGAGCTATGGAGACACAACAAATTAAATAGATTTTTTTTTTTTTGCAATGAACACAAATTGCATCAATTTCTGTTTTATCATTGTTTTAATTTATTTTTAGACAATATTTAAACTTACACAACATTATGATGATGAAAGACATAGCAATGATTATTTAACAAACATTTAATCACAAATCTAATGAACAACAAGCGAAATGTTTTTCAACAGAGCTTCTATAAGAGGAATAACCGCTAAAATTAGGGCCAAATATCTTTTGATTTCAGGAAAACATTTTTTATATATATATAAAACAAAATTAATTACTTACTGATGAATTAATTGTTAGTTTTTTTATTGATTCGTGTGTTAGCATCGACTATGAATAATTATGCAAAATTTTAACTTGAGAATGGAAATTGGGAGAAAAAAAACAACGTAAAAAGGGAATAACTTTATATATACTGCCACATCTCTGAAAAGTAGCATTTATTACCCTTATTCAATACCAAACAAAATAATTAATTACCAATAATTAAATAACTAATTGGTTAATCATTTTTACTGATTCTTGTTTTGTCAGGTACAATAAATAATTGTGCAAAGTTTCAACTTAATTCGAGAATGGGTGTGGGTTGAACAAATTTTTACCAGACAGACAGACCGACAGACAAACAGCATGAGTTAATATAAGCTTTGTAAAAAAAATAATGATTGTCCTTCACATAAAAAAAAGTTTGAATACAAACGCACATACAAAAACAGATATGTATCATTGTTTTTAAAGGCATAATAAAATGAGCTTATAAAATGTGTCAACCAATATTTAGCGTCAAACGGTCCGGCGCCAAAAAGTCTGCGCCGAAACGTCTTGTTTTGCTAACTATATAACATTTTTAACAAAGTCAATGATCACATTGAACTGAGGAATCGTCTTTACTCAAAAATATCTTAATCAGTTATATTATTGTTGTCGTCCTCACTGTATTGAGTTTTTCGTTTAATTTTTTTGTTTTTGTTTTCACTAGAGAAAAGCGTCAGTCTATAGACCTTGTCCATGACAACCCTGAGAAAGAACTGATCCGTGAGGTAGATCTGATCAAGAGATGTCAAGAGAGAATGAGAAATACAGTCGATAGGTAAGAAAGAGAATCTAGTCATTGGAAACAATGTGCAACTAGATATTTAAAGAAGATTCGCTTTGACTTAAAGCTTTTGTTTCTGTAAAGTGAATGTCCAGTTTGACTTACTCTAGAGCAAATGTCTAGTTTGACTTAAATCTTTTGTTCCTCTAAAGTCTAAAGCATAAGTCCAGATTGACTTACTCTGGAGCAAATGTCCAGTTTGACTTAAATCTTTTGTTCCTCTAAAGTCTAAAGCATAAGTCCAGTTTGACTTACTCTGGAGCAAATGTCCAGTTTGACT
Organism: Biomphalaria glabrata; assembly: GCF_947242115.1. Taxonomy (NCBI): domain Eukaryota; kingdom Metazoa; phylum Mollusca; class Gastropoda; family Planorbidae; genus Biomphalaria; species Biomphalaria glabrata. The sequence continues at coordinate 10,738,717 of NC_074713.1, forward strand.
TAAATCTTTTGTTCCTCTAAAGTCTAAAGCATAAGTCCAGTTTGACTTACTCTGGAGCAAATGTCCAGTTTGACTTAAATCTTTTATTCCTCTAAAGTCTAAAGCATAAGTCCAGTTTGACTTACTCTGGAGCAAATGTCCAGTTTGACTTAAATCTTTTGTTCCTCTAAAGTCTAAAGTGAATGTCCAGTTTGACTTACTCTTTAGCAAATGTCCAGTTTGACTTAAATCTTTTGTTCCTCTAAAGTCTAAAGCATAAGTCCAGTTTGACTTACTCTGGAGCAAATGTCCAGTTTGACTTAAATTTTTTGTTCCTCTAAAGCAAATGTCCAATTTGACTTAAATCTTTTTTTCCTAAAGCAAATGTCCAGTTTTACTTAAACCTTATCTTTTCCTAAAGCAAAAGGTCCAGTTTGACTTAAATCATGTTGTTTTTTTCTAGAGCTAATGTCCAGTTAGGCTTGAACCGAGCCGCTCAACATGAGCTCGAGAGAGATTCCGGAGACAAATTCATCGCCGAGAACCTTGACACCACAACACACATGTTGAGAAATACCAGCAGAGGAATCGCTTACCACGATGGTGTCCATAGAATAGACAACACAATTAGTGTTCCAGAAACATGGGCCAAGTAGGTTTTACATAATCAAATTACAGTTTGAATAACATGATAGAATACAAGTAAGCACTATTCTGGAAACTCTTGCACAAGCATAGTTCGAGTGTATAAGTGTGCAATGATCCAGATAAGAAAACCAGGCAGCCAAGTCTGCGAAAAGCTATTTCTCTTTGTGCATCAGAAATAAAGATTACATCCTAGCCCACAATCTCCTGCAGAACAGCAGTGTATGGTGAAGGACAGGATTCGAACCAGGAGACCATCGTTTTAAACATACAATACGACCAGTGTGTATATGTACTGACCACTCTGATTGGATAGTGAGATAAATGCATCTGATATGACCCGTGAACAAGTGAACTTGAAATATGGATAGTTGGGGCCTGATAGTTAGGGCCTACCTGATAGCTAGGGCCTACCTGATAGTTAAGGTAGCTCGCTGTGAAGAATTTCAATAAATAAATAGAATGAGAAATTAAAGACAGTCCTCGGCTTTAAAAAAAATGTTACTTGTTCCTCGAAAGAAGAGAAGATGGAAAAGATTGGAAAAGAGAGCTTAAAAGAGGGAAGAGGGAAGGAGAAAAAGAGAAGAGGGAAGAGAGAGAACGAGAGGGAGGGGGCGGAAAACTTATTACGCATTTAAGCTATTGTTTCTAGAACTTTAATGCTAATTAAGTTTCTTATTTTGAATGACTGCCAAACCTATTTAAAAAGAAAGTCTGCTAAAATGTATTTAAATGATTGCTTGCTAAATCTGTTTAGCGCTTCCTCCGTGGTCGAAGATAAACACGTCTCATTTACTATGAACTCAAAGGTGGCTATGAAGTCCTCGGATATGTTGGGTCTGATGCCGTGTCGCCTTTGCCGTTTTATTTTTGTATTATTATTTATTTTATGGATCTTCGCTTTCAGCTAATGGCTGTCCTAGTGGCTGTCCTGGTGGCTTTTCTCTTAACCTCGTAGTCTGAAACACCAACATTCCTGACTCCACGCCATTTGGAGCTAAACCTTTTTAAATGATGACTTTTAAACTCGTATCGACTGAAGCATGCATTGTTAGAATAAAGTCTTGATAAATGTATTCCTTAGGTACACCAATGATAACATACAGAGATCTCAATCGGAAAGACTGGCGTCTAAAAACATGAGAAATGAGATTGAAAACGTCATTAACGCGTGCAACAATGAGATGTGGATGGTAAGTACAAGGTTTTTGGCGCCTAAACACACTTGTGACTTGTAGATAAAGCAGGGCCGGCCTTAGGCTAGGCAAACTAGGCTGCCGCCTAGGGCCTCCGATTGGTGGGGGCCTTTCAGAGGACTCAAAGAAATATATCTTTTAGAGAGAAAATGACGAAACATTGCATCAAATCTCAAGCATAATTGAACACTATGTCAACTAGCCTAGCTCTCGAGTGTCTACTATTTATCAAGGTATATTATTTAATGTTTACTAAATTTAGATCTACTTGTCAAAATATATATTTTACATGATGATCGTTTCATCAGTTTGGTGAAATGTCGAAACATTAGTTTTGAGTCTGGTGATCATGAATCGTCCATGAAACACATTAGTGCTATCGGTGCTATACAAATTTAACGTATTTGTTGATTTGGATATAAATACAGGAGGATTCATAGCGTTAATTTCGGTCTTAAATTTTTGTTTTTCTATTTCATTTGGGGCTTCGCTTATGGCATCCAATTACCTAATGCCAGCTCTGATAACAGATATCCCTAACAATATGTATAGTATATGTATAGCATTCAATCAAACTAATGATGTACTTTCTTATTTTTCTTTTACCCCAGCAATGGAACGCGGTGAACACGGCTTTGAACAGTCGCATCCAGGAGACCACAGATTCTAGGAACAAGATCCAGCTGCACTTGAACAAGACGCTGCAGGAAGTGTTTGACATGGAGAAGAATATTGAGCTGCTGAAGAAGTCTATTCAAGACAAAGAAGCTCCAATGCAGGTAAAGGTCGTGCTGTTTTAGTTTGATTCACCTATATTCCCTTCGCGATGGTTTTCTCATGACCAAGAAAAGGGTTTATATTTTAAAATACAAGTGTGGTGGGTTTGTCACAGAAGACAACTAAATTCTAAATGATGAAAGGAAATCGTAGGACGATTCCAAACTTTATTATACACTAAAGACCCGCAAAAGGCAAACATAAAACATAATTGCAAATGAACATAACTAAACATAATTAATAGGCCTAAATACTAGATCTAACGAAAAACAAAAAGAAAATCTTAAGGTGTTAACCAAACATCTCTTTTACAAACACAAGAGAGATATGGAACACCAAAAACATTATAAAAATAAATGACAACGTAGTTTTCTAAAAATAAATCAACTAGTTCTACATAACAATAACATACATTGTTTGAAGAGTTTCGCTCTTTCCTTTCCTTACAAAAACTATAATTAAATATAACAAATCTATACACTCACAAATATACTTGTTGTAAAAATACATTTACAAGATGGACAGTGAACATTCTATATAGAATACTACAGGTACGCATTTCAATAAATGAATTCATCTACATGCTGGCTTCTAAAAATAAGAATAGTCCAACATGAACAAAAACCGCGGTAGTGATATTCTATATAAACTACTACCGGTAATTACATTTATAATATAATATTAATAAGTAAAATGTGATTACCTGCAGCCATACGTGAACACATGGTGTAGAACCAAGCACAAAAGGGAGTGGAGACGACTTAGGTCCAGTAACATACGGACATTACAGCGACAAGAAATGCCGGTCGAATGGACAGTGCCCACGTTGGTCTGCCTCTTTATGCGCGGACACAAGGTGCTATCTAGGGGGAAGGGTCACGTGGATATCGGGGTGGCCGGTGTTTCCTGAAAAGGTATCCACTCCACTACACAAGTTTGACAGGAAAATGCATTATTTTTGTACAGTAAGATAAAATTATACAGGCATCTGTATTGGTCATTGTATAGCTGTCGAACAACTATTATTGATCTCTTAGTAATTATATGAAAGCCTGGATTTTAGTGGTCGCTCTCAAAGCTGTTTCCTCCTCTTTACGCAGCTGTTTGGTCCTAATGAATGGAAAATAACCGGTACAGTTTGGGATCAGCAGCGTGGCAGATTCTACTATAGGCCTATAGGCCTATACTGCTTCATCACCAGCTCCTAATTTTTCCTCGAGGCTTATTCCCTAAACCATTCCCATTTTTTAGGGGGGGGGGTGATTTAGCTGCAAGGTAACAAAGATTTGAATACAGAGTTTTCCTTCTCCCAAGTGGGTAGCCAACCAATGCTGAGGAGCCCCTTCTATCCAAAACTTACAGATTTAGGCTCCATTTACTCGCCTTAGCCCCTTTTCTTGTTAGTGATAATGTTTCGCAGTGTCCATTATCTGATCCATACTTGATGCTAGCAATCTGGTTGTGAAACGTAGGCCCCATTAGAAGCATTTTATGAGAAATTTTTTCACTTGGATCCACTTCCGGCAGCAACAATCATGCGCAGAAAAATTCAATAATCTAATAGGAATGAATAATCTAAAGTTTAGATTCTAAACTCTAAAGAAACAGATCTTATTTTTCTGTGCGCTCTCGTTGAGGTATAGAAATTCGTGTTAACGTGTGCTACGATTTAATATTCTAATTGTATTTTTTGTTTTGTTTTAATGTTACATTTTAAGATGAGACGAATATTTCAGATTGGACTGGTAACTATCTTGGATAGGAATAGCTTAAAAAAAACTAAATGCAAATGACTTGTCGGTCTAAAAAATTCTCAACGTGCCAAAAGCTACAAAAATGTATGTTCAGGTTATTCCGTGCTTCGAACACTCAATCAGTCTGTAGCATTTCAAAATCTTAATAACTTTCTTTACGTCAACTGTGATCGACTGGGTGAGAGGTAGAAAAAGTAAAGCCCCCCCCCTCCTCCAAAAAAAAAAAGAGTTATGCCTCGTTTAAGTCAGCTCTTGCATTCCATTTAGGTGGCCCAAACACGATTGGACACACGTCTGCGGCGGCCCAATGTGGAACTGTGTCGTGACCCGGCCCACAACCGATTGGTCGAGGAAGTGAACGAGATAACGGACACAGTGGATCACCTTCAGCACAAACTCCGGGAGTCCGAGAACGCGCTGCAGGCGCTGCTGAGGACGAAGGGCGCCCTAGAACAAGACCTGTCCATCAAGAACACGACCCTGTTCATTGACAGGGAGAAATGTATGGCCATGAGAAAGACGTTCCCCATGGCGCCACGTTTGGTAGCAGTGGGTTAAGTTGACCCAGGACTAGCAGGGATCTCTGCGATCTCAACGAGATTTTGTATATGAACATCTAATGTTGTTTACTTGAGCTATTTACACTCGCAAAAACAAAAGTTTGTTGGATTAAAACTATGCCCAGTCAGCTTATTAACGTGTTGATATTGTTTATTACATTGTATTATTGCAGTATATATTAACTTTGTTTTTGGTGCCCCTATTACATTGTATTATTGCAGTATTTATTAACTTGGTTATGGTGTCAGGGACCACAATAGTAAACTGTTCCATTTCACTCTTCCTTAATGATTTGACGTTCACACTATCATTTTATACTAATAATAGGCCTATAGACTAGATATAGTATTACAAAAGTTTTTGTTTTAAAGGATGCAGGTGATTAGTCGTAGGCTATCCCTACCCTCCCTTTCTTCGAATTTCTACACATCGTAGACAGTCACCATATTGTTTTTGTTATTTGTTGTTGTTGTTTTTTTTTTCATTTCAATAGAGGAAACTAAAGGGATCGATTGAAAGTTTGCGCAAACTGTTACCGCCAAGCTGTTATTGCTTAAAGACTATCACGGATAATTGCAATAGTGGAGGTTTTCATAAATGGCGGGAAAACACAAATATCTCGCTTTTCGGTGTATACGGTGTACAAAATGACGTATTCCCGATGATTTTTTTATGAAGATATACGATAATTTGTGTGCACCTTTTAGCAACACCTGCCGTGAACTTGTGTAGATATTTGGAGAAAATAGATACAATGGCATAGAAATAAAAAGAACATAAACAGCAGAGCACATTGTCGTTCGCGACCCCTTAACAAGCTAAGGGGTATTGGGGATCGCTGAAAGCTCTACTTGTGAGACGGAGCCCCTCGTGCCAAATGTTTTGCTGAATTCTGAGATTCAGGAAATCAATTCTCGTGGCGTCTGCAACCCACTATTTCTCTTAGCAAGACGAGAAAGATTGAGGCGGGCGATACTAAAATGGGAGAGACATTCAACGCAGAAGTCAATGTAGGCCTATGTTTTTTTAATTGGCTTAGATCATCCTCACGTCAGCTAAACCACTTACAGGCCTAGCGCGAGTTTATTTGGTAGGGCCTACAAGCAAAAGAAGTCAACAGAAATTCGGATTGGGCTGTTCTGGTGTAAGAAAAGGAAAGAACCTGTCCGCCACGCACGCAGAGAACCGACATCAGAGACCCATGGATGGAGTGGCGGCCATCACAGAAATTAAGGCGGTTACAGTATAGAAAGATGAGGCCAATTCTATCTCTGCCTTCGGCTGCTGATAGCGAGAAGGTCCAGGACCTAGGCGTGGTGCGCCACCTATATGTTGGCCTACAATCTCCTCGTGGTCTACGGTCGTATCGTTCCAAAACCTCAGTCAAGACTTGAAGAGTTCCCGGTCCACGTCTGTTCCCTGGATTTTTTTATTAAAATAAATTTCTACTAAATCAAATAAGAACATAAAATTAAAATGTTATTTAACCTTGGTTAGGTCAGGAGAGATCGAAGACTCAAAAGAAGGTAAAGTAGCAATTATACATAAAACACTGAACCATAATCTTTAAATACAAAAACAAAATTTAATAAAATACTCTGAAAGACACAAAGATAGAGGCACATTCCTCGTTTCATATGCTAGGACACATTTGTACAAGTGCTCCTTCTTCCCTAGTGCTATTAGAGCATGGAATGGGTTGCCTGAGCCAGCCTGGAAAACCAGTGACTTGACAGAATTTAAGTTATTGGTTAACATGCATGACTAGATGCATGACGTGTAGGACGTAGTCATCGTCTTTGTTGAAGTAACGTCTGTATTATATGTGATAAGATAAGGAATGGAGAAAGACGGTCGGCAGATCCTGCATGGTGCCCCAACGGTCCAACTACCGTCCAACAGACTAATTTTAATGGATAGGTACAGGTAAACACTATAGTCTTGTAAAATATTTTACATATTTTGAATGTTCCTTCAGATTTGAAGATAATTTTAATCTACATCCTGCCACAAACCTCCCTTCATGACTACGTCTACGGGGGATGACAGTCGCAGGGACGGCCTTAGGCATAGGCAAACTAGGCTGTCCAAGACTAAAATAAAATTAGAGAAAAAATTGCGAAACTTGGATCTGATCTCAAACATAGTAGAGCACTAGCTGTGATTGTCTGTGACTATGTATGTTTACTGCTAGTCTAATTCTGTCTAGTATTTCTACAACGAAAATTGCGATATGCATTTCTACTTGTCGACCGTAATTTTTTTTCCTGTTTTTTATTTTTTTAATTTGGGGCCACCAAATTTACTTTGCTTAGGGCCTCCAATTATCCAAGGCCGACCCTGACAGCTTTAACTTCTTTAACACAAATATTAATTAAGTCCGTGTTGTTCCGAGATAAGGACAGTCACACACACACACATATATATGAACAAATTTCAGACCTCCGCAAACAGTTGCTTTCGCTGGTCTTTGAGTCCGAAGTACTCCTAAGAGTGCAGTTTTTCAAGTGGCTGCGCAGCTCCAGCTGAAAAAAATCTATATTGACATAGATTCTAGACTAGACATAGATTCTAGATCTAGATCTACTGTCAACTATTACGAGAGAACCATAAAACCCGAAATCTATCTAGATCTACAACTTACTCCAAAAAGAAATATTCTACTAGATCTAATTCAATTTTATATTGATTTATAAGAATCCCTTAATCTGGGTATTTTAAAAATAGCTTCTTGTGTAGGATTTTTTTTTATTTGTTTTTGTTACATTCAGTGCTTCCTAGGACTAACTCACTGAATAACTGAATTACACTAACCTAATTTCAGGTTGTTGTTAATACATTCTGGTCTTGGTTCTCTAGATTAGATATGAATATCTAGATCATCTAGAGATTTAACTAGATTTAATCTAGATCTAGAATAATTCAATAATCTAATCTAGATTAGATAGATCTAATCTAGACTAGTTAATTTATTAACTATTTGCATTTGATTGAATTTTCATCATAGGTCATAGATCTATATAGTAATATAGTATAATATAGTCATAGTCATAGTATCATTTAGTATGATTTAGACTTTTTAGTATCATAATCATGAAGTATGATATCATATAAATAATCATAAGTCATAATGATAGTGCATGAAGTATGTACTGTACTTAGTACTATGACTATGATCAATGATGTAGTCATAGATCTAGTCTAGATTCTAAATCAAATTGTTATACTAAAACTAAAGTCTACAGCTACACTCAGTAGATGAGTCTGATGAGTAGTCTACAGCCTTGTTCACTGTTGATCATAATAAATGATAATATGATTATGATAAATTAGAATTAATTAGATGTATATCATATATGATAATCATGTGTGTGTTTCTTGTGTTGTTGTTGTTTTTTTTGTTGTTTTTTTTTTGGTATTAATTTGCATGTAATACCAAATGTTGTGGATAGTGTGGAAGTCTTTCCTAAGCACATCTTCCTCTGTTCTTGTTAGAATATTATCCACAAAACGCAAGTTTGTAATTTTTCTCTCCATTGATTGTTGCTCTGAGTGCTCCAGGCTAGACTCTTAATAAAATCATTATTATATATAAATCTATAATATTTTATAACATCTGTTGTTTTTATTTAATATTATAAAGGCCTATTCATTTTTAAGAGTCAGAAATTTATGAGTATCTCCATTTTACCCAAAATGTGTCACGTTTAAACATTTTTTTATGGTGGTCTTTTTTTTTTTTTTTTCTGCCAACAGTTATTTGAAATATTAGTTTCTCTGTCCCTCCACTGGCATAATTGGACTTTTTTTTTATTTCCTATGACTTAAAAGCAAATGGCACAGATTGAAGAACTTGTGACAATTTCTTCATTGTTGTATCTTTTTGGAGTCTATCAAACTAGCTATTTAAATCTATTATAAACCTGTGTCAGTCTTTTCAAATGTTTGTGTTGCATAGCATTTTTAAAATCTATATTAACCTTTTAGTAACTTTGTTCTTTTCTTGTAGGTAGATGTGGTGAATTGGCTTGGTAGTTCATGGATGACTGAAGAAAGTCAACGGTATGTGAAGCACACACTCCATTTATATTATTAGTAATAATTTGCATTTTGATCTTGCTTACCTTTTCTGTTTTTTGTAGATAGGTTTTCCCTAGTTTAACAGCATTAAATATTGTTAAATGATGTTTTATGTAAAAATGACTCATTGTTCTGCAACATTCTACTTTCCCAAATCAGTTTTTTTGTTTCCAACTTTCAAGTTGTACAGCAGTTTTTAATCATCTTTTAATATGTTTTCATTTCCTTTTTTTTTTTTAAGTTTAAGCTTATAGGGTAAAATTAAATAAACAGGTTTGTGTGTCATGTTTAGTTGTTCTTTTTCATATTTTTTGTACGGAATTTTATTTTGCTTTTATTGAAAAATAATATTTCTAATCATAAAACATTTTCAATTTTGTTTAATAATGCTGTCTTATTCTTAATTATAATGCTCCTTCTGGTCGATTCGTCTCTCTCCTTGGCTGTAATTTTAAAAAAATTGTTTTTTTCCTGTCGTGGAATTCATATTGTCTGAATTCATCTTCAATGCTACATCTGCTTGTTTCTAATAATAGATTATTTCTTGATTCTCATTGTTAATGACCACCATGTTTTGTACTCAAGCTGTGTTTTCTACTCCTATCCTTAAAGTTTTATAAGTTACACTAAAATGGCATCATATGATAAGGTACGGTTAAACATTGAACAATAATTATAGCAAAAAAGCTTCAAAGTTCTAAAATGAACAAACAATTAACTTCTTAAAGTTGCATTTGAAATACCTTACAATCTATCCAAAATTTTAAGTATCATGTAATGAGATGGCAAAAAGTTAATACATTTAATTCTTTACTCTCACCAATATACATTACATTAACCAAAAAAAAAACAGGGCACGACATGACCTAAATTGTGCCAAAAATATCAAATATAAAAAAAACAGCATATTTTGAGATAAAAGAAAAAATGTATAATTCAAACCCAATATAATATCACAGAAACCTACTTCAATATCTTTTATCTTTGATACAGTTATCATAACCTCAGAAATAGGCCTGGCAACACTCTCTTATTTCAGAATGCAATCATACAGTGAAAGGTTTCATAATATTCTTACAATTATAGGAAAATAATATTCTTTTTTTTTCTTTTTATTGATAGCTTTAAAAATAAAAAAGACAATTAAAAAGTGATAGTTTACTGTTGTTGAAAGATAACTACACCTCAGATAAATAAGTTGTTTCATTTGTTATCTATTGGAAGTGTTTGTTTTGTTGAAATACATAAGTAGAGCCAGCCTAGGTCAAACAGAGATGATGATGTGCACTGATTACATCTGTGTGTTTTAGTCTGACACTTGTTTATCTTCTTAAGTCTCAGTAAGCTAGTCATTTCATATGTTTAGAGTATTAGTTTAGTTTTTGTGGTACAGCCACTCTATAGCCATTTTGGTAAGTGATAAGTGTAGCTTTTATTGTTGGTGGCATAACTTGTGGTAATTTGTTAGTGATTATCCAATTTTTTAATGCTCCCTGTTCAGCTACAGCAGTCCTGTAGACTATGATGGCCTTATTTCCAACCAAGAGCTAGATGATGATGTAGAACTCATGGATTACGATAGTGATCATGGTAAACATTCAGAAGAGAATCCTTTAATTAGGTCTTCTTATTCTGAACCTCAGGACAAGTGAGTAGATACATTTATTGGAGTAGTCATGATATTAATTATACAATAAAACTTTTCATAGAATATAGTCTAGTTATTTCTCATCCATTTAATTTTAAATTAACAGGAAGTATGGAGTTTTGTTTATCTTTGGATTTCTGGGACTGGCATCACTTCTGCCATGGAACTTCTTTATTACAGCAAAAAAAGTATGGCCTTATAATAAATATTTTAATTATTTATGTTTATGTTTTTTCATTTTGGGCTGGTTTAAAGCTGAAATTGAAATAATTTTTCTATAAAACATATTTATTGTCATTTACTGCATTTCTAATATCTACTTAATTTTTATTCAGTACTTTGACTACAAATTTAGAAATACAAGTCTGCCTAGCAATGTATCATTTGACGATGAAGCCCATATCACATCCATGCAGAAAGAGTTTGAAAGCTACCTTTCCATAGTATCTAATGGATCAAATTTGGTCTTTATGATTCTAACTGTTCTTCTTGTCAGGGCGTAAGTTATACCCTTTTTTTTTTTTGCTTTTAAATTTGATTAGGCTTCAAAAAATGTTGACTTATTTCTATAGATAGTTGTTAAAATGGTGTTCAGCACTGTGATCAACAGCCTTTAGTTTCCCTAAGTAATGTTTGATACCCATTGATGCTGGGTTATGTCAGGAATACTCTTAAAGCCGAATTTTTAAAGTCATTATCTTCAGGGTACAGCTTTAGGCTATGCTAGTTTACAATAAGGAATTAAGGAATTAGGCACGAAAAGTCATTTGTTTTGTTCATTTTGGGCTTCATTAAAAACAAAGACTAGGATTAGTGAGGAAATGAAGAAAACAGTAAATATGTTAGCATCTTTAGAGGAAGGTCAATTTTGATCACCAAGAAAGTTTTGGACCAAGGTATTTAGTTGAGTGATGACTAAGACAGATTCCCTTTGTTATTTCTTAAATGTTTATGAATTGACATTGCTCTTGATTGTCTCATTGCACTGTTAGTTTTCACCTGTTTGCTGGAAGTTTAGTTATTACCTCAGTTTTGAATGTAGCCTATTTAAGACACAGTGCAGAGGTACTCAACGACGTCAGTGCAAAATGTTTAGTCTCACAGCTGAAGCAGCTAAGACTTCAGAAAAGTGAAATTGTGGAGTTCCTGCAGAGAATTCTGACCACATCATTCAAGACTGCATAATTTATCAAGAGTCCCAAATAATAATGTTTGTAAAACAAACTGTATGGATAGCAGTTCATCTCAGGTATAGGACTGGTTCTCTGAACCCTTGAATATAGTAATGAGCTAATGAGAATGTCTAAGAAGATGAATATCCAACATAATTTAATATTAAAGACTCTACATTTGGCAGGTAAACCATCATAGATACAGTTTATTAACAGCTTTGTCTTCAAACAAACATTACAATAAAAACTCTGGCTAATTTAGTTAGTCTAAGATCAAACTTTTTGACTTTTGTAAATAGGCCATAAGAACTAGGAAGTTCTATGTGCTCATACATTATTTTATGTGCTCATACATTAATTGCCAATGGTCAGCAGAAATGAATTTTTGTAATGCACTAAAGTACTCTGCCTCTGGCCTAAAAAGCCTATTCTGTCTTCATTTAAATGGGTTTTTTTATTCTTTGTAGAATTGTTGTAAAATATAGAGTGTTGGCCTCCACTCTTCTTATTACAGTCATTTTCATAGTGACTTCAACATTGACTGAAATCAACACGGACACATGTAAGTCTCTTGTTTGTTTATCTTGTTACATATCGCAGACGTTACTTTAAAAAAAGATAATTACATCCTAAGCATATCATGTGTCAATCTAGCCTTATTTATGTTAAACTCTGCTAAGTCGTTGGTTTTCCTGGCTGATGAGTTTTTTTGACTTGCGAACAACATTGTGTTCACCTGTAGGGTACACATCACGTGTTACTTTCCAGTCAGCTATTCTTGATTTCCCCTCTGAGGTTTCTCTTAGGTTTGATTAGTTTTATTTTGCCGTAAAGGAAGCCAGAAATCAAACCTATGACTATTGAACAAATATTTGTGTAAAATTTACTTCAGTCTTTTAGATATACAACTTTTTTGTGTCTACTTTTTATCCATTAATATTTAGACTAAATGTTCAGTTCATACAAAAAAAAAGTTGCACTGGATTAACACCATTTAACAAACCACAATATGTATATATATATAATTACATCACTGCCGCAATACAGAAGGGAAGAAACAGAATCAAAGACTTTATTGATTAGTAAATTTGAAATGCCTTATTATTATGAAATCATACCAAATGTTTACCAAATTTAAGTTTGCCTCTTTATTTCAGGGCAAGAAAATTTCTTTGTATTTACCCTTGTAGCAGCCACCTTGATGAGTGGTAAGTTCATGAGCAGCCTTATAGTAATTCATTTCAGTATATATACTGATAAATGTGTAGGATAGGTCATGTGTCTCATTCTCAAGTTAAAAGTTTATTTAGGGACATATGAACTGAATTTTACAGGTTTTGGTCAATGGCTTACAATGATTTGTGTGACATGAGTTAATTTTTCTCTTTGTGATCATATATTCATTTCCCGGCTCTGTAAAAATGACATTTCAGTAAAGACTTACTATCATAAACAAAAAATAAAGTCTTCACCAAGATTTAAACTTGAAACTTAAAATATATCAGTCTTATACTATATCTATCTTTAATTGATGGACAGTAGAAAATATATGGTTAAAATAAACTAGCACATAATGTTTTTTTTAGGTCATAAAAGATTGATTTTGCTTGACCTATAGAGCTTAAAAGTTAAAAGTAACTTAATGGAGTAAGATTAGTTACCACAAGTCTTGTATTGTTATCATTTTTACCAAGTTTATATCAACTCTTTCTGTCTGTCTGGGTGGAAACTTGTACACCTTATTTCTCCCACTTCCCAATCTCAGATCAAGTTTAAATTTTGCACAATTGTTCTCTGTTGTTGACAACACATGAATCAATGAAAAACATTAGTTAATCAATTAGTTGTAATTAATTCATCAATTTTGTTTTTATAGAGAGACATTAGGGCCTACTAAGCTAAGGGGAGATAAGACTTGTGTCAAGAATTAGTTCGTTTGCTACAAACGTTAAACTAAAAATAGGTTATAAAACCTTCTACACTTTTAAGTACTTGGATAGCTCAGTGTCCTACAAGTCGGCCTTTATGGAGGCTCAAGTTCAAATTCAGACTCAGGCAACTTTTATTTTTTAATTGTTCTTAAAAAGGCAGCATGGAAACTTTCTCCCAGATATCTCCACTCAATTTAAGCTTTGCTTTTTTAAAAAGTATTTTTTAGATTTTACGTGTTTGTAAATTATATTTCATATGAAATAGATTTCACTTTAACAACATAGAGTTGTTTTTTCTTCTTTTTTTCCAGGTGCACAGTCAGTTTTAACTGGTTCAGTCTTAGGTTTATCAGCTGTTTTTCCACCAATCTATTCACAAATGACTATGATTGGACAGGTAGACATGTTTTTTTCTCTTCTTTTAATGACTTAGTTCAACAATTTTAAAAAAATACATTCAATGTCAGTTTTAAACCATTGTTTTGAAAATACACATAAATATGATGTGTTTATTTTTCATATTTTGGTAAATATAGTTAATATTGGTTTTAAATATTTTGAAATTGTTATTGTAACATATCAGCAAATAGACCAAATCAAACATTGTTATTGTAACATATCAGCAAATAGACCAAATCAAACATTTACATACAATTTTCTTTATTGTTCAGTGCAACCAAAAACAAATTACTTACATAACCTATTTCATAGAGCTGAAAGTTCAACGTAATGAGTTTTTACAGTATTATGTCATTATTTTAGAGTTATGTTTTCACTTTCTAATATTTCATTATCTAAACCCGAACTGACTTGCAGGCTGCAGGAGGAACATTCTCAGCTCTATGCAGCATTCTAACTCATACCACTGGAGGGGATCCCGTCACTAGTGGCCTTATTTTTTTTCTCATCGCAACAGTTATCACAGTTCTTTCATTTGTAGCTTATATAGGATTGCATTTTCTGGTAAGACATACACACATATATTTAGAATGCAATGATGTAAAAATGTGGTTTTAAAGGGAAATATTTTAATTTAAAGATTGTTTATGTTTGCATGGCAGAGGGAGAAGAAAATCCTTCAAGCCATTTTGTGTTTTGAAAGAAAATGTATGTTATTTTATTAGATAATGAACATCATAGTTAGATAAAAGAATTATATATTTTTGGCACATATTTAGAGTTCTAATTTTGTTACGATTTTAAAAGACGGTTTTATTCCCTCCAAATAAAAAATTTTTTAGTGAATTTTTTAAATATTTATAGACGCGCCATGGGTTTATTTTGCAAGCCAATAAAGTTGTATTCCATTTATAAATAAAATATAGTGTAAAAATAGAGCCTCGTATTATTTTAATTTTTTTTATTATTATTTATGGTACTGGTAGTAGGTTTGCCTAGTGGAACAGGCAAAATTAGAAGTCTATAACTAAAACAACAATGATCATTTTGGTTAGTTCTTTTCACAGCATAATAGCATCACTAATACAAAAGTAATAGAACAAAACATTGTTAGTACATGACAAAGTTTGGGAAAGTTATATTCATTTGCCATCAGATGGGTCTTCAAAAATGCACAGAGTCCACCCAGCTCTAATGGGTACCTGACATTAGTTGGGGAAAAGTAAAGACAATTGGCCACATGACACCCTTGTTAACTGTGGGCCATAGAAATAGATGGCCTTTACATCATCTGCCCTATAGATCGCAAGGTCTGAAAGGGGAACTTACTTTCTTTACAACATAATAAAGTGTATTCCAAAAAAACCTACATGGGTAATTTAATCCATCTTTGGAAAAAAAATTCCCAATTTATATATCAATTCCCTTCAATAGTCTCTAAGTGTTCAAACTACTTTTTCATCAATTCATCTGGTTATTATAGTTTATCTAAGTTACTTTAAGATAAATTTTTACATTTTGTTATTTTTATTGATTTTTTTTTTTCAGAGTTTTTCAAGATATTACATGATCTCGTTAGGTAAATAATTTGTAAATGAAGTAAAAAGTGAATGTGTTTATATTTCTGAATTACATTATCTTTATTAAATGTTTAATTGCTGGTTGATTTTAACTTTTTTAATAATTTAAAGTTTAAATTGCTGTCTAACTATTGTAGTCTATGCTCAGTGCTCTTTTAAAAAGATAAAAGACAAAACTTTATTTAGATACACAATTGTTCAGCTTATACAAAAACAAATATAGAGAAACAAAGTTCCATACCTTTGGGTTGTGAATTGAAAAGGATCTCACATTTTTTAGAGAAATAAAAATATTGGGACTTCTGACAGATAGCTCTAACAGTACAGGAATCTTAAAGTGGACATATGGTGTTATATTTTCTTTGCTAATAATCATATATATTCACTTGTTCTTAACTCAAATTTTTTACAGCCAACAATATTAATAAAGCCAATGATGATTTACAAGTCACAAGTGGAGAGGTCATTGATAAAGTAGCATATTTTCGTGTGATTTTAAAAAAGGTAATTTTTCAATTTTTTTTTTTAAATATTGTCAATGTACCATGAAACATTTTCTATTTACATATGTGGGGGGGGGGGGGTGTGTGAATTCCCAACAGAGACTTATATTTTCACTCCCTGAAAGAAACTATTAGTTTTATAGAAATCTAAATCTCTATCTTTATGATACCTGCACATTACTTAGCTTCCAACATTTGACTTCAGGCAGGCTTTTGTTTAGCCTGAATGATGAGGCAGCAAGAGTTTAGAGGTATGTCACTGTAGTGCAGGACAAAATAAACTTGCCTTAATGTAAAGTCTTGTAGTTTTGATCACAAGGCTATGTTTTGGCCAAGTGGTAAAGCTTTGGTGAACAAGTGAAGGGCTTGAACTAGAATCTGTGATTATGACTTAGGATATTCATCTAGCTTTAATGGGTACCTGACATTTGCAGGGGAAGATGAAAAGCTTGTGATGGCCAAACAATCTTATTAACTGATGACCCAGTTAGAATCTATCTCACCTGGTAATTTTTGTGTGGGTTTAAAAAAACAATTTTCTGGTTTATATGTTGATTAGAGAAGTAGTGATAATTTAACAAACATTTTATTATGAAAATTTTCGAGTTAATTTGTTTTTATTTTATTTCCAGAGTTGGATATATTGTCTTAGTGTGTGCTTAGTTTTTCTTGTTACTCTTTCAATCTTTCCTGCTGTTTGCTCATTAATCAAACCAATTAGTAAGCAGAAATCACAGTGGTCTGGTAAGAATTTTGTTTTATTTATATATATATATTATATTTGTATTGAATTGAAATTTCTTACCCTCCATGATATTTTAAATAATTTTTGCATTTAATTTTTATATTATATTTATTCTATACCTTTAATAAAGTGATTTAAATGACTTATACAATTTTTCAAAGCTTATTTCTATCACATTCATGGAGTAGAGGCTCTTTATGTGAGTTAATTGTAATTGTGGTAACATTTAATGCGACTTGTGGAAATGAATTTATTTATATAGTATAAATGTCCCTGGGAAAACATTGAATTTGACTTATGGAAAAGAAGCTGCTTGAGTTAAAATTAGGGTTAGTAGCACTTTTCCATGACAGAATTTTAGATTTTAGGAGTTTTTTTAGGAGGAAATGTATGATGTATATATATATATATAGACTCTTGATTTAGTCACTAAAATTCACGAACTTTTCACGGCTGTGTGCTAATTATCTTCACTGAATCTACCTTTAAATCTAGACTCTAGATCTAAGTCGCTTTAATTTTGCAGACTTTTCACGGCTGTGTGTGAATTATCGTTACTAGATTCTAGTGATTTATCGTAAATGTAGAGTCTAGCATATTTCTAGAATAATCTAGACATTAGATGTATCGAGATCATTAAATTGACTAAAATCTAATTCTAGATAGGCTACTCTTACTAGCTAGATCTAGATGATTTATGAACTTTTCACGCTAAATCACTCTTACTGTTACAAGAAGATTTTAGGTGAGGTAAGGCCGAAGGGGTGTAGCCGACATATTAGGCTGATAATTGCTCTAATTATAGTCAATAGTCACTACACACCAAATCTAGCGTGTCGTCAGTCGTAACAATAGAAGGAAACAACAATTTCTACGCTGCCATCATAAAAATAATGCCAGGTGAAATGCTTGCTTGAGCCAAAGCCATCTTTAATCCAAGGTCGCACTTTACAAGTGGGAGAAAGGCGGTGTAGACGCGTCACTGGTCAGCTCATTAACACCAGCCAGCCGGTAATGTCATGCGATCAGAATGCCTAGTTACACTGTTGTTTTTCCCCCACATTTTTTACAAAAAATAAGCAAAATTATATTTTAAAAAAATATTGGGTACAAATTTTAGGAGAGTGGACAAAATTTTAGGAGAATTATGGCAATTTTTAGGAGAATTTTAGGAGACTTTTCATTTTTTTAGGAGCGCTACGAACCCTGTAAAATGTCCTAAGTATATGATAAATTGGCCCAATTTAGATTAAGCTGTTAATATTTCTTATTGTGTTAGTGGTAACATTGCTATCATTTTAAAAATGAAATCCCTCGTGATACCACCAGTACTTAAGAAAGCCACTAATATTTTTGTTTTACTTCAGACTACTTCACGCCAGTTATATGTTTTCTTTTGTTCAATGTCGGAGACTTTGTTGGAAGGTTGATAACATTTATCTGTAAATTTGTAAGTATTTGGTTAGCCTAATTAAATACAAACTTTAATATATTTTCTGGTAGTGGTTCAATATGGCTATTGATAGGTCAGTCTTTATGTGGTTATGTGGTAGTTTAGGCTTAGGATTATCAATATAAGAGACTATCCTTTCACTAATGTAATATAGTCACTCTTTCTTTTTCAAAAAGAAATAAATACTGGTCAAGAGTGAAAGGGTTAGAACATTAATTTGCACAGTAGTATAATATTTGCAACAACTCTGATAAGCTTAAAAGAGGCTTAAAGTATAATGGTGTAAGCTCACAATGAAAGGACAAACTAAATTCAATAAATACACAGACAGAGTGAATTATGTTAGACGACAAATATCACACAAATCTGTTCCCAGCACTTAGCAGATATTTGTTTAAGGGTACTTCTTGCAGTGCATCACTTACTAGACAGCAATATAACTCTTTCTCTCCTAATCGATGATACCATCGTTGATTTGACCCAATTAAATTAAATTAATATTAAATTTTTTTAACTTGACTTTGAATAATTCTACACCGGCACCATATATAATAACAACAAAGCTATTAAAGCCCAATCAAAACAGGGTAGCGAAATAGTAATGTGCAAAATAAAGAATTCCTTTAAAATGTGGAAAAATAAAGAGTTAAGCTATTTCTTACGTTTTGATTTATGTTTTGCATTGTTGAAGTACTATATGTTTCAATAGCTAACTTGAATTACTAAATATCCTTAATCTAGCATAAAAGTGCTCAACACAATTGCATTAGCATATTGTAATGTTTTGTTGAAATTGCTATTGATAAACTTAATGAGGTTCTGTATCCATCTCTAGCCAGGCAGCCATCGCCCAGGTCTACTTCTGTTCTTCTGTATACTTAGAATTGGTTTCATCCCATTGCTTATGTTGTGTAATGCCCAGCCCAGAGAACATCTACATGTTCTCCTCAACGATGATGCTTATCCCATAGTTCTTATATCACTGCTAGGGTTGACCAATGGATATTTAGGAACCCTGTGTATGTCGTTTGGACCATTGTAAGTATCTTGACTTTGTCATTAACCCCTCAAAGTGTTTTTCTGGTATGTTTGTGTGTTGTTTTTTTTTCCTTCTTTACATGCATTGTTTTTCTAAAAAATTAATTTTAGAAAAGAAAAAAAAATTTAGTAATAGTAATTGAATTAAAATCACCAGCCTCAAAATTAAGCCTTCTATTTCTGTCAAGAAGTGGGTATTAAATTTGGACTTCTTCATTCTCCTCACTGAATGTTTGATATTACTGTTTTAAATAGAAAGCAGGCCAACAGTTAAAAAAAAAAAGATTGTTTACTTTCAATCAGCGATTTTGGTTAAGTAGTTAATAATTGTCATAATGTAAACAAAAAACAATTTTCTGTTGGTGTTAAAAAATCTAAATCAATAGCCAAGTAGTAGATCTACACATAAAACTCTTATTACAAAGTGGATGTCGTAGTGACTTTTAACTTCAGTCAGCATGGGAAGTGTTACCAAACATCTGGCAAAAAGGGGACATTTTTTTTTCTTGACAGAGTAGGGGCCTACAACCCAGAGAAAATCTTTCGCTTGGAGTTCCCCAAGATTTTGGGGAAATAATGAACAACTGTGAAAAGTCGCTTTATGGATTATATATAGCGTGGATAAAAAGCCACAGTTATTATATATATATATATATATATATATATATATATTAAAATCTATAGTTAATAATAATAAGGCTAGACATCGAGTCCAAAGATTAGTGAGGAATGCAGTATTACTCTAAAAAGTGACTTTGTATAGTACAAAATTTTTTGTACAAAAATAGATGCTTGTACTCAGTAATGAATTGCCTAACTACTAATAAATTAATGATAAACGTTAAAATACAAGAAAATAATAATTTTCCCCACAATGAAAAAGGTGTGTATGATCACAAAAAAAGCACTGTATATATATATATATATATATATATATATATATATATATATATATATATATATATATATATATATATATATATATATATATATATATATTAGTTTTACAGCCTTTGATTTACTGACGTTTCCACAATAAATTGTTAGCCCAGTTTTTTAAGTTTATTTTCACTTGCTCTTTTAATCCTCCTTTTTAAGGGTTTGTGTAGGTGTCTGATAATCTAAGATTGGGAACTATTATCTTCACTCACAAACATGCCTTTAAATATTCAACACATTTCTATTACAAGTTTTTTTTTTGTTGCACTTTTCTTTCAGGACAGCAGAAGATGAGCATCTTGAAGGAACTGGCATCATGCTAGCCTTGGCTATGACTGTAGGGTTAGCTGGTGGCTCTGGCCTGTCATTTTTACTAGTTAACCTTCTCTGATCCTTTCATATTTGTTATTGTGTTGTTTATCTTGATGACCTGTTGTTTATAGGCGAAGTAAATAATTTACGTTGGTAAACTTTTGTTTTACCACATCTTATTATACTTGTGCAATAAAAACTCTCTGCTACTCTGTATGAGTATTTATGTAATGTTTACATCAATTCTTGGGCATACTTTCTAGTGTACGCATCAAACTATCAGCAGATTTCTGGAATTAGGTCTTTTTGTTATTTCAGAAATGTTGATTTAATGTAGCTAATGTTGCCATATAATAAATAATGTGATAATATATTGTGGACACATGTCCAAAAGAAGTTTATTTAAAAATGTTATTTTCCAATGTAAAGTTGCATACTTATTTTATTTTTGTGATTTTAAATGCCAAGGTTAATAGCTACTCATTTGTTGTGGACAGGTTCTGTTTAGTTGTTTTAAGTACTGGTAAATTATCAGAGCATGGGATGGGTTGCCTGAATCAGCCAGGAAAATCAACGACTGGCAGAGATAAAGTCACTGATTAACATGCATGACTAGATAGACAGGAACACACCTAGGACATAATCGTCTTCTCTTTTGAAGTAACATCTTTAATCTATAAGAAAAGATAAATAAATAAGATTATTTTTAGCTGCTTGTTCAATCATCCCCAATAACAACACACACACATCTCCATACCAGGACAAAAAAGAAAAAATTAAATTCCTATACTGAGCAATAATTACTTTGACATCTATAATTAGAATTTAAACATTTAATAATATAAATTGTTTTAACAAACTGTATTGATTCTACAGAATTGTCTAGACATTAACAGGTTCCATGTAGAAATATCAATTCAGTCAATGTTTTAAAGAATTCTAGATAATTTATGTTTAGTATGAAGATAAACAATAGTATGGTAAATATAAAACACATTCTACTACAATTATTAATTGACCAATTTGTATTTATTGTACTGCATCAAATCAAATTTTCCTATAGGCCTATATGCTGGCTATATTTTCTGTACATGTTTTCTTTGTATTAGTCTATTAGCTCTAGTTAAAACAGGGTTGGACATTTATTGTCAAATGTGTATGTACATTGATTTCTTTTTTCATTCCTTATATATTCCTTTCATTCCTATATATATGTATATATACAGTGCTTTTTTTGTGGCTGTACGTACACAGAGGTACGGCGTACCAGCACCTTTTTCAATGTTGGTTAAAATGATTACTTTTCTTGTATTTTAATGCTTATTAATTTATTATATTATTAATTTGTTAAAATCTGCGTTTTTTTTTAATTGCGCACAATAATAATTAAAATATAAATGCAAAACTGCTTAATAAAGTAATAATAAAACAGTCTAAGTTGATTAATTATAAATTAAAATTGTTTTAGACATTTAGCATCTTTGCAGTTGTGATGTAGCTTGCATCGAGGTGCGAACTGGTTGTTAAAAGTTAGGCAATCCATCACTGAGTACCAGCACCATATATATATATATATATATATATATATATATATATATATATATATATATATATATATATATATATATACAGTGCTTTTTTTTGTAAAATAAATAAGTGCTGGTACTCAGTGATGGATTGCCTAACTTTTAACTACTAATAAATTAATAATATACGTTAAAATACAAGAAAAGTAATAATTTTTCCCCCACATTCAAAAAGGTGAAGGTACTTTGTACTGGTGCGTACCGTCACAAAGTATATATATATATATATACACATTGTAAAATGTAAGGAAATCTTGGTCAAATGATATTGATGTCTTGTAAGTAAAATTTAACTTAATTATGAACATGTGTACAAATTCTGATAAAGATTTAGAATGCTAAACATATTTGAGAAGTACAATGACATGTGTCATGGCTTAGATATTTTGTAAATTTTCATGTTGTACTGTCAAAATGTTGAAAACTTTCTGCTCTTCTAACAATGAACCATGGCATATACAAACGTCTTTCTGTTTTTATTTCATGTGCCACACATCCTGTACATTTGAAAATCTGTATGATTGGTTGTTGTTGTTTTTTTAAGACTACGTATTAAATAGTTTTAGACAAGACCTGCTTTGAAAAATTAATCCTTAACTTTTTTAAGTTTGCATGCTAGATACCGGTATAGCAATGTTTATCGATAAATAAAGCCCCAGTATATACTATTTTTAAAGCAGGCCTTGTTACTTTCAGAGTATCGTACTTATATTAGTTCAATAGTTATGTACAGTAGTTCATGAAATGAATGCATTTGAAAATATTTTTCTTTTTACATTATTGTTCTATCTGGAAAAAAAACATGAATTAAAGTTTTTATATAATTATGGTATATGTTGTTTCATTATTATTTGCATTCAATCTATTACTGATTTGAAGAAATAACTTTCACTTTATAATATAGCTGCACAAGAAAATATGAATTTTGCAAATGTATTGGCTTGGTCATGTGAAATACTGCACTCTTGTCTCTCTTTATGTGCTGGTACAAGAATGTGTGTCCTCGATAACAAGTCAAGTTGACAAAAACCATTGTTATAATGAAAAACCGTGTTTTTAATAAGACCTAGAGATGCACCTTACAAAGTGTAGCAGAATGGTATAAACCAGTTGGTTCCCTTTCTATGGGGCTCAATTTGAATCCTACCTCAGCTGAGTTGTTTGGTGAGCAACTTAAGGCAGCTCAGAAACCTCCCAGAGATTGCTCTAAAAGCATGAAACTACCTAATGCAAATGAAGGAACTGATTCAGTGTGCAACAATATCTACCTTGTTATTGAAACTTTTAGTTCTCTTTATAACTGATAGCATTAATTAGCTACAGTCTATTTCCTTTTTTCAAAAATATTTTTGCCTTGCGTCATTTCATTATTGTAAAGCTTTTGTCTAAAATGTGCATTGTTCAAATAAATTTCTTAAAAATGTATTGCATGGTACAGTTATTTCAATATGCCTTATTAACCAATAATCAACTCAGGTTTACTATAGCTGATGTAAGTAAAATACATAGTACATTGAATTAATCATAGCCACTACTTGGGTAAATAACAATAATCTTTATTGTCCATAAGGAAATTTGACTTACATTTTGTGCATTACACCAAACAAAATGTACCCGGTAACTTAAGAAAAAACAAAATGTACATTCACACCTGACTCACTCATAATTTACATGTGAAAAGTTTAAATCAGATTGTTTCTATTTAATGATTTGATTGCCAGGGGAACAAAAGTGTGTGTCTTTTATCTCTTTTGTGATGGTAAAATCTCATAAATCTGACCCAAAGGTTGATTTTTTTATTTCTTTTTATGGATGTTTGTCTCAAACAGCTGCCCAAATGGTATTTTTTGCCAATGACTTTACCAGCAGCATTTAGGAATCTATGGAGTTTATTAATAGTTAAACAAACAACAAAAACCAGTCCTCCACTAAAGGAGAGATCCATCCAATGTTGAATTTCTGCTGCAATGTAATATAATGAGGTAACTTAATAAATAGGAATTTTATTAAATTTTACTTCTAATAAATGTTATAGTCTTAGGGTATGAATTATAATGGCAAAATGTCTCTGTCAGAGATACACACCACCCTGCGAAATATATTAGGGATTGTTTCATTGAATGATTCTAATGAGCTTAAACAACAAATAAAAGGGAAAACAAAAACACACAAAAAAGTTGTAGCAATGAATTTATTTATTGTTCAGACATATTCTCACAACATTTATATGCAACTTGCAGACCTCTGGCATGTGGACTTTTAAGTTCTGTTTTAATCAAGCTGGAAAAAAAAAAATTATTAGCAATTAAAATCACATTAGAATGTTCAGCTATGGCTAAACAAAAGAGCAATTAAAGTCTGTAATTATCAAGTTGACACTATTTAGTAAATAAATTATAAATATTAAAGACAAATACAATTTGATAAATATGCACAAGTCATGACAGGGTTAGTAGCACTTTTAAATGAAATATTTTAGTTTTTTTTAATGACGAAATATACAGGTGTATATATATATGAGTGTTTCTCCAGTACTGGTGACAAATAGGTATTGGCTCACTAAAGTCTATAACTCAAAACCTTCTTATTAAAATGTCCAAATTTTCTTTTCATTTCACTTAGAAATGGTTTATCTATAAATTGTGATATTTTGAGCTTGAATGGTGCATTGTGTAATTTTAAAATTGTAGAAAATGTGTGAAATAGTGCACAAAATGGCATCTTTTGATGTAACATGGAATACCAGGCTTAGGTTGAAGTAATATTCTACTAAAAGATTATTCAGCAGACATTTTTGTTGAAATAGGTTAACAATATAATGTTATTGCATTATCTATATCTTTTTATTTTATAGTTACTTTGGTATTACTTAGATGTCGCTGTAAAAAAATGTGTCACAGGTGCATCACATGGTGTCCCACTTAACTTGAAATTTTAAACCTTTATCAATTGTAAACAAAGTAAAGGATTCTGCTTCCAATTGTGTCTCTGTTACTAAAAGCATCTATGATTAATTTACACAGTGTAATTTTTCTTTAAAACTGTAAAAATTTATATAATTTTAGTAAAATAGCTCTTGATGTCCCAGGTGATGCACCTCAAACGCTAACAAAAAGAACAATATTTTTTTAAACAAAGTTATTAATGAGATAGGAATTACTTAATGGTATCTCTTATACTGCTTAGTACACAATAAGCTCCATATTCTAGGGAAAAGGCTACATATTAATTAACAGGAGACATTAATAGACATGGTGTCCCATATTTTTTTATTGTAGCACCCGAAACGCCTCATGTTGAATGATACCAGAAAATCTCAGAGATCTAGATATAAGTTGTTTTCTCACCAAAGTTTTGAATTATAATGAGAATTAAGCTTATTATTCTCAAGTTTGATCTAAAATACATAGAATACTATTTTTTTAATCTAAGTTAATGTAAACCTTATTGTTTTATCTTTGTCTGTGGTGCTTCACGGGACTAAACATGTCTTGATCTAGATATAGGTCTTGAGTAGATTTAAATCTACTCTATATTTCAATTTATATGTAAATCTAGTTTTGGATCTTGTTCTTGGTGCATTGAAAGTCATAAAACTGCTTTATTCTATGATTAGGTCATATTTGAGGCAGTTATGTCTAATTGAACACACACACACACAAAGGTCTAGTACATTCATTTGTGGTTATAGAAAGCTATTTTGTGAATCATTGATAAAAGAATAATTGGTTATGTATTTACAGACTTTAAAAAAATTGTATTTCAGCTTGTATTAACAAAAAAAAAACTATATATTTCATATTGGTGTCCGTTGTAGCACCCGCAACATCTTGTGATATAATAGTTATGTTATAATAAATGCTTGAATTATTGTTGAGCTATTGCAGCAAATAACAGCCTAAATTCTATTTTCTTATAAAAAATCTTATTTAAAAAACTTTTACCAGTAGTGTTACAGGTGCTACGGTGTCCCATTTTTTAAATTGAGCGCAAACATTATGAAAGTGCTCAAAAACTTCAATTTCTCTATCTAGCTGCTTAATACAATAAAAACATTCAAATTATGCTAAGAAAGCAAACAAATTAACAGTTAGTTGTACTTTAATCATCAATGGTGTCCTGGTGATGCACCTGAAATGCAATAGTGGGTACCCCTTTTGCCAGCACTGCTGAGGAAATGTATGTATTCCAATTCATTTTCTATTGATAAATTAGAATGGGTGAAGAAATGAATACACTTAAAATGAAACCCAAAAACTTTCATTTAAATTTTTGACCTAATGTGACACTTTTAATACCAGTACTGGAGAAACACTCATATATATATATATATATATATATATATATATATATATATTAATGGCAATATCTTCAATTCTGTGCATGGTTGCTTTTCCAGTTTTTTTCTTTAAACAAACATTCTTAGAATGTCTACATAATATTTATTTTCTGTGGAGGAAATGTTTAGTATCATGCTGTGTATTTGAGGAGGTGAAGTTTTATTCTCTGTGCCACTGTGCTTAACCATTTCACCACTAAGAAGTTGTAAGAAACTATCTACCCCGTCCTGTATCAGCTATTTTAAAAAATTAATTTTTTGACTAAATTCACAGAAAAAAACTAATAAAACCTAACAAAAACCTTCTTTTTATAATAGAAAAAATAGACCTAGGGTTTAGCATCATGTTTGAAGTCATAAATAGGCCTACAGAACTCAAAAACATTAAAATATCACATCATATTTAGTTGACTTCCAATCTCCTGTTTCACTAGATCTAACATATACAATACTGGATCTAGCATCAATTTTTTATTTATTTTCACTACTATCGGTCTTAAATGGTTCTAAAACACTTACCCCAATCATTATATCCTTATTCTACAGCTTAAACATTAATATTCACATTAAAATCTTATTATATTAAAGCCTAAATAAGTTCCATTTTCTAGGCTAGTAAAAAAAAAAAAACATGTAATTTTCAAAAAATCATAAAAATCCATTCTAACATGCTGCAAAGACAAAATAAATACCTAAAAATAGCATCACTATTGCTCTTCCAGGTCAGAGTTAGTAAAGGTATAAATAGTTATTTAAAAACTAGCAGTGCGTGCGTAAACGAAACAACCCAAAAAAACGTGATTGCCGGCGACTCTAGTTGTCAAAGGGTTATATCCTCATAAACAGAGCCTGCAATTTGTAGGCTTATTTGTATATTTTAGAACTTTATTTGTAGACAGTGCTGAATAAATATACTTAATTTTAATACTGGTACTGGGTAACACTCAATAGATCCAAAAAAGTTATCACTGACTTATTTTAATATTCACAAGCTGCATTTTTAATTTAATATATAACTATCTTGTTTCCCAGGATTTGACGACCAAATTGACTTTTCACGTTGTTTGCTAATTATTTTCACTAAATCTAAATTATCTAAAGTAGATCTCTCTCAGACTACCCAGCTCTAATGGGTAACCAAAATTAGTTGGAGAAAAGTAAAGGCAGTTGGTTAGTGTGCTGGCCACATGACAACCTTGTTACCAGTGGGCCACAGAAACAGATGACCTTTACATTATCTGCCCTATAGATTGAAAGGTCTGAAAAGGGAACTTTACTCTTTATTCTTTAATACGGCCATAGTAAAACAAGATGATGTGAAGGTCTAGCTCAGTATGTGAAAAAAAAAATATGTGGCTCTGCAAGTGAATAAGGTTAAGGCTGATCATACATCTCACAGATCAATCTATAGATCTATAATTCTATATACAATATTTTCACAGCAATGAACATAGATCTAGTTAATCTAGCATAGGTTCCTCAAAATCTGTACACAATTTTAAACATTGGTTTGCAGTTTTTAAGTAGGTAGTTGCACCAAAATTTTTTTATTTAATCCTATACCAACAAATGTGTAATAGAATGAAACAGGATGAAAAATGCTTTCCAACAACACCAAATTTATTATGCTAGCATTATTGGTTCAAAAGTTATTGTGATTTTAAGTTTGTCCGAGGCGTCCTGACATCCAATGGACTTTATATAGAGAAATAAAAAAAAAAGTGAAGCACATTTTGTTTTATGTGAATATTTCAAAAACTGTTGTGAATACATATACAAAAGTATATATCTAATTGTACAGTTTTAAAGGAGGAATTTTAATTTATAAGTGGCAAATCAAAATGAAATTAAAATTTTAAAATATCATTTGTAAATTACGAAAAAATCTTTTTTTTTCTAATTTTCTTAAAATAGTCTATAAAAAGAAAAATGCTCCTGGTTGTCAAGTTTTCAACACAATAAGCTTCTAAACTGATCTAGATCTATCTAGTTATAAAACAATAGTGTAGATTAGAAAAAGAATCTTTAGATTTAACATTTAGATCTATTTAAGTATATTTATTGGAAAGAATATTTTAGATACCTAGATTTACAGATTTTAGCTTCGACATCGACTGACCAAAAGAACTCCCAAGAATACAGATCTTTATTATATTTTATGTTAATAAGCAATGATATAGGTATAAAGAAGTGATTCATTCAATTTTACATGTTTTAGTGTACACTTGTTATTTTTCTTATGTAAAAAACTGATATTAATGATAAAAGGTCATCCCGACCTCATTGAAATTCTAGTACCTGAAAAAGTGTGCTAAGTTTTAAAATATCATTGACTTGTTTAATCATAATAAATTTGGTATCATTGGAAAGCTGAATGAATTTTCTAAGTGTTTGGTTTAAAACTAAAGATGTAGGGAGACCTATATTTTTTTCCTTGTTATTCGAAAATTTCAAATTTTTCAGATTAAAATATTTTGGACATAGTAAGAGAAAAAAAAATATTTTTTTCCCACTAGCCGTTAGAGAAACCTCTTATCTTTAGAATAAACTCAAGAAAATGTCATAAAACACTCAGTTATAAAGCAATGTCTTTTCTTAGGACATGCTTAATTTCAGTTTTGTAAAACCTGAACAGGAAATTGTTTTGATGTCAAATGTGTTTTTAGATCCAATATGGCCGCCTGTGAGAGTACCTAAGTTTAAGCCAATCTTACTGTTAAATCTTGTTTTCTTTTAGATTACAATCGTATTCTGGTTAGTATTTGTCATTCAGCATCATCTTCAACTTTTTATGCAACTTAGGCCAGAGTGGAAACAAACATTTTGTTGTCTAGCAGAGGCGGCAGAGCTGTTAAATGCTTTCTCAAGTGAAAGATAATTTAAACTAACAAATGGTCAATTCAATTAAAGCAGACGGCCAATCATGTTCCTAATTTTTAAACTTGGGTGGAAATGTGAGCTGAATCCCAGAAATTTGGAGGAGGGGATTTTTTATACTTCATTAGTCTCATTAGAGAAAAAAATAAGTCAAAGTGTCTTTCAACAAATACTGCTATCTTACAGTTATAATCCAGCAATACAAACCTTTTTAAAACCAATATCATCTGAATATTGTCTGAAGCATCTTCTGCATATATTTAGGCCATACTTGCGGATAAGTCCATGTGTGTTGCTGCAAACACGGCTAAAAAAAAGATTTGAAAAAATAATTAGTATATATATATCTAGATCTACTAATTACATATTTGTTACGCAAATTACTTGGAACACAGAACAGTTGAGGCACAGTCACAGACATTTATTAATTTTATCAGGCGAATCACGCAATGGTCTCTACGATTATCGATAATAGGTTAGTACATAATAAACATTGATTATAATAACATTGAGTGCCAAAGTAAATTATTAATAAACAATAAATAGTATCATTACAGAGAGAATAATAGTTTACACAAAAAAAAACTAACCATGAACGTGATCCAGGGCCAAATCGACGAGGATGAGAATACCACGTTGTTGTGAAACCCATTTTCTGCTCGCTGGCATGAGAGGAAGGGACCAAAAGGCAGATTTTGGCTAATTTTTTCTGCTTTTGAATTTCCGTTTGCCATTTTGGATCTTTTATTTTACACCGTTTTTATTATTATTTACTTCATAAAGAAATTTTGAAAAATTAATACATATTATTACGAAAGATTTCCTATACATACACTAGCTGATACTCTCGCTTCGCTATATCGAAATAGAAGGTATAAGTCGAACATTTCATCGGGTCATTTTTATCATCCCTCTATGAAACGGCATTCATTAAAACTCCCGCCCACACACTCAATTTTGGCAAATGAATTATTGTACTAGCCATTGAGTCTTGACTCATATGAAATAGTCCAATAGACACCCCTTTACACAATTTAAATTTAGTCCTCAACCCATTATATGCACACTAGCCCACTACTGATGAGATCTAGAAGACTATATGAGGTAGCTTTAATGAGCATTTAATAGATAAATTTGTATTTAAACATACTGTAAATATTTATTCAAAATAAAACCTAAAATTGTTTTACATTTATTTCTGTAAGTTTCTTTTCATTACATTCAAATACAGCCCTATCCCGAACCCCACCGTGAGAGCTTATATATAAGTGCCCCTCGAGGTCTCCAGCTAGCTAAGTGGGGCGTCGACGAAATTATTCTCGTTGAGGGGGACGCCACGGCAAAAGTTTGAGAATCACTGCATTAGGGCTTCTGCTTCTGGTTTTCATGATGAAATCTAACCACATAGGTGGTCCAATTTTCACTTCAGCAGATCATGTTCGTTAATTTTTTTTTCTATGTTTAGTAAATATAACAAGAAATACGTTTTTAAACATTTACCATGGCCCACCCTCCTCAAGCCAACATAATAACCCCTCTGCTGGTGAGGTGCTTATGACTATAGAAGATGGTATAGTTACGTATATTGTTTGTTTCAAATTTACTTTAAATCGGCGACATATAGAGAGGGGACTAATTCAGCTTATACCACCTCTTAACTTTTTACCAGACAGGCAACGTGAGTTGGTACAAGCTTTGAAAAAAAAAGCAAAAAAAAAAAATTGCGAAAAAAAAGTATAGTCGACATCTAAATATGATGCAGAGCAAAGTAGTATGTCTCTTGTCACCAAATATATTTTTAAAAAAAATTAAATGTCAATTTCAAATCCCGGATTTCTATATCTGAATGATAACAACGAGTTCAGTGTCACACAAACACACACAGAATAAAACAAAACACTTCCCTTTGTCCAGATCAAACCCCTGCTTCTTAATTGTTATACATAGAGCATAATGTAAGTGGCAGTTTGGTTCAATCAAACTAAAATATTTCTAATTTGATCGACTTATATTATGTCGGTAGGTATATATGACCTATGAATTGCGTACGAGCATCATTTCTCAGTGTACGCACTAATTACAAGGCCTACACATAGTCTGCTCAACTTACGGTCAAATTTAGTTCCACTCTACGACCACAATCGCTTGCCACTGTGCATTTTATAAGCTATCCCGACAAGATATACCTCTAATCTTTCGACTCAGGACCGGACACAACAGAATGAGACAACATATGTAGGCCTACCGTAAGCTCAAAATTGGAACCAATTAAAATCTGCCCATGTGGAGTGTCGCAAGAGAATGCTGACCATGTCCTTCAAAACTGTCCTCTTTACCACGAGGCCGTACAAGACACTGGCCCTAAAACACCCTAATACAAAGAAAACTATATTGGAAAGCTCCCTGATTTTGAAACCACTGCGCAGTTCATCTCATATATTGGTCTAATCTGAACGCTCCAACATAAAAACGAGAACGAGGAAGAAGACGAAGCTCGCCACTGTTACTTCGCATCTGACAATGCACACGTTGGGCTGTGAATGAGTACCAGCATCATTTCACAGTAGTGTACAGGGGCGTAACTAGGGATTTGGGGGCCCGGGGGGATTGACCTCTTTGGGGGCCCCTTGCATTTTGACATTCGACATATGACATGAGATAATGTACGCAAAAATATATAAGCCCAAAATCAAATTGGTTCAGTATATCAGTAAACTTAACAAAAATTAATCATTAAGACTCTTTAATGAATAATACCGTTGTTTATTAGTTAAATAATGCACAAGTGACAAATCTCAATTGATATCGCTTCACGTCGTGCATTCTGTGCAGCAAAGAAATCTATAACATCATCTTCATCGATACTTTTGTGACTTCACAGACATTAAAGCCACGATAAGCCTTTCTTGCGTCATTGTGCTCCTGAGAGTTTTTGATGAACTTGAGCTTTGAGAATGATCTCTCACGTGACGTAATGGAAGTGGCCTGAGTTAGCGGTATTCGGAGGAGGTTGCCAGGCTTGAGCACACGTAATTACCATATGAAGCCTGTTTCCTCAATATGTGTATTCGTGATTGTATTACTGGTTTTATGATGAAAAGTGCTCGTGCATCAATGACATAAAAAAAAAGCGATTTGCCATTTATTTCATCATACAAACAGGAAAAGTAGCACAGTTTGTCATAAGCGTATCTTCATCTAACAGGTGTCTTGGTTCAAGAAGAAACCCAAAGGTATCCATTTTCTTTCCAGCCTTTGGAATCTGCCCTTCATCTCCATATGAAATCTGTCCAGCACTTCTGTCGCAACACGTTTGAATTGCAGTTCTATTGAAAGTCCTACATTAGAACTCAACTTCCCATTAAGTCCCTTCTTTCTTCTGGTTGTTTTGATTACAGGGAATCCATAGTATTCACTACCTTCTTTTACTTTTTCGATGGATTGGGTTTTTGTCAGTTTCTCATCATTTTGCAGAAAGCATGAAAGGGTACTAATTTCTTCAGCAGCTTCCCGTATGTGCAGTCCAGACTTTTGTAGTTTCTTCTGAACTATATTAATTGGGCGCAGGAGCTTTGACCAGAATTCCAGATAGGCAAAAAAATTTCCACTGCATGAAGAAGATTCTGTTCTAATATTATATGATATTACATCATTGTTGGTTGTTTATGTTTTGTGCGAAAGCAAAAGTATTCAAAGCATACAAAAGTGGGAAAGATCCATATCTCGTTTTGCTCGAGTATAGAAATATTTCGATAAGCGGACTGCCGTATTCACCATCACAACTGCTGACGAGTAGAAGACTCAGGGAATCATTCCAACTGATCCCAAACTATTGAAACCATCGGTAGCTGAAAATGCAAAGACATTACTCAACGAACGACAGATGAAAAGCAAAGTGAAATACGATGCAAAAGCAAGACTACCTAAAGATTATTCTGTCGGAGAGTTCGTCTAGGACAAACATGGCAGAAAGCAGTTGTAATAAAAAAAACATTCAGCACCCAGATCTTACATCATAAAGAGAAACGATGGAAAAACATACAGAAGAAATCAACGCTTTTTGATTAAAGAATAGTAAAGAATGAATAAAATGCATAGACGAATTTATTTTCTAATACAAACTCTTAAATTTCACTTATTATTCGCTTCCCTACCCAAACTTGGCCCCGCGAAATCCGTGTTACGACACAAGACTCTTCACAAATAATAAGACACTCTCAGGTTTTAATCTAAAAATACTTGAATATTATCACAAATTACGTAAACATATTTTCCAACTCATCTCTTCATATCCATGAGGAAAGATGAATAGAGGGGTAATAACTCGAGTGTGAAGTTTAATTCTAAAATTATACACGCCAAACCCGAATAATGGACTATTCTAGCATTATTAAGAATAACTTTTGGATCTGTTATACTCGATTCTGTAAATTTTGCTTCAAGGTTAATTAGTGTAGCCATAAAATACTCGCCATTTAGATCTATTATTTGTAAAGGTAACAAGATACCTGGAATTTGCTGTATATTATGCAGTTTTATTCGTGGCAACAAAGCTTAAAATGTGTAAAACTACTTTTAAAAAAAACTTTGATCACTGTGGGAAGAAATATTTTTAAAATGTCAACAAAGTCAACGTACTGATAGACCTAGATCTAGGTTTAGTCTTTGTTATAAATTTAATCCACAAATGTTGAAAAAAAAAAAAGACACCCGTTGACACTATTTGTCAATGAAATATATTAATTTATGTATTTATAAATAAATTTCGGACACCCATTTAAGGGCCCCCCTAGAAGGGTGCCCGGGGGGATCTTAAAATCCTCCTCCCCCATCCCCCCCCCTTATAGTTACGCCACTGGTAGTGTAGATCTACTACTTAAGCCTTAGGCATGACTAGATTGACAAAGCGTAGGACGTATACATTCTTTTTTGAAGTAACGTAGCGTCTGTAACATAGGCGATAAGATTTCACGGTAGTGTAGATCTACTACTTAAGCCAACTAGGCACGACTAGATTGACACATGAAATGCGTAGGACGTAATTATCTACTTTTTTTGAAGTAACGCCTGTAATATATAAGATAAGATATACAAATAATAGGCCTATATATAGTCTATTCAATGTAGGCCTAAGACCAAATCAAATTACGACCAATCTGTCGGAACCAATTAATCGTAGTCTCAACTTTCAAGTCGAGCACTAGCTGTACTAGAAAGTCAGGAAAAAACATTCGATGAAACGGCATACATGTGTGGCTGAGTACATTCGTGTGCGCTATGAACTGTCGTTCTACTTTGTCATAGAAAGTAGAAAACACCAAACTGTGGGAGATGAGTGGACAGAAACATATAGAAGTGCAGATCTTAGAGAGCAGGTGGAGATGAATTGGTCACACCCTTAGAAAAGATACCAGCAACAGAGCTAGGCAGGCCTTAGAGTGGAACCCCCCAGGGCACAAGACGCAGAGGAAGACCAAAAAAAAAACATGGCGACGCAGTGTACTTGAAGAAGCAGAGAAGACCGGGAAGAGCTGGGACACCATAAAAAAAAAGCTAGCAAGAGACCGTGGAGAGTGGCGTGTTTTTGTCGAGGCCCTATTTCCATGAGGAACTCAAAGGAGTGATGATGATGATGATGGACTGTCGTTCGGTGATCTCGAAGGTCCCGGGTTCGAACACTGTCCGCTGACTCTCCCCCCCCCCCCACCCATCATCGGCATCGTCCTGCGGGAAATTCGGGCTAGGATGTAATTATCTTCAACATCTGAAGTATACCTGAATCAGATGTCCTTAAGGTCCGAGAACTTCCGGTTCCCTTTTATGGACCTCTTATCCAAGGAAAGACTTTTACCCATGGCCATGATGAGACATTGGCTCTTTACCAATCTCTCTGTCCGAAGTGATCATGTATTCACACCCGGTGTGTCGCTGGACATGGTCCCCTTTAGCCTCTCCGACTCCCTTGGCGGACGTTTCCACGGAGGCGCCACGCTGAGGCGACGGTAGCTGGAATTCCTCTGTCCGAAGTATACCACTTCCCGTCGCCCCAGCGTGGCGCCTCCGTGGAAACGTCCTCCCGGGAAATTGGAAAGGCTAAGAACGAGAGCTAACAGGGCCTCCAGTGAACTACCACAGTTATGCTCTTGCGAGTGTACTTGCACGTGGTGGGGATGTGAGTAGGCCTAACGCTTACTAACCAGTCCGCATCCATTGCACCGTTCCCCAGAAGGGGTCATACGGGCGGTGATGGCCCTTCCATGGAACGCAATGGTACATTATAGGAATATGGAGTGTCCCCTCGTGGGCTCGGCCTCTGGCCTCGCATGGGTCGGGTGAACCCATAGCGTTGGCTTAATTAAGGTACTGTGAACCATGAACAAACGGATATATATGTGATTAAATGATCACCTAGTTGATGAGGGCCTCCAGACAGAAGGGTCGGTAAAGAGCCGATTCCTCATCCTGGCTACGGGATACAATCCTTTCCCGGGTCTAAGGTTCATAGAAGGGATTTATCTCGAACCTTTTTGGACGTCTCGACGAAGGAACACCCGAAACATTTTTACAGTAAAGGCGTGAAACACTGCAGACTCACTGACCTATAATCTACATCTATTTGCTGCAGATTTAATGGAAGTTATTTACTTCGAGGCTGTGCTGTCGTCAAAGCAAGATGGCAGCTATGTTGTCATCATTACTACTATTCTTCCTGACAATATCAGTCTCGTGGCAACCAGCCTTTTGTAAACCATCTCAAGGTGTTTGGGACTTCACTATAGATAAAGTAAGGGGGCCCGCTTATCCGCTTAAAATGTTTTAATAATCGTTGACTTTAAAACAGGATCTAATCTAGAATTAGAATCTAAACTAAGACTAACTTAGTCGACTTAGAGTTAAACTTGACGACGACTCTGTCACAGTCACAGTCTGAGTCTGTGTCACTAAGTTGTCTAAGTCAGTCTAACTTAGTCTAAGTGACCCTAAGTCTAAGTCAGTGAGTAAGATGAGTAAGAGTAAGTCTTAAGACTTAACTTGTCTTAAGATTAAAATAAAAATTAAAGTTTAATAAAGTAACTTAGAGTATAGTAAAAAGTATTAGTATACACTCAATAATACAGTTAGTAAAGTTAGTTATACTGAGTATACTATAATCAATCAGTATAAAGTTTATAATAAACTATAATTAGTATAATAAAGTAAGATTTAAATTCTTGACTAGGCTCACTAGGACGACTCTTTACTGAGACTGAGTTGAGTCTGCTCCTATTCATAATCCAATTTATAATAATATACACTTTCATAACACACTTCCTAAACACTAAACACATTTCATACATCCACTGTAACAAGATGCCATTATGATTATTAAATCTTAATACAATGAATAAAATGAGACACAGAGGAATAAACACAGTGAATTACTGGCTGGACTTCAACTGGCTTCTAGCTCTAACTGAACTCAATTCTCAAATAAGACCTTTCTGTTTTATACTCCAATTCTGTTATGTTTAGAAGAATCTCTGAAAATTCGAAATAGAATTAAAATATTTTCAATTCTTATATTCTTTTACCGTCTTGGAATTTCTGAAACTTTATTCCACACTACATTGATTTGATCTCATTCTCTTTAACTAGCCTTCTATTATTAATCATGACCTAACTAACTTGATTCTTTATCATTCTTCAATATGGTATCCTTCTATCATTAATCTTGACCTAGCTAACTTGACTCTTTACCATTCTTCAATATGGTAGCCTTCTATTATTAATCTTGACCTAACTAACTTGATTCTTTACCATTCTTCAATATGGTAGCCTTCTATTATTAATCATGACCTAACTAATTTGATTCTTTACCATTCTTCAATATGACCTGAAATCTCTAGAAATTGGTCACATGATATATGTGCGTGCTGTTGTTTCCTGCTGTTGGTTATTTATGAATGAACATTCTAAAATTTGACACTTTGAATACTTTGAAATGTAACAATAATAATAGCCAGCCAAAAGAGACAATCATGTTGAAAACACATTCTCTTAAACTTTCTCCAAAACATTTTTTGTATGGTGGTAAGTAGGTCAAGGTTGTTGGTAAGGCTATTTCATAGCTTCTGATATTCGAGCTAAAAATATTGAAACCTGCTTTGCTTACCAAGCATGGGTGGACCCTCTAAGTTTGTGTTTACACAAACTCTCTTTGTAATCTTTTTTTTTTAAAAAAAGCTTATATCAACTCACTTTGCCTGTCTCTATGGTACAAATTCTGAGCATGTTATTTCTCCCACACCCATTCTCTGATTGAATTGAAACTTTACACTTTTATTTATTGCACCTAACAAAGCATAAACCAATAAAAAAAAAATTAACCAATTAGTCAATTAATTTTGGTAATTAATTATTTTGTTTGATATTAAAAAGGGAAATAAATTGTACATTATTTAGATATATAGTTGCAAATGTGAATTTCTTCCCACTAGATAAGCTTTATTTTTCATACAAGTATTTTTATATTTTGCTTGTTTTACACACACATACCAGTGTACCGGCACCTTTTGGAATGTGGAGAAAAAAATATTGCTTTTCTTGTATTATTTATTATTAATTTATTAGTAGTTAAAAGTTGGTACCAAGTTAGTACTGAGTAGCGGCACCTAATCACATATATATACCTATTTTATGCTATATTACATGAAAATTATGCCAGCTTCTTGAGTTTTTCAGTTTTTAGATTCAGATCTATCTTATGTTTAAAAATAACATAAGTATATAGATATTATCATATGTGTCTGATAATCTGATATCTTTCCACCATCCATGAGAAGAACTCAGTAAAAGATATTTCATCCATTGAAGGGCTACTAGAATTTACAGACGAAAAAGCATGCAGTGGAATGGGGGGGGGGGGGGGGGGCGGGTGTATTATAATGCTAAATTTTAATTGGATGCTGTTTAAAAAATGGATTGCAGTCAAAATTAACATCATATTGATAAAATTTAAAGCATTTAAGGCTTTTTAAAAATATAAACTTTCAAGCAAAAAGATTGCTATTCCACCTTATTCAATGTAATGCATTTTTTGTTGAATTAATCATTTCAGGAAAATACAATATTGTACCTTACCAAAAGTGCTTTTACAGATACACAGCTATCAGTTTCTAGTAAGTACCAATGTTTTTATTTTTATAAGCTGGCATTACATCAGGAAAAAAAAGCAAACACCAAAAGGTTAAGCTTAACTGAATATTCATAATGTAAATTTGGATTCCAAACATTGTAGCTTTCAGCTAGCTTGAATTGGGTGTGTACAAATTTATTTTTGTCAAGGGCTGCACCACTAGTAAAAGTTTGAGAAACACTGCTGTAGTTGAACTCTAAAAGTTTTTACCCCTCTCTGACATAGTCCTGGAGTTACACTGTATACTGTTAAGAACCTCCCTCTCTGACTTTTAATGATTTAACTGTATGGAATTTAGCTCTGGTGATATGAAGGGAGAGTACTCCATGAAGGATTACGGGCATGACATGGCCTAAATTGTGCCGATGTGCCAAAAACTCAAAACTCATGTACTCAACTCTGACTCAGTCCATGAGTTACACTGTATAATTTTAAGAACATCTCTCTCTTTCTCTCTCACATGATTTACTGCAAATTGTAACTTAAATGGTATGGCTTGATGACAAAGTTTTCTGGCACTTTCTTCTTTGTTTCATGGCTGCAAAAGTAATGTTATTCTGTGGCAAGTTTCAGTTAATCTGATGTCAGGTTCTCAGAGTCACAAGAGTTGGGTGGGCACTTCAGATGTTTGTTCTGAGTCACATGAAATCCAATATAATAGAAAAGTTCAATTTTGTATTTTATAACAAAAAGTAAATATATTCAAACTACAATTTTGTTTCTAGTAATAAACTAATTTATTGTTTCTCAAATATAACTACTAGTTTTTTTGTAAACAGTAACTTGTGAAAATGATCAAGAGGTGGATTTACAGATTCTTTGGTTCTTTGGGAGACAACGTTGTGCGAATGTAGTTTGGAATCAGGTAAGCTTAGAGTATTTCTGATATAGTTTTGGAGGTTGAAAAAATTCCTTAAAATTATGTTTTATAGTACAATTTTGTGCAGTGCAATTAAAAGGGAAAAAAAATGAATTGATACTAACGAAAAAATGTGGAGCACTTTCATGCTTATTCTGTATTCAATATATATTCTACTTTATAAATATAACAACCAATCGTTTCTAAAAGCACTTTAGTTGTTTAAAATCTCTGGAACTGCAATTAAAAGCCATCTTAAAAACATAAATAAAAACAATACCTACATATTAGGTATTCTAGTATTTTACATGTGATGCTGGTTAGTGATACTGGTCTGTAATTTCCCCGATCAGATTTATCACCTTTTTTTAATTAGAGGAGTAACATGAGCTTCTTCCCAGTCCCTCACTCCCCTACCCTGATAAGTGATGTGCCTGAAACGGTATTTTGAACACTGGTGCTTAGTTCTTTGAGCAATGTTTTTAATTATATATTTTTAAGAGGTTATTTCCTAGGTCTGATCAAACCTATTTTAATTGTATAGATATATTTTAATTATACATTTTTTAAACTCAACATGTATAACATTTTTTTTTACAGAATGAAACAGAAGTTCTAACTAAAAAATTCAGTGGCGTACTCTCTAACGTTGCCATTAGTTCTTGGTTCTCACACTATGCTTACAAGTTGGAATCATTTCATTGCACCAAAAATAAACACATAACATTACATGTAAGTAGTTCCATGATGAATTCTTTTCAAATTGGCATTGGCAAATTTTTATTATTTTTATTACATGACTGCGTTCTAGTTAGGAAGTAGTCTGATTGTTAATATGTTTGTTTAATGTTAACAATTTGCTGTAATGCCAAATTCAATTTTTTATTTATAAGCATTTAATTTTTTAAACTAAAAAAAAACTTACAAAAAATTAATGTTTGGTTTTTTAACTTTCAGCCTGCCAATGTCACTGTGGAAGAAGTAAGTCAAAAAGTTTTTTAACATAGCAAGTCAAAACTAGTCTTCAAATTCAGACTGTACAATAAACTGCTGGGTATTTGGGGAAGAACATGCTAGGTTTTACTTTATGCAAAGTGTTACTATGTATACAATTTTAAATTTCTTAATATGCTTAACCATAATCAAACACAAATAATTATGTTAATGAATACTTATTTATTTTTCCTTGTTTATTTTTTGGCATTTTATTAGCCTTATTAAATAGTTAACTCTTTCAAAGCAAATTATTTTGACAAAATGGAGTTTTCTAGGCTATGTACTAAGAAATTGTAATATTTACATTTTTTGATCTTACAAAATAAATTATAAAAAAGGAACCACTAAACACAGTTGTTGTTTTTTTAAACATGTTGTTCCTGCATCCTATTTACAACCAAAACAAAGAACAATCTCTCTCATATCCGGAAAATAAAAAAAAAAAAAAGAGACATCCAGGTTTCTGCTGAAAAAAAAAAATTAGCCTTAAAATAATGGTGAAATAAATATTATATACCAAGTAACTCCCTGAGAGTAAAGCGCACTGAAATATTTATTCATCTTTTTGGTACTGGTAATGGAATATCTAATATTATTAACATAAACTAAAATGTTTTCAATGCTATGCATATAACACTAGTGTCAAGTTGTACATTGTGGCAAATGAGATTCATTTAACTGGTTATCCTATTTCTTTCTGTTTATATGTTTGAAATTCGTCTTCACTACATTTGTATTGTGTTTGTTCATTTATTGAATTATTAAAGCTTTTTTTTTTTATATTTTAGTGCTTTAATCTGTCTGTAACATATATACTTAATGTTTTGTTATTGTCCATTTGAGGATTCTACAACCAAACAGAATACAAAAGAGCCAGGAAAGGAAACCAAAGGAGCATCCACATTGTCCCAAGAAGAGGGGACTAAGAAAACAGACTCAGGGGGGGAAAAAAATGAAAATGCCAATAGAAGAAAACGAGACACTCAAGTTTCTGAGACAGATAAACCAAAAGTTGAAACCCCCAAAAATGATCCAGCTGTAATACCAGCAGGTGATAAAGTAAGTCCAAGGAAATTTTTTTTTATTTTCATATTTTTATGCATGATAATTATGTTAGTTTGCCAAGTGCATCATAACAGTGTAATCATAATGTACAGTGACATCCATGGTTCTGTTGAAATTAAAGAATTTAAAATTACAGCATTTACTATTGACATAATCTGTGTATCATGGTGATAAATGTCTCCTGAAACATGCTTCTGGCTTCTTTTTTTTTTTTTAGCAGCAGTGCTCAAGAATTCAATAAACCAATCTGTAAATTAAAAAAAAAACATATTTGGTATGAACTTCTGTCTAGCACTTTAAGCCTGACTAAATATTATCAAAAAGAGTCTATACAATAACAATATAGAGACATTAGTGTCTAATACAAAAAAAACAACAACAGCTCAAACTGTAGATCTGGTTGTTCAGCGAATTATTTATTTCTTGTTATAATCAAATTGTTACATTTGTTTGCCATGTAATTAAAAATATATCTTGTCTTTTTAAAAATTTTCTTTATGTTTAGATTGATCATGATGCAAGACAGTTAATTAAAGCTTGGACGGATGGCTATTATATGTTTTTTATCAAATTCTTACCAGCAAATTCTACATCTTTACCAGATGATTTGAATATTAAAGGTTAGCTTTAGATATTATTTTTATATTGGAAATAATATTATCATGTTTTACAAAACAAATGCAGTTTTTGTTGGTTTACATGTTTTGGAAGTTGCTTCAGAATGGAAGATTATTACATCCTAGCTTAAACCATCTGCAAGACAGTGAAAGCAGCAGGCAGGGTTTGAATCGGTCCATTGAACTCATAGAATTATTTGGTTTGAATATCAAATTAAATTTGAATTGAAAACAGGTCAATAGGGATAGTATGACCTTTTTTTAAAAAAATTGTATTTATCAAGCAGTTGAAAGTAATATTAAAAGTCTTCAGAGAAAGCAACATATAGGAACTTATAACATCATTTCTGAGATATTGAGATACTCTTTATCACATCCGCTAAATTTCTTTCAAGACATATTAAAATCTGCAGCTACTAATAATTGTAATCATATAATAACAGCTATTTTGATTTGTTTCAAGACGTTAGCAATTAATGTACTATTAAATAGTGGAACTTATGAACTATTAACATTAACAAAAATATTATTGTATGTTTTATTTGTAAAATACTAGTAGGAGGTTTGCAACATAAACTTTTATTTAATTATTTTTTCTTCAGTTAACATCAGATTTAGCTATGGGGACAGCTATCTTGCTGCAGTCGACTGGCCACTATTATTTGTGAGTAGATTTTTTAAAACTAGTTTTTAATGCATGACATAGATTTTTTTTTTCTATTTTCTGGCAGTAGTGAATTCACTCTTTGCTTTCATGTTTTATTGTCAGTTTTATGGAATCATGGGATTGGTTTACATTGGCTTTGGGCTCATGTGGCTTATTATGCTGGCTTGTAATTGGCGTGATTTACTCAGAGTTCAGTTCTGGATTGGCGGAGTCATTCTCCTTGGTAAGCAGTTTGCTGTTTGGATTTTATGTTTAACATACACACCTTTTTACAACAGGCGATTAACATACAGGAACTTATATTCATGAAATGGAAAGTTGTGTCCATCTTTATAGAAAGCAATACAACACATAAAATGCACATGACAGTGTAATTCATTTGTGTACATGTTTTAGGTGAAGATTAAAAGTGTTGCTTGGACACAGCAAAATAATTTTTCTACTTTTGCAGAATTGAAAGAAAACAAAAAGATGATTAATAATCTTACTAGTCTCTAATTCCAGAGATGAGAATTTGTTTTGAATTGAAAGACTAAGACTACAAAGCAACCTTACTAGTCTCTAAATTCAAGAGACAAAGGCATTTGTCTTTGTAAGAATGCTATAAATAAAATAAATAAATAAAGGCTTTTATATAGCGCTACTTTCATGCTTATAGCATGCTCAGAGCGGTAGGGTCCTATCTCATTTGTGGGCCAGTTGGGGGAGGGGGTAACTAGGAGAAGGTTTTTCCGTGCTGCCTTTTAGGCGCTCAGTAAACACAACTCTTCCCAAGTCGGGTGTCGAACCTCGAGCCTCCTTCATAGGTAGCCAAGCCAAGTTCAAGCGCACTTAGCCTCTTGAGCACGCTTCCCAGTTTTTGGGGGCCTGCATGTATTTGCTTATAATGGCATCTCAATCAGTTAACCTTCAATGAATCTTTCTCCCTTTTTTTCTAATGTAGTCATCTTTGCAGGTATGCTTGAGAAGGCTGTATTTTTTGCGGAATATGAGAATATCAACAAGACTGGCCAATCTGTGAAAGGGGCCATAATTTTTGCTGAGCTTGTGTCCTGCTTGAAGAGAACACTAGCCAGGATGCTGGTCATCATTGTCAGCCTTGGTTATGGTATTGTAAAGTAAGTCTCATTAGCACATTTCCTTTGACTTCGGTTAGCATTTAACCTTTAAATGTTTGATCAGGATATTAAACACTAAATGCAGTTTATATTCTACTACTTTTGGTTCTACAAAATATTTTCGGGGCTTATTCATAAAACATATAGATTTATAACATGAAACATAGAAAAGAAGCATGAAAAAAATTCTTCAATAGTATATAAATATAAAAAGTTCCAATTGGATATGAATGTGTAATTGACTCGGCCAATGCTAGCTAGAAGGCAGGCTGAAACTATTGAACTTCTACATCACCATCCGAATCAAAAACCCCATTAGTAACGAACCATGCTGAGATTACTCCCTTAGAGCACGGAAGAGGAAGTGGGCAGTGAGTTGTAAGGTCGCCTTGTCCCCGTACAAGGACAGACCTTTTGCCGCACATGGACCAATACTCTCTCTCTCAATTCCTTGTCCCGATCGTCCCACCATCCAGATTCCTAAGAAGTATCTGTTCTGTAATAGTAATGCAGGAATAAACAAGAGAATTTTATGTCAGATAACCAAAGTTACATTTTTAGTGCCCCCCTCCGAAAGGGGAATAGCAACTATTTTTTTTTTTTTTTTCTCTGTATGTATGTCCCTCTGTCCGTCCTGCTTAGATCTCCAAAACTAGATTTTGCAAAGAGAAAAGAGAAGGAGTGCATTTAGTATGTATATAAATCAAAAATATTTTTAAACAACATTCAATAAGCAGTGTTTATTTTTATACAAGTGGAGCATTCAAGTGGTATCATGTCGTCAGTTGGCCTTACAATACAATAATATTGGCAACATTTTTAACATAGCA
Source organism: Biomphalaria glabrata (assembly GCF_947242115.1). Taxonomy (NCBI): domain Eukaryota; kingdom Metazoa; phylum Mollusca; class Gastropoda; family Planorbidae; genus Biomphalaria; species Biomphalaria glabrata. The sequence continues at coordinate 10,783,558 of NC_074713.1, forward strand.
TGTCTCTTTTTGATAGGGTTGTGGTTATTGATAGTTTGCAGCTCATAGCTTCTGATATTCATGCTTAAAATATTGAAGCCTATCTTTTACCTCCCTGAGTGGATCACTTCAGGAGCCGCTTCTGAGTTTGTGGTTCCACACAAATATTATCTTTATAACCTTTTTTTTCCACAAAAGCCTGAAGAACAAAGAGAATGAAAATAATTGCATTTATTTTTTTCTTGAAAGATACATTTTAACTAGCTTTGTATAACAGCATCTCTGTTTTACTTGTTTGACCATTTTGATAATAACTTTAAAAGAAATACTTTTTATGATAAGTGGTAAGTTTAGAAAAGTTTTATTAATTTTTTTCCCCTTTACAGACCAAGACTTGGGCAAACATTCCATAAAATTCTTGCAGTTGGACTGATATTCTTTATATTGGCTTCTATTGAAGGCTGCATGAGAGTTTTAACTGTAAGTTGTTTATTTTTTATTCAAGTGAACATTTACAAATCATTTATGACAGTTTTTCAGCTTATTTTAAATTAATTTATGGAATGATAGTCATTCATAAAAAAAAACTACACAATAATTGTTTTTAGATTTTGCTTTATTTATTTATAGTATGTTATTATCTCCAATTTTGTTTTTTTTCTTGGCCAGGAGAAAACAGACCAATCCAAACAGCAACTTCTACCTGGTGTTCCCCTGGCAGTTACTGATGCTCTTATTTTCTTTTGGATATCCTTGATTTCTTTAGCAACACTTTATTTGTTTTTTGTTTTTTTTTCAAGTTTTTTTTTATTATAGTAAATGATATATAAAACAAACATAAGGTTTAAAATCTGTGCAGAACAGATGTCTAAAGGGCTTCTGTGTAAGCTTTTCTATTTCGTTTTCATTTGAAAAATATGAATACTTTTAATTTAGAAGAAAATATCATTCCTTGACTCCTTGCACATATTCACTTCCTTGCTGCAGACTACCAGAACTCTTCGACTGCGGAGAAATGTTGTAAAACTGTCTCTTTACAGACATTTTACTAATACTCTTATTTTTGCCGTATTAGGTAATTCTGTGGCTTTTTGCCTTGTTTCTCCTTCTAGAGCAATTTATTGTAAAAAAAAAAATATTTCTCTTTACGAGTTTTTTTTTTTTAAAGTAGACTTTTAAAAATTCTCCTCTGCCTTTTTCCATTTTCTTTCTATTTCAACACATATTGGCATCACAATGTTTACCTAGTTCTGATGTGCCATTAAAACCAAACATAAAACATTTATAAGTGATTGTAACATGGAGCCATTAATAATAGGATTCTCATGATTGTGTTTTGAAGAGCAATTTATTGTCTCCACCTTTATATGACGTGGACTCTGAGATGCCTGTTAATCTATTCCAACTCATTACTTTGATACACTGGAAAACACAGTGATGGATATAATTTTCTTGAGTTAAATGCTTGTAAACTCAGTTCATGAAGTAATTCAAAATAGAAATCACATGCACAATAATAACTTGACTGACATAAGATAATACAGATGAAATAAAACATGATGAAAATACAAACAATTAATAATAATCCAGCAAAGAATAAGTACAATAAACAATCCGTTTGACTAGTGACTGTGAACAATGACCAATGACAGTGAACATTGACTCACAACCCAATATCTAGCTCTATGCTACTTTACTTAAACAGAGCTAGTACCTACAAAGATTCTTCTGGATTCTTTACATCACTGATAGTAAATTCTACAAGCTTCCCAAAATTCCAACTTGATCCTATATTTTAGTTGATTCAAATCGAGGTTATCTAGAAGGATCCCTCGTACACTCAATGTGACCTAATAACATGGATAGTTCATGTACTAATGGTCAGCCATTATCATGAGCTGTCAAGCATGACATTATACACAAACATGTGATAAGAATGTATGGAAGCTTTACCAAGTTACACTTGCTAATTTATCATGTCAGTAACTTTTTGAACAACCAATAACATATGTACTTTGCATACACAGCCTCTATAGCCTACATGATCTGGTCTCTGACTCAGCACAAATTTAAAGAATGTCTTTCAGTAAGTGAACCCATTTGTTTGTAATACATTTATGTTTATATACATTTTTGTTCCTATCTTTTTTATCATATCTCTGAATTCTATTTCACCTTCTTTAAATACTTTCACTTATATTGCGTCACTTTGTGTATGGCCTTATGTCAGTAAAGTTGAGTGACAAAATTGATTATTTTCTGTTGGTATATGTGTATAGGCCAGGATTTAATATGTTTAAAAAGTCCAAAACCTTTTTTCTATTAGGAAAGTATCAACATTTTTTTTTCGGAGCTTAACTAGAACAATCAGGAAATGGCTGTTTATTCTCACCTCTGTTAAACATTTTTATTACATCTTGTGTTTTATTGTCCTCCTTGTTGATTACAATTTTCAATGTAAACACTGTCCCACAGGACTGGAAAGAACTTTGGTTGGATGATGCCTTTTGGCACCTTCTCTTTTCTAGTATTCTCTTTGTCATCATGATCTTGTGGCGGCCAACGGTAAACAATCAAAGGTAATTGCTACTGACTCACATTTATTTCAATTAATTAACGTGCTTTTTTCTAACGATTGAGAAATAAATTTTGACAAGAATCAATTCTGCCTTGCTAAGTAACTTTATATTGATTTTGAGTTAGTTTTGACTATTTTTTTTATTTTACTATTATAAAAAAAAGGAATGGAAAATAGAAAAATATGATTCAAAGTTTGCAGTTGATTCTGTTTACTAAATATTAACAATGACTTATTAAAATGATTATTCTGTTTGGTTTCAGATATGCCTTTTCCCCATTGTTGGATGCTGCTGAGGATGAACTTGAGGATGACCCCCAATTAAGTGAAGCCTATGGTGAGGTTTTGTTTTTTTTACTTCACTTATACGACTGACCTATATATTTAAAGATATTTCCCCTTCCTTTTTTTCTGTCATTGAACTAATGCTATTTCTGTGGTTAAATTATCAGGGTGCTGTAATGGAACATTCGGTTTTATTATAAATTTCTTTTGATTGACCTAATTCTATACAAAGTAAATTTCAATATGCAGTACATTTGAAATGGAAAAAAGAAACTAAATTAATTTTATAGTTCTACTGAAGTGGCTTCATATGGGGACAGCTTATTCTCAGGTATATGTTGTATGGTATCCAAGGTTGTTTTCATATCAGTCAAAATCCTTAAAATGTTCACAAAAGACAATCATAAATATATGGTGTATTCCCTAGATGGCATGAAAATGAGATCCAAACCACAGAGAAATGGAGGTCCGAATGCTAATGAGGATGGCAAAAATGTAAGTCTCAAGCTGAAACTATCAGAGCTATGGTTGATGCTTTCAAAACACCTTCACTAGGTTACTTGTTACTTTCTAGCGTAGTTTTGAGATAGCCAATAGAATATTTGATCTATTAAAAGACTTTGTAATGAAATGAATGATATACAATTTTTTGCCAGTTGAAACAGGAAGATGACTTGAAGTGGGTGGAGGAGAACATACCAACATCATTTGCAGACAAGTAAGTAGACTTATTGTATTGGTTCATTCAAAGATGTAACAGGTAACTTTAGTCATAGCTGTGAAAATAATAAATGAAAAGAGAAAATTACTTAGCAGTTTCACTCAATAAAAACAGAACTCAATTCTGCATAAAACTTGATAGTTGAATTCTTAAGAAATCATACACAGTGAAATATTTAGGGTTAAATATATATTAGCCTTTGTCTGTCTCTAAGTCTGTTGGGAGATAAAACATGATCTGTCTGACGTGTATTGTCAGAACATTGAAATTTTGCTTTTGGTACATTTTTTGTTTCTTCTTGACAGATTGCTTCCATCCCTTGATTCAGATGAAGAGATTATGAATACAAAGTTTGAAGTTTCCAAAATGGAATAATCTCCAGTCACACTGTTACAAACAAAAAGGTTTAAATTAAGAATCCAGGTTTACTCTTGATCCAAACCATTCCTCCAGGTGAAAAAAAACAAATTGTTTCTCAGAGCATTGGTGTCTTCTCAAAAATAAATGACAAATTTTCAATGGATGTAATATTGTATGTACATACAAACTTTATTAATGTGATAGAAAGTTGTTTTTTTTTTCTTTTGCATGAATGTGATAATAAGTGTTTTTTTTTCTTTTGCTTGTCAGTCTTTAAATGTTCAGATTTGTGTGTGAGATTCTTTTGAATGAATGCTGTTGCTTGTCTTGTTCTTTTTTTTTTTTAAATATTTGTTTCTTATTAATTATTAAATAGTGAATGAATTTATTTTTTTGAAAAAAAAATTATTTTAGTAACTATCACCATCCTTGGTGGGTAAAGTGAAACTGTAATCTTTCTTTATTGTTATACTTTTTGAACTTTCACAACCACTCTTCCTGTGAACATGGTAAAGTACTGAATGCAAGACTTACCCCAGAGTATCTTGTGATTGGTGGAGATGTAACAAGTTTGAAAAGAATACATTCACCATTGGGCTGTTTCAGTCTTGATAAAGAGTTGAGGATTTGTATGGTATACAGTTTTAAGTCTCCTATTTATGTGATTCTTATCATTGAATCCTTAGATTTGGATTAAATCATCGCTTCATTCACCTTGTGACTTCCTTCCTTGATTCATTTTCATCTGATTTATATTTGTGTTTATGGTGAATTAATTTTCTCATTTTGTATATTATCACAGTCATCTTTTTCAATCAGTGGTTGATGGAAATATTTGTACAGTCCAAATACAATCCTTTACCAGTACTATGATGTTTGATATCTGACCTATATATTTTGTTGAGTTTGTTCTTGGCCTGAAACAGAATATTCTTTGCACTGATAGTCATTAAATTATAACAATTGGCAAGGCACCTTTTGTTTTGTTTTTCAATAAGTAATGATGTACTGGTATTCATTTGTTCAAAGAAATGTCTAATTTGAGCAAACATTGGAGCGACTTTTCCACTATACATAACCAATACTATTAGGACTCCAGATGGTACCGATTCAAAGCTTTCAAATACCAGTAATTGTGTGTTCAACTCAAAGTTGACCAGGCTGATTTCACAGAAAAGATTCAACGTGAAATTTGATGACACTTGATCATATGTTTTTTTTTTTCTGCTGTTCTGGGTGTCAGTAACATCTAAATTGCTTACAAATTGAGTGAATGACTGTTTTCATTGAAGTGGGATTTACATTGTGTTGCTGTGCTCAAAATGATCTTTTTTTTTTTTTTTTTTTTCAAATCAATCCTCCTTGGGTGACATTTGTCTTTTTATGTCTGTTGTAACATATTCCTTTTAGACTACATGCTTTTTACCTTTGCTAACCTACCATAAAATGATATTTGACTCATCATGTTATATATTAATTTTTTTTTTTTCGTCATGTATATTTGTTTTCACCTTAAGTTATACATTGTTAATGTTGCTTTAAAGACAAAAAGAAATCTGATGAAAAAGGCTTGCTATGTAGATGAGCTTTTTATTTTGCTTTAATATTGATTTTCTCACAGCATTGATTGAATACAATTTCTTTCTCTTGATTCTTTTCTAGGAAATTATCATTCCTGGTTTTCTCTCAAACAGGTGGGCTTGGGGTGCTAAAAGATTTATCATTGATGACAAATTAAATCTTTTTAACTCTTAATGCAAAGGCCAATGTGACTATGGTCTACATATGTTGCAGTAACTACAGCAGAGCATTGTGCTCGCTACTAGATAGATTCAGGCTCTACAGTTAATCAACAAAATTTCAACATTGAGATGTATGATTTTTTTTTTATCAATTACATTTTGTAAGCAAATATTTAGCATATTGTAATGGATCTTACTTTATAAATTATGACTTATTATTTTAATTGTGGGGTGTGTTTAATTGATAATATTGGAAGAATAAAAACACATTTATTACCTAACTGCACAGCTTTTGTTGTTAATGTAAATTAATTGAATGATTTAAATAGAATAAATATAAGCAGTGTTAAATTAGGTAAGTGTAAATTCTCAACTATTTTATAACATTATCATTATTGAATACTGGTGTGTTGGCTGAGTTATAGAATACTGGTGTGTTGGCTGAGCTGTAGAATACTGGTGTGTTGGCCGAGTTGTAGAATACTGGTGTGTTGGCTGAGTTGTAAAGCCCTTGGCTTTAGAACTGAAGAGTCTTGGGTTCAAATCTTGGTGAGGATTTTTAAGACGCCCCTGAGTCAATCCAACTCTAATGGGCACCTAACATTAGGTTGGGAAAGTAAAGCTGGTTGGTCATCATGCTGGCCGCATGACTTGTTTGTTAATAACCATCAGCCATAGAAACAGATGACCTTTAGATTGCAAGCTCTGCAAGAGGTACATTACTTACATTAAAACAACTATTTTGATGAATCTAATTCAGGACATTGTATCCAGCTTGTTCAAATGTGAATTGTGTAGCCTAAATCCATTCATTATTGAATGTTGTCATCATTATCATTATCACTGAAAAATTGTATACACCAAATAATGGAATGTCTTCTCAGTTCTATAAAATAAATTTATACAAAACTAGAAATATGGGTCTATGCCAGTGTAGGTAAACTACAATCTGTCAGAATATATTATACGGCCTACCTACACATAAAAAGTTACTATCTATTTTGAAAAGATTAGAATTTGAACAATATTTCCAAAATGTTTAGTTTTTTATTGAAAACCACTTCACTATCATACCAGTTTAGTATTTTGCCAACATAACTATATAGTTTAAAAAAAAAACAGCAGGAACTTTTGAAACAGCATTTTAGCATAACCTTAAATAAATTAAAACATTAAGATTGAAGAAATATTAAAAAAAAAAACCATTTAGAAAGTTGGTGCTAGCAATATTTATGATTCTTGTGTTACAACTCATAAACTGATTGCACAGGACAAGACAATTATTTAACTGGCAAATATGAAGAGTTTTTCTAATGATGAGTCACCGAAAACAACTAAAGCCATCATTTATTCATTCTCTTGTGATGGAAAAATTAGTGTAAAAAAAAAAAGCAAGTAAACGACAAGATGATAATGAATCAAAGAAGAACAAATGGACCATACATTCATTGTATCGATTACAAGGTCACCACACTTTGTCATCAGTGTATATATAACAATGAGATGCCCTTGAACCTTTGCGAACTGATTGCTCCATATGTCACACAGAGAGCCCTGCGCTTAATGGACTTCACGCTTTTAGTGGTGCCACATTTCACCCTCAAAAGCCACGGTCTGCGGCCTTTTTCAGTGCAAGGACCAAAGGTCTGGAACTCACTCTCCATTGATCCCAGACAGACATGCTACACCACTTTTAAGAACATTTAGACCTATCTGTTTAAAACTTTTTTAGATTGTCATTTTAGCTCTCCAGTTTGTGTTTGTAATGTTATTACAGCGCCTTAAGCCTACATTTTGTTTGTTTACAGCGCTTTATAAAAAAATTAATTCTTATTATTATTGTGAAAATATTGTGTAAAGCTTCAAGAAAATTAAGTACGCTATAAACCTTATTTGAATATTCAGACTAATAAAATTTAAGATGGACTTAGAGAATAAGTCTGCTAAAATAATTAAATATTTATACAGGTTGTGGAATGCTACAAGCTCTTAACTTCTAGAACCCCCTTAAGCCCCTATAAGCAAATTATGACCTGATGGATTTCATTTTTCTGTTAAATTTGTGCCTCAAGTAGCTTTACCAAAGATTATCTACTTCCCAATCAATGCTTTCAACATTAAGCAAGGCTTAATTTTTTTTTTTTTTTTAAATTAAAGAAAGCCCCCCAAATTAAAAAAAAAAAAAGTTAAATTGTTCTATGGCTACTGTTAAGCACTTAGTTTAGTTTAGAGATGCACTTAAGTAAGTAATTTACTTGAAGACTCTTGAAGGGATAACACCATCTTTAGTGACTGACTCGACTGTGGCCCAATCTGAATTAAAATTAGTTATTAGTGCCATATCAAGTCTGGAATTAAATACCCTGTATCGACCCGTTGTGTCGATCTGTGTTTTTTTTTGTTCCTTCTTGCACTTATAATTCACTTGAACAGTGCACTCAGGCATCTAGGGTTCTTGTCAAGGTACTGTAGAAATACATCATTACAACTCACACAAACATCGTTACACGACAGCAAAGTTAACAAACAAATTGGTTGATTTTAATAATATTTTTGTTAAAAATTTAATCAGTGCATATAAATGGAAGCAAATGTTAAAAAGCCTGTATGTCCTGGCATAGTCAAAGCAGGCACTGCAGCAGGGAAACAATAATTATCAGTTGACTTTTTACTAGTTTTTACATCAGCATTCTCTGTCTTCAATTTTTTAGACTTAAATTCATCAGTCTCTGCATTTGCGTCACCTGTGAAGGATGGCGCAGTTTGTTCTTCTAAAGTGATGTTCTGAAGTGTTGCATTTTGGACATTTATGTTACGAACCAGACATTCCATGGTGGTGATGTCAGTAAAACCAAGCTTAGTCAACTCCTCACAGGTTTTTTGTACTTGTTCGATACATGGTGAAAATGAACAAAGCCTACCACCTGCAAACCAGAAAAATAAAAAGGAGTATCAAGTTGTATCATAAAGAATTTCAGTTTGACCTCAATAGACCAACTCAGCGTAACTACAGTAACAATAACAATATAGATGCAAATACATATTCATTTCCCTGAAACACAATAACACCAACATAAAAGGAATAATGGAAACAAAATGCTGATAAGTCACAATGTAATCAGGTTGTCTACCAAGTGTCTCCATGGAAGTCAATTTTTCAGGGATTAATGCAGCTGAAAAAAAAAGTATTATCAATATGCTTTTTGAATTGTTTTTTTGTAATTTTTGGCATAAAACGAGGACCAAAGAAAAGCTACCACCATCAAAGACAGAGATGCATATGATGAAAAGAGAACCCCAAACAAACAAAATATTTAGATTACAGCCAAGTGGAATACTGTCCACTTTCTTAATCTTTAAGCTAAAGAGAATACATTAAAAAAATATAAGCCTGTCTGGGTCACCTCTATCTCTGTGTTTATTGTTAAAAACACAAAATTAGATTTCAAGGTATAATCTGCCAAAAAGAAATAAGTTCATTTGAAGTGTAGCAATTACTTTCAATTTTTACCTTCTTTCTTGATGGCCTCTTTTGCACTTTGTATACACTCCCAAGGTCGGGGTAAATCTAAAAACACTGCATCCACTAGATTCGTCAGTTGAAATCCTTCTCCACAGACATCTCTATGAGTCACTGTTACATAATCACCAATTTGGTGCTGAATGAACTCTTCAGATGCTTTCATATATCGTTCTTTGTGAAATTCAAAAGTATAGAGATGTCCTTTAGGCAAAATTGTTCGAATGATGGCATGTGACAATGAACCACTACCTGTGCCTATAATAAAATATATAAGACAGAAGACTAAAATGTAAAGTAGAAACAATACATAATACACTGAACCATAACCTAATAAAATACATTCATAAAGAGACAAGAAAAGATAAAGGCAAGTATTTCCAGTGCTTTTTTTTTGTAAAAAAATTGGCGCCAGTACTCAGTGATCAATCATCTAACTTTTAACTATTAATAAATTAATAATAAACGTTAAAATACAAGAAAAGTAATAATTTTTCCCCCACATTGAAAAAGGTGCCAGTATACCATATGGGTGCATACCACCACAAAAAAAAAAAAGCACTGAGTATTGCTTATTACATATTGTGCTATTATATAATATCCTCCTTCGTGGTTGAGGATAAACATATTTCTCATTCCTATGTACTCAAAGATGGCTATTAAGTCCAATCCTTGCTTTAAAAAGCTGGCAAACATGGTGTGGGTAAGTCGGGTCTACTGCATATAAGCCTGCTTCTTCTCTCCGCCTTTTATTAGCTCTGCATTCATTCATGCTGCCCATATATATATATATATATTAGGTAATATTACTAATATTATGTCACATGAATACATATGTAACATTTATAAGAGAATGTAATGTAGACTTTATTACAATTTTTAAAAAAATGATAGCATCAAAATGACTAGATATCTAGATCTAGAATCTAGATTATTCGGTCCGATTATTCTAGATCTAGACATTCTAGATCAATTACAAGAGATCAGTTTACATAAAAATGTATGAATAGAATATTATAGATCTATAATCTATATCTAATGCTTATTTTAATTAATTTAATTCATGATTATTCACTATTCTGTAAGTCACTAGTGAGTGACTAGTGACACTAGTTACAAGTAAGGAAAAAAAATATTCATAGTCATACCTGCTTCAGCTACAGTAGACCCAGGCTTTAAATCCAACTGGAAAACAATCATGCTTATGTCAGTAGAATACAGAATCTGAGTCCTATGAGGAAGACACATTGTCCAAAATTCAGGAGTTGGATGTAAAATTATTATCCAACCTTTTGGACAGTGTATTTTTGAACCGTACTGTTTGCCTATCAACGTATCGTGTGGAAGAGCCCCAAACTTGGTCTGATGCGTCTGACCTTTTTTAACTATTAAAGGTAAAATATTGTTATAGCCTATGTATAATAATACAGTATCACCGTACTCAACAGTGGATTTGTATTCTTTAAAACTCATTATGTTATAATGTTATGATTATTGTAGATTTTCTATATCAATAGCTAGGTGACACTTCGCTAGGTCCAGATGTGCCGTAACTAGTCTAAAATATAATTTTTATATCTACCATAACATCTCGTGTTCAGAAGTTAGAGATAGTCTAGATCACAGACCTATGGAATCGTTCTAAATTATTCTAATTTGTAACTATATATGTATAAGTATAAGGTATAATATAAATCCATATAGGTCTGTGAGTTGTAGAAATCTTTAGCATTAAAAATTAGTACCGGTCATTTTATAATTGTGTTGATATTGATAATTTTAATTTGTTAATTTTTTTAACTTCACTAGATCTAGATTAGATCAAAGAAGGGTTCCACCAGATATAATATAATATAGCATAGATCTATATGCATGCCTTTTCTTACTATGAAGTGCTTCACTGTTTGTTTTATTGTAGGTATAGGGTTAGCAATCATAATGTCATCGCTGTTGTCAATATTAGACCTAGTTGTTCTAGACACAGAAGATAGCTTTCAATTAGAAAGGCGAACCAAACGTACACAGGTCATTGGTGGCGAAATGAGGAATGTATTTTGGATTGTACAAGTATGTGTACTAGATCTAGATCTATTAAGCTTTTAATTATTTTAAAACAAAACAAGAAAGATGAAGAAGTTAAATATAATAAAAGTTAATATTTATTAATAATTAAAAGTTAAGTTTACTTTGGTTTGGAAATGCCATTGGCAATCAACTGTCTTGTAATTCAAGTAATTGTAATGATTATGATGGTTGCATTATGAATCATGATCATTAACAAGTAAACTGTAAACTTTAATTACTTTTAAAAAAACAGTTTTACTTTTTCAAAATGTGTGCTAATTAATCTAGACAGTGTGAAAAAAAAAAATTAAAATGACAACCTATGTAATATTTATTTTATGTTTGTTGTTGTTTTATGAAAACTACTTGACTACTACTCTACTAGAATTAGAATATATTATATCTATCTATCTATATATGTCCTTTTATCTTGTTTGTCATCTACTGAGACTACTGTTCTTTAGGGTAGGTAGTAAGAAACCTAATAGATCAATAACATAATTCTTAATATATCATATTTAATAACTAGCCTGAAAATTCTGTATAATTTTATCTCATCAAAATTTGTTTTAAAAAAAAAAGCAACAAATTGTGACCATTGTGCATATAGTCTCATCAAACAAAATGTATATTTTTCATCTTACCAATGTACCAGATATCTGACATACACATCAGTAAATTCAGAGACTTGTCAAGAGGACCAGATCTTCAGAAATTTTGTGAAGAATATTTAACTGTGATTAACCCAAGTGTAGTTTTGGTCACAGGTAATAATATATATAAAATATATATATATATATATATATATATATATATATATATATATATATATATATATATATGATATATATATATATGATATAAACATTTTTTAAAAATTCATTAGAATCATGATACTTTTTTTTACATGTCTTTTTGTTTTCACACTATTTGTATTATGTAATTATGGGAGAAATTAAAACCACCCTTTTCAGGAATTTGATTATGTATTATTAGATATTTTTAATGTCTAGGTAGCTAAAAATATAATACATTTAATTACAATATGTGTGCCTGTGTATTAAAGAATAATTAAGTTTCTTTTTACTTTAGAATATATATTATTCCTAGGTTCAGCATAATAGACACATCATGCACACACAGTCATACAAAAAGTAATAAACAATGCTGCTAATGAAACTAAATATGAATTTAATATTATTATATTTATACAGTGATATTGAAATGAATAATATGAATAATAAGTAATAAAAATTAAATATGAAGATTATAAATCATAATTACATTCATAATAAATTAATAAAGAATATTAATGTAATGTATATAGTGTATTATGTTACCTAACATCATCAGTGACTTCAAAAATATCAACTGTTTTTCACAATTTTTACCAAAGATTCATCTCTGTAGCAGACACAGTATAAATTGTCAATGAACATCAATCTTGTTGTAGCAATCAAGGACAGTCATTAACTTCTGACCAACAAGACTGACAAAGATGTCAACAACATTGTTCAGGGTAATACCAGCACCCACAGTATGAACTCAACGGTGAAATATGTAATGCCAACACTGCAACCCTGTAGAAAAAAATAACTAAGACTCTAATGTCTGATCTAAACCTACAAATATGAACAAATCTGCACAATTACAATATAAAATAAAAGTCACCCTAAACAGTTGTCCAAGAGTCCTACCCCAAGGCATATGCAAAGGCTGTCCAGTAGTATAAAACCAAGAATTATTCAGGAGCACAAAAAAAATATAATTCCCTCAAATAACATCATAGCCTATAGAAGAAAGTGGTGCTTTTTGAACCTATCTATAGATTAGTGTATATTTTGAATATATAATTAAACTCTATACAAACTAACTTAGACAATCCTACATTTCAAAGCTTGCAGGGTTTTTAGTGTCAACACTAATCAGACAGAGCAACTATCATGATGATACACTGAAAAAGAATGTTTTTAAAACAACTCTGATTCTTCTGTTTATATGTTTTCATTGTGGCATTAATGAAAATATTTAACTTAACTAATTAACTAATCAGCACTTTGGCTACTGCACCACAGGTGACCTGGTTATGCTGGACTTAGTTTTATCTCAATTTTGGTTAAATATTCCATGTGATCTGTTATTGTATCTAATGCTGAATGAATGTTCTTGTGTGACATGGTTTCTAATAGATGTGTGTATTTTAGTTTGCCTTAAACATTTCAATGGAGTTTGTAGATAGAACACTTAATAGTAGGTAAAACACATCCTACATCTTGGAACTTAATTAGGAACCAAAAACTTAATGAAACCCTAGTGCAAAACGTAGGAAAGGGATAGTAGAGGAATGTTTATGTTTATTTGTAATTTAAAAAAGAGTCTATAACACATTTCCAATTAGGATCAATAAAGAAGTTTCAATTTGAATATCCTCCTTGGTTTAAATCCATTCTAGATAACAAAGATATTCCCAAATCAACCAAGCTTCAATAAATATATATATATATACACCAGTATATCTTTAATTAGCTGTATCTTCTTATTGTATCTTCTTATCTTATAAATTACTGATGCTCCTTCAAAAGGAAGATAATGTAAATACAGTCAATTCTGTTTGATTGGATGTGTGTCTGATTAATAATTATTTTTAAAAGTTTTTATTTTTTTACTTTATTTTTTTTTGACATAAGGAGATCTGACTGATGGGAAAACAGCAACTGGCATAGAATCAATGCAGGTGCATGATGAGTGGATTCATTATGAAAATATTGTGAAGCGATGCAGCTCACTTGGCAAGGCTAAATGGCTGGACATACGAGGCAATCATGGTTAGAAGTTTGGTAACTTTTTGTTACTTTTCAAAAGGAAAAAAAAAGAAAACGCCTTTTTATGGAATCTTTAATCATATAAAATATATTTGTACAATGATCTTCATGTTAAAAACTTTCTGACCTATACACTGTTTGTATAAAGTTGAAGAAATTGTTTGTGCACGTCTTTATCTATTCTTTTTACTTCATCTTGCTCATAGATGAAGTTTAAATTTAATTTAATCTATGTTAACTTTACCCATGATTTGTAATCAGTAAAAGAGACTATTTTAACTTAGTGTATTATTTTCTGGTTATCTATGAATATTAAAACTTGATCTAGTCAAGTCAACATTTATAGTGTACATACATTTAAAATATTAAATGAATATAGATAATTGTTTCTAATAATAAAGCATATATATATTGTAAAACCTTTTTTGTTTTAAATTCCAGATTCATTTGATGTTTTAAACTACAATAGTGCAAATAACTTTTACAGGTACAGTGTGTAGATAATATAGATTTTGTGATCTTTTCTTCTTAGTACATTGATGTATGGTCTCTTGTTTGAAATATGTTTTTTATTTACATGCTGGTCTGCACATTTCTGTTTCTTCTTGGACTACACTTCTGTGTGGAATAAATTGGGAGCACTGTCTACGAATCTGAAAAAGATTGTAGAATTCTATGTTTCCATGAAGATACTAAGCATTTTTCATTCTATACATTTAGCCTGCTTTAGTATGACATCATTCACATTTGGGATAGATGCCCAATTACTACAGTTGTCAAACAATGAACATTTAGGTACATATGGTTAAATAATATACTTCCAATTAAACAAGACAAAGAATATAATACCCTTATGGTGTTCTTCAATTTCTTTTTTATTGGGTAGTTGGTTTAAAATGTTACCATTGGGGTTCTCATTGTTTGAAAAGCTACAAAAGTCTTATAAAGATAACAATTTTTCATCGACTTCATTAGGTGCTGCAATAGGTGTCATGGTAAGAACTAAGAGTAAGGTATTGTTACTGCTTTATATTGAAATTACAGTATGCCTCAACAGATACCATTCTGCTAAAAACTCAGAAGCTCGTGCCCTTGGGGACTCCAAAGATGTTTTTCTCTACCAGCTTCAGCTACCTTTTGGAGTTTATTCTTTTGTGGGCATTGATACTTGTAGCAAGCCAGGTCCTCATCGGCCATTTAATTTCTTTGGCTTCCTAAATACAGTAAGTCACAATGTCAGATGTTGGGTCACAGCTCTTTAAAATTGTAAGAAATGTATATTTGTTGTCCTGAAGCTTATTATTTTAAAATTTCCTTTATATACTTCTTCAGAAAATACCACAGACTGAGTTCACTATCCTTTGTACTTTTTCCCCCAATCAAATATTACTAATCCATTAGAGATGAATGTACTCCAGAATGTCTTTAGAGCTAATCTTAAAATCTGTATCCCCATTTAAACATTTAGTTGAATTTCAGATATAATTTAATTATTCAGTATATTTTTAATATAAATTATCTTAATTTATTTTTCTTGCAAGCAATTTGTGTTGGTTTAATGAATTAAAATTTTGATTGTGCTTTTCTATATTCTGAGCGAATTTCTTTACATTTCTCAGCATCAAGTAGAACACATGAAAACAATAGCAGCCATCACCAAGGCAAGTAATCAAACTATTTGGTTTGGACATTTTCCAACATCTTTGATTGTACACAACCCACCAGTGCTGCGGCAAATCATGAGGTAAATCATCACACCTTTTCTTCTATGAAATCTTTTGTTTTTATACTGAACTATTTTACCTAGTGAAACATAAATCATGACTTATAAAAGTCACAAACAGCAAGTTTATATTCTACATTCATTTTTGGAATAAAACAATTCTCATTTCTTCTAGTCTAACATGAATAGGGATTATGCTCTTGATCTGTTTGGTGACATATGTGCTTTGTGCACAAACCCAGGACTTTTGTTCAGAGCTTTGGAATAGTGGATTTGAGCCTCTTAAACCTTCACATTGAATTTGATGATGAAAATGAATAGAAAGTAACTAGTAAAATTAATATTTAAAAAAAAAAACAATATTACAGGGCAACTTACTAAATGTTTTGATAAATGTGCTTTATGAATGCTTGTAACAGTTCAAAACATTTGATTGTTACTAGAAACAGTGTAGCTTATCTGTGTGGTCACTTGCACACACTGTTTGGATACAGTCCAAGGATGTACAGCAGACACAAGACAGGACAGCTGGAGCTGGAACTTGGGGACTGGAAAGATAACAGAATGTAAGTTATTCACCTGGGCACAATTTACAGCTGACAGTTTTCTGAGTTCAGTATATCAGTTGTGGAAGCATGGTCGAGAGGCTAAGTATGCTTGAACTTGGCTTGGCTTGACTACCTATTAAGGGAGCTCGAGGTTCGACACCCGACTCGAGCAGAGTTGTGTTTATTGAGCTCCTAAAAGCAGCACGGAAAACCTTCTCCCTGATACCCCCTACCTCCCATTGGTCCATAAGAGATTCGGCCATAGCGCTCTGAGCATGCTATTAACATGAAAGAACCGCTATATAGAAGCTATAATTTATTTTGTTTTTATTTATTGCCATTAAAAAAAAATAATTTTGAACCCTGAATGTTTTTCTTGACAAGTTAGTAAATCTATAAATTTCTGTGCAAAGTTTAAGGTATAATTTTAGAATGTTATTAAGCATTTCATTATTAATAACATACAGATAAAAAATTTTTGCTTTAGCTTCCGTATTATAGCTGTCGACCATGACATGCTATCCTTCACTGATGCTAAGCTAGGAGATTGGCCACTTGTGGTCATCACAAATCCTAAAAGTAACAAGTTTTACTCTCCTGGCAATGAACCATTAAACCTGATGGGTACCTCAACACATATAAGGTAGTGTATTCAAGTGAGCTTTGTAATGTGTACATTTGATTTATTTTCTAGCTCAGTAAGTAAATATGGCTCTACTGTGATATTTTGTATATGAAAATTGGTGCCTCAAAATTTATTTATCATTTTCAAAGGAAAGATGAGCAAACTTAAAATGGAACAATGTAAAAGATATTTTAAAAAGAATTAATTAAAAGTAAAATGTGTATGAAAGATTGGCCTTACATGATAAGCTGCAAAGGGAAAAGATTATCTGTTGAGACCACAAAAATTCCACAGACACCACTATCACAGAATGTAAAATTTTCTTAAAGATTTGTTTTACCAATACATGCTTTAATGTGTAATCATTTGTGAATCACAGACCTTACTTTGTTAATACTGTTTTCTTTTTCTTTTTTTTTTTTTTAAAAGATAGAATTCATAATGCCCCATTTATGTTTGCCCTGTGTTTTATATAGGCTGCTTGTATATAGTCCAGCACGTATAAAGCAAATTGTGGTATACATTGATAGACATGAGGAAGGGGAGGCCTTCCAGGTTTGGCATGGCTACCCTCTCTATGTCTTAGATTGGCACCCAGAGCAATACGCTTATGGACTTCATTATATGGAGGTTTTTGTCTATGTGAGTATCCATAATGATATCTATATTTTAAAAATGTTTTAATTGGGTTATAAAAAAGGTATGACTAAAAGTTTAAAAAATAGAATAATTTTACATTTATTTGCCTTGAAAACAAAACATTTGTTCATATTCCAGGATGAAGCTGGCAGGAACACCACAGCCTCACAAACATTCTCTATAGATTTAACAACATCCGGGCTTGACCTCTTGCCTCGGCTGATTCTCTTGTTCAACATTTATTCATTGGTATTGAAAACATTCTTTGCATATTACCACAATTACTGAACACGTTTTAATGTTGTTTTTTTTTCATTATCTTAAATTAATGTAATACTAACTTTTATGGCATGATTAGGAATTTAGTGTGAAAAGTTGTTTGTTTCATAGAAAGGGAAAGTTTTGCTTAGAGATTGTGACGTGACTTTTAAAACACAAGACTAGGATTTAGACAGTGTAGTGAAAAGTAAACATAAGACTTTTGACATCTCTAGAGTAAGTTGGTAGATTAGTATCTGAAGTAGATACTTAGATAACATGACATTTGACATTTTCTTTCTTGAAGTATTAAACTTCTTGTTTGACATCGTTTATTATTGTCGACTACATTTATATTGTTTGCCTATCGCCTTTGTTATTTTGTTATTTGAGTAATTCATAATTTAGACTGTGAACTTCATTCATGCCAACTAAGAAAAAGAATTGTGCTTTAAGTTTAACATATCATAATGATTAGTGGTTGACATCCATTACTACAGCTAGTGTGTTCCCAGTTGATTTTTAAAACCTTTTGACATTTTAATCTTTTTCCTTTTTATTAATATTGTTATGACTTTGCCATGCGCACCGCCATCCAAGATAGTGCAGAAAGAAGGTGCGCACTATCTGTGACCAAACAAGTCGGATGTTGACATTAGAGACTAACGATTTCCGCCCAAGGAGAGAGCCAATATGGAGATGCTGTACTCAAGGCAGATGCCCTTTGTGTTTGTCATGTCTCTATGTAAATAAACGTCTATGTCCTCGTGGAGTTGCCTCACTTAAGTTATTACAATTGGTCTCAGAAGTGGGATTTATAGGCAACTCAACGAGAGGAGGTAGGATTAGATCTCTATGGCATCGTTGAAGCTATTACATCAGCTCTTAATTAAAGAGCTAAGACAAGAGCTTTGAGACCGAGGTTTAAAACCTGTCGGTAGCAGGGAAACGCTCACGGCTCGTCTGCGGCAAGCTCTGATCGATGAAGAGGAAGATCCGGAGACCTATCAATTTGAAATTGAGCCTGGGATTGTTGATGTAATGGGCAAGATCCAAGACTGTGGGGATGCATTAAAGGAACAATTGAACATGATTAGGAATAAGATGAGGAGCATGATGTGGAACAAAGTAGATGAAAGTGTGTTGCCAGTAGAAGGCCAAATAGACCAAAGTGATAACATTGTGTCGCAAGCAAAAGGAGGAATAAACTCGTTAATGAAGGAGCAGTTGCCTGGTCAGGACTGTGGCTGCACGAACAGTGGTGATGGAGGCGTGGGGATTGGAGCGCTGTCTGTGACTGTGTTGTGGGCAAGTCTGGCGGGGATGACTTTCAAGGCGAGAAACGTGACGACGATTGCTGCGACGATCTGAACGGTATGTTTCAAATGGAAAGGAAAGAAACTAATGAAGAAACAAGAGAAGTCTGTTATGTGCCTGAAGTGTTTGTTCCTGTTGTACCTGTTACCAGTACCTCAATGAGCCGGACAGATCAAGACAACGTTGGGTCTGCTTCCAAGCTTTCTGCTATGGACCTTAAAGACCTCTGTTTATCTGTCAGTACCTTTGACGAGAATTCAAACCATGAAAGCCTGAAGACCATTTCTGATTCCTTGCCTTGGATGAAGTCGGGTGAAATTGCGAATACGGGCCCCAACAATGGCCGAGACAGAAACAACGAATTTGACTTTGGCAGCGGCATAAGAGAGAACTCGATGCTTGGCAACTGCATCCAGGTGATTGACATGAACTGTGTATGCGGCATCCTGCAGGGACAGTGCCCATGCCAAGAAATCCAGCAACAAGATCTGAACTTAACAGACATTTGTACTTCTGCCTACATCAGTGAGAGTGACTTGAATGATGGTGAATCAATTCCAGCAGAACCTGATGCAGTGGTGGATGAACATTCGCTTATCGAACATTACAAGAGTGCTCCATGGACATACATTACAGATGAAGCTGAGAAAGACTATGTCTTTGAAAACATGGCTACCTGTGGGCCTACAACTGTGTCACGAGACGTCCATGGAAAAGGTCCGCTGACTTGGCGTCTTAAAACAACGGCCCTGGAAACTACAGTGATCGCCACAACCTCCATTTGTGTTAAGTGGCTGGTATCAGAGACTATCGTCATGAGGTCAAAGCGTACACTGGCCAACTGGAAGAAGAGGAAGCGACGGCCTCGGATAACTGTGCAGATGGCTTCGTGGACAACAGGCTCCCTGCCGCCTGTGGCTCCCACTGATCGACCTCCACCTGAACTGTCAAACCTCAGCTGCAGTGTTTCTTTTCGGGACGAAAAGTGCTAAGACGGGGGCAATGTTATGACTTTGCCATGCGCACCGCCATCCAAGATAGTGCAGAAAGAAGGTGCGCACTATCTGTGACCAAACAAGTCGGATGTTGACATTAGAGACTAACGATTTCCGCCCAAGGAGAGAGCCAATATGGAGATGCTGTACTCAAGGCAGATGCCCTTTGTGTTTGTCCTCATTGAGTTGCCTCACTTAAGTTATTACAATATTTATGTTAAGATTTTGACCCCATAATGAGAAATTACATTTAATATATTCTAAATTGACTATACATTTTGATCAATTCATATTTTTGTATTTTTTTTCAGGGAAAACTTTTCTTTAGTCTTTGTATTTTCTTCTATTGCCTGATTCTAACCATGTTTAGACAATGTTCTTGCATCTATAACTACTATTTGCCAGGTTGGTCAATTTATTTTAATGCAAACATTTGTTTCTTTATATTTTCATTTTAGTCCATTTATGTTTGCTTTCTTATATTTCTAGTTCACAAAATCTGACAGTCTTAGTTTTAGCTGTGGCCAAATGTTATTGTGTTTTGAGCTAGTAGTGTTAATGTATATGTTAATTTGTACATTAATTAAATATTGATCACCAGGGCATGAAGTTCAAATTGTAGCATTCAATTCATGCTTGATGAAACTCTGGCTTGTTGCACGGACAAATGTCTCTTTTTACTTGATGATTGGCTCAGTATTTTACTTGGCTTTTGGTGAGTACAATATCTTGTGTAGAATATCTGTGTACAATATCTTGTGTACAATATCTTGTGTACAATATCTGTGTATAATATCTTGTGTACATTAACACAGTAACATTTTATGCTGTGTGGCATATTTTCTTTTTGATGGAACACTACTTTTTACATTTTTGATGAAAGATTTTTTTTTAATTCTCTCTACATAAATGTACTAATCTGACTTTATCTTAATTTGGCTCATTAAAAAATGTTAACAAAAATTCTTGAAAGACGTCTTAAGATTAAATCAAATTCTTTCCTAATTTTTATATTTCAGGACCATGGTTCATCGGAAGATTACTGACAGAGCACTTAGGTGTTGTCTTTGTTTGGGGCATCATAGTCGATGGATCATTTATACCTGGCGCACTGACATATTTCTATGGTATATTTCAGGTCTGTTTAATAGTTTTAGTTTTATTCAATCACAGAAGAGGGTCCATAAAACTCTACTTCTAAGATAATTTAATCATATCTAATCTAATTTAATGGTGTAGTTAATGCATAAAAAATTTGAAATAGACAAATTCTTCTCTTTTTTTTATATGAAAAAAACAAACAAAAAACACCTCTCTGACTATGAGGCTCATTCAAAAATAACAATAATGTATTTTTTTAAATATTTACTTTTGATTTTTGATTTGTTAAGCTTTAATAAGTGTAGAATTCATTTCTTAAATGTTTTTCTACCTGCCAAAATTGTGTATAACTTTATTTACATTTCATCAATTGTGAGGAATACATAACCAGTTTAGGAATCACTTCCTTAGGTTATTATTAGACCTGGTCAATAAAGTTTAAAAAAAAACAAAAAAAACTATTACATATTTTTATTTAATACATGGAACAAATTTCAAATTTTTAACAAACTTTTGTTTCCAGTTTTTCACCTTCTCATTGCCACTAACTTTAATACTTGGAGTTTTGCTGGACAGCAGACGTAAAAATGGGAATCGAAAAGGCTTTGCTATGTATCCCTGGGTGCTGATACCATCAGTGCTTCTATTGGTATACACAGTATATTTGGCCTTCTCAGAGTTCCCTTCAGCCTATGGACTTGAGGCTTTTATATTTGGACCCTTGAGAACTGGCAACATTTTTCTTTTGATTGGGGGCTTGTGTTGGAGCAGCAGGACAGATCTGAAGAAAGTCGTGTCTGTGAACGAATGTGTTTAATGTTAGACTGTGCCTTTTAAATTATTGGACTGTTAGACTTTGTATGAAAGCAATGAGTTTGAACATGATTGGTTAGTTTTACGACCTACTTAGTAGGAACATATTTATGAAATTATGAAAATAGTTTGATTAAACTTCAGTTGTTTTTTTTACTCTTTAAGACTGATCATGCTTTGAAAACCTCCCAAAAATTAAATGATACACAAATGATATAAGGTTTGACTTAAACCTTTAACAGGAGTTATATTTAAAGATTAGTGTGACCTAAGAGCTAGATGTTTTCAAAGTTTCTTTGATTGTAAAATATTGTGACATCAAGACTGAATATACTAAGTGTGACCTTGTTAGTCACAAAAAAAACACTTTAATCATGTTTTTATGGTATTGAATGTTTTCTCTCTTTAAACATTCTCTGCTTACAACTTTGGAACATTCCTTCGACTAATGTAATTGACAGGATGAATATTTCTGCACTATACAAAAAGCTCTATTTGTGTGTTTTAAACCACATGACATCATTTTAATTTTCTTATACCTTATTTTAACATTGTCAAGGATTACTCAGAGCTGATAGCATAATTTCTTTAAAATAATCCTTCATAGGAAGAGGGTGCCCTGCCCCCCAATGTTTCCATGCATTGTATTCATGTAGTAAAGCATACTAAAGTTCTCATATTTGTTGCTGAAAAAAGCTGTGGTCTTATAGCCCTCAGTTTTGGGTGAACAAGGAATTTATTTCCAGCCCTCTTGTCTCCCCCCCCCCCCCCCCCCCCCCAAATCTAGTGTAACTACCTTGTCAGAAATCAAAATGAAGATTCCTGAGACATTCAGTGTAACTCCAATATTTTTCTTTGTAAATAAAAACCCCTTTGTTACTCACGCTCAGACATACTTGGGTTAATATTGTATTGTATTGTACACATTATTCCAACAATTATTTTGTTGCATGTCTTTTTAGTCTATGAGTTTACATATGTCTGTGCTATGAGTTTACATATGTCTCTATGCTATAAGTTTACATATGTCTCTATGCTCTTGTCCAAAGTTAAGTCTTGTCAGAACTACAAGGTGTTCATTTCTAACACCCCAGGACAATTCTAGCCCTGACTTTGTCAAAATTTAAAGTTTTTGCTAATTTCCTCAGGGCTGTAATATAAGTCTTTACTCTCAGCCTTTTCTTGAATTAAAGACATACCTTGTAAATGTTTCATTTTGTTTTTCCAAGAGAAAATTCTTTAAAGGCCTTTAAAATTTCATTTATTTTCTTTTCCTGACCCTTTCCCAATGTGAAGCTGTCGTAGACATCATACTTCCAGTCAACAACTTTGTTATTTGCACATTTTCTGCTTCAGCTGTAAGTTATGAGGCTTTTTCTTAATTTTACCATTCTCTGTTAAACCTTTTCCAATTGGCTGTCATGTTGCAGTAAGGCTAAAAACCTGTTCATTGTTGCCAACTTTTTTTTCGAAAGCATTTCTTCTGTTTGGTTTCGACTGCTTACATTAATGTCTACCTTTATTTTGTCAATCTGCCACCATGTCCTTTATGTCAAACACTTTTAACCAAGGGACGCTATTCATGAGTATATTAACCATTCATGAACATATTAACAGGGGGGATTGTTGAGAAGGAGATCCACTGCAATTTTTGTAAGAATAATTATAGAATAGATTTAAATGAAAAAAAAAAAAGGTTTTAACTCCACTGCATATTTGTGATAATCTTTTGTTGTTATTAAAAGTAACATTGTGTCCAATGTATGTGCAGACTTAACAAATGGGATATTTTGTTATTGATTCTGGTAATTGCTTGTGATATGATTTCTGTGATAACAGAACATGCTGCTATTTATTTCAGCATTACATTTTCAAACATGTTTTTTTATATCCTTTGTGAACAATAAACTTGTTAGTACATATTTAAAGCTTTTAATTTACATTCAGCTTCCTATATTTTATTCAGCCTTCCAGTCTCAAGAGTTCAGAGTGTAAGCTCAATGTCAAATTGTATCTCACAGACATTAGTAACATGCTGTTTATAGCACAGGTCTGAATTGAACAAAAGACTTTCATTTTAGTTTTTTTCTCTTAACAAAAATTAAGAATGCATTCAAACATCCTTTACTTTAAAGACATCAGTGTATACTTTATTTGGTTAATAACTTTAATGATATCTTTTTTAGTAATTATAATTATTGCAATAGATGAAATGAACAATAATGGCAAAATAAGAACAAGATTTTTTTTTTTATTGAGTATGATTTCTTAATCATAGTAAAACTAAATATATCAGAGAACAAATTTTAATGAGACAAAATAAAAATGAATTAGCAAACTGCTATATAACGATCGGAAATTAAAAAATCAGGATTTTTTATTTTGCTATAAGAAAATAAAAAATAATTGATCTGGCAAATAATTAACAATGTTATGCTTTCTTGTAAATAAAAGTTTTAAAAAAGTTAGGCGAAGATGAAAAGTATTTATAATGATTTTATTTGAGACCATTATGTCTAGGTACAGAAATATATTGCACAAAGAGGGAAAAAAAAATTTTGGAATCATTAAAGTAGTGATGCTTAGAAGATGAGCTCCAGTGAATCAGTGGATGTCCTTAAGTTTAGAAAGTTTAGTTACATTCAATACATTGAGAAGGTAAATAGAATCTGCAAATCTTTTTACAAGTCTGAAAGTAACTTATTTTAAGTTTTATTATGTCAGTTTTTCAAATTAGAAGGAAAACTCTGAATCCAAACCTTGTGGCTATACCCAAACATAGGAATTTTGAGAGTTGACACTGATGAAAAATCAGGAGCAGGTGACTCATAGGTTGCTTGCGGTACACAGTACTGCAGCCTGGCAGCCACAGATCCCAATATGTATTGACCATTGATGTTCCATTGAGTTGCATGGAGAGGGAAGTAAAGCAGTGTGAGCAATTACATTGCGACCAGAGCTTTCATCTTATTTCTATGTAATGAATTATAGTTATTCCAAGGCTGAAATAGGCCAACTATTTCACACTTGCAAAAACTATATACAGCATCACAGCACTTTTGGGGACACAGTGGCTGAGTGGTTAAGCACTTGGCTTCCAATCCTGGGGTTCTGAATTCAAATCTTGGTGAAGACTGGGATTTTAAATTTCATGATTTTTTGGGAATCCCTGAATCCACCCAATTCTAATGGGTACCTGACTAGTTGGGGGAAGTAAAGATAGTTGGTCATTGTGCTGGCCACATGACACTCTGCTCATTAACCATTGGCCAAAGATACAGATGACATTAACATCATCTACCCTATAGATCGCAAGGTCTGAAAGGGGAACTAAACTTTACAGCACATTTAAGAAAACAAGGTTGTTTTTTTTAGCCCTGACTGCAGCAGTTCAGATCAACACTTGATAAATCACAGAATTTCTTCAAACTATTTCATTGCTAAACATGGCAGAATGGCAAAACAAAACCAAATACATATATACAATTTTCAACACTAACTGAAAGAAATAGAATTAGGGATATCATAGAAACAATGAAATTGCATCTAAAAATTAAACAATAGATAATTAATTCTAAACAATTTTTGAGTATTGAAACATTCTTATGCAGCAGACAAGTCTATGCATTTCTGAGAAATCTGTCTTACTTTAAAAGAAAAAAAATGTTCCCTCAGAAATTCAAGTTGTTCTCTTACTTAAAAACAAATATCAAACAGTAAAGATTTTTCATCAAATCTAACTTGTAGATTTTATAACATAATTTCACTGAAAAACAGAAATCTTTTAAAGAAGATTATCATGTACTAGAAACAACATCATGTGTGATAATGTGGAAAAGGTGAAGACTTGCTATTTTTCTATCGCACAGACTTCAAATGAGCGTACAGCATAAAACTATCTAGAAAAAGAAAAATTGCATAAAAATTGAAGACAGTAACTAACTTTCACATTCTTCTTTTTAAATTAATTTCTGAGAGTACTTAAAAAAAGTGGAAACTACTTAGGCCTAAAAATGTTTGAAACATTTATGCATCCTAGCTGTTTCAGATAATAGCCTACACATTTGTATAAGTAGTCTAGTTGATTCATCGACTACCACCATCCTCTGGTATCTCTGAGGTAGCATAGGTCAATGTGTACTGCTGCGTGTCAGTCTGAGTGGACATCTCATGTGTGACCATTCGAATGACTGGTGTCTTGGTGGAGACAAAGCGCTTCTCTGTTCTCTCATATTTAACTGAAACATGGCTTCGGAAGGTCTTTATAAGGTACAAAGTGGATAAAAACATTAGCAGAAGACCTGTGAAGTAAAATGTTGTTGTTAAAAATTGCCACAAGACTAAAAAAATGTGATTACAATGTTTAGAAATTGAGAAAGGGATGGGTTGCCTTAATCAGCCAGGAAAACCAATGACTTAGTTTCAAAGAATTATTTTAGGTCACTAATTAACAAGCATGACTACATGGACACATGGATATATGTAAAACATAAATATCTTCAGTTAAGTAGGGAGATCTGTCATTTATAAGATAAGATCATTTAAACTTTATTAGCTATTTTTGACATAATGTACAAATTAAGGTACTTTCTTTTTATTTTAAAATCTTGCTTTAAATCTCCGACTTTCAACTTAATCATTTAGTATTTACATTTAGTATCTCTCACTAGTTGAGATGAACAATTTAAAAAAAACAACTAAGTAAGCCACACATGCTTGTTAAAAAATAGACTTTTGGTAGATCATTCCTTATAGACCTTATTGTGTTTGACATTTGAAAAATACAAAATTATAAAATTACTACTTAGCTCATATTAAAAAACAATGTATTGTCTTAATTTGCCATTAGCATTTATTACTAAAATTAACAGACAATGTTAGACATTACAAAGTAATTTACCACTGACAATGTTAAACACCACAAAGTAGCTTACCACTGACAATGCTAAACACCACAAAGTAGCTTACCACTGATAATGCTAAACACCTCATAGTAACTTACCACTGACAATGCTAAACACCTCATAGTAGCTTACCACTGACAATGCTAGACACCACAAAGTCACTTACCACTGACAATGCTAAACACCACAAAGTAACTTACCACTGACAATGGTAAACACCACAAAGTAACTTACCACTGACAATGCTAAACACCACTAAGTAACTTACCACTGACAATGCTAAACACCACAAAGTAGCTTACCACTGACAATGCTAAACACCACTAAGTAACTTACCACTGACAATGCTAAACACCACAAAATAACTTACCACTGACAATGCTAAACACCACTAAGTAACTTACCACTGACAATGCTAAACACCACTAAGTAACTTACCACTGACAATGCTAAACACCACAAAGTAACTTACCACTGACAATGCTAAACACCACTAAGTAACTTACCACTGACAATGCTAAACACCACAAAGTAGCTTACCACTGACAATGCTAAACACCACAAAATAACTTACCACTGACAATGCTAAACACCACAAAGCAACTTACCACTGATAATGCTAAACACCACAAAGCAACTTACCACTGACAATACTAGACACCACAAAGTAACTTACCACTGACAAAGCTAAACACCACAAAGCAACTTACCACTGACAATGCTAAACACCACAAAGTAGCTTACCACTGACAATGCTAAACACCACAAAGTAGCTTACCACTGACAATGCTAGAAACCACAAAGTCATTTACCACTGACAATGCTAAACACCACAAAGTAGCTTACCACTGACAATGCTAAACACCACAAAGTAGCTTACCACTGACAATGCTAGAAACCACAAAGTCATTTACCACTGACAATGCTAGAAACCACAAAGTCATTTACCACTGACAATGCTAAACACCACAAAGTAGCTTACCACTGACAATGCTAAACACCACAAAGTAGCTTACAACTGATAATGCTAAACACCACAAAGTAGCTTACCACTGACAATGCTAAACACCACAAAGTAGCTTACCACTGACAATGCTAAACACCACAAAGCAACTTACCACTGACAATGCTAAACACCACAAAGCAACTTACCACTGACAATGCTAAACACCACAAAGCAACTTACCACTGACAATGCTAAACACCACAAAGCAACTTACCACTGACAATGCTAAACACCACAAAGCAACTTACCACTGACAATGCTAGACACCACAAAGTAACTACCACTGACAATGCTAAACACCACAAAATAACTTACCACTGACAATGCTAAACACCACAAAATAACTTACCACTGACAATGCTAAACACCAAGCGAAAATCTTCTAAAAACAGTGGCACTGACATCAATAAATAAAGGATGAACTTCCTCCAGTTGTCCACCCACATTATAGCTGACCACACACGACAACAACATCCTTGGCGCCTGAAAGAATACAACTAAGAAATATCAGAGTTGCACATGCATAGGCAAGTGGTTAGTTTTTTAAGTTTTTTAAAACAATTATTTCCCTTTTTGTCAGGACTAAGCCTATATGAAACTGTCATTCAACAAAGTTTTCATTAAGTTAAATTATTTAATTCATTGAAATAGAAGTTAATTCAAGCTTCTTCAAAACAATTAAATATGTTGAAATGTAAATAAAATGTATAAAATAGTTGTAGGTTATTGTTATTTAGATTGCATTAAAAATTATTTGCAAGTATTTTGAACTTATTCAACTATTCATTGTTCAATTACATTTAAATATGAGTGTCTTTTACACTTTGCATAGCTAAAGGTGTTCTGACCCATAATGTATGTAATAAAATTATAATAATGCTAAATTTAGACATTTAAAATATAAATAATATATAAAGTGGTTTTTTTTTTGTGACGGTGCCGGTAAGGCACCTTTTTTAATATGGGGAAATAATTATTAATTTTCTTGCATTTTAACGTTTATTATTAATTTGTTAATAGTTTAAAGTTAGGCAATCCATCACATATATATATCGACTTACACACAGCACGCCGACTTATCCACTATCCAGGTTAACTCAAAGAACGTCACCAGTGTAGACACCCCACTGCAAAGTAGAAAAAAAAGTGTGGTAAACTGGGTGCGTAATGTCAACAAAGTTAGGACTATAATTGTCTATAATATAGCTTCTTCGACCACAGAGTGAAAGACGCATAGAAATATAGAGCCAGTATGACATTTAGTCTGCTAATCTCTAGAAACTTAACACAGTTTTTTTTTCTAGCGATGTAGGCCTTTCTTTTTAAATCCAATAATAATCCTCTTGTGACATGACAATGCAATTATGGATGGCTGTGTGGTCGTGTGGCATGCACACTGGACTGTGGTATTGATGGTCCCATGTTCATACCCTACCCACTAGCATCACCCGTTGACCTCCGGGTGGACTTGGCTAGAATAAAATTATCTAAATAATCTAAAAGAACGTCCAAAACAGGGAAAACATTTTACCAACATTTGTACAACTAGAGATTGCTGCCATCCTGCAGGAGGTCAAGGCTAATAATCTTCGCGTCTGAGTGAAAGCCCGAAACATGTAAAATTAGCAGACGATCCAGACATATTTTTAAAGCAATATTTGTTTTAAGTGTTATTTTAAACTGCATTTTTATTGCCATTGAATGGGCTTAATAAAAATAATTCTTAAATATTTTTCTTAAAAGTTATTTTAAATAAGAAAAAAAACAACGATCTTGACTTTTTAAAAACTTATAGATAAGCAATATGTTCTTTTTTAATGCCTATAGATATACAATCCTTTTCATGTGTTTCGTTGCGTTTCGAATGTTTATTATACGTCCCACTAATGAAAAGGAATAACTTTGAATAATTACTCTAGCTTATAACAAGTCACGTGGTTGAGGGAGGGGGTAACAGTGACCTTCAAAATAAATGTCAACAACTAACTGGAAAGTTCATCTTACACAATCGTCATAATAGACTACTGGAATGCGCTAGAGGTCAATGCTAGATGCACTCATTTTCCAAGCAGGTCTAAAGCCTTATGTAAAACAAAGTTTATGAATGAACAGGACTTCCTCTACAGTTAAGAATATTTTTAGCTCTGCTGATGCGTGAAATAGTAACACATTTTCATATAAACAAATGAAACTAAAGTAATGTCAATCGACATAGGTGTGTTATTACACCATCATACGCAGCGTAGGAACAGCTGTGAATAGCTATTACTTACTATTATGTGTCTTTGTTTAAAAATAAATAAAGTAAGGGGGATGATCGATAAGGAATGTGATACTTACATGAGGTAATACCCCACGTAACTGTTGTTGTGGTCCTTGATGATTAGTACTGTTGACACCCATAACACTGGGAAGACATCAATACGTTTAGATAATAGAACAGTGTTAAACAAATGGAACATTAGCAAAGCTCATGCCTCATATTTTTTGTTGGGGGGGGGGGGGGGGGGAGGGGGTATTTATTTATTTTGTCTCTTACAAACAAATGTAGTTAAACAAAAAAAAAGCTTCATTACTTCCCCTGGATAAAGTCTATATAAAGGCTAATGCGAAAGGGGTCGATTTTTATAGGGCATACATTTTTATTTTCTTACGTATTTGTCTGCCATATAACATTTCACGATACAAGTGTACATGGACATTTATTTCATTGGTTTTAACACCAATAACGTTATTAGTCGCTCATTAACCAGTTGAAGTTGGTATTATTCGTTCTTCTGACTTAACTTCGCGTCATGTACAAAACCCTAGGAACCAAAACATTTATCCTGACAGCGTTTGGGAATCTACACAAAACGACAGTGATAACGGTAGCCTTACACTTATCAGTTCATCAACGAATTAGAACGAATTTATTCAGGCCTAAAGAACTAGTGTCGTCTGGGAAATAGGCCTACTCATAAAGATAGAGGCATATTTCTTATTCCTTATGCTAGGACTAATTCGTATAAGTGCTCCTTCTTTCTTATGGTCATTAAAGAATGTAATGGGTTGCCCGAATCAGCTAGGAAAACCAACGACTTAGCACTAATTAACTTGCTGCACTAGATTGACACATGAAATGCGTAGGACGTGATAATCTTCTCTTTTGAAGTGACGTCTGTAATCTTTAAGATAAGATACAAGGTTACAGTTACAAGGTTGCTTTGTTACCATGACTACAGAAGAACAATTACAGCTCAATCAGCAATGATGATCGCAGTTCAATCCGGAGTGAAAAATGTAACAGACTCAACTAGGAAACAAAATCGAACCCTAGACCTTGGGCTCTGAAATGACTCATGATTAAAGTCACTCTACCAAGAGTGCAGACGAATAAGTAACGAGGCCAACAAATACAAACAGATACTACAGCCACCAACTGTTGTTGACATTGTCTGGGTTTAATTTATGTTAATGCATTTGTGTCAGATATTTCTGATTAGAACAAGAACGGATGAGCAATCCAGTCAGGTTGGATACTCGCGAGGTAACACATGTTCAGCTGGTATTATTAAGCTAGCATCAGGCGCTATTTTGAATACCAAATTAGATGGCGAATAAGTGTATGCGTTTCGTGTGTGTGACAAGCTGTGAACTGACCTATAGATTTAGTTGTGTGCCTGAACATGGAATGCGTGTCGATTTTGAGGTTGCTGTTGGTCTGTTGATATGCAAGTAAAAATATTAAAAAAATATATAAAAATTTATAGGACAGATGATGTAAAGGTCATTTGTTTCTATGACTAACGGTTTACAAGGGTGTCGTGTGGTCAGCACAACGACCAACATCTTTACTTTCCCCAACTAATGTCAAGTACCCATTAAAGTTGGGTAGACTCAAAAGCTTCAAAATCCCAGCCCCTACCGAGATTCGAACCAAGGACCTCTCGGTTCGGAAGCCAAGCGACCCCACTTGTTGCCCCTTCCATTTTTTTAAAGCAATATTTAAATTGAATAAAATTGCTTCGATTCTTTTAAATCAATATGTAATTAATTTTTAGAAGATGTTGAATAACAATAATAAATTATTAAACGTTAATGTTAGGTTAGCTAAGGTTATTGTGTCTTGACTTTTGGAGATAAGGCTCCAAAGTTAGTCAAAGTATAGGCCCTACTATTAAACTCCAAAGTTATCATGACTTTAAATAACTTTTGTGCATACTGTGGAATTCCTTTTCTTGGTTGACAAAGGTAAAGGCCCTTTAGCATATCCTTCAGATGTAGAAGACAGCAGATGTAGCTTAATTGACTGTCATTCATAAAATCAAACAACATTTCTCCGTTGACGCTGCAATCTTTTCCCCTTTTTTAAAAACATATTAGTGATAGCACTTCGAACTAGGTCCTACCCTACAGGCTTATGTTTTGGACAAACTTTTGCTTATTGTTAAACTCAATATGTTCTCTGTGGAGGAGTTTAATTTTGTTTATTTGATTAGCGTTCTGGAGGGTTTGCCTTTATCCTTCACCTCAGATTCACCAGTTTCTTAGTATGTTGGACTTTAAGGGCACCACACATGATCTGTTTATATTTTCTTCCTTATTTCATTCCTATTGCTTCTTTTTTCTGTCTCCTTTTCTCTACTACTGCTGTTGCTTTTACTATCATTAATTATTATAATGTTAAAATAAAAATCTTTTTTTTTTTGGAGCGTATATTAGCTCGTCTATATTTTAAACTCCTGTTTAACTCCGTGCACTACACTTATTAGGTCTACTCAGCGCTAACTAATCAGCAGAAAATATAAATTTGTTAAAAACTTACTCTAATATTTTATCATAAATCTATGTAAAAAAAAAAATTACAAAATATCTTAGGCCAAGGGTATAAAATATTTCTGAAATTTCATAATCCTAATGCAAATAGAAATAGCGAAAAAGTCTGAACTTCTAATCAACAAAAAAAAATCAGAAGTTATGAGGATCAACAACAGACAAGAGAACCCAATCATGCTACAGGGAGAGCAACATCCTTGATACAGACCACTTCACTTATCTGGGAAGCAGAGTTAGTAAAGACGACGGAGCTGATGATGATATTCTAATTCGGATCAATAAAGCTAGGTCTGCCTTTTCAACTCTTCAAATAATCTGGCGCTCTAAGGCACTATCTCTACATAACAAAATACGAATCTATAATACAAACGTTAAGTCTGTCCTTCTATACGGTTCAGAAAACTTTCACTAAAACAAATATGGAAAAGCTCCAGACTTTTGTTAACAGATGCCTACGCCGGATATTAGGAATTAGGTGGCCAGAAAAGATAACTACTATCGATTTGTGGGAGAGAACTAGACAAAAGCCCATAGCCCAAGACATCACAAAACGAAAATGGAGCTGGATAGGACACACCCTGCGAAAACCAGCTACCAATGTTGCAAGGCAGGCACTAGACTGGAACCCACAAGGAAAGAGGAAAGTGGGCAGACCCAAGCAAACCTGGAAGAGGTCAGTCATCAGTGAAGCTGAGGGTACTGGAATGACATTGGAGCAGATGAAGATAGCTGCTCGAGTCGAGTTCGGCGGAGAGGTGTGGTTGCGGCCCTATGCTCCCCTGGGAGTACACAGGATTAAGTAAGTAAGTAATGCAAATCTTAAAACTTGGATAAAAGCAATCAAAAATATAGTTTCCCCTAAGATTAACATTTGTTTAGCGGTAACAATCAAACATAAAGGAGGGGAAAAAATAAAATTTTGCATAAACAACTTTTATATGTTGGATACTGTCTGGAATAAAATGCAGGGGTTTAGAGATATCAAGAATTAATGCAGGAAGATGTTTCGAAATGCATAAACCATGCCCTACCATCTCATGACATACAAATACAAACTACTACCTATGCCCTACAACTGCGAACCCTTTACTTTACCTAATCTAAGAATACCCAAGATGTGTACGACCACTGTTCAAAGAAGATTTTTCTATTAATAAAAGAACACTATACAGATTACACTTTTAAAACCTTAATACCTATTCATGTGTTATATTAATAGGCTTACACAATACAATCCATTACCTGCTATAGTAATAAATCCAAAACATCTGGCTATTGTCTTGATATTGGCCAATACGAATGACTGAGAACGTTTTTCTTCGTCTAGTTGCAAGGGCTGGTTCTCCGTAGGGGTTGTCATCCTTTCCAATTTTCTTCTCTAACCCTACACATACACAATTTGACGTAAACACAATTGTTTATGATCGATTTCTTTTTTTTAAAATGTAAAATACACATACACATAGAGTTTTAATAAGTAACAAAATTAATAATATATCTCTAAATCACATTGTGAGAAAACGACAATCTCAAACTTGTGAAGAAATGCTGTTACATCGTCTGCTTAAAGAATTTCACGGCGTTTCATTTATCAACAACCTATAGTTCAAATCTTTCCATGTCGTCTGCTAAAAGAAATTCCGCTTCATTTATCAACAACTTGAAGTCGAAATCTTGACACCATCGTCTGCTCAAAGAAATTTAAAGTGTTTTATTCATAAACTTCTACATGCGTTTTCCCCTTTATGAAATGTAACCAGCCGCCATCGAATATCTTCAATGTCGTCTGCTACCTTTATGTGTTTATTATAGTGTGTACCGTCACCTTTACAGCTGCACAGCCTCACCATTGAGTGTATGTGCGTGGTATGTGCACGTGAGTCCTATTTACTCACCACGACTCTATAGCCAACACACCGCTGTCAACTAATAAATGCTAGCATTCTCCAAGTGCTGACTATAAGATTAACTGTAAAGAAGGAAAAAGCCTAATCAAAGAACATATGTTTCAACATTGATTTTCCAATTGCTGTTTAAAGTTTATTTTGTTATATTTTTAATCGATATTTTGGTCGCTTTCCAAGATCGATCGTGTCCAAATTTTAATACTAACACATCTATAGGGTCTAAGATTTGTGGTGATGATAGATTCGTCTTTTTTGACAGCTGACATTTTAAACAATGACCGATTAACTTTTTAGCTCAACGACTCTGTGGTTGTCAAACACAGACATGATCACAAAAAAAAAAGAAGCATCGGACGTCTTTTAAACCAGCGAATCCCGGACATTTGTCATTTCATTAAAACTGACATCACTCCAGGATGTAAATATGAATTAAGACTTTAAATTAAAGTGTTGGGGTTTATCTTAAAATGTACAGACTTTACTTACATAATAAAAGATTCGTATTCAAATAAATATTTTAAAGACAATTTTTGGGTGACTTCTGTTTGTTTTGTACTTATTATGATTTTGAAGACGTGGTAAAAAAAAACAATTAGTATTAGGCCATTGCATTTCAGGACTCAAATCAATCAATTTAGAAAGCCTTCAGGAGAGAAGACTTAAAAAGTAAAGTAGCAATTATACATAAAACACTGAACCATAATCTTCAAATACAAAACCTAATAAAACACTCAGAAAGACACAAAGATAAAGGCACATTCCTCGTCCATATGCTAGGACGAATTTGTACAAATACTCCTTCTTCCCTAGTGCTATTAGAGCATGGAATGGGTTGCCTAAGCCAGGCAAGAAAACCAATGACTTGGCAGAATTTAAGTCATTGGTTAACACGCATGACTAGATGCATGACGCTTAGGACGTAATCACCTTCTTTTTTGAAGTAACGTCTGAATTTTATAAGATAAGATAAGTTGTACCAGGAATGTGTTGCTAAAACTCCAAGGCCTTTTCTACTATATTTGTAAACAAATTAAGGATTTCTTTTGTTTGTTTAGGAAATCAAGAGCTTTAGTTTGTTTCTGCTGTTTGACTCAAGACAGGAAATTTTTTAAACATTTAGGAATGTTACATCCTCTTCTCCAGATGTTTAAATTAAATTTTTTTTTTTCTACTTCGTGTAGAAGCCATTGGTCTGCCATCTGGTCACATGATATTTCTATTGAGATTTTTGACATTTATCTAACTTATAGTTCAGGTGATTTTCTCAATTCTCATATGGAATCATAGCTACATGTTCGTCAATGTAATTTTTTTTTTATAACATTAAGAATTTTTGTTTGCATTGCCAGAATATTAAGTGGACAATGAAGTAACTGTAAGGTCCACGAGCACCTCCACAGTATCCAACTTTGCAGTGACAGTGTTTAGCACATATAACTACATCACATTTCATTTATGAAAGATTTGCTTATTATGATGCCTCACCAAAAAGCACTTGGAAAACAATCACCTCTGAGTTCTCTTAGATATCCTTTTCTCTAAAACATGTTAGTATAAAAATGAAATGTATTTTAGGTTGACTGAGTTTGACTAAAACTACACAGTAAAATATTGATCAGGTTTTTATTTCTCATCAAGTGATTTATATACAAAAAAAAAGGCTTTTCAATTTTCAATCAATAAAATCATATAAAACATGCAGCTATAAAACATTTAGACAAGTTTACAATTAAAATAACTCTCAAGAGAACCAGTTTCTTATTCCTAAGTTCACATAAGCCAAACATTTTCATATCAGACGTCCCAAATTGAACATAAGCCAAACAATTTCATATCAGACACCCCAAACTGAACATAAGCCAAACAATTTCATATCAGGTACTCCATATAGAACTTTAGCCAAACAATTTCATATCAGGTACTCCATATTGAACATAAGCCAAACAATTTCATATCAGGTACCCCATACTGAACATAAGCCAAACAATTTCATATCAGGTACCCCATACTGAACATAAGCCAAACAATTTCATATCAGGTACCCCATACTGA
This sequence comes from Biomphalaria glabrata, assembly GCF_947242115.1. Lineage (NCBI taxonomy): Eukaryota > Metazoa > Mollusca > Gastropoda > Planorbidae > Biomphalaria > Biomphalaria glabrata. Next base: position 10,820,335 of record NC_074713.1, read on the forward strand.
ACATAAGCCAAACAATTTCATATCAGGTACCCCATACTGAACATAAGCCAAACAATTTCATATCAGGTACCCCATACTGAACATAAGCCAAACAATTTCATATCAGACACCCCAAACTGAACATAAGCCAAACATTTTCATATCAGGTACCCCATACTGAACATAAGCAAACATTTTCAGCAAGCTTTAACTGACATAGAAGAGAGCAACTGGCAGCAAAAAGCTTCCAAACAAGACAGCTGGAGATTTATTACATAGGCCATGGGATACATCTTTCAGACTAAAAGGAAATCTACAGCCATGGACAGACATAGACTACAGAAAAATAACCTAAATTGACCATTGACAGACAACGGTTATGACTATGCTGAATATAGCAAAATATATAGATACAGCTCAGACTGCATAGCCACAAGAAGTATTTCACTCTTCCTTAATCTTCGGACTTAAGACAAGCTTCATTCTCCCCAGTACAAGTTGGTCATGTTAGCTCATATAAACATGCCCGTCAATAAGTTCATGTGGCCAGATATTGTCTGAATGTCATGCTCAATTCTTTTTGAGAAAACTTAGGAAAGTTGTCTTTCAGTCTTTTGTTGCTGAGAAATGAAGTTACAATAATGTAGTTCTAAGGAAAGCTGGCACATCTCATCACTGAATGTGGGCCACAAAATTCATTTGTTCTAAACATGGACAAGAGCCTACCATGTAGGATATACTTAGTCCCAGGCACTTCAAATTAAGTGGAACCTAATCAATAAATGACAACTCACACACACTCAAAATCAGATTTTACATTGTGTTTTAGAGTCCACAGTATGACAAGTAAGAATAATGGAACAGGAAAATAATGTCATTGAAAGTAGCTATGTCCATTGATTGGGACGATCACGTACACATATGTGGAACTAATTAGAACATGTTAAATCAGTCTTCTTCACAAATATTACATTTAAACACTGCACATTAATCCCTTCTAATCAGTTCACATTAAGCCCTGAGTATATAATCAGTAATTCTCTACTGACACATTATGTCCAAGCTATGTTTGTCACCAAACACATTCTGGTAGTTTCTTGTTTTGTTTAACATTGCTTCGCTTTGAATGTGCATTCAGCATTGTTAATTATTGTATCCTAGCCCAAACTTTCATCAGGATGGCGGGGGATGTTTTGTATACAAAACTGTTGGTAGCAGTAGAGGAAAGAAGCATGACAACCTTTCAAAAGCCATAAGTCAGTGAGCTAACAAGTTTTGGATAGCTTTGGATATATAGAAAAAAACATTACAAACTCATAACTTTAAATTGATCTGTCTAAAAAAAAATATACATATAAAATGACTGCATTTACAATTGTCTATCAGGTTCAGCTTCATCACTGAAGTCTCAACACACAAAGCAGAGAATATAATACTGTCTCTAGAAAGATTCTTCAACCTTATTTCAATGTGGCAGCCCAGGGAGGGAGTCAAACTTGGGTAGGTAGCTTAAGTAAATAAAAAAAATATACTTTTGAAATTAAACAAATGAAAACAAATTTTATATCAAATTTCTCAACTGCCTAACAAAAGAAAGTGTCAATGTCAGTGTGTTATATTAGTTAGCTGAAGATTAATTATCAACATTTCTAGATTCAAACAAGAGGGAAAAAAAATTCAAGTATAAAATTTAAACATTCAATATGTAACTCTGTTAATCAACTAACGGTATCTCTTAATGAAAATCTTAGTAAAATAATAATCTCAATAACTTTAATGACTTATTTAAATTAAAAAGATGAACAATGGGATAGTTAAAAAAATGTCTTGCTTAAAAAAGATGCTAAGATTTTGATAGTTAATAAAAGAAAATTTTTTGCTGGCTTTAGTAAAAAAAACAACAATTACAACTGGTTATAAAAACATACATGCATTGTTTGACAGATTTTTCATTAAATCCCTACTGTTACTCTATCGTCATAGTGAAAAATGAAAATTTTTATTCATTAATTTAGAAAACTTTTTCATTAACCTAAATGAAAGTTGGTATTCATTAATTTAGAAAACTTTTCATTAACCTAAATGAAAGTTGGTATTCATTAATTTAGAAAACTTTTCATTAACCTAAATGAAAGTTGGTATTCATTAATTTAGAAAACTTTTCATTAACCTAAATGAAAGTTGGTATTCATTAATTTAGAAAACTTTTCATTAACCTAAATTAAAGTTGGTATTCATTAATTTAGAAAACTTTTCATTAACCTAAATGAAAATTGGTATTCATTAATTTAGAAAACTTTTCATTAACCTAAATGAAAATGTTTATTCATTAATTCAGAAAATTTTTCATTAACCTATCGAGATGAAATTTTGCACATAACTTAGGCTGTGTGACAACACATTGAATTAAAATTTCAGAAAGATATTATTGAATGAATTTTTTATTTATCATTAAAGCTAGTTTTACAGCTTCTAGACAGGGGAACTAACAAATATCTATTGTATTTTTCTTATTACTGAGTATCAGTTGTATCCCTTCTACATACACAATCTTCAGTTAATTAGAATTAGTTAAAATTATGAAAAATAAAAAATGGAGTGTTTAGTTTCTAGTATTAATTCAACATGAAAAAAGAATTGATTTAAAAAAGTAATGTTGATATCACTTCTTTCTGTATAATAAGAGGATAAAGAATTGGTGGCTCAAAGGCACACTAGTATATTTTAATCCAGACAGATCAGGATCTCTACAATGGATGTTCATGAGTTTACCCAACGCTACACAGGTTACCATTGATCTTACCACATAAATAAGTAAAAACTGTTAACAGTTTATTTACATAATGCTCCCTTGTATGGCATAAATAATATAATGTTCCTATTGCATGAAAATTTCTGCCTTTTAAAAAAATTCTTTTTTATATGCTATGTTAAAAAAACAACAACTTATCTGCAAAAAATACATTATATTAAATTGTCCTAGTCATAAAATACTTACGAGCTATTAAAACTTTCGATTCTTCCTCTGACAATACCAGGCCCCAGAAAGAGACTAAGGTCAATTAGACACTGACTGGCTGATGATGATGTCAACACTACATCGCAGTCCTGTCACCAAAATAGTAATAGAACTTTTAAAAATATGAAAACTTTTACACTCATTGTATAACCAGCATAACATCTGTATTTTAAAAAAATAAATATTTTTATCTTGCTCTATAGAAGGTCAAAGTTTTATCAAGAAAGGAAAAAAAAAAAGCTTCACTTTATATTTTCATGTTTATGACTTGTAAAGTGAAAGATTTAATTACCAGTGCCTCAAAGATGTAATCTAGGAACATCTCTAAGTACATTTTGAATGGTCGCTTTCCTAAACCTTTGGCAATGTTAGGAAGCTGGAACAAAAATGTATACAAGTCTTCACTAGCTATACAGCCTGATAGAAATAATTAAAAACTTTTGCTAATTAACTTTTGAGGTTAAATAAAAATACAACCTGTATTCCTTTGAATCCAACAAAGCTAATTTGATTATACATGCAATAATTTAATAAGTAATCTAACACCTTCACAGATCACTAAAAATTATTTTCTTTGAGTGGAATGGAAACAAGATTTTTTGCCCCCCCCCCCCCCCCCCCCCCCCCCAATGCTGGCCACCTGAATATAGTACAAACCCATTTGTATGTAGAACATTTCTAAATATTTCCCTAAATAACATTCTTTAATTTTAGTTTAATCAGGAAATCTATTCACCTGTTTACAAACTGTTTCCAAAAAGTTAGGGTAACGAGTGTAGTTCTTAACATTACAAGCTGTAGCCATATTTGGGATTAGCTTGCTGACCTGTCCACTCACATCCGGGATGTGGCTAAGTTCTGCCAATAGGTGGACACAGCTATTATAATAAAAGCAAAAATAAAGTTTTAAATTTCGTTTCGTACCTACATTAAAGTAAGACTTATGAAAACAATCTTTTCAAGTGATAGCAAGGTGCCAATGATTAGCTCACCCATCAGCTAATTCCCAAGGCTGTGGAGGTTTCCTAAACTTGTGATCCATACAGCCCCCACCTCGCCCCATCTTAGGAGCCAGAGAGCCACAAGAATACATCTTAGATATGAAATAAAGAAAAAAATGGATTCATAATTTAGGTCTTTTATATTAGCTAAACATATTCAAGTTAAAAAAAGATTTCTAGCATTAGAATAATATATTTCTGAAGTTTCTTCTCAAGTAGTTTTTTAGTAACAAAGAGTCTGATTCTTTTCATAATGTAGCAATATCTGAAAGCATCCAATTAATAAATTACAATCCCATTGGTCTATTTTTACAAAAATATAATATAATAATAATGTCTTGAAGACAACCAAGAATAACTAAAGATAAAATTAACATCAGAGAGGGTTTTTTTTTAAGTTTCTTTTTTTCAAATCCATTAAATCCTCCTGAATGTGTCAGAATGTCTCACCGTTTGGTCAGTGTGTAAGTCCATGTCGTTATCCCTCAAGTATTTCACAACCCCAAATGTTGCTGGAGAACTATCCAAGTTGCCATATTTTTCAGCTGTTGCTGGCTGCTCTTTAATCTTTTCAAACCCTTCTTTTATCTTACAAAACACAACTTCCTGCTCAGCAGGACCTAAAGGAAAAATAAAAAGGCTGCAATGGAATTTCTCTGAGCTAAACCGCAAAATACAAAATAAAGTTAAAACATTCTTTGAGCTAAACGGTAAAATACAAAATAAAGTTAAAACATTCTCTGAGCTAAACAGTAAAATACAAACTAAAGTTAAAACATTCTCTGAGCTAAACGGTAAAATACAAAATAAAGTTAAAAGAGTTTATGAATCAGTTTTACAAGTGAACATGGTAACACAGCTTGTAAAATATAAACGTGATAACACAGCTTGTACAATGTAATCAGGTTAACACAGTTTGTACAATGTAACCAGGTTAACACAGCTTGTACAATGTAATCAGGTTAACAGTTTGTACAATGTAACCAGGTTAACACAGCTTGTACAATATAACCAGGTTAACACAGCTTGTAAAATGTAATCATGATAACACAGCTTGTAAAATGTAACCATGATAACACAGCTTGTAAAATGTAACCATGATAACACAGCTTGTACAATGTAACCAGGTTAACACAGCTTGTAAAATGTAATTATGTTAACACAGCTTGTAAAATTTAACAGTGTTAACACAGCTTGTACAATGTAACCATGATAACACAGCTTGTAAAATGTGACCATGATTTAGGCTTGTAAAATGTAACATATATGAAAACAGAAAAAAAAAAACACTAACCATAAGCCTTGACGATGTTTGTAATTGCCACAGCCGCACCATGCCTGACAGATGGGATGTTGTCTTGTAGGTTATTGAAAAACAATGGGAACAATGCTGGCAGGGACGACCTATTATAAAGAACATTTGAATTGGTTCAAAAAAAATATTTTTTCTTTAATATTATTTATTCAGAAGAGCAATAGTTGCACGGAAAGAGAAAAAATTTTGTTTAAGAAGAGCAAATTTAGGCCCATTCTTTTTTTTTTATGAAGTTTCTTCTGGAGCTTCAACCCTTAATGATAAAGTAAAAAATCGTATAGTATGACTGTTATAGTACCTATTTGCATATTACTTATAGGATGACTTTTTATAGTACCACTGAGCATATAGCTCTGCTGTGAGAGACAATCGATGAACCCAGATCTTAAATGGTTACAATGATTTTAGAGCCAGGGGTATTAATGAGGTCAAGCTCCCATTGTCTACACAGCTTGTGCCTCAATAGGTATCCGACACCAAGACCAGTACCTGGCATGCTTGTGTGGCTTAGATACGAGACCTAGCAAAACTGTTTCTACGTAAAGGTGTAGGCAGATATCTGCGCAACTAAAACCAGGAGCTATGGGCAGAAAGAGCTTAAAAGCTTAGTAAGAAGAGGGGGATACTTTAATCTCAAACTCCCACTGCCTTATGGTGTTAAGGCTTCAAGAGTCAACCTTGAGAAATCGGAAAAAAAAAGGTGGGGGGACTACTCAGGTCTTAGGACTACCATCCATGATATTATTCCATATTCCCCACAAATAAATAGGTATCAAATGTAATACATATTATTCTAATGAATCACATCAGCAAAGTAGTGAGTGAGAGACAAAGAAGCATGGGCCACACACCTTCCCTTTAACCAATGCAACAAATGCAATGCCAGAGAGGAAACTGATGCTGCTGCAAAGAAGCTAAAACAGCACTGAAGGCAAATCAATTGAAACCAGTGATTGATCTGGGTGCATCCATTATCTCAAGGTGGAAGGAGCCATATTTATATACATATATGGTCTGTTGTTGCTTTATTGTGATATTGTTGAAATATCTTGGCCCTTATGAATTAAAGTAACAACAGGAATTTATTTTAGTAATAAAATGCAAACAAAACTTACTTTGATTCTTGTGGAAAACACAAAACAAAATGACCACATGCTATGCAAGCAGCTGAAATAAAAAAAAATACAGAAAAAAGGTTTTTAATAAACATTCCTTTTTTAATAAGTTCTGGGCTATAGCTGAGTACACATAAATTATTCATTTTCTTGATAATCCAGACAACAAGGTCTTCCTACAAAACACATGCACTTACCATCTCTGACAGGCCAACTGTCATCATTAAAGCAAACCAAAAGTGTCTCTAGTAGTTTGGAAACATAGGGACTCACTGCAGACTTGTCAATCTTAAAAGAAATTAAAGATTTTTAATGACATTTGATAAATAATAATATCCCAATTTTTTAACAAATTTTGGAAGAATGTTATAACAACAATTGTCTAAAAAAAATGTGTAAATATGAGTTATCTAAAAAGTCAATTGAAAATTGTTATTCTAATAGCTAATTCAATTTACTTTAACAAGACAGGTGATAATTTGACATTTTTTCCCTAACAAACATAAATTACTTTTACAGTTTGAATGTTGCCATGTTTACAGGCACAAGTAAAAGAATTATATTAATATTGAAAAGAAAAAAGCAATCAAATTAACCCAGTCCTGGAGTGTGGTGGCTGAGTTGTAAAGCACTTGGCTTCCAAACCGAGAGTCTAAGGTTCAAATTTCAGTGTCAGGGACTTTAAATTTTGAGATTTTTAGGATGCCCTTGAGTCCAACCATCTCTAATGGGTACCAGACATTAGTTGAGGAAAAGTAAAGGCGGTTGGTTATTGTTCTGGCCACCGTCAGTCATAGAAACAGATGACCTTTACATCATCCGCCCTTTAGTTCACAACCCCTGAAAGGGGTACTTTACTTAATCCAGCCCTATCAAGCTAGTTGTAAGGTGTGGCTGTATTTTATAAATGTACAGTTTTTCAAAAGCAATGTCTTACCTTAGAGCCCAGTTCAGCAATACACGCACATGCAGCTTCTCTAACAGCATGGTTGTCAGAGTCAGTGGCTAGGATGTAATAGTCTACCTGTGAATAGCAGGGACAAACAATATCTCTACACTAAAATCAAGATTATTAATGTACTTAAAAAAACATTTTTAATTCCTTTGTCCCACTGTCCTTTTAAGCCTACCGTACAAAGATCAACACTCTTCAGACATTCATCACACGTCATCTACCAAATAAATATTAAACACAAACTGTCGTCAATAGACACTCACCACTTGATCAATATATTTTTCTACCAAATGCTTGCCTTCACCCTTTGTGATCTGTCGCCAGGTTTCTTGTGAATAAAGCCTCACCCCTTCAGCCATGTAATATCTGTATAAAAAAAAACAAAAAAAACATGAAAGATTCAAAGTCAGTTTTTCAGCACAAGCGCTAAATACAAAGAAATATGTATAAAGACAAAAATCTAATAAACAAAATAAATTAATACCTGTTCAGGCACATTCGAGGAATTAGAATAGGATAAAACTTTTCTCTTGCCTCTTCTGTTGGTAAACTTGTTAGGAATTGACGAGTTGCTACTGAAGCAGCCATTCGCACCTAGTAGAAATATTAGAGTCGCCGTTTAAGGTCTGAATTATTTTAATTTTACATTCATTATTATCTGTTGAGAAAATTAATTTGGTGTGAAGCATTGCACATACCTGACTCCAGTTATCAGCTACTCCTCGACCCAAATACTCAGAGAAAACCTTGCCATGGCGATAGATTGCATTTTCTTCTGTTAATTTTGCTTCACTATCAGTTTCAGCTGGAACATAGAAACTGCATTTCAGAGGTATGGTGATTGTGTGAAAGGAATGAAAGTGTAATGGAATTAGCATAACTTAAGATATGTTGGTGTTTCTGACACTATAGTAGTACCAGTAGATGAAATAATACTGCACCTTTTTAAATCTGAACATACTGACAAGTAAATTTACATACCAAACACAATGCAAAATAGGCCAATTTTACTTCATTTATAAAAAAATTGTGTAAGAATGTATATATATATACAATAATTGGTAAAGGATAAATAAACAGACTTAAAAAATATTTTTTAAAAATAATTTTCTATAACAGCAACTTTAAAGTTGACTTAAAAGAATTATATTTTTTTTTTGCAAGAATCTATAAAATAATGGCTGGGTAATGGACATTGCACGGTAGACTTAATGCATGAATTTGAAAGCCATTAGACTTGTTTCTTTAAAACAATTAGCAGTTTAATGAAAGAATATGCTATTTCCATAATTATAAAAAAAAAAATAATAAAGACCTGCACACAGATGTTGTGGGAAGAGTTTTAACAAATTTAACTTTTTGAGTGTAGCATCATTACAATATGGTATCAATTAAAAAAATTGTTTAATTACAGCCTTCTTTGGCTCCACAAGTCACCAGGGCACCGCAGACATAGAATCCAGTTTCTCTGACAAAACGATTAGTGTGCATTAATGCCTCAAAGATAAGGTCCAATAGTTCCTGGTCAACAAAGTCATTGAATCTGTAGCCACAGCCAAGTATCACACTTTGAAGACACCTACACAAGAAGAATATACAATTAACTGATTCCTCACAAATATACAATAGACTTAATAAGCCAAGAACAAAAATGATGACATGTAATGTATTCTTCAAGGAGGTGGGGTGGCTGAGTGCTACAGGGTAAAGAGCTTGGCTTCCAAACTGGGGAATTCTGGGTCTTTAATTTCAGGATCTTTAGGGTGCCTCTAAGTCCAGCTCTAATGGGTACCTGATATTAGTAGAGGAAAAGTTAAGGTGGTTGGTCATTGTGGGGCCACAAGACCTCATTAATCATAGGCCCAGGAACAGATTATGTGCCCTACTTACTTACTTCATGTACTCTTCAAAATGCATACATTCTATACACTTAAACCAAAGGTCACATAACATGGGATCAAATTAAATGTTGAAGCTTGAAAAAAAAAATCAATTACAACAATATAAAAGTTTATCAGTTGCTGGAAAATTGTTTAAAAAAAAAGTAATCCAAGAGGAAAAAAAAGGCTTATAACAACCAAAAAAAAAAATTAATAAAAATAAAAAGTCTAAGCATTAGAATTACAGGATCTTTGGGCGCATCTGAGTCCACCCTGCTCTAATGGGTACCTGACATTAGTCGGGGAAAAGTAAAGGGGGTTGGTCATTGTGATGGCCACATGACATCCTCATGAGCCATAGGCCACAGAAACAGATGACCTTTACATCATCTCTCCTATAGATCATAAGTTCTGAAAGGGGAAATTTACTTTTACTAAACATTAGAACATCTCCCTCATTAAACAAAGAACATTTATTATGAACTTCAAACAATTATATTATATAGTTAGTTGCTTTAGAAAACTATTTGTCTGACACTTACTTCATGTATGTTTCCAATGATTTCCATCCAGCTGTATCATGGAGTATCTCTTTAGCTTCACTTGATCTCTAGACAATACAAGAGACACTACATTTATTGTGTACATACGGCTGAAAGCACATTAAAATTTTATATAAAACAAAAGGCGTGGAGCCTGCAGTGATAACAACAGAATAAAACAGGCAACAGCTTAGAAAAGAAACAGGAAAAGAAAAATGTTTTCCAGAGAGAAACAGTTGAGACAATAGGGCTAATTGCAATAAAACCCAAAATATCTTTCAATGCATATCTCTACAACAATATTTGTACTGCTACCTTTTTTTTTTTTTTATTGTATTCAGAGTTTAAAACATTGTAAAAAAAAAAACAACAACAAAAAAAAAACTGAGGGTATAAAAAGAAAAACTTTACAAGTCAAAGTCTGCATGTGTGAATATCTTTAATTGAACAAATGTTAAGCCATAGATGCCTACCCTTTCAATAAGTCGTGCACTGGTATTGGGTGACCCAAACATGATGCTCTCTGGCTGATCACTGGGAGAGTCTAGTGAATCTTCAGAAAGTCCAAGACCATGACGCTCCAAATTAGTGCGGATTCCTTGAGTTATTTGATCTTTGCACCTTTCATAAACTTCGGTGCCAATAATTTTGCATAGCACACCCAAAAGCTCTCCTGTTTAAAGATTTAAAAAGGTCTCAGAAAGCTAACTAGCTTGACAAGAGTCATAATGTACATTATCTTGTCATAACACAATATTTGTGTATATCATCATAGGATAAAATAAATTAAAATTTCAAAATAGTTATTTTTAAAAAGATTTTTCTTTCAAAACAATACAATTTATCAAAGACTCCATTGAATTTGAAATATTACTACATTGTGTACAAAGCACTTTCAAAAAATTTGGTAAAAGACATTGTATTATAAAAAATTGGTCCTTTTTTTTTTTTTCCAAAAAATATTAGAGAAAAGCAACTCAGATTTATAATTGTTTTCACAAAAATAGAGGATTGTACTTTGAACTGTTATTTTAATAACCTAATCCCCCACTCCAAAAAAAAAACCCCAACATTTATTGTCATCATCAGCCATTGTGATAAAGGTTTGGATAGGATGTTAATAAAATTTTTAATTTCTCAAGGTTACAAGATATGTTGGTTGTAAACTTATTTCCCATTAGAAGTATTTCACAGATCCATCTGGTAAAATATTTTAAATTTAAGCTCTAATAAGCAATGTGTATTTTATAAGTATGTCATGATTATGCTAGATTTCAGTCCACTGAAAGGCTGAATTCAACAAGCAATAGAATCTAATATTCTGGGCAAGGGCAGCCTTCAAAGCGTAGGATGTAATCATCATCTGTCAAGATTTATCTCCTAATAATGAATCAAGCTTAGGGTTACCAGATACCTGCATGCCCTAAGGAGGACAAAAATGACAAAGTACATTAAAAGCAAGGCTAACACCTTCATTGTATACTAGTATATCAATGGCTGTCAAACTACATAATTTCTCAGATAAGTGACTTTTTGCATTATGTTATTGTTTGCGCATGGAAATATTTTCTTTAGGTAGCATTTTATGAGGACAATGCCGCTAACTGATTCAATGGAAAGTCAATTTTTCACATTATGTATTTGTGAGGTGATCAGCAAAATATGTTTTTTCAATGCTGATTTGACTTGTAAGTTTTAGATGAATGAATGAATATTACCACAGTGGATGATAGTGAAACAGTTCCAACTTGGGACCAGTCTACAACAAATCCAAGCACAAATCAAAATGTCTCCAAACATCTTGACTATTACAATATGCCCGAAAATGAAAAATACTGAACTTCAGGAACATTTTCAATTTAAAAAATGAACACCTGTTCATTAACAAGAGCATCAAAAATTGTACAATCATTCTCTTATTAATGAGTGGGTGACTTTGTGTGTTCAAACCACAAGATAATTGAAAGACTGAATTAGACTAATGGGTAATATCTTCTTGTCTTATAAAATACAGATGTTACATCAAATAAGATGCTTACACCCTACACATGACCTGAGGTCAGTCTAATCATGCATGTTAATCAATGACTTAAATGTTGCTAAGTCATTGCTTTTCCTGGCTAAATATTATAAAATCTATATATTTGCAGTTGTAGTAAAAAGGATGGAGGACATGACCTCAAAAAGGAGGACACCTCCTTTTGCCAGAGGTCTTGTAACCCTTATCTGGGCTATAGATTACAGTATTATTATTAAAAATGACTAGAATTATACATTTATTAAATTAGTACAAGATTTAGATTATAGTAATATAAAGTTTATAGATAGATATTGTATGATTTAACATTTTTGTACAATCAATATCTATAATATTATAATAATTATTTATATAATCTATCTATATATATATAATTATAGATTTCTAGAGTCACTAGTCTAGACACCTACTATAACTAGAGTCAATAATCTATATTTATATATTATATGCTAGCGGAGTAGCAGCTAGTCTATCTCTAGACCAAGATGTCTATCTATATATAGATATTAATAAAAAGATGATAATATCATCTTATCTTATATAATACAGACGTTACTTCAAAAAAGAAGATGACTACGTCCTACGCGTCATGCATATTAACCAATGACTTAAATTCTGCCAAGTCACTGGTTTTCCTGGCTAGCTCAGGCAACCCATTCCATGCTCTACTACTAGCACTAGGGAAGAAGGAGTATTTGTACAAATTTGTCCTAGCATATGGGATGAGGAATGTGCCTTTATTTTTGTGTCTTTCTGAGTATTTTATTAAATTTTGTTTTTGTATTTGAAGATTATGGTTCAGTGTTTTATGTATCATAATAATTAATATAGGGTCACAACTGAGTTTGCATAGTCATATGACATAGTCATATAAGTCATGTGAAAGAAATTGCCGTTGCCATTATTATTATTAGATTGTAAATATTATTATACATTTTACATGTCATGTGCAATGCACACATACCAGCTGCTATTCGAACTCTAAACTCTTCATGTTCTAGCATTTCCATAGCTTTCTCTATCATTGTATATGCAAAAGTCGTCCCAGGACTGAGACCAGTTTCATCATCATTCATTCTAATTTTTCCATGTTCAAAAAGACACCGAGCACCACTTAGACCACCATGGCGACTTTCCCATCCTAAATCAGAGTCTGAGAGAAGTCTCAAAAAGTCTTGTTGCAAACTAATTGTTTCTTCTTCGTCACAAACGTTAACGTATTCCTCTAAGTCTGCAAAGCCTCTATCCCTATCTAATTTAGCTTTACTGCAAAGTTTTGTTATGAATTCTAACGCCATAGTTTTGATTGTAATTGTTTACGGAGAGAGGGCCTGATAATAGATCTAGATGAAGTCTATATTTTATTTTTTAAAAAGCATTTAAAACGAATATAAAATTATAATGCACGTGCCAGTGTGTTAAATTGTAAAATAAATGACTCTATTTTTGAATATATTAACAAACTCAATTTAAATTAGTATGTCAAAGTGAAAAAAGAGAAATGGTTTTGAGTTTTGATCTTTTTTTTTTTTTGTTTTCTTTCAAGTCAACCCCATCTCGATTTAGAGGTATAGAATCTATGTACCAGCTGGCATAATAGATGTACATTTTGGTCTCTTTGCAAATGAGTTACATCTTACCAGGCTTGTTTATAATTCAACTGCTGTAGCCTGTGTAGTTATAGTTTCTATATATCTATATAGATTCTAGATGATATTTATAGAATAGATTATACAATTATAGATCTAGATCTACTTATCTACCAGATTCATTTAAAATTTAAAGTATTTTTAACTATTTATAAAAATTTTAGGTTACCGAAATCGTCAGTTAGAATCTGTTTACTAATTTCAATTGCAAGAGAATCAACAGAATCATCTAGATTCTAGATCTAGATTTGATATAGATCTAATGGGAATTTGTAGTAGCTTCTTATATTAGGCACAGCTCATCAAAATCTCCTTTAAGAAACACGTCGCTTTTTTTGTTTATAATTAATTTGTTTTTATGTTTGGAGCTAAAAACGATGTTTCGGGACAGTGCATGTCCAATTTTAGATAAGTTCCTGTATTTTTGTTCCGCTTTTCCAAAGCAGATGGCAGTTTTTTAGATTCTCGGTAACCAAGTATGTAAAGCTATTGTTTAAACCTCCCCCGGCAATTCATACCCATATAAGGGATGAAGGCTATATTATGAGCCTGTTTGATCGTAGGCTGATGGATCTATCAAAATAAGCTTCCAAACATCTTTAGAAAGACATTCCAATCACATTCATACTGTTAGCTGTTAAATAAAATTAAAAAAGGAGGTGTTTCAATGAATAATAATGAATTAAACACATTCTCCTATAGTGCACAAGGCAAAATCGTAATAAATATTATTGGGATTAATAAATCTATGATTTTTTTAAATAAATAAATGTGACCTAGATCGAGAAATCTAGAATATATAATTTATGAATGAAAGAAAAAGTGCGGGCTGCTAATTTGAAGCCAGAGACCATGCCCACTGCAGGTGATCACGCCAGGCGAGCGCTGGTGGTGAGGAGAGGTATACACTAAGCGTGTAGTGTCACAACCTATCATACAGGCAGTGGAGGGAAGGGGGAGAGAGTCATGAAAAGAATTATAAGCATCTATGGGAGGGAGGGGATGTTAAGGTGTAACAAAACGAACATCCAAAATATGAAAAGAAGAGGGTCCTTGGATGGGAATTAAAAGAAAGAGACAGAGAATACATGTAGCCTAGTTGAAAATATCATGTTTATTAAATTATAATAATTAATTTATAGATCTATGATTTATAGAGATTTATTTGTCTGTTTCTACACATAGATTATATAGGTAGGCATATATAGAGAGACAATATACTATAAATACATATTGCAGAAGTGAATCTACTTCTTTTAATACAATCTAAATAATTTTTAATTAACACAGATATAATTTATTAGCAATAACATAGTGGTGTTTCTTAACGGTGCTCGATGTGTGCTGAAGGAGAAAGCACAAAAACTGCGTTTATTATAGGAGCATGAAGTGACCTGATTTATTTTAAAATAAAATCTTGACTATGAGTGGTAATTCAAAGAAACACAGCTATTTTTATAGTCCTTTAGTTGCAGAATAAGAATCTGCTTTCAGTTTTTTTGTAAGTTAAACCGTCACCAAATAAAAAAATAAAATAAAAATTTGACCTAGTTCCCGAATACGGTGTGCCTAATATAAGAATCTACTATAGATTCTATGTCAAACATAAACAAAACAAGTTTCTAAATCTAATTCATATAAAAGGATTACAAAATTAAAGAGTGTGAATTCCGGAGATGGGAGTTCCAGCATTTTTTCGATGGTTAAGTCGAAAATATACATCATTAATCGTAAATTGTGTAGAAGAAAAAGTAAGTTCTACCGTAACATCTCTAGATCAAGGATAGGCAACCTTTTATCGATATCTGCTAAGATTTTAAATTACATTAGAGTTAGAATCTAGATCCTAGTCTTAGATCGTTTAATTAGATCTAGTTATAGAATGTAGATAGCTTCTAGAAACATTATATAAACTTGATACTATCATCTAGATATAAAAATATCTATAGTAGCTTCTTATATTTTGGACACCCCATCAAATTCTCCTTCAATGAACGGGTCGCTTTTTTTGTTTGTAATTCATTTGTTTTTATGTTTGGAGCAAAAATCAACGTTTCGGGACTGCGCATGTCCAATTTTAGATAAGTTCCAGTAATTTTTGTTCAGTTTTTCCAAAGCAGATGGCAGTTTTTTAGATTCTCGGTAACCATGTATGTAAAGCTGTTGTTTTAACCTTCCCCGGCAATTCATACCCATATAAGGGATGAAGGCTATATTATGAGCCTGTTTGATCGTAGGCTGATGGGCATATCAAAATAAGCTTCCAAACATCTTTAGAAAGACATTCCAATCACATTTATACCGTTAGCTGTTAAATAAAATTTAATAAGGGGGTGTACAACGAATAATAATGAATTCAGCTCATTCTCCTTCATTGGACACAGCAAAATCGTAATAAGAAATATTATTGGGATTAATAAATCTATGATTTTTTCAATGAATAAGCTTGACCTAGATCGAGATGTCTATAATATATAATTTATGAATGAAAGAAAAAGTGCGGGCTGCTAATTTGAAGCCAGAGACCATGCCCACTGCAGGTGATCACTCCAGATGAGCTGGCAGTGAGGAGAAGTATACACTCAGCTTGTAGTGTCACAAACTATCCAACAGGCAGTGGAGGGAAGGGGGAGAGAGTCATGAAAAGAATTATAAGCATCTATGGGAGGGAGGGGGGTGTTAATGTGTCACAAAACGAACATCCAACTTATGAAAACAAGAAGAGGGTCCTTGGATGGCAATTAAAAGAAAGACAGAGGAAATACATGTAGCCAATGTAGCCTAGTTGAAAATATCTTATTTATTAAATTATAATAATTAATTTATCGATATATAATCTATATAGATTTATTTCTGTCTGTTTCTACACATAGATTACGTGACATAGGTATATAAATAATAAACTATATATGGCTCCTTTTGTCTCGAAAGGCAATGGATGCGCCCAAGTGAGTCACTGGTTTTGGCTTAATCTTGAGACGGGGCAGAATCTGGTGTGGCTAATCAAGCCGATTCTAGAACGGCAGACTTTGCCACAATTCGTACATTTGTATGCCTCTGATTTAGGGCTAGCAGACAGGGCAGCTTTCTTTTTTTCCCTCTTGATTAAAGCCGCTTCATTTCTTTTGTTCTCAGCAAGGGTTGTCCCAGCACGCACAGTCTGTCTCCATGCACTCCGGTCTTTGGCTATGTTTTCCCACATACTTTCACTAATGCCTGAGGCTCTCATGTCTCGCTTGCAGACATCTCTATATGTTAGTCTTGGGCGGCCCTTGGGTCTGACTCCTTCCACAAGCTCAGCATATAAGATATCTTTCGGGATTCTACCATCTGGCATGCGGGTGACATGTCCGAGCCAGCGTAATCTCCTTTGTGTCAGGAGAGCATACATGCTGTTCATATTGGCCAGTCTCAAAACTTCCTGATTGGAGACATGGTCCCTCCAAGAGATGCCCATTATGCGTCTCAGGCAGCGCAAGTGGAAACTATTCAATCTGTGCTCTTGGTACATGTATGTTGACCAGCTTTCACTGCCATAAAGGAGAGTGCTCACAACACAGGCGTTGTAGACTAGGATTTTGGTCGCTGTGGTCAATTTACCATTTTCCCAGACGCGCTTGGAGAGTTTTGCCAATGCTGTGGTAGCTTTTCCTATCCTTTTTGTCAGCTCGATGTCTAAGTCTAGGTTACTGACAATTGTTGAACCCAAGTAGGTAAATTCCTGCACCACTGAAAGGGTGTGGTTCCCAATTTGTATTATAGGTATTTCTGCAACGTCTTGTGCCAGGATTTCAGTCTTGGAGAGACTTATAGTAAGGCTAAACTCTTGACAAGCAGCTGCTAAGGCGTTCACTAGCTTCTGTAGACCTCCTTGTGAGTGAGATACGAGTGCCGCGTCATCGGCAAACAGCAGCTCCCTTATCAAGATACGACGCCTTTTCGTTTTGGCTTTAAGACGTGCCAGGTTAAAGAGCCTTCCATCGGATCTGCTATGGATGTATATTCCGTCTTCCAGGGATTTAAAAGCACTGGATAGTACGACTGAGAAGAAGATGCCAAATAGTGTAGGGGCCAGTACACATCCTTGTTTTACACCGCTCTTAATGGAGAATGGCCTGGAGGAAGAACTTTCAAACTGAACGGTGCCCTGCATATTTTCGTGAAAAGCTGACACTAGTTTTCTTAACTTATTTGGACAGCCGATTCTCTCTAGTACAGCAAACAGACCGCTTCTGCTAACAAGGTCAAAGGCCTTGGTCAAATCAATAAAAGCTATGAAGAGGGGCTGCTTTTGTTCTCTGCTCTTCTCCTGTAGCTGCCGCAGAGAGAAAATCATATCTGTTGTAGATCTTCCTGCCCTAAAGCCACACTGCGACTCTGGATAAACACGATCTGCCAGGATCTGTAATCGCTTTAGTAACACTCTAGCAAAAGCCTTTCCGACTATGCTAAGCAGTGAGATACCTCTGTAATTGTTACAATCAGAGCGGTCGCCTTTATTTTTATAAATTGTAACAATGTTGGAGTCTTTCAATTCCTGGGGGACCATTCCTTGTTCCCAGCACAAGCTTAGCAGTTCATGGAGTGGTTTGATTAGGGCATGTTTTCCAGCCTGAATTACTTCAGCAGGAATGCCATCTCCTCCGGGTGTTTTCCCATGTGCAAGCATGTCAATGGCAATGCTCAGCTCCTTTACTGAGGGCGTTTCGTCTAATTCCGTCAAAACTGGAAGTGATGGGAAGTTGGAAACAGCATTGGGTGAGATGGCGTTTTCAATCTGGTAGAGTTCTGCATAGTGTTCTACCCATCGTTCCATTTGCAGCGCACGATCGCTGATGATTGAGCCATCTTTTGACTTGAGCGGAGCACACTTGCTGGTGTGAGGTCCAAAGGCTTTTCTCATGCCCTCATATAGTCCTCTTATGTTACCACAGTCGGCACAAGATTGAATATCTTCGCATAGCTCCTGCCAGTATTTGTTAGCACATTGTCTCGCTACTCTTTGGGCATTGTTACGTGCAGCTCTGAGCCTTTTTAAGTTGCTTGGGGTGGGATCCTTCTTGTAGATTAGCATGGCTGCTCTCTTGTTCGTAGTGGCAGTTTCCATTTCTGGTAGACTAGCTTCAAACCAGTCTTCGCTTTTCTTGGTTTTGTTTCCAAAGACCAGTGATGATGTTTGGTAGATTGTATCACGCATAAACGTCCAGCTTTTTTCTACCTCAGTCACAGAGAAGTTTTTAAAAGCTTCCTCTAATTTGTTCTCAAATTCTGTGCAAAGATCAGGATTTTTTGTGCTAGTAGTATTCAGGCGTGATTTTCTTTTTCCCTGTGAAGTGTGGATCTTAGTTGGCAGCAGTCTTGTCCGGCATGACACTAAAGTATGATCAGTATCACAATCCGCGCTTTGGTAGCTACGTGTCAGCAGTATATTTCCAATGTCCTTTTAATAAATAATAAACTATAAACGATATATATATATATATATATATATATAATATATATATATATATATATATATATATAATATATATATATATATATATATATATATATATATATTCTATATAGATCTATATTCTATAATATTATAGAGTTAGAGAGAGAGAGAGACAGAGAGAGAGAGTATATGAGGAAATAGACTATAAATACATATTGCAAAAGTGAATCTACTTCTTTTAATACAATCTAAAAAAAATTAAGTAACACAGATATAATTTATTAGCAATTACATAGTGGTGTACAATGACGGTGCTCACTGTCCAATTGAGGAGAAAGCCCAAAAACTGCGTTCAATATAGGAGCATGAAGTGACCCACTTTATTTTAAAATAAAATCTTGACTATGAGTGGTAATACAAAGGAATACAGCTATTTTTATGGTCCTTTAGTTGCAGAATAAGAATCTGCTTTCAGTTTTTTTGTAAGTTAAACCGTCACCAAATAAAAAAAATAAAATAAAAATTTGACCTAGTTCCCGTAAGTCGGTGTTCAGGTATAAGAATCTACTATAGATCTAGATACTTTTTTGGATTGAATATTCTTGACTTATTAAATCAGATTATAAGATTATTATTATTCATTGTCTTATAAAATATAAGTTATAGTCTAGATTTTTATATGTATAAAAATATATTAGATCTATAATTTTCTATATAGACCTATAGTAGATAGAGTATAATTATAATATATAATATTCTAATTATAGTCTTATTTGTCTAAGTTTAAATTAAACTAAACTTGTCGACCGGCGGCGTAGCATACACTGCTATTTTGCAGGGCCATAATGACAAAAAATTGTCATTTTTTGGTGTCATTCAAAATGGAAAATGCCAATCCTACACGTGATGAAAAAAAAAACGGCATTATTCAATACCGGTAATTGTGGAATCTGGTGAAAGAAGCTTCTCGCGCCTCAAACAAATGAAGAATTACTTCAGGTCAACAATTCTTAAAAATAGATTGAAACATTTGGTAATTCTTGCTATTGAGCGTGATCTATGTAGGAAACAGAATTATTATGATATACTCTATGACTTTGCTACATGCAAGGTTCGTAAAGTAATTCTGTACGTAGTTAAGAATGGATAAAATGCATAGACGACTTTACTTTGTAATACAAACTCTTAAATTTCACCTATTGTCCTATTCCCTACCCAAACTTGGCCCTGCGAAATCCGTTTCGCATAAGGCCCCACAATGGTTAAGTACGGCCCTGCTATTTACATATATTATATATACATAGTAGATTACTTAATTAAAATCTCTTTCCATGACTTCTTGGTCACAATGGTTAAGTCCAGCGCTGCTGTTTTGTGTTTGTAAAATGTTTTACAATGTTTCGAATGTTCCGTCAGAGTTAAAGATAGTTTACTTCCTAGTCCAAACCTTCCACAGGACAAAGGGGGATGGGAGCGGGCAGGGTTTGATAAATTTTTAAATTACAGTCTAGCGCGCAGCCAGTCATCTGTAGTGTGAACACTACTCTTGTGTTTTCTCGTGGACTATCCGCAGAAATAAGAGAGTGATCTTTCCTTTACTTCTTGTTTAAACTCTTGAGGGAAGAAGAGAATTATATATAGATAGAAGTTTTGGACATTTGCTCAAAAATTAAGATTTACCACGACCACGTCAACAAGGCAGCCAATGAGCCATCCAGGCTTCACTGTCTCCAGCATTACAAGGCTTTTAACTCTCATGTTTATGTGTATGTAATGCTTTGGATGGGGTATCATATCACCTTGAGTGAGCCTACATTATAATAATAATAATATGTTTGTTAGCAGCACTCTATAAATTAAAACTAGAATATATCTAGGTACAGCATCAAAAGTCACATGTCATAATATATTACTGGTAAAACTTCCCATCGAAGGCCCCTAGTTTTTCAGGTCAATTATTTGGCAGCTGTCTATCCGCACGTATGATGACGTACTGACATGGCCTCAACTGCGAGTGTGCGCTCTACTTGCAGAGCGTGCCCAGTCACTGTTTCTCTCTCCCTCTCCTCTTTAAGTGAATCTTAGATATATGTAATATAGATCTAGAATTTTTCTACAAATTATTATTCGAATAATATTAACGTCTAGATTGTATTTAATGTCTTTAATAGGGGAATTTTAATTAATATATTATTAATTATATGTCTCTTTGCTAGAAAAAAACCTAAGCGAGTGTTTTTTTTTAAAAATTTTAAATATGTATTTAGATCTATATATCAAAATACATTTTTTCTGCCCTCGTTTTTTTTTTTTTAAAACAAAGTATGACTCTCAGAGATTGAATCATGTTAACAGGATAATAATAAGCACAGCGCGGGTTTAAAAAATATATTAATATCTAAAGATTAAATGCCATATTTTTGAAGAAGGATGTTATCTTATTTTGCCTCTTTAAATATAATAATAATTACTTAATATGCATTTTTAGTAAACAAAAAATGTGTATTTTGTATATTTTTAGGTTTGCAGAGATTTAGGCCCAGGGTTGATGCATTGCCGTAAAACCTCAACTCATTTCATTTACATTAATACAGCAATCATTAGCAATGGACTTTGTATTGTATAGCATCTATATATATTTGCTACCGGCTGTAAATAGTAAAAAAAACAGTTACATTTAAGTTAAAATGCAGGTAACTCCGCCGTTGTCTGGTTCCAAGTCCAGAATGTGAAAGAATGACTATATCTATCACAAACTATTACATGATATTACCGACACCGTCAAGCCGGTAGTAACCATGTGCCCTGATTACTGTAGCGATAAGACAGTGTGGCGCTGCCACTTGCGCAACATTCTTTAAAAGGGTCCTTCGATGGGAAGTTTTACCATGTTACTTACATTACTAGTAAAAATAAATAATTATTATCATATTTACATCTCATCATCATAGCCAATGACTTAAAAATAATAGTAATAATGCCTGGCAATGTCTTTGATTCCGAAGATTAAGGATGAGTGGAGTGTTTCTTATAACTAAGCAAACCAAGTTGTAACCTGCATAGTGTTCCAAATTTGGTGCAAACGAATATACTGAATAGTTAAATGTGTACTATATAGAGACATGTTTGTTCTACAACGGTGGTGCGATTCAAGATTTAGATCTATATATTATTATATATATATATATATGGAGGTTCTGTGGCTGAGTAGTAAATTGCTTGGCTTCTGAACCGGAGTTTCCGGGTTTGAAGACTGGGATTTTTAATTTTGGGATTTTCGGGTGCCACTGAGTCCACCCAGCTCTAATGTGTGCCTGACATTAGTTGGGGAAAAGTAAAGGCAGTTGGTCGTTGTGCAGGCCACATGACACCCTCATTAACCATATGCTTTAAACTTTAATTGTAAAAAGAATTTAAAGTACATTTTAGCCAGGCTTACCCTAAATTTGAGGGTTTGTTAAGTTTTTTTTTTTTTTCAGTGTTTGTATAAATGAAGAATTTGAATTTCAAGGTTTTCTTGAAAATTAGGTGTCATTTAGTTTTTATTCAATAACAAAACTATAGGATTACAAAAAAAAAAAATTCTTCTTATCTTCAGTAAATTTGGAAATTGGAATGTAAAGTTTTTCAAAACCTTAAGATTCCAAACTATTACAACTATTAGTTTAGGGACAATTATTCTGATTACTATTACAGTACAAGATCTTACTTCAAAACTGGATGCTGCAGCTAGAGCAGTTGGCATGGAAATCAGTGCTGATAAAAGCAACAAACATTAGTTTGTGGTAGTGATAGTATGAGATGTTATATTTGGTTGATAGCCAAACATTTAAACATGGGTAGAGATGAAGGATCAATAAAGAGATAAAAACCTGTTTAAGCTTGTGCTGCCTTGAGCAAACTCTGGAAAATCGGAATAATAACATCAGCAAAAAGGAGGAACTCCTCAATACTGCAATGAGCTGTAAGACATGACTCACTGTCAAGTCATCTTTCAAGGTGCAGTGGGAAGAGAATGAAGAAAGGCTCATCCAAAGAAAAGATGGCTGGATAATGTAAAAGAATGGACTGGCCTATCTCTTTATATCCTGTTAAGAACAGCTGCTGATTGAGAAAAGTGGGTGACTTTGGTCACATCACCCCTACTATGAAAGACAAGGGACAGATGAGATTACAGTTTACAGAAAATAACTAAATCTCTTTTGTAATAATGTCACTTAGAACTTGTTAAGAACTAGTAAATTGTTACATTTCTGTTACAATAATAGCAAGTCTTTGGTGTACAATATAACATTCCCTTCAAATGATACATATTATATACTTATAGGCCAGAGCTAAATGTTGGATTTTATTTTGTATGTTGAAATTATAATTTAGGGCTGCTAATAGTGTAATATTAATATTACTTTTCATTCATCTGTGATTTTATTTGAGTTTTGAAGATTTGGTTGGAGATTGAGTTAAAAAAAATTATTAGTTAGGGTTTTGTTTTTCTCTCCCTTAGAAATTTTCTCTTAAGCATCAAAGGTCTGCTCTTTAAATAAAGTTTTTTTTTTCTTCTTTCTTTGTGTTTTAGCCCAAAGAAATCAATGGAGTCCGGGTACCGGTGGATACAAGTAAACCCAACCCTAATGATATTGAGTTTGATAACTTGTATTTAGATATGAATGGAATCATTCACCCCTGTTGTCACCCAGAAGACAGGTGAGTCCGTTTTCATCAGCTTACTCATATTATCTTAAAACCTGGACTTTTTACATTTTAAGAAATCTTTCGAATTGTAAAATTCTGAAGGCTTGATAATTTTGTATAATAAATATTTAGATTTCTTTGTTTAAGGTGCATCAGAGATTTATAAGTTTTAAAATTAAAGTGACAAAAATCCAGATTAAAGTTGTATAAAGCAGCCATTTTGACATGAGTTATCTACTCATCATTGTTACCTTGCTAAGTTGTTCATTTTGACATAAAAAAAGAAAAAGTATATATATAAGTAAATTATTGCATTTCTAATTGTGGAGTTTATTATTATTATATTTTTTTTTTGTTAAAAACATAAACATGGGATTTAGAATTTAAAAAAAATAGATTTAAATAAGTAAAACATTTTGTAGGTCTTAACATTTTGAGGATTCATTTATGCATGTTAATTAGAGTCTTAATCTCTGCTAAGTCATTGGTTTTCCTGGCTGATTCAGGCAACAAATTTCAAGCTTTAATGATTAAATTAATGTCAATAAACAAGAAGGAACACTTGTATGAATAAGTCCTAGAATATTGAATACAAAATGTGCCTTTATCTTTGTGTCTTGCACTGCATTTTAATGTGTTCTGTTATTATATTTTTTGTATTTATGGTTTTAGATTATATGTATCATTGCTATTTTACTTTTTAGTCTTCTAGCCTGAAGTGTCTCCAAATTAAATGATGGTGTTACTATACCACAACACATCTCAGGGCCTCTGTCTCGTTTATATTGTATACTTGTGATTACAAGCACTGAATTTGTCACTGTCTTAGAATAAATTTAGAATTTCCAATTCATTCCATTCGCTCGCACCACACATCTAGTTGTTAGTTAAAGAATCGACAATGCTATTTTAAAATGTCACATCACTGCTGAACTTCCCAATACAGTGTGATCAAAGAAAAGTTGACATAGGGGGATAAGAGAATGTTTGTCTTGTGACGAACATTTTTAGTTTGTTTGTAAACATGATCTATTACATTTTCTTACATTCAGACCAGCTCCCAAAAATGAAGATGAGATGATGCTGTTGATTTTTGAGTTCATTGACAGAATTTTCTCCATTGTGAGACCCAGACGTGTCCTCTACATGGCTATTGATGGCGTTGTGAGTATATTGCTTCACTTTTAAAAATCACATTCTACTTTTCATAAGCTCTGTAGTTTATATAACAATCGGTGTTAGTATAGAAGGTATTTCATTGTCTTATTTTTATCACAGGCTCCCCGAGCTAAAATGAACCAACAAAGATCTAGGCGTTTTAGAGCATCTAAAGAAACATAGTAAGTTTTCATGTTAAGAAATGTTTTCATCGTGTTTGTCCAATTTCAATTTTCATTTATCAACCACCTCAAGTTTTTTGATTGGAGGGGATTTTTTTTTTTTTGTGTGCATATCTTTTATTTTCTCCCAGTGAAAAACTCATGGACATGGCGCGGATCAGAGATGAAGTGAAAAGTAAAGGCATGTTTTTACCTGCAGAGAAACCAAAGGAAGAACACTTTGATAGTAACTGCATTACACCAGTAAGTAATGGCTTACAATAAGCAGGCCGTTTACCTTGTTGATACTACAAATTTTGCTTCAATAAAAAATATTTAAATTTCCTTGTTATTACAAACTAGTTGTTAATGATGATTTGTTTGTAAAGATATAACAATTCAATTCTCATTCAGCATATTTCATTGTGGCATTATTTATTCAGATTCTTCTATAAAACACTGTGTATTGTGTTTCCAGGGCACACCATTTATGTTCAAATTAGCTGAGTGTTTGAGATACTACATTCACGATCGAATCAATAATCAGCCAGGATGGGCCAAAATCCAAGTTATTCTTTCAGACGCCAATGTCCCAGGTGAAGGAGAGCACAAAATTATGGATTTCATCCGAAGACAGAGAGGTAACATTATAATACTTATTTGGTCAACTTGCATGTTTGAATTTAGTTCATTATATATATTAATGACTATGTTATAGTATTCTTGCTTCTATTTTTCTCTTTTTCTTTCTACATGTAAATTGTTGCAATAATTTTTTTCTTTCTATTATTGAGTTTATGTTACTTTGTGCCAAAGCTGTTCCTGAAGTCTAAACTCTTAAGCTGGGGTTATGAATGTTTAGTTACTTCGCAATACATTTTACTTGTGATTTTTTTTTTCACTCCTAGCTTTAACGATTTAGTTTTTAGATGTAAGTCAAAGCTTAGTTACCAACTTATTATGTTTATGGTAATTGACTGTCCAATGTTTCTCCTATGTTACAGCCCAGCCAGACCATGATCCCAACACGCATCACTGTCTGTGTGGAGCAGACGGTGAGGACTTTCTTTTAAATTTTTAAATTAAAGATCACTCTAATCAGTTTTAAGTTTAGTTTCAACATTATTACTTATATGGTATAATAAGATATATTTGAAAGTATCATTGAATGTTAAGAATGTATTTCAAATATTTTTTTTGTTTCAATTTCAGCTGATCTTATTATGTTAGGTAAGTGGTTTTATGCTTTTGTTTATAAATAGGTCGGGCGCAATTTAGACTTAGAATATTGTTTTCACAATTTAGTAGCATTTGATAGTTAATAAACAATTGTTTTAAAAAGATTCACACGTTATATGTGATCAGGTCAAATGTTTGGTTGACTAAACAATTTATATAAATCATAAGATTATGTATATCAGTTGGCCAAACAGCCTTCACCTTGCTAACCTAATAAATGCATTCTCATTCTCTTTTAGCATTTGATTATTATTAGATACCATCCTTGTGTGACCCCACCTGAAACCATAACCACACGAAGAAGGTCAAAGAATTGTGTATATTTTACTTTTGTCCTTTTTCATCACTCATTTATACATGTTTAGAAATGGTGTGCATTGAATTTTGTATCCTACAGGTCTAGCCACACATGAACCAAACTTTACAATAATCAGAGAAGAGTTCAAACCTAACCAGCCCAGGCCTTGTGATTTATGTGGACAAATGGGTAAATAGAAATGTCATAGAACAAAAAAAAAAGTTAATTTCATTAAAATGGGAGTTGGAAAAAATAACAATCAACTCTTGTGTTTTTGAAGTTATAAAAATTTGATGTATTCCTAAGAAATATATTCATCAACTTTTTTCTGCATAATCAGTTTTGGTTTATTCAGAGTTGCCTCAGCAAAAATCTTTTGAAAATAGATTAAGCATTTTTATTAAGAGATTTTCTATTTGAACACAAATCTTCTTGTATTTAAATTTTAGGTCATGAATTGAAAGATTGTCAAGGGTTGTCGAGAGAAGAAACAGATGAGGTTAATGTCAATGTTTGTCTCTTAGTGTCTTATTAATCTAAGTAATTTTTAAAACGTTAATTAGATCTCTTCTCACCTATCTAAATTATTCTCACCTGTGTATCCTTCTAGCCCATATCTGTCCCAGGAGTTGAGCAACAGTATATATTTGTGAGGCTAAGTGTTTTGAGAGAGTACCTACAGACAGAGCTAGCAATGCCCAATTTACCTTTTACATATAGCTTTGAGGTAGGTTCTAGTTCCTTGTTACATCGTTTGTTGACATGTTCTTATGAAACATATTCTTGAGAATACTTTTAAAATAATTTTCAAAATAAAAATAACATAAGTAGAAACACATATAATGGAAATCTGGATCTTATTATCCCATGTCACTATCACTGAAAAAAAGCATGATAAATTAATAGGAGAAAATTTAAGCACCTCCGCTTTAAAAGCATGTTGAAATGGGGAAAAAAATCTGGATGTATTAACAAAGGGAAACTATTCTATGTCAAGTTGTAATAAATTAAAAACATTTATGTAAGAAAGAAAACAATACATTTTTTAAGCATTGATGTTGAACTCGTGGATCTGATCCATAATGATGGGGTTAAATTGACAATGTGCCTCATAGGAGAGAAAGAGTTAAACAGAGTTGAAATCCTGGCCTATTTAGTTTCCTCCAAATGGAGGTGAATTCTGTTGATCTAGTTAGGCTGGTAAAAGATGCAGTTTTAAATAACATAGGTTAACCGTTATATACACATATTTTGATTTAACAGCATTTGACTGATTACAAATTGTATGGTTTAGTTAGAATTAACAGTGCTGTGCTAAGTATTTGTAATGAAATACTATTCCTATTCCCTGTTTATTTATTGACAGAGAGCACTAGATGATTGGGTATTTATGTGTTTCTTTGTTGGCAATGATTTCTTGCCCCACTTACCATCATTAGAAATCAGGTGAGTCAAGAACTTTGTCTGTTGGTGTACTGAAATAAATTAAGCATTCTGTGATTGTGTTAAAAATTTGAGACTAGGAATTCAGTGTAATCAATGTATTAGAAGTGTGTAGAAATATACTC
Organism: Biomphalaria glabrata; assembly: GCF_947242115.1. Classification (NCBI taxonomy): domain Eukaryota; kingdom Metazoa; phylum Mollusca; class Gastropoda; family Planorbidae; genus Biomphalaria; species Biomphalaria glabrata. The sequence continues at coordinate 10,848,381 of NC_074713.1, forward strand.
AATATATTGCGAGGTATCACTATATAGCAGTTTCATTGTTGATGATTTGACTGGTTTTCTTTTTTTAGGGAAGGAGCCATTGATAGGCTGGTGAAACTGTACAAAGATGTAGTTTATAAAACTGGTGTAAGTTTTACAATTTTCCCATATATTTTTATGACACCATTTGACAAGTTAATTTATACTTCTGTAATTGTAACAAGAAATATAGCTTTTAAATATTTGTTTATCCCTCCAGGGTTACCTCACAGAAAGTGGTGTTGTCAACCTAAGTCGTGTTCAACTGGTTATGTCAGGTACTTATAAGAATGTCATTATTGTCTGAAGTGATCAACTTACTTTATTTTTTAAATATTTAATTTAGAAAGACAAACTCTAGTTCTTTTGATGTTGTGATGCTGTCAATGTCAAATGGTTTTAAAGTTCATCAATTCACACAATCTTTCACACAATCTTTTACTGCCATGTCTGCCTGGCTTACAGAAAACTTAAAGATACCTGAGGAGTAAATTGACTCTCCCGCCTTAACTACTGCTATACGTGAAAGTAGGTATACCTGATGACAAAATCGTTATGCTCCACGAATAGTCCTATGAAAAAACAAGATGTGTTTCTGCTTTCTTGCATACACTCCATTGGCTTCCTGTGAATGCAAGAATTGACTACAAGGTGGCCACACTTTCTCATCAGTGCATCTACAACAAAGATAGATATGTTCTTGTACATTAGTGAGAGGCCTGCACTTCTAATCATGTCACGTTACTCCCTCAAAAAATACTGTTTGCAAGCTTTTTCAGTGCATGGACCAAAAGTCTCCCCATTGATCTCAAACAACATGCTTTACTACATTCAAGAAAAACGTTAAGACCTATCTGTTCAAAACATTTATAGATTAATTTGTCATTTTAACTCATGTTTATGTTTTTTATCATAGTGCCTTGAGCCTACATTATGTTAGTTAACAGCGCTTTATAAAACAAATTATTATTATTAATAGAAATATTTATTTTTTTTACCATTAAAAATTCTGAAATGTACTATTTTATAAGATTCAGATTATGATTAAATAGAGTGCTTTCATTGATGACTAACAATACTAAACATGCTCTTTGTCTAATTATGTTATGACTTTGATCTAATTCAACATTTGCTATGACATTTGATTCTACTTTCAGAGCTAGGCAAAGTTGAAGATGAAATCTTTAAAAAACGAAGGCAAACTGAAGTAAGCCTCTTCACTCTATTCAACTTGCCTAATTAACCAGGCATGTATCAGTGCAGTCCTTTAAGAGCAGACATTCAATAAAAACATTGAGGGAAAATAATCCTAATTGACTGACTCCCCCATAGTACTGCTAGTAACCTTGTGCAATTAAAGTACATTGATTAATTTCAGTTATAGGCAATCATTTGTTTAAAAATAATGTCTGTGCTTCACTTTTTATAATACTTTGAAGGTGTAGGCTTCAAATGGTGTATTTTTAAAAACTAGTTAGGAAAATTACTGATGGAAGTTATTTTTCGGGGGGATATGCGTATGATTATTGCACAAATGAAAGGAACTATTTTATCACTAGTTAAATGGGGTCTTATTAATTAAACATTGAACTGTAGACAGAGAAGGTCCTGGTATAATGGAGGACAGGGTTTTTGTTTTGTATTTTGAAGACATTTTTTTTATTTTCATGCTAGCTTATTGTACTTGATTCTCTATGATAATTTCTACTGTACTTTGTATTTTCATGCTAGCTTATTGTACTTGATTCTCTCTGATAATTTCTACTGTACTTTGTATTTTCTTCCTTCACCAGCTTGATTTCAAAAGGAGGGACAAAGAGAAGAAACAGAGAATAAAGATGGTGAGAATAGTTGCACTTCTAATTAGTTTGAATCTGTTTTGAAAGACTTTTTACTTCACCTTTACAAATGTACAAAGTTCAATGTGGTTTAATGTTTGGTTTTCATTATCTTCAATAGCAACAGAGTGCACAGAGACCAAAATGGATGATGGGTGGTCAGTTTACTCCTCAGGTATCTTTAGAATTCTCTTTTTTTTAAGACGCTAGTTTATCTTTAATACTTTTACTTTTTTAGATTCATCATATATATTTTATAATTTTTTTTTATTCAGTTGTATATATTTTATAATTTTTTTTATTCAGTTGTAAAATTTTTCAAACGTTTTAAATGGCATGCTTTCAAAATAAACACATTTAATGTTGTTGATGTCATAATTTGTACCTAAAGTAATTTAGCTGCAACAATTTGCATGAACACTGTCCCTAAACATTAATGATATTAGAATCTGATTTTAAATTTGTAAATTATGTCAGGCACTGGGCAGACCAGGTGCATCAACTGTGGTCTCCAACCCAAGGCAGGCAGCATACGAGAGTCGCAGGCAAAACATGTCCACGGAAGCAGGTGGTGGTGGGGCAGCAGCAGAACTAAAAGCCCTCATGGTTCAGAATGACCCACAGGTGGGACAGAAAAGGAAACCTACAGAGCAGGGGGGTCGTGGGGTGGATGATGACAGTGATGAAGAAGAGAAGGAAGCACCCGATGATGTCAGGTGAAAGGACAATTTTATGTTAATGTTTCTTTTTGTTTGATGTCTTTACTAGCAAGTAGTGGATAACATTTTAACCTCTTCCCCCCAACTTCTAGTGCATATTACTTATTAGATGAAACAGTTGCGAATTATATATACAATTTCTAGCAAGTATATATTGAGTTATTTCTTGTTTTTCCAGATTGTGGGAAGATGGTTGGAAAGACAGATACTACAAGTCAAAATTTAATGTTGATGTGAATGACCAAGAGTTCAGATACAATGTTGTAAGTTCTTCCGTCTTTTATAGCCCTATGATAAAAGTGCCTTGTTTTTAATGAGGCAACAGTAGGTGTGTGTGTGTGTGTATAGCCCCTACCACTGCTCCTCCTCCACACCCATTCAGTTTATTTTTTTTTTATGTTTTGATCCTACTAGCTTTTTTTTAGTTAATTTGTGACAAATACAAAATACTTGAATTAAAATCAAAAGCTATTTACTGCACTATGGAATGTGTCTGTATCAGCCTAAATTAATATATTGTTTTTATACAGTTTAGATACTATAAATTATTTTTATTTAAAAAATCTTTTAATGGAGTTACAGCCCTTGACACTTATGTCTGGATCTACTTTCCTTGACTTACATAACAGTAGGAGAAACTTGTATTAAATTAAGCTTTAAAAACAACACATTTTGTCTTAACACTACTAGATTTTTTTGTTTTGTTTACTTTGTTTTGTGTTAACTTTTAAAAACAACACATTTTGTCTAAACACTACTAGATATTAGACTTTTTACTTTGGTCCTGAACTAATGGGATATACCAGAATTTCATACTGAATTGCAGTAATGTTAAATTAGTTGTTTTTTTGTTTTTTTTGTACTTGTAGGCTAGACATTATGTTCGAGGTTTATGCTGGGTGTTGAGGTATTATTACCAGGTAGGATACTTCATTGTTGTTCTAATCTCAGCATGATTGATTTATGTCTTTTTATTCTTCTATTGTTGCACTGACACTGTTTTAAAGGATATTTTTTCTTGACTAGGGCTGTGCTTCATGGAAATGGTACTTCCCTTACCACTATGCTCCCTTTGCTTCAGACTTTGTCAACATTGGAGATCTTTCCAATGATTTTGAGAGAAACACACAGCCAGTAAGTTTTTTTTTTTTATCTTAATAATCATCATGTTCTAGTAGATAGATTTGTGCTTTTCAAACTAAGCATCTTAATGTATGTATAATGAAATGATTGATTTGGAAAATATTTTGGTTGGTTTCTCCTCAAAGATTTCATTTTCTAGGTAGTGAAAGATGAGCAAACTTTATTTAAAAAAAAACAACATGTAGCTTTTGGATTAATTTGAGCTAATCCACTCATCTCATCTGGCTTAATACTATACCTTTAAATAAGACTGAAAAGGTTACAGTATGTCCAGGTTGTAATATGATTTGACTTGGGCTATATCTTATGTACAAGTCAATGGCTTTTCAACCCATAATTTCGCCCAGTTTAAGGTGTCATGTTTTATTCCAGTTTCAGCCTCTTGAACAACTGATGGGAGTT